>NW_026606101.1:76317500-76936250 GCF_029834395.1 Sorex fumeus
ATTGTAATCAATAGATTGATCTCATCACCAAGCTCTGTAAGCTTGTAGAGCCTCAAGCAGTATTTGAAATTGTCTTTGAATTATTGTCATTATCTTTTTTGTTGTTGTTGTTCAATTCTCCTAATAATATCAATTATTTATGAACAGTTCAGCCTGTCATGCACAAAGTCCTTCCCTGGGGTTAATTTCATTTGTTTTAATTGAATCAGTGAAACCCAGGACCTGAGATAACTGCCACTCACCCCCCTGTGCCTGCTGCTGGGCTGCAGCCTTTGTGGGGACTTGAGAGTCCCCTGCTGCTCAGTCTCCTTCCGTTGTTTCAGTGACCAATTGCCTTGGAATATCTGGATTTCTGGGGGCTCCTTGGAGGGCTGCCACCAGGTCACTGTCTCCACCTCATTCCTCTTGTGGGCCCTGCAGCGCACCTCTGCTCTGATTACAAAGAAATCATATCCCTCGCTGCTTCTGGGGCTGAACCCGTGTGTAGTCTTGAGTTGGGGCGACCCCTCCTGGGGACTCTCTGGGACAAGTAGGGCTGCATGCACTCCTGACACTGCCACCATCTTCCTCCATTCCTCCTTAGCAGGGGAACAGGCTCCCAATGTCCATGAACTGTCTGTCGAAGACCGCAGCTGGTCCAAGCCCTGAAACACAGTCGCCATGACCAGGGAGAATAATCAGGACACAAATATGATGCACTGTCAGGACCGAGTCCAGGTCAGGCCCAGGCATCGTCTTTCTAAGGTTTGTGCAAGTCAGGCTCCGAGGGAAACCATTTCTGCCCAGTACTCACTCATGGTCCAGATAAGGGCTGTCCCAGGGCAAACTGCATCTAACACAGAATTTACACACCCACAAGAAGGACATCAGAAATCTTTGAGTAATTAGTGGGTTCCAAATGGTTTTAATATCAAAGTAAGTAAAGTAAAAGTAAAGTAAAGGCCCTCCCGTTGATCGTCGATTTGCTCGTGTGCTATAGGGCGTTCGCCTTATAAGCGGCCAACATGGCCGACCCGAGTTGGATTCCTCCGCCCCTCTCGGAGAGCCCGGCAAGCTACCGAGAGTATTCGATATGCCAGACACAGTAACAACAAAGTCTCCAATGGAGATGTTACTGGGCCCGCTCAAGCAAACCTGGAAGTGAAATATCAAAGTAAAAACCAAATAATTCATCCATGGAAGTATTTCATTTGTTTTTAATTATTTCTACTGGCATGGTAAAATTTTCCCAGTCATCTCCCATATGATTTTGAACCTGTAAAAATTCTGTATGTAGGTATCCAGCAGATACATTAGCTGATTATACACAAAACTATCATAATCTCTGACAAGTAAGTTTCTTTGATATATTATGCAGAAGAGAATTAACTTTAATCCATGACTTTGTTTATCAGTATCAAAATTGTCATTGGATTCATTAAGGTAGAATTGTCCATTGTTAGCAATGTGAAACCTGTATACCAGGACAATAATATCCCTGTATCACTGTCATCCTGCAGTTCATCAGTTACCTCGAGCAGGCCCCAGTAACGTCTCCATCGTCCTAGTTCTGAGATTTTAAAAAAGTGCCATTTTCGAGGATCTTTCAAGATCTGGAGAATGAGGCCTTTTATTGTTACTGGGTTTTGGCGTATTGAATACACCATGGGGAGTTTGCCGGTCTCTACCATGTGGGCAGGATACTTTTAGTAGTCTGCCGGTTCTCCAGAGTAAGAACTAGATAATAAGATGCTTCTGGGAGCAGAATTTTATCGTATCTGGGTCTTGGCCATTGATGGGATTACACGGCACTGGGGGCAGTTGGTGGGTGGAATGTCTACCTACTGGAAGATGGGGGATCTGGGTGGAGGAGGCCCCAGTCCCAATCCGAGCAGGCTTGTAGATATACACCCCAGGTCCTGCACACCTGGGTTTCTCTGCTGGTTCCTTCATGCGTGAGGCTCGTCCGAACGTGTGGAGAGTGGTCTTAAGCATGGCTGTGTCTGGAACCGGAGATCTTCAGCTGCCGGAGCTCTACTCGGGGTGAGGAGGGAAACTCAACCCACACTCCTCCAAGGGTCCCTGGTGAGGACAGCCAGGCACGGAGGCAGGAGAATCTGTGCTGTTCTTTACCAGGACAATAACAATTCTGCAATATTTTCCCAACTTTGCAGAGATGTCTGCTAGCTGATGTCCCTGGCATAAATATGAGAGAGATATCCTTCATGGTAGTCAACACTCGGCATTCCTCTTGGCCAATGACTGAAGGTGGGTTTGAACTCTGTGTAATTATGGAAATTTCCAACTAGTCGTTTAGTTGCTCCAAACCAGCATTGTGTTATTGACTAAATGCCTCTCAGGAAAACGTGTTCCATGTTCAGGAATAAGTAAGAACTTTAGGATAACGAAGCCAGTGGTTGTTGCCTTGAGAATTGGAAATTCTCGGGTGACATCTAAGAGTAGCATCATGTAGAGAGGAATGAGGGTAGAACCGAGGCACTGCACTATGGTAAGCAGCAGCGGAATTTTATGGCAGGTGAATTAAGGTGCCACACCCCTTCACCTGGAAGTGCTGAGTTCTGGCATTGCCAAAAGGACCCCCTGAAACTTGCTCAGGAACCTCTGTTCTGTCACTTAGGTATCAGGCTCTCCGCACACATCCCCCTGTGTCTCTGCACTCTCCGAGTGAGGCATTTCCTCAGCACGGGCATGACACCTCCAAGGACAGGGGTCAAAGAGACAGAGGGAGAGGCACGCGGGGTTCACAATGCTGCATCGTGGTCACAGAGAAAAAGTCACAGCGAGATTGGGACAGGACATAGAGATGCTCTCATTACCCAACACCACGTGATCCTGGACTTCTGACCTTGGCCACTACTCTAGTGTTACCTTCTCCACACCCCGTGTCTAGTGGCAGGATTCAAGCTCAGAGACACAGAGATGAAAATATGCACAAGCGGCGGGGCACACAGCCTCTCAGAAGGGGTCTCCCAACACTGGATTCCATCTCAGAGAAATGAATTTCCTGCTTGCCCACAGCAGGTGAATATGTGAATATTGAGATGCTGAGATGTTTTCTACTTTTACATATTAGTTCCAGGAATGTCCATGTCTTCAGAGACAAATCACAGAAAGGAGATCAGGAAATCAGGGGTAGACAGGCACAGACATTGATGCACCCGGGTCATTCCTCCACTACAGGTGGTTTCCTGTGTTTCCATGTCCTGCCGAGTACCACAGGTGTGATGCTGAGAAGTGGAAACGATGCCCCCAAAATGTAGAATAATCAAGGATTTTCCTGGGGCTGGAATTATGGTCCCAAACCTGAAATGGTCCCAGCACACACTGACATGTGTTAGCTCCTATGGTAACTGAAACATAAGAAGCACAGCCATACAGGAAACAAAATGAATGACTCTTCTAGAGGAAACAGTGCACGAACCTGCAAAGCCCCCAGCACATACTTACAATTGGTACTTTCACTAGCTCTGGGAAGCACCAGTGTAGAATCCAACAAGAATATATGAGTGACTCCAAGTGTTCTAGAGAGAAGCCATCTTCCTCTTGGCTGTTGCTGAAGAACAGAGAGAGTTCCTGAGCCTTCCCTCAAATGAAGTCCGACATTGTGAGCCCCATTCTGTGTCTCAGACCCTGACTCTCTGAGGAGGAAGTCAGGAGGATCAGCGTCCCTGTCATCTCCTCACCCAGAACAGCTGCCTTCCCCTCAGTTTTCTGACACACACAGGATGTGGTTGTCACACTGTGTCACTCGCACAGTAATACATGGTCGTGTCCTCAGTGCTCAGCCTGCTCAGTTCCATGTAGGCTGTGTCCTTGGACCTGTCTGCAGTAAGTGTGAGTCTGCCTTGGAACTTCGGTGCATAGTTTGTACCATCATTCTTAGTGTTTATGTCTCCCATCCACTCAATTCCTTGTCCCGGGGTCTGCCGCACCCAACTCATCCCGTAGTCGGTGAAGGTGTATCCGGACGCCTTGCAGGAGATCTTCACTGATGTCCCAGGTTTTCTCACCTCAGCCCCTGATTGCACCAGCTGCACCTGGGAGTTCACACCTGTGGACAGCAGACAGGAGTAGGTGGACTCCACTTGACTGGCCCTGTTCCCTCAGCTCAGGGCATGGGGACACTTACCTGCAGCCACTGCCACCAGGAAGATAATTCTCCAGGTCCAGTTCATGGTGGGGACTGTGCACTCAGGGACTTCTGAAGGTGTGGGTGTGCCTGCTCTGTGAGGTTGTCAGGACACAGTCACATCTGTATTTAACTCAGTGCCCCTCGTGTAATTTGCATATTCATGAAGAGGTAGAATTCATAGCTGAATATCTGGTCCAACCTGAGAAGGAGCTGTGGAAGCCACTGGGTCTATTCTCAAGGGGAGAAAAGATGTCCACGTTCTGATTCTTGTTTGAGGAGACGAGACCCTGTACTGTCCCAGGACTCTGTGCACACAGAGCTCCCCATCGGAGGGCCAAGCCCTTTCAGGACCTTCCCCTCAGGGACCCCACATCTGTATGGCCTGGACACATCTGGACACACCTGGGCTTTGAAGTTATTTTTGGGATCCTGGAACACCCCAAGGGATACTATACTGAGACTACAAAACCATTCTAATGCTCTAGTGGTTTTTATTAGAGATAGTAGGAAGTCAAGAAACAACACCTGCATACAAGTTTTACTGCTTATCAATTAATAAGTGTTTCTCCCTAAATGATAAATGTGCATAATTTATCCTCTGTCTTCTATACTTATTTTAGTTTGGTTTTATTTAAGTTTGGTTTTCTTGAGAAAGTAAAATTTAGTTTTATTGAAGAAAGAAATCCATTCTGAGGAGATTTCTGTCTCTCTGTCCCCATTTCTCCCATCTCTGCACCCCTTCTAGCCTGCAACTCTGGTCTTGGGAATCGGCGCTCTCTGCATCCCAGTCCCCACCGTGCAGAGAGAGTCTCTGGGCTCTCTTGGTGTCTCTAACACAGGATTGAATCCTGGGAGTCCACTTCAGAAGCCTTGTTCATAAGTCGTATTCTTTTATGGGCTTCTTTTTTGGTTTTGAGGCGCACCGGGCAATTCTGAGGGCTTATTCCTGGCTCTGAGTTCAGGAATTGCTCAAATAGATGTGTCTTAGGAAAATATAGGTGAATAAAGTAGTTATATATATGAAAATAAAAAAGTGATACTGAGTGTTGTTTGTTCAGATTATGTAAAAGTAATACAATAAATACTTAATGCACTAAATAATAATAAAAACCATCTAATAAAAGAGGATTTAAGTCTTTAAGTAAAGACTTTAATATAAACAAAATATATTAAATTTGTTAAATTAAAGAGTTTTTCAAAAATCACATGATTCTAACACAGCCACCAAAAAGTTTATTATATAACTGAATTAGTAGAACAAACTATGTAAATTAGAAATGAATAGTATACAATTAATAAAGTTTTATGGCACATATGACTTGAACTCTGACTTTTTCAGTGATACAGAATTTAAAAATTTATTTAAAGAAATTTACTTAGAGAAATGCAAGGGGAGAGAAAGAGAGAGTGTTCACGAGAGCACTTGGCTTCTCCAAATAGGAAAATCATTGAGTTCTGAATTCTGGTCAGACATGTTAGAAGTCTGGAAAACATCTTTCCACCCACACAAGTAAAATCCTGAACAAGTGAAATGCAGAGATTCACTTTCTGTCTCTCTGTGAATAATAGGAAAAGAAAGAGGGGGGTGAAGTGAAATGGTATTATCTAAAGAAATTCACTTAAGGAAATTCAAGGAGGGGCAGAGAGAGAGAGAGAGAGAGAGAGATGGCACAGGATTGGCCGACAGAGGCAACCAATACACAGAATGTTGTCATCATGTGAGACATATTTCTCCTTTATGGTCCCTAGGATCCTATACAGGTTCTCGCTCTCTCCCTCTCTCTCTTCCCCCCCCTCACTCTTTGGAATCTATGAATTGCAATACAAACACTGAAAGGTTATCATGCATATCCCTTTTCCTACTTTCAATGCTCGTTCTTGTCCAGAGTGACTGTATCTAACTATTCTTGTCATACTGGTCCGTCTCTGTTCTTCGCCTCCCACACACTTGGAGCAAGTTTCCAACCATTGACCACTACAGATCCTGTGTTTCCTGGCATAGAATATTAATCTCTTACAAAAGTTTAAGTCCCACAGAAGAGTGCAATTATTTTATATTTGTCCCGTTCGATCTGACTCATTTCACTCAGCCTGATACTCTGCATGTCCCTCCATTTACAAGTGAATTTTATTATTTAATTTTTCCCGGTGGCCACATAGTATTCCATTGTGTAGATGTACTATATTACATCAAGTCATCTGTTCTCACATACTCGACTTGTTTTAAAACTGCCTGTTGTGAATACAATATTGTGATGCAGTAAACACGAGCATGCAAATATATTTTGAAATGAGTGTTTTGGATTCTTTGGGGTCAATGCGAAGAGTGGAATTTCTGGGTCATATGGAAGTTCAATTTCTAGTTTATTGGGCAGTATTCAAGTTTTTTCAGGAATCAGTCCTATTGCCAATCCCACAAGCAGAAAATGAGAATTGCATTTCCCCCGCATCTATGCCAACACAGAATGTTTTGATTCTTTGAGATTTGTAATCTTCTCCCTGGTATGAGGGGTATCTCATAATTATTTTAATTTGCATTTATCTGATAAGTGACAGGGATAATTTGTTTATATATTTCTCTGCATCAAAATCTACTTTAAGGATGTATCAGTTTAAAATCCCCATTTTAGGTGGGATTTTCTTTTTCTTGTTAAGTTCCTCAAGTGCATTGTATGTTTTATGAATCCTACATCAGATGAGGTGGCCAGATATTTTCCTCAGTTGTTTGGTTGTGTCTATATTCTGGTCGTCATTTAATTTACATTGATTGGGTCATTTAAAACAGAAAGACTGACAACAAAAAGCATTAAATAGGTAAAAACTTTGGCTCCACATTAATCCCCAAATAATTAGGTTATGTGAGGGAATCTGAAACAAGAAGACAGAGATCATGTGTTTGAAATCAACAGAGACTAACTGCTTGTTGGCAACACAAAAAGCTTGTCATGAGCTGACCACAATCACGAACAGAAAGTCACCTTTAATGTTGGGTGCAAAAACAGTCTAGAGAGTCACTGAGTCCTCAGGTAGAATTGTGATCAATGTGGGTAGATAACTGTAGGTTCAGAGTCAGTACACACCTCACCTATCTAGAGCACAGGGCCTCAGTCAGCCTCTGTGCACACAGGAAGGTCCTAGGATGTGGTTCCTCATTCCACAAGCATAAGGCGAAACAAAATCGACTCTGGACTCATTCCACACTGCCTTCTCAGACAGACACTAGGGTTCAGAACTTCCTCCTCAGACTAAGATGAGCCCGAGTACTTTTTGTGTTTCCTGGAAAACCAAAAGCATCAACTAGTGGAGATGATCATAGTCATGTTCACGACAGCACCACGTAGAGTAGCCAAGATGCACACACAGCACTCATCTGCAGTAATCTCTTCTTGTGTTTCCTTATTCAGCCATGGAGCCCATTCTTTCTCTCCTTCAGTTCTGTTTGAAGGACAGTGATCATTGTTTCCTTCCTTCTCTCACTGAGACACCTGAGTATCCCTGTCTGTATTTTTTCAGATCAGAGAGCACTGAGAGGATTGATGCTCTCCACACACCCACAGAGCATCGGATGTTCTGATGTTCTTACCTGGATTCAGTTCACATCCATTAAACAATAGAATCATATTTTCAATATTCCTGGTGCTCTATGGGATCTAACAGTGTAAGTGCCGGGTGGTCTGGGCACGGACTGGGTGAAGTTCCTCACTCTATTCAGCTAGGGCTGTGACTCTAGTAAATTCTGGCAGCCACAACGCCCGTGGTCTTTTCTTTATCGGCCTGGGAGGGACAGATGTCGGGTAGCCAGAATAACTGTGGGTTCTAGTGCAAATGGTTCCTCACTGGAACCTGTGACATTCCCTGGGGAACAGGCTTTCAATAATATCATGAAGCAAGAGAAATTAGCCCATGAATTTCAGGAATATAAAGCTTTAGTCCAATAGTATTGAATAGAGAGCCCAGAATAAATCCTTAGATCTTTTATGGTAAATCTTTGGGAAAGGATTTCATCCTATGAAGTGAAGCAAGAAAATCTCTTTTAAAAATGCTGTTAGGAAAACAGCACCACAAACAAAAACAACAAGAGAACATAGACTTGAATCCTTATCTCACACCAGATACAGAATTTAATGAAACTTGGCTTATGGTGCAGCTTTGACAGCAGAATCCTTAAAACACAGGAAAAGCTTGGCCGGTCTCTCCATGACATTAATCTTTGAGGGCTCATCTATAGTTTCATTCCATTGGCAGAGATCTCTTGATCACTTGATCTCTTGACATCACGTTACTCATCAATTTGCTTGAGCAGGCACCATTAATGTCTTCATTCATCCTTGTCGCATGCTAGTGTAGCCCAATGGCGCCTGCTTCTTCCAGGAACACGAAGAGCTTCAAACCGATCATTCATGGTCTTGACGAAGAAGTTTGACCATCACGTAGGTGGGCAGCCACGTGATCTTTTGACGTCCCGTGGAATCCAGTCGGTAATGGCAAAGAGATGGCAAACTAAAATCAATAAATTGAACTAAATCAATTAAAGGATTTTACTGTCAATGTAAATGACATTAAAATTAAGTTACCCTACTGAATGAGAGAAAACATGTACTCACCAAACATCATATCCAACCTAGTATCTAAGATATTCATAGCACTCACCAAGCTCAACATCAGAACCAATCACCCATCATAAAATGGTGTGGGAAATAAACAGATTCCTTCCTAAAGCAACATTACAATGGGCTTTAAGCATATGAAAAGTTGTTTATCAACACTAATGATGCGAGATATGTTGATATAAAGTACACTGCAGACCGTATCTCCCCAGTGAGTATAGCTTATATAAAAATACTGGAAACAACCAGTATTGGAAGGTTGCCAAAGGGAACAATGTTTCTATGTTTGTGGGAACAATCTATAGAAAACACTATGAGATTTCTCTAAAGAGTGAAAACAGAATTTCCAAGTTACAAGTGATTCTATATTTGGTAACTTCACCCAAGCATGAAAACACTCATTAGAGAAAATACATGTAAACATATGTCGGTTATAGAATTTAGAATAGTTGTCAGGGCTTGGAAACAATTCGTATGCTTAATGAGTTCATGGATAAGAATTTGTGAATTATACAGACAATCGAACACTGTGCAGCTATAAGAAACGACAAAATACCAGGATTTTCTGAACCATGAATAGACAATATCAAACTAGACAATATCAGATTAAGTGAAGTTTGTCAGAGGGAGAAGGACAAATTCAGACAATCTCATTTATCAGTGGTAGACAGAAAACAGAGCATCGGCATGGACAGGATAATGATAACGGCCAATGATAACGGCCCCTGCATCCTAACCATACTCTGGGGTTCTTGAGAGGAGTCAGGTGGGGGAAGAAGAGTCCGAGCATAGGGACCACAGCAGAGTGTGGGGGTCTGAGGATTTGGTTCTGGGAGAAGCACAGGAAGTTTGTCACCCACAAGCATCAACACTCAGACTATTATCAACCTAATTCCTCAATGACAAAAAAATAGGGTAATTGTTGAAAATCCTCCTTCTGTGAAGCAAACGATCTTAAATAGGAAGGGAAATTAACTGCACCTTAACTAACAGGAAATAAGTCTCTAGTGAACTTGTGGTATGAAGAGGAATAAACAAATTTATACTAGACTAAAACATAGTAACTAAAATGTATATCCTTGGTTTAAGAAATTTGTCTCTTATATTTCAATAAACGAGAAAATAAAGTGACCCCCTGACAACCCCTCACTCTCCTGCTCCTGGAGCACAGCCCTGGAGTCCTGGTAGCAGAGCGCCCCCTGGTGGTCACACGCACCCCTGCAGATACCCTGTCTCCCTCAGCAGGTTTGTGACTGGGCTCACAGGGATTTGCCCTCACTGTGTCTTGCACAATAATACACGGCTGTGTCCTCAGTTACTGAGTTGCTCAGTTTTAGGTAAACTTGGTTCTTGGAGGTATCCCTGGAGATACTGACTCGGGACTGAAGACTTGGATTATAGTTTGTTCCCCCACCAATATACATAACACCAATCCAATCCAGCCCCTTTCCAGGGACCTGGTGAACCCGGTGCACATGATCACTGGTTAATGAGAATCCAGAGACCGAGCAGGTGAGGGACAGTGTCTGTGAGGGCATCACCAGGCTTGGTCCCGACTCCTGCAGCTGTACCTGGGACAGGATATCTGGGGACAGAGACCTACAGTGAGTCATAGGATTATAGGTCCCATGCCCACCTTGGAGCCTCTGTCTAGGGAATACTCATATCCGGAAGCTGCCACCAGAAAGAGGAGGAACCAGCGGTGATGCACGTTCCTGCCCATGAGGTCCATGATGCAGACACCATGTCAGGGGGAGAGGGAGGCCGAGTTGGGGTGAGTATGAACGTGGTTTTAATCCTGGGTCCCGAGTGCAGATTTGCATTGGGGAGTCTTTGTAGAGAAAGGAGGGGACCCGGGAGAGGCTGGTTTGGGCTCCCTGAAAGGACATGCTGACTGTGGTTCAGAGCACTCAGGCCTGTCCCTGGGGCCCTGTCAGAGCTGGGCCTCTTCCTCCAGCACAGGAAACGTGCTGAGGAGCTCTCAGGAAATAGGAATTGCTGAGGGGGAAATGGCAGCTGGGGAGGATAGTCCCTGTGTCTCAAGTCCTGATGACCAAATCCATCCCCTACAGGGCCTCTGCCCTGTATACAGGCCTCTGCCCCTCTGCGTCCATGGGTGCTGTTTCCTATTCTCCCACTTTTTGGAGGCAAAATTTGAGGTCAAACAATAGTTTTACTGTTACATTGAATTCTTTTTGTGAATTCCTTGTTTCCAACCCAGGGTCAATCAATTTTCCTGGTAGTTTAGTCATATACTTATTTTGGATAAAATCCCTTCACCTGGAGCATATTCTTCAAACCGTTCAAGGTAGTTATTATAACGTTAATTCTCACTAATAATGGGTTTGCATTGGGTCAAGTAGTAACTTCTGCCTAGGAGACCTTCCTGGTGTAGGGGGCCTGGTAACATCTCCTCACCCTGCTCAGTCCTGTCTATATGTCAGTGTTCATAAGACCATCAGGAATCTCATTATACCTGTCCTTGGGGGAGGGGGGTCATTTCCGAGGATTACTTTTTTTTTTTGCATTTTGGGTCACACCCGGCGATGTTCAGGGGTTACTCCTGGCTCAGGCACTCAGGAATTGCTCCTGGCGGTGCTCGGGGGACCATATGGGATGCTGAAAATCGAACCTGTATCGGCCATGTTGGCTGCATGTAAGGCAAACGCCCTACACGCTGTGCTACCGCTCCAGCCCCAGAATTCACTTAATCACTTAATCACTTAACTTCCCGTTAGTACTCGATTTGCTCGAGCGGGCACGAGTAACGTCTCCATTTGTCCCTGTCACGTGCTAGTGTAGCGCAATGGCATCTGTTCACTCCGGGGACATGAAGGGCCTCAAACCTATTGTTCATGATCTTGACGAAGAAGTCTGACCATCTGGTAGGTGGGCAGCCACCCGGATTTTGACATCCCGTGGAATCCAGTCGGTAACTGCTCTAGTCCAGTGGTCGTCTTTAAGTCTCATTACGTGACCAGTCCATCCGATTTTCGACACCTTGGCAAATGAGACAGCGTCCCTGATTCTTGATCGTCGACGGATGTCAGAACTCCGGATTCTTTCTCTCATTTGAGTGAAACGTGATATTCCAAGCATAGCTCTTTCGATTCTTCTTTGGGAGACCTGAATAGTGTTCTCATCCTGTTTGCATAGGGCCCAGGTCTCTGAGGCATATGTTAATGCAGGAAGAACAGTGGAATCAAAGAGATGTGCCCGGAGCCGGAGGTTCTTCGTCCTCTTAGCTATTTCTTCGACGTTCTTGAAGGCGTCCCAAGCCGCTCTCTTTCTCCTGCGCAGCTCGAGTGCCAGGTCATTTGTCATGTTGACCTCTCGACCTAGGTACACATAGCTGTTGCATTCGAAGATGGTCGTTCCATTGAGAGCGAATGGGGCGTCAGGAACAAGGCTGTTTCTCATAAAAATTGTCTTCGTAAGATTCAGCTGTAGTCCTACCTTTCCACACTCACGGTCAAAGTCGGCCACTATTTGTGCCGCTTGGCTGATGTTTGGTGTTATTAAAACAATGCCATCAGCAAAGCGGAGGTGGTGTAGTTGCCAACCATCTATTTTCACTCCCATTCCTTCCCATTCTAGTTGTCGCATGATGTTCTTGAGGGTGGCACTGAAGAGTTTCAGTGAAATGGTATCACCCTGCCGCACCCCTCTCTTGACATCAACGATCACTTCTTTGTAGAATGGTGAGATCCTGGTATTGAATCCGCAATACAGCTCACGGAGGATCCTGATGTATTGGGCTTGAATGCCCTGATTGGCTAGGGCTTCAATGACCGCTTCCGTCTCAACAGAATCAAAGGCCTTCTTTAAATCAATGAACGTTAAGCAGAGCGGCATCTTGAACTCCCGAGAAACCTCAATGAGCTTGGTTATCATGTGGATATGGTCGATGGTGCTGAATCCTTTGCGGAACCCTGCTTGCTCGCATGGTTGTCCTTCATCTAGTGTGCTGCCAATCCTATTTAGGATGACTCGAGTGAACAATTTGTAGATGACAGACAATAAAGAGATCGGGCGATAGTTGCCAATGTCATGGATGTCTCCCTTCTTGAACAGTAGTACAGTCCTGCTGGTTTTCCACTGGGACGGAACCTTGCATTCAGACAGGTAGTGAGTGAAGAGCCGAGCCAGTGTATTGATGAGTACTGACGTTAGGTTCTTCAAGTGTTCAGGTCTGACCTTGTCTGGACCGGGTGCTGTTTGTTTCTTTACCGACGAAATGGCGTGTCAGATTTCAGAAGGGAGATCCTTGGGAACGACATATCCATCCTGTGGAATTTGGTATGTCGGCAAGTGGACATGGCTATCGAAGAGATTTGAGTAGAAGTCATGGATAATCTTCTCCATTGCCGTTCTGGAGGATGTGATGGATCCATCAGGACGTCGGAGGGCAAACATCTTGGTCTTATAGTTGGCGAAGGACAGGCGGATGTTACGAATACTTTTCCCGGCTTCTGCCGCATCTACCAGCACTTCTGCTCTTCTCTCTTTGAGGTCTTCCTTGATCGCATCTCTGCACTGCTTTTCGAGCTCGGACATTAGCTTGCGGTTGCCTGAGGCATGCGCCAAACAACGCTGGCGAATTAGCTCAAGAGTTTTCTAAGATAGGCCATTTTATGTGGATATCTCTCTCTTGGCATTCCAATAAAATAAATAAATAAAATAATTTTTTATGTTAATGAATCACCGTGAGATACAGTTTGATATTTACAGACTTTTGTGATTTCATTTCAGTCATACATTTCAGTCATTCATTACATTTCCGTTATTTCAGTCAGGTAATCATCCCTCCACCAGTGCCCATTCTCCACCACCAATGTTCCTAGTATCCTTCCTGCTTCAAACGCTGTCAGGTGCCTAAAAGTACTCATGGAGGTTCCTTAGCACGAGGTCTGGGAATCTGGTCTTAGTGCAAGAACTCACACTCTTTACAGTACTCAACCTGAGTAGTGCAGGTTGGCCCAACCCAAACCCCAAATGCAGAGAATGAAGAGAGAGGATGTGTCCATAAGTGTATCCCCTAATTCCATGAAAAAACAGAGGCTTGAATACAATCAAAGGGGACAGAATATGCACTAAAATTTGACTTTTATCAAAGTCAGCAGTAAGGGTCAAAAGTAATTTTAAAAGAACCAGAAAATTCAACAAAATTTGACTAAAGTTAAGACAGATGCTCAAACAAGTCAGGCCGTGTGAGAATTGGAGATGAGTGAGTCTCTCCCTTAAACTGATGGTGACTCTGATGTAGCACCCGAGTTCGCCCGAGCTCAGTGCGAGCCCTTGGAGCCAAGTAGGAGAAACAAAGAAGAAGCGGCACTTGTCTCCCATCACTACACTGTGGGTCAGGGCCTCTAATCTCCACCAAAGAGCCCAAGACTCCTGTCACATTTATATCCTAAAACTACGGTCCAGTGTGTAACTCAATCAGACAAGATGATCTCTTGTCTGTAGAAAAACAAAACATAGCTCCCATTCTGACAAGACATGAGGGAACAAGGTGAGTTTGCAGTTATATGAGCAAATGGGAGGAACCAATTTTCTTTACCTCAAGATACATATGCTTTCCCGTACCCTGTAGGGAGCCAGTCTCAGTGCTGCAGGAGAAGTGCAGGGGCCAGCCAGGAGTTACAGACAGCATGGAGATGAGGAATGGGCACACACGGGTGATTGGGAATCTCAGGGAAAACTATTTGCACAACAGTTCGGAGTACATGGCTGAAGTTATTTATACCAATTCAGTATTATCACAATCTTCTTATAGCGGGGTGGAGCACTGTGGCGATTGATCCACTCTCTAGTGTACAAAGCAAAAGACTCTGTAGCTCTGTCCTGGGGGTCCTGTCCCAGCGCAGCTGGAAGCCCAGGACCATGAATCCTCACAGCCTTGCCCTCACCTGTGCTGTCTCCCCATGCTTCACCCAAACCAGCAGTTTCCAGGGAGGCTGGACACCAGAGCTCAGGAAGGACCAGAGTGAACGGGAGATACACGATGATGGGAACAGTTCCTAAAGCCACTTCACCTAAACCCACTAGAAACATTCTTAAATTGGTGAAAACTTGTTTTCAACCACCAAATTTAACTTCAGGTTTTGCTCACATTTTATCTCTATTTTCTGCATAATTAAATAAAACTTGGACATGGTGGCTACCTATAAGGTCAGGTAGCAATTTCCTTCTTTGGGTTACAGGTACAGTACCAGATGCCTCTGGGAAGCAGATTTCCTATAACCCACTCGGAGAGGTCAGGAAGAAGCAGTGCAGCGAGGACAGAGGCGGTGCCACCGCAATCAGGGGCGGAAGGGAGTGAGGAAGGAGACCAGGGTCGCGGCGCGCGGAGCCGAGCACCCGCACGGGAGTCGCCGTCGCCGTCGCCCCCGCCGCCGCTACCGCCCCCTCAGCAGCTCCGGGTCAGGTTGCCCAGCTCCCACGCCGCTCGCGCGCCCCACTGCGACACTACTTCCACTACCCAGCCGTCGCCACACTACAGGACGCTTTCCGGACCCGCGCGGCTGCTCCGGCCGAGACCCACGCACGACTGAAGACCCACAGAACAAGATAAGCGGAACTCTCTGAGACCTTGGACTCCAGGCTCGGCGGACCCAGGGACAGAGCTTCTCTGCTTGCTCCCACCACCACAGGTGACAAAGGGATTCTAATCAGGAGCCCCACCCTACCCTGCCCTGTCTGCTTCCTTCCATCAACCATCCAGGGATCGAATTGTGCACAGGAGACCCACCCTACCCAGATAAATACCCCACTGGCAGACTTCCACTCTCGACACTACTTCCACTACCCAGCCGTCGCCACACTACAGGATGCTTTCCGGACCCGCGGCCGACACATCATAAGACACTAAATACCCATCTTCTGGAATTGTCGTACCGTATTTGATAGGGTTCAAATATGGTAACACCTACAAGGGTGATTAGAGGTCACCCCAAAAGCCTCTATCCCTCTCAGAAAGACTGGCAAGCTACCGAGAGTATTCCGCCCGCACGGAAGAGCCTGGCAAGCTATCCGTTGTGTATTCGATATGCCAAAACAAGTAACTACAACTGGTCTCATTCACCTGACCCTGAAGCCTTCACCAACATGGCAGCACTGAGAAGGATGAGGAAGGAGAGGCCAACAAAATCTCAAGGCCGACCTAGGCTGCCACAACGAAGGAAGACAAAAATGATCGTCTGTACTTTCAATGCACATACGCTAGCATCAGATGCATCCATCAAGGACCTGATGGTACAAGCGCGAATGATCAAGTATGACATCATTGGTCTGACCGAGACAAGAAGGCACGAATCTCACCATGCCGTTTTCGACACTGGAGAAGAATTTTTCCTCGGAACATGCGATAAAAGAGGTGTTGGAGGCGTCGGTGTCCTTGTCAACACAAACTTGGCCAAGAGATTCAGCCGAAGAGAAGGACAACATGGATGGCGGGATCCACAGATCCCGAAGGGGGAAAAAAAAACAGGTACCAAAAAGAGCCGAGATCACCGGGAAGCCCCAGATGGGGTAGGTACCGCATCCCGCCTCCCCCAGATGGAACCCCGGTGACCAGAAGCCTCTACAACCACAGCTTGAGTATGCGGGAACTAGGACTTTTCCTCAAAACCGTGCGGCCGCTCACACGGCTGTGCGACATCTCTCTATATACAAAGTGATCCATGGGAAGTAAACCACCCAACGTTTCTCTCTGAAAATCATAGTTAAGTTTGGAGCACTGCCACAGCCCCAGAAACACAAGCACTTAATGCATAACCCAGCAGCTTGGAGCAGAAAAGTGAACGGGCTATGCGTTAATCCAGGCCATCATGACTGTCCGGAGGGGAAAGGGTGTTGCCCCATTCGTCCTCTCCTCTCTGGAAAGAAAGATGGCGGCCACATGGGAGCCTTGTGGACAGCAGGTATGAGCCGGGGGTGTGGGGGCGACTAAAACCTCATGGGAAAGGGGGCATTCCGGTCTGTCCTTCACGCTATACCGAGGTCACCAGTTGCCCCCCGCGAGCGGCTCTCCAGCACGGCCACGGCCCCAGAAGCACAAGGACTTAATGCAGAACCCAGCAGCTTGGAGCAGAAAAGTGAAAGGACTATGCGTTAATCCAGGCCATCAGGTCTGCCCGGAGAGGAAAGGGTGTTGGTCCCTTCCACCCTCCTCCCTCTGAAAAGAAAGATGGCGGCCACATGGGAGCCTTGTGGACAGCAGGTATGAGCCGGGGGTGTGGGGGCAACTAAAACCTCATGGGAAGGGGGGCGTTTCGGTCTGTCCTTCATGCCCTACCGAGGTCACCAGTTGCCCCCCACGAGCAGCTCTCCAGCACGGTCACGGCCCCAGAAGCACAAGGACTTAATGCAGAACCCGGCAGCTTGGAGCAGATAAGTGAAAGGACTATGCGTTAATCCAGGCCATCAGGTCTGTCCGGAGGAGAAAGGGTGTTGCCCCAGTCGCCTTCTCCTCTCTGGAAAGAAAGATGGCGGCCGCATGGGAGCCTTGTGGACAGCAGGTATGAGCCGGGGCAGTGGGGGCGACTAAAACCTCATGGGAAGGGGGACGTTTCGGTCCGCCCTTCACGCCCTACCGAGGTCACCAGTTGGCCCCTATGAGCGGCTCTCCAGCACGGCCACAGCCCCAGAGGCACAAGGACTTAATGCAGAACCCAGCAGCTTGGAGCAGAAAAGTGAAAGGACTATGCGTTAATCCAGGCCATCATGTCTGCCCGGAAGGGAAAGGGTGTTGGTCCCTTCCGCCCTCCTCCCTCTGGAAAGAAAGATGGCGGCCACATGGGAGCCTTGTGGACAGCAGGTATGAGCCGGGGGTGTGGGGGCGACTAAAACCTCATGGGAAGGGGGGTGTTCCAGTCCGTCCTTCACGCCCTACCGAGGTCACCAGTTGCCCCCCGCGAGCGGCTCTCCAGCACAGCCACGGCCCCAGAAGCACAAGGACTTAATGCAGAACCCGGCAGCTTGGAGCAGAAAAGTGAACGGACTATGCGTTAATCCAGGCCATCATGACTGTTCAGAGGAGAAAGGGTGTTGCCCCAGTCTCCTTCTCCTCTCTGGAAAGAAAGATGGCGGCCACATGGGAGCCTTGTGGACAGCAGGTATGAGCCGGGGGACTGGGGGCGACTAAAACCTCATGGGAAGGGGGGCGTTTCCGTCCGCCCTTCACGCCCTACCGAGGCCACCAGTTGCCCCCAACTAGCGGCTCTCCAGCACGGCCACGACTCCAGAGCACAGAAATCAATTTCTTAACTATCTGACTTTCAGTAGAAATACTTCCAGGGTCAATAAGTAAAATAGCAGAAATCCAAAACCAATATTTAATTCTTGAACCCAGCTGTAGAAAGCAAATCACTTCACAGTGCTTTGTCAGCATGTCTGATTTGGGGGTGGGGGGGTAAACTCTAAATAATAGTGGTGAATCTTTTATTGAAACAATGAATCTAATCAAAGCAGATAGAGTGATAGCTAGAATTCATCTGCTCCACAGGGACTGGGAGGGGTGGGGGGTGGGGTTTTATTGGGGTTCTTCATGGTAAAAAATAAGTTTTGGTAAAGGGAAATGTGCTTGATATTTGCATGACTGAGACATAAAACTGAAAGTTTTGTAACCTTTCCCATGGTGATTCAATAAATAAATAAATTAATTAAAAAAAAAAACTTGGCTGAGAGCATTGATTCATTCGAATGCCTAACAACCCGAATCGGACGTTTACATTTGAATAGATGTGGCTCGCTGCCTGCAGTTTCTATCTTCGTTGTCTACGCACCAACATCTCATTATGATGAAAGAGAAATCGAGAAGTTCTACATGGAGCTAGAGAAGTTCTATAAAGAAGACCACACCTTCTACAAGATCATTGTGGGTGATTTTAATGCCAAGATAGGACCGAGAAGATCAGCTGAAGAACTTCACATCGGGACCCATGGCCTAGAATGGAACGAACAGGGTGAGAGACTGTCTGAGTTCATCATGTCGACCAAGACCACTCATGGTAACTCACAGTTCCAGAAGGCAGAATCTAAACGATGGACATGGGAGTCTCCCGGGGGACGATTCCACAACGAAATAGACCACATCATATTCAATCGACGGTTTTGCCTGACTGATGTCGCTGTTGTCCCAAAATTTCGAACGGGATTGGACCACCGTCTCCTTCGTGCAAAATTCTACTTCACAGAGTGGGGAGAAAGGGCTGCAAAGTTAAAAAAGAGAACTCCCAGAATGACCACCAACTGGGAACTCTTTGGTACTATTGCGGCAACATGGGAAGATGCCATTGTTGACAACATTGACGAGGAATATGATCGACTGGTTCAGCACCTCCATGAATGTGTGAGGAACGCCAAGAGAGAGATAGCCACAAAAAATCGCCTATCTTCGAAAACTCTTGAGCTAATTCGCCAGCGTGGTTTAGCGCATGCCTCAGGCAACCGCAAGCTAACGTCCGAGCTCACAAAGCGGTGCAGAGATGCGATCAAGGAAGACCTCAAAGAGAGAAGAGCAGAAGTACTGGTAGATGCGGCAGAAGTCGGCAAAAGTATTCGTAACACCCGCCTGTCCTTCGCCAACTATATGACCAAGATGACTGCCCTCCGATGTCCTGATGGATACATCACGTCCTCCAGAACGGCAATGGAGAAGATTATCTATGACTTCTACTCAAATCTCTTCGATAGCCATGTCCACTTGCCGACATACCAAATTCCACAGGATGGATATGTCGTTCCCAACGTTCTCCCTTCCAAAATCCGACACGCCATTTCGTCGGTAAAGAAACAAACAGCACCCGGCCCAGACAAGGTCAGACCTGAACACCTGACGAACCTGCCATCAGTACTCATCAATACACTGGCTCGGCTCTTCACTCGCTACCTGTCTGAATGCAAGGTTCCGTCCCAATGGAAAACCAGCAGGACCGTACTACTGTTCAAGAAGGGAGACATCCATGACATTGGCAACTATCGCCCGATCTGCCTATTGTCTGTCATCTGCAAGTTGTTCACTCGAGCCATCCTAAATAGGATTGGCAGAACACTAGATGAAAGGCAACCATGCGAGCAAGCAGGGTTCCGAAAAGGATTCAGCACCATCGACCATATCCACACGATAACCAAGCTCATTGAGGTTTCTCGGGAGTTCAAGATGCCGCTCTGCTTAACGTTCATTGATTTAAAGAAGGCCTTTGATTCTGTTGAGACAGAAGTGGTCATTGAAGCCCTAGCCAATCAGGGCATTCAAGCCCAATACATCAGGATCCTCCGTGAGCTGTATTGCGGATTCACTACCAGGATCTCACCATTCTACAAAGAAGTGATCGTTGATGTCAAGAGAGGGGTGCGGCAGGGTGGTGATACGATTTCACCGAAACTCTTCAGTGCCACCCTCGAGAACATCATGCGACGACTGGAATGGGAAGGAATGGGAGTGAAAATAGATGGTCGGCAACTACACCATCTCCGCTATGCTGATGACATTGTTTTAATAACACCAAACATCAGCCAAGCGGCACAAATGCTGGCCGACTTTGACTGTGAGTGTGGAAAGGTAGGAATACAGCTGAATCTCATGAAGACAATGTTTATGAGAAACAGCCTTGATCCTGACGCCCCATTCGCTCTCAATGGAACGACCATCTCCGAATGCAACAGCTATGTATACCTAGGTCGAGAGGTCAACATGACAAATGACCTGGCACCCGAGCTGCGCAGGAGAAAGAGAGCGGCTTGGAACGCCTTCAAGAACATTGAAGAAATAGCTATGAGGACGAAGAACCTCCGGCTCCGGGCACATCTCTTTGTTTCCACTGTTCTTCCTGCATTAACATACGCCTCAGAGACCTGGGCCCTACGCAAACAAGATGAGAACGCTATTCAGGTCTCCCAAAGAAGAATACAAAGAGCTATGCTTGGAATATCACGTTTCACTCAAATGAGAGAACAAATCTGGAGTTCTGACATCCGTCGACGATCAAGGATCAGGGACGCTGTCTCATTTGCCAAGGTGTCGAAAATCAGATGGGCTGGTCACGTAATGAGATTTAAAGATGACCGTTGGACTAGAGCTGTTACTGATTGGATTCCACGGGATGTCAAATGACCGCGTGGCCGCCCAACTACCATATGGTCAGACTTCTTCGTCAAGATCATGAACGATCGGTTTGAGGCCCTTCATGTTCCCGGAACGAACAGATGCCATTGGGCTACACTAGCACGCGACAGGGACAAATGGAGACGTTACTGGCGCCCGCTCGAGCAAATCGACGACTAACGGGAAGTTAAGTGATTAAGTGATTAAGTGAAATAAAACTTATTTTTTCAATCTTTCTTTATTCATTTATGTGTGTTTCATTCTTACATTATAGACTATTTAAAAACCCTGACTCATAATTAAGAAGTTAGTAAAAACAATGAAAGAAATGAATTAAAAATGAACAAAACCCTAAATCATTTATTTTTGTGTTTCTCAGTATTAGATACTCCTACCTTGACAGAAACCCTTTTACAATTTTGTTCTTAACAGCACTTGGGCAGGTGGAATAGAATGGCCTCAGTTTTGCACATGAGTGTCCCAAGTTAATTTTCCAGTGCCACTGGCATGATACCCTGAGTACTACAGAGAGGACCAGCACACAGAAAGGAAGTAAACACGGAGTACTCTCAGGCATGGCCCCCAAACCCAAGAAAACATCTATTGTCTGTATTTGGATAATAGCATGTTTTCATTTTGATTAGATACTCATCATTTTTATCCCAATTTAGCCATGAGGTATTTTGGATGATTGTGTGACTTCTAGTAAAACATACTTTCAATCTTTGCCTTTACTATTGACATTGAACATATAAAACTGTTTCAGTTCTCTAAGTGAAGAGGACTGAATAATGAATTTGTGATATTGAACAGGTGTCTTTGGAAGGTCACAAATACAGGAATCCTGCCCATTGGGGTAACCACGTGACCGGAGGGATGAATGTAGATTCTAATCTCCAAACTTTCTCTGTCTTGGGAGGGAAGACTTGAAATTGAGGTTGATCCAAAATGAGAAATTCATGACGAGTCATATCTACTATGGTCTCCATATGGAGACTCAGTGTAAGGAGGTTACCTGGGCATTGGGGTGTGGCGTATCTGGGGGTTCTGGGAGAATGAGGGCCTCAGGGAGAGCATCTATGCTCTGGGTCCTGCCTCTTGTCTCACTTTGAAGGGGTCAGCGCTACCCGTGTCACAGCACCTGGTCTCTCCTCTACAAGGGCTGAGAGGTGGAGAGGGAATGTGAAAACCTGAATGCCAATTTGTGAGTGGGTAAGGCACGGGAGTTCAGCCGATCCCAGAGAGCAGGACTCCCAGGGGTAGGGTGACCAGGTAGAGGCTAACTGGTGCAGGTCAGAGGGTAGAGGTCAGTGGGCACAGAGTGTGTGCGTGAGAGCAGAAGGAAGGAACCAGCACACAGCTGAGTAGACACCACGATTTCTATTTCCGATGAAGCGACACTTACCATGAGACTATGATAATACCTACAGGGTCATTTTAATTTCTCACAAGAGAATAATGTGCCACTCAGGCCCCAGGGACATCATGGTTCCACTAGTGAAAACTTAAAACATGAGAAAGAGTAAGACAAATTCCTTCCCGCCCACAGTGGGGATGGAGGACTCAGAGTCACAACCCACAGGACAAGGTGCCCATGGGGGTCATGTGAGACTGAGGTAAAGGTCAGGCCTGATCCCCACAGAAACATGATTCATCTGGTCATGAGCAACCTTTCCTCAGGGGAGAGTCCTCAGAGATTCCTAGGGGCCTATGGCCCTGAAGCTCACCCTGCTTCCTCTTGTAGGTGGTATGTGTCTGGGCCCCCACGACCTTCTTCTCACTGTGCCTATCTCGCAGTAGTACAGGGTCGTGTCCTCCTCCCTCAGGCTGCTCATTTGCAGAGAGAGCGTGTTCTTACTGTTGTCTCTGGAGATGGTGAATCGGCCCTTCACAGAGTCCGCATAGTATGTACTACCACCATAATATTGTATAAGACCCACTCTAAGCCCTTTCCTGGAGCCTGACAGACCCAGTACATTTAATAGCTGCCAGCATTGAATCCAGAGGCTGCACAGGATAGTCTCAGGGTGCCCCCGGGCTGCATCAAGTCTCCCCCGGACTCCACCAGCTGTTCCTCACACTGGACCCCTGAAAAAAGAAAGACATCCTGGTATGGAAACTCTCCTCACACAGAGAATCTGCCACTCCCATCTCTACCATGCTCCATGTCTCTGTCGCCATTGAGTTACCTTCTAACAGTCACCAGGAGAAGCCAGCTCAGTCCACACACTGTGTTGGTTCTGGTGAGTAAGGATGGAGCCCCTGAGAAACCCTGAACTGACTCCTCTCCCGGAGCTGGGCTGGGATACTTTTATCACTGTGGGGAGATACTTGCATGTACTCCTCTATAAAAAGTCATCTTTGAACTGGCAGAGAGAAGGGAGGACTCCAGAACAGGTGAGGGGTTCTGTGGTGCCAGCAACCAGGATAAGATTCAGAAGAAATATGCATTTTCCAGTATGCATTATTACATGGCAACCAATTAATTGATGTTTTTTAATATATATTTTATATAAATCCTGCAATATGTACAGTATTACTTCTATTTCATAATATAATTGGACACATAAAAGCTTAAATGGTTTGTGCAATATACTCAAAATACATAATTGGACACATAAAAGCTTAAATGGTTTGTGCAATATACTCAAAATACATTTTAAGAGTTGTTTCCACTACCTAGACTAAAGTAATCCTTTGAGTCTCTCACAGTTATCAATGTTTTTGGAACCAAGTGTTAAGATAGAATCAGGGGAAAGGCAGAATGGCCAGGTAACAGGCCCTGATAACTGTAACCTCATTGAGGCAGGTTCCTTTGTCTGCTCATCTCTGCTCTTTCTCCCAGAGAAACATCTCAGTGTTTAAAGGTATTTATCTCCATGTCCTAAGGCCCTCAAATGTGTAAGAGCTTAACTCAAACATACCAAGTTAGAAAAATGACCTAAGAATGTCGTCTCCTGACGATTCCTGATTCTAAGCAGTAACTCTCAATGTGATGGGCATTTGGAGCTCTCAGTCCTCTAGGGAGTTAGTCCCCTGAGTAACACCTTTTCTCTCTTCAGTCTGTCTGTCTGTTCATACTCACAGCATCCCACAATGGTCCCTGTTCACCAGGATTGTCCCTGTAACTAGAGATGCAGAGGCAGTAGAGGGGGAAGTTTCCTCCCCTGCATGTGGTTATTCAGGTTGATTCCCTTCCCTTCAGATGGTTTCCCATGGCCCCACTAAGAGTGATCTCTGAGCACAGAGTCAGAAGTATACCAAGAAAGTCAGAAATAACGCAATCAAATCAGCAGGAACTGAGAGATACTACAATGGTAGGGCATTTGCCTTGCACACGGCCGACCCAGGTTCGATCCCCTATATTCCATGAGGTCTCTGATCATCTTTAACAGCAATTTTCAAATAAAGAACCGGGATGAATTTCTGAGGATGAGCGGCCCCAAAACAAAAACCAAATGAACAATAAACCCAAACCAGTAACATAAATAAAATATGGGCTATATAGCTGTCAAGAACTTTTTCCCTGTAATGAGAACAAGATGTCTTTATTGTGTGCGTACCTGGAGTATGTTAGAGACCGTGGTGCATGACAGTGCATGGACTGTGACTTCACATCAATTTTGGCTCTGTCTTTCTTCTTGCCATGTAAGCATTTGATTAGCAATAAAATTCACAACCGGACATGACCTAAACAGAATTCTGATTATAGATCATTAATGTTTTATGAGCACTCACATATATGGACACCCGTGCAGTGATCATCACACCCAAAACAGTGGATGAACCCCTCACCCCAGTGTTTCCCCTTGGCCCATGGTATTCCTTCCCCTACGTCTCACCCATCCCTCATGCTCTCTTCAGTGCTTCCTATTTGTGTAAGTGTATGTAGGGTGTGATGACTGAGACTCACTCTCAATAGCCTTCTACTCTTGGGATATATTATGGATTTTTACTCATGACTAAAGTCGTCTTGGATTACTCTCAGTCCTGAACCTTTAGAATAGGTCACACGAGATTTCTAGAAGGAGAGAAAATGAGGAAAAGCTGTTCTACATCTTACATGAATATCAAAGAGAAAGCTATAAAAGTAATAACAAACCAAGAAAGCACCAATTAATACCCTGCCAGGCTTTGGAGTCATGGGGGCCTGTTGGGATGAGTGTGGGGGACAGGGAGGACAGATCACTGGGAGGGGGTTGGGAGTGTGAGGGTGTCACTGAGAGTGGAGCTGCTCTAGGAGAGATGGGGAGGGGTCCCAGGAAAGACGCTGGAACTGGGCATGGATGGTTAGTGATGGGGGTTATGAGAGTTGAGTGTCTCTGAGTTGTGACAGAATATTGGCCCATGTG
The DNA here is from genome assembly GCF_029834395.1 of Sorex fumeus. NCBI lineage: Eukaryota > Metazoa > Chordata > Mammalia > Eulipotyphla > Soricidae > Sorex > Sorex fumeus. The sequence continues at coordinate 76,342,701 of NW_026606101.1, forward strand.
GGTTTCTAGCATATGGTGACTCTCTTCCCCTGGTGGGGTTTAGGCCTTTCCCAGGTGGCTCCCGAGTGCCCTCTGGTGGTCAGCAGCGCCCTGCAACTGCTCCAGTGTCCCCAGCAGGAGTTGGTGTCTAGCCTCCCTTGACTGACCCAGACTCCCCTGCATAGTCACACCCCCGTAGTCACCTGCTCTCAGGCTGCTCCCCTGCGGGCAGGTCACAGGGTTCCTGGGTTTCTGGAGATGGTGAATCAGCCGGTCCCAGAGAGTCAAAGGTTGATTGTCCTGCCACAGTCCTGCCCTTTCCCGGTGCCTGGTGACCAGGTTATCCAGGCATTGCTGACCAGAGTCTGCACAGGAGAGACTCTCTCTCTTTCTCTCTCTATCTCTTTCTCTCTTTCTCTTTCTCCCCACCGCCTCTCTCCCTCCTTCTCTCCCTCTCTCTCCATTTCTCCCTCTCTCTCCCTTCCTCCTTCTGATCTCTCTCTCTCTCTCTCTCTCTCTCTCTCTCTCTCTCTCTCTCTCTCTCTCTCCAGATTAAGCCTTCAGTGATTACTAGTGTAGCCCAATGGCATCTGTTCGCTCTGGGAACATGAAGAGCCTCAAACCGATCGTTCATGATCTTGATGAAGAAGTCTGACCATCTGGTAGGTGGGCGGCCACCCGGTCTTTTGACATCCCGTGGAATCCAGTTGGTAACAGCTCTAGTCCAGCGGTTGTCTTTAAATCTCATGACGTGACCAGCCCATCTGATTTTTGACACCTTGGCAAACTAGACAGCATCCCTGATTCTTGATCGTCGACGGATGTCGGAACTCCGGATTCTTTCTCTCATTTGAGTAAAACGTGATATCCCAAGCATAGCTCTTTCAATTCCTCTTTGGGAGACCTGAATAGCGTTCTCATCCTGTTTGCGTAGGGCCCAGGTCTCTGAGACATATGTTAATGCAGGAACAACAGTGGAATCAAAGGGGTAATATGGGAGCTGAAGTTAAACTTTTAACTGGTGGTGGCTTTGGGGCCTGTGCATGACTTAATGGACTTCCAGAACTACTCGAAGATGACGTGAATGCAAGGGAAATATAAATCAGAAAGAGAATGAGAGATATCAGTGAAAAAGACCTATATTAAAAAAAAGACTCAAAACAAAAAGTCTTGAATGTTGTCAAAAGAAAACCTGTTTCATCATTAATTGGTTATGTTGTCTGACTTAATGTCTGAAATCTCTAAGAGATTTCTCTAAAAAGTGAAAATAGAGTTATAATATAACCCATGGATTCAATCTAGATACCTTCACACAAAAGTAAAAATATCAAATTAAGAATTCATTAAAAAACATACAGTGAAGCAAGCACTAGATATACTAGCCAGCACAAATCAAACAAACAAACAAAAAAACGATCCTAATGCTTGATGACAGTTCCATGAATTAGAAGTTGTGGGGTATATACACAATGGGATATTAGGCAGTTATAAGAAAAGAAAAAATATCAGCGTTTTCTGCACCATGGATGGAACTAGGAAATAACAGATTAAGTGAAGTTTGTAGAGAGAAAAGGACAAATTCAGACAATCTCATTCATCCGTGGTACACAGAGTATAGAGCTTCAGGATGGATGGATCCAATGATAACGGCCACTGCATCCCAACCACATTCTGGGGTTCCCGAGAGGAGTCGGGTTGGGGCTCAGTTCACTGGGAAGAAGAGGCCGAGCACAGGGATCACAGCAGACTGTGTGGATCTGTGGGGATTTGGAGCTGGGAGAAGTGCAGGACACCTGGGACCCACCAGCATCAACACTCAGACTATTGTCATCGTATTCCCTCAGTGACAATAAAGAAGGTAATGGGAGAAATCTCTCCTTTATGTGAAAAGGAATGATCTTGATTGAAGAAAAATCGACCTCACTGACCTAGCAGGACATCACAGCCTCTACTGGACTCTGAGAGAGGAAGAGGAACGAGCAAATATGTAATAGGAAAGAAAGTAACGCCTAAAATGTATAAACATGAAATATTAAATTTTGTTTTCATATATTTCAACAAAACAATGAAGTTGGCGACCCCCTTCAAAGCTCCTGCCCGTGCCCACCTGCCCCAGGGCAAAGCCCTGGAGTCCTGGGAGAAGAGCGCCCCCTGGTGGTTGGATGAAAACCCTGCAGCTCCCCTGTCTCCCTCAGCTGGTTTGTGTCTGGGCTCACAGGCACTTGCCCTCACTGTGTCTCTTGAACAATAATACACAGCTGTGTCCTCAGTTACTGAGTTGCTCAGTTTTAGGTAAACTTGGTTCTTGGAGGTGTCCCTGGTGATGCTGAGTCGTGACTTAAGACTTGGGTTATAGTATGTGCTTCCAAAAAGATTTATACGACCAATCCAATCCAGCCCCTTTCCAGGGGCCTGGCGGACCCAGTGTACATTATAGTCACTTAGAGAAAACCCAGAGACCGAGCAGGTGAGGGACAGGGTCTGCGAAGGCGTCACCAGACTTGGTCCCGACTCCTGCAGCTGTACCTGGGACAGGACACCTGGGGACAGAGACCCACAGTGAGTCACGAGCTCAGAGGCCCCATGCCCAACTTGGAGCCTCTGTCCAGGGGATACTCACATCCGGGAGCTGCCACCAGAAAGAGGAGGAACCAGCGCTGATGCACGTTACTGCCCATGAGGTCCATGATCTCAGACACCGTGTCAGGGAGAGGAAGCCCGAGTTGAGGTGAGTGTGAACATGGTTTTAATCCGGAGTCCCGAGTAAAGATTTGCATGAGGGAGCCTCTGTAGAGGAAGGAGGGTACCTAAGGAAGGCTGGTGTGTGGGGTCCCTGGGAGGAGGTGCTGAATGTGGCTTAGAGCACTCAGGCCTGTCCCTGGGGCCCTGTCAGAGCCGGGCCTCTTCCTCCAGCACAGGAAACATGCTGAGCAGCTCTCAGGAAACAGGAATTGCTGAGGGGGGATGCCAGCTGGGGAGGAGAGTCCCTGTTTCTCAGGTCCATGGTGACCAAAACCAGTCCCCCCAGGGTATCTACCCTGTAGATAGGCCCCTGCCCCTCCGTTTACCTTGTAATCGCTTATGTTCTCTCACTGTGAGTGCAAATCCTGGGGCTTAACAGACCATATAATTGTCCCTGTGAATTCTGACTTGGCCTGGTCCAATCCATGTCAATCAAATTTCACAGTGTTTTTTATTCATTTATCTTGAATAAAAATCCTTTTTCCTTGATCAGCTTCACTCTGAAATATTCAAGGCATTATTAGAATGGATTTATTCTTTCTCACTGGTCTATTTAGGGACACAGAAGATGCCTCGCCTAGGGACCTTGCGGGTGTGGTTGGCCTGGTCAGGAGCACCTTAACACGCTCTGTCCTGTATATAACTCAGCACCCAGAAGATGACTGTGGTCCTCAGGACCCTGTTGTTGGGGATCATCACTGAGGAATTGCAGCCCCATCAGTTGCCTGAAAACAGCTTGTTTAGAGTCCTCAGCACACAAACTATTGGGCCTGGAATCTGCTCTTAGTGCTCAGACTCACACGTTTTACAAGGGTACTAGTGTGCTAGCTCTGAACTATGCCAGGCATGGCCCTTCACCCCCTCCCAAATGCTTGGAACACAGGCTATGTCACATACATGTACCCCTTAATTCCATGGAGCACCAGAAGATTGAGTTCAATCTAAGAGGCCAGAAAATATGCTCTGAAGTTTGATGTTTGGAAAGTCAGCATTAAGGATCAAAAATAATCTACATACTCAGCAGGTTCTACAAAATTCTGCTAAGATAGACACAGAGACACACAAACACCAACTCAGGCAACGTGAGGATTGAGATGGATAATGTCACACCTCAGGGACCAGGTGACTATAGGATTCACAAACACTCTCATATATAAGCACGTGACTCACTGTGTCTTTCCCCAGGTTTCCTGTCCTAGAGCTACTGCAGGGCCGGGACAGTGAATCCTCACAGACATGACCCACATACGCTGTCTCTGCACTCTCCACAGTCAGCAGTTTCCAGGGGAGCTGGGCCCCCAGACCTCAGGGAGGACACTGGACTGCCTGGGGAATGTTGGGAATATTTCCCAAAGCTGCTACACCAAAACCAACAGGACACTTCCTTAAATTTAGGAAAGCTTGTTTTCACAAACCAATGAACTGTAGATTAACAAGTTTTGTTTAATTTTCATCGTATTATATTAGACACATTTCTTTTCCTTAACCTTATTGACTCATGTTGTTTCTGTTTCACTCCTTAAGATGTAGAATAAATAAAATATTCTAGTTGTATCATTAGTAATGTATTGGAAACAGTGAAAGAAATAAATTAGAAAGGAAAGAAACCAGGAAAAATCATTTTTATTTTATCATTGTTAGACAATTCTCACATAACGAAACTTTAAAATTTTGTTTTTCACAGAAACTTGGGCAGGAAAAAATGAATTGGAGTGTTTTTGCACACGTTAGTTTTCCCTCGCCACTAGCATGATACCTGAGCACTACAGGGGAGGCCGGGACACAGACAGGAAGTAAACAGAGAGTACTCCCAGGTATTACCTCCAAATTAAAGAAAAAACATATTACCCATATTTGAATAGTACAGTTTTTCATAATGATTATGTATCCATTAGTTTTATTCTAAACTAGCGATTTGCAATCATGACTGATAGTGTTGTTTCTAATCAGAAATATACCCTCAACATTACTCTTTATTATTGATATCGAATATTTAAAACTCAGTTCACTAAGTGAAGAATTAATGGTGCACTTGTGATTTTAAATAAGTGACTTTGTAAGTTTCCCAGAACAAGAATGTTGCTTCAGGGGGTTCAGTATGTGAGGGGAGAGAGGAAAGTAGATTCTAATCCCAAGCTTCTCTGTCTCGGGAGGACAGACCGCAAACTGAGGTTGATGCACAATGAGAAATTCAGTAAGAGTCACATCTGCAATAGTCTCCACATGGGGCCTCAGCGTAAGGAGGGTCCCTGGGCTCTGGGGTGTGGTATATCTGGGGATGCCGGGAGAGTGGGGGCTCAGGGAGAGCATCAATGCTCTGGGTCCTGCCTCTTGTCTCACTGTGAAGGGGTCCTCGTGTCACAGGACCTGGTCTCTCCTCTACAAGGGGTGAGGGGTTGAGAGTGTATGGGGAAATCTGAATGTCCATTTAGTGAGTGGGTGAGGGATGGGAGGTCAGCCCATCTCAGAGAGCAGGACTTTCAGGTGTGGATGACAAAGTAGAGACTACCTAGGTGCAGGTCAGAGGGCACATAGTGTGTAAGTGAGAGCAGAAGGAAGGAGCCAGCACACAGCTGAGTGAACACCAGTATTTCTCTTTCTGATGAAGGGACCCTTACCAGGAGACCATGATAATCCCTGTATGGTCAGAGGTTAATTTCTCCAAGAGAATAATGTGCCCCTCCAGCTCCAGAGAAGTCATGGTTCCACTAGTGTAAACTTTCCACATGAGAAAGAGTGCGACAAACTCCTTCCTGCCCACACCGGGGAGGGGGGTCTCAGGGCCACAACCCAAAGGACAAGATGCCCTTGGGTCCTTCTGAGAGCTGAGTGGCAGGTCAGTCTTTATCTACACAGAAAGATGATTCTTATGCCCATGAGCAACATTTACTCAGGGGAGAGTCCCCAGAGCCTCCTGGGGGCCTGTGCCCCTGAAGCTCACCCTGCTTCCTCCTGCAGGTGGTTTGTGTCTGGGCCAACAGGGCCTTCCCCTCACTGTGCGTCTCGCACAGTAGTACAGAGCCGTGTCCTCCTCCCTCAGGTGGCTCATTTGCAGAGAGAGCGTGTTCTTGCTGTCGTCTCTGGAGATGGTGAATCGGCCCTTCACAGAGTCCGCATAGAATGTACTACCACTAGTACCAATGCTTGAGACCCACTCGAGGCCCTTCCCTGGTGCCTGGCGAACCCAGTCCATATAATAGCTGCCAATATTGAATCCAGAGGCTGCACAAGAGAGTGTCAGGGACCCCCCGGGATGCGCCAAGTCTCCCCCAGACTCCACCAGCTGCTCCTCACACTGGACCCCTGAAAACACAAAGACATCCTGGTCAGGAAACTCTCCTCACACAGATCAGCCACTCCCATCTCTGCTATGCTCTGTGTCTCTGTCGCCCATGAGTTACCTCCTAACAGAGCCACCAGAAGAAGTCAGCTCAGCCCACACGCCATGCTGGTCCTGTGTGAGTCAGAATGGAGCCCCTGGGAACCCCTGAACTGACTCCTCTCCTGTTGCTGAGGCTGGCCTGGCCTGTTTTCATCATAGCAAGGAGAGGCTCATTTGCATATCCTCCTCCTACATAAAACGTTCTGTTTGAACCTAAAGAGTAAGTGAAGGACTCCAGAGCAAGTGTCAGGTTCTGGGGGTGACTTGTGACCCGAAAAATATTATGTCATACAATTGTTATATGATAACAAATTTAATTTGTGATATTTTGTCCTTACTTTTGATGGTAAAGGTAAAGGCCCTCCCGTTGATCGTCGATTTGCTCGAGCGGGCCCAGTAACGTCTCCATTGGAGACTTTGTTGTTACTGTGTCTGGCATATCGAATACTCTCGGTAGCTTGCCGGGCTCTCCGAGAGGGGCAGAGGAATCGAACTCGGGTCGGCCATGTTGGCCGCTTGTAAGGCGAACGCCCTACCCGCTGTGCTATCGCTCCAGCCCTTACATGTAATATCTACAGTCATACTTCTGTTTCATACACCATTTGTAACTTAAAATCTTAACTGCTCTATACCTTATTCTCATAACACATTGTAAGATTTGGTTCCATTAATGTGACATCTTATTGTCCCAGCCGCGCAACATCTTATTATCTGACTCTTACTTTGAACAACCTGGCAGGCTACCAAATGTAGCCTACACACACAGCAGAGTCTGGCAAACTCCCCTTGGTTTACCCCATATGCCGAATACCAGTAACTATGATGGGTCTTATTCTCCTAACCCTGAAAGAGCCTTGAATGTAGCACTTTTCAAAATATCAGGACTAGGGCGAAGGAGACATTACAGGTGCCTGCTCGAGGTAATCGACGAACAACAAAATGACCGTGATCATGATCGTGGATGAGACAAAAGTAATCCACTGAATGACACCGAGTTATGAATGAGTTGGGAACCAAAAACTAAAACAGAATCAGGAGAAAGGCAGAATGTCCAGGTAGCATAGTCCTGATATCTGGGAAACCTGAGGCAGGATCCTATGTCTGCTCTGTCTCTGCCGTTTCTCCCAGAGGAAACATCTCTGAGGTTAAAGATGTTTGTCCTGATATCAAAGGCCCTCGGATGTGTAAAAGCTTAGCTCAGATAGACAAAGTCAGGCAGCTGACCAAGAATGTCATTCTTCTTATTATTCCTGGCTCTTAAGTGATAACTCTCACTGTGTTGGGCATTAGGAGCTCTCGGTCCACGAGCTTGTTTGCCCCTGACTCCCCACCCCTTCTCTCTTAAGTCTGTATTTAAAATACAGCATCCCATGGTCTGTCCATGTTCACCAGGATTGGTCCCCAGTAACAAGAGATGTAGAGGCAGCAGAGGGGTAAGCTTCTTCCCTTGCATTGGGTGATCAAGGTTCATTCATTGTACTTCGTATGGTTTCCCATACCCCACCAGGAGTGACCCCTGAGTACAAAGCAAGCAGTATACGCTGAGTGGCACAACAACAAATCCAAACCAACAGAGACTGAAGGATAGCACAGTGGCAGGGAGCTTGCCTTGCACACGGCTGACTCGGGGTTGAACTCTAGTATCCCATATGCTTCTCCCAGGAATTTCAAGAGTAATTGCTGAGTGTAGAGTCAGGAGTAATCCCTGAGAAACGCCAGATATAGCCCCCAAACCAGACAAAAACTCACAAATAATACCAAAGAAAATATCGCTAGCATCTGTCAAGGACTTCTTCTCTGTAATGAGAACAAATTGTATTTATTCTGAATTTTGCCTTTACCTGGAGGATGTTGGAGACTAGTGTGCATGGAGGTGCATGGGGTGTTCCTCTTCACATCAGCCCATCCTCACGTCTCCTTCTTACAATGTCAATATTTGATTAGCAGTAAAAACCACAGGAGGCCAAGCGCTACACAGAATACTGATTATAGATCATTAAAGTTTCATGAGCACTGGTATATATGGACACCTGTGCAGTGATCATGACACTGAAAACAGTGGATGAATCCCTCACCCAGTGTTTCCCCCAGCCTATGTTATTCCTCCCCCCATGCTTCACCCCTCCCTCATGCTCTCTGCAATTCTTCCTGTTTGTGTAAGTGTATGTAGGGTGTGATGATGGAGATTCACTCGCAATAGTCTTCCACTCTTGGGATATATTATGGGTTACTCATTACTAATGATGTCATGGATTGCTCTCAGTACTGGACCTTTAAAATAGGTCACACGAGCTTTATAGAAGGAGAGAGAAAAATGAGGAAAAGCTGTTCTACATCTTACATGAATATAAAAGAGAAAGCTATACAAATAATAACAAACAGGAAAGTACCTATTAATACTCACCATGCCAGGCATTGGAGTCCTAGGGGCGTGGTTGGGTGAGTGTGGGGGACAGGGAGGACAGATCACAGGGAGGGGATTGGGAGTGTGAGGGTGTCACTGAGAGTGGAGCTTCTCTGGGAGCGACGGGGAAGGGTCCTAGGAAAAACGCTGGAACTGGGCATGGATGGGGGTGCGTGGGGTGATGGGGGCTGAGTGTCTCTGTGTTGTGACAGAATATTGGCCCAATGTGAGCTTCTAGCATATGGTTAGCCCCTGCCCCTCCCTGGTGGAGCTGAGGCTTTTCCCAGGTTGCTCCCGAGTGCCCTCTGGTGGTGCGCAGAGCCGCTGCAGTTGCTCCTGTGTCCCTCGCAGGAGTTGGTGTCTGGGCTCCCCTGACTGATTCACAGTCCCCTGCACAGTCATACCCCCAGGTTCACCTGCTCTCAGGATGCTCCCCTGCAGGCACATCACAGGGTTCCTGAGTCTCTGGAGACGGTGAATCAGTCGGTCCCAGAGAGTCAGGGGTTGATTGTCCTGCCACAGACCTGCCGTTTCCTGGGGCCTGGTGACCAGGTCATACAGGAGCTGCTGATTAGAGTCTGCACTGGAGAGACTCCGTCTCTGACTCTGTCTATGTTTCTGTCTCTCTTTCTCCCTTTCTATCCTTTCTCTGTCTCTCTGTCTCTCTCTGTCTCTCTCTCTTTCTCTCTCTCTCTCTCTCTCCAGGTTAAACCTTCAGTGATTATATCCTATTAATTGAGATCTGAACCTTCCACATTACATCCCTAGCAATGTACAGTAGCAAACTGTGCTACTCCTGTTTGATCGAGTTGTAGTGTCTTTGATATGTCGCTCCTGGAAATCCAGAGTTTTTAACGGGGTAACATAGCTGAAGTTAAATCTTTAACTGGTGCTGGCTTTGGGGCATGTTCGTGACTTCCTGGGCTTCCTGAATTACAGAAAGATGGCAGGAATGTAAAGGAAATATAAATCAGAGGGACAATAAGAGATATCACAGCAAAAGACCTATATCAGAAAAAGACTCAAAACAACAAGATTTGGGATGTTGTCAAAAGCAAATCTGTTTCCTCAAAGCTTGGAATGTTGTCTGAATTAATGTCTATGAAAAATAGTAGGAGATTTCTCTAAAAAGTGAAAATAGAGTTTCCATATAACAAACTGATTCAAGCTAGATACCTTCACCTAAAGGTGAATATTTCAAATTAAGAAGTTATAAGAAAACATACACTGAAGCATTGATATACTGGCTAGGACATGGAAATGATTCTAAAATGCTTAATGACAGGTTCATGGGTAAGAAGTTGTGGGGTATATACAAAAAGGGATACTGTGCAGTAGTTAAAAAAAAGACAAAATAGCAGAATTTTCTGCTATAGAATAACAGATTAAATGAATTTTGTCAGAGGGAGAAGGACAAATTCAGACAATCTCATCCATCTGCAGTACACAGAGAACAGAATGTCAAGATGGACAGATGAAATGATAACGGCCCCTGAATCCTAACCACATTCTGGGGGTCCTGAGAGGAGTCGGGTGGGGGGGGCTCATATCACTGGGAAGAAGAGGCCGAGCACAGGGACTATAGCACAGTGTGGGAGTCTGTGGGGATTTTGTGCTGGGAGAAGTGCAGTGAGTTTGTGACCCACAAGCATCATCGTTTTCCCCCAAAGACAATAAAGAAGGTAAAGGGGAAAACCTTCCTTTCTGTGAAAAGGAATAACATTTATTGAAGAAAAATCGACCACACCTGACCTAGCAGAACACAACAAACTCCAGTGGACTCTGAGACAGTAAAAGGAAGAAACAAATTTATACTAAAACTTTATCATTTGATCACTTGACTTCCCTTTAATCGTCGATTTGCGCGAGCGGGCGCCAGTAACGTCTTCATTTGTCCCAGTCGGGTGCTATTGTAACCCAATGGCATCTTCGTTCTAGGAACACGAAGAGCCTCAAACCGATCGTTCAGGATCTTGATGAAGAAGTTTGACCATCTGGTAGGTGGGCGGCCAAGCGGTCTTTTGACGTCCTATGGAATCCATTCGGTAACAGCTCTAGTCCAGTGGTCCTCTCCAAATGCATTATGTGTCCCGCCCATCTGATTTTTGACGCCTTGGCAAACGAGACAGCGTCCCTGATTCTTGATCATCGACAGAGGTCAGAACTTCAGATTCTTTCTCTCAATGGAGTGAAACGTGATACTCCAAGCATAGCTCTTTCGATTCCTCTTTGAGAGACCCAAATAGCGTTCTCATCCTGTTTGTGTAGGACCCAGATCTCTGAGGTGAATGTTAATGCAGAAAGAACAGTGGAATCGAAGAGATGTGCCCAGAGTCGGAGTTTCTTCGTCCTCTTAGCTATTTCTTCAACGCTCTTGAAGGCGTCCCAAGATGCTCTCTTCATCCTGCGCAACTCAGGTGCCAGGTCATTCATCATGTTGACTTCTCGACCTCGGTACACATAACTGTTCCATTCAGAGATGGTCTTTCCGTTGAGAGAGAATGGAGTGTCAGGAACGAGGCTGTTTCTCATAAACAATGTCTACATAAGATTCAGCTATAGTCTGACCCTTCCGCACTCACAGTCGAAGTCGGCCAGCATTTGTGCCGCTTGGAAAATGTTTGGTATTATTAGAACAATGTCATCAGCAAAGCGGAGGTGGTGTAGTTGCCAACCATCTATCTTCACTCCCATTCCTTCCCATTCCAGTCATCACACGATGTTCTCGAGGGTGTCATTGAAGAGTTTCGGTGAAATGGTATCACTCTGCCGAACCCCTTTCTTGACATCAATGATTACTTCTTTGTAGAATGGAGAGATCCTGGTAGCGAATCCATAATACAGCTCACAGAGGATCCTGATGTATTGAGTTTGAATGCCCTGATTGGCTAGGACTTCAATGACCGCTTCTGTCTCAACAGAATCAAAGGCCTTCTTTAAATCAATGAACATTAGACAAAGCGGCATCTTGAACTTCCTAGAAACCTCAATGAGCTTGGTTATCGTGTGGATATGGTCGGTGGTGCTGAATCCTTTGTGGAACCCAGATTTCTCGCATGATTGTCCTTCATCTAGTGTTCTGACATTCCTATTCAGGATGACTCAAGTGAACAGCTTGTAGATGACAGACAATAGGTAGATTGGGCGATAGTTGCCAATGTCTTGGATGTCTCCCTTCATGTACAGTAGTACAGTCCTGTTGGTTTTCCATTGGGACGGAACCTTGCATTCAGACAGGTAGTGTGTGAAGGGCCGAGTCAGCGTATTGATGAGTACGGATGGTAGGTTCTTCAGGTGTTCACGTCGGACATTTTCTGGACAGTGTGCTGTTCGTTTCTTTACTGACGAAATGGCATGTTGGATTTCAGAAGGGAGAACATTGGGAACAACATATCCGTCCTGTGGAATTTGGTATGTGGGCAGGTGGACATGGCTATCCAAGAAATCTGAATAGGAGTCATGGATAATCTTCTCCATTTCCCTTCTGGAAGATGTGATAGACCAATCAGGACATTGGAGGGCAGTCATCTTGGTCTTGTGGTTGGCAAAGGACAGGCGGGCGTTACAAATGCTTTTACTGGCTTCTGCTGCATCTACCAGCTCTTCTGCTCTTCTCTCTTTGAGGTCTTCCTTGATCGCATCTCTGCACTGCTTTGCAAGCTCGGATGTTTGCTTGTGGTTGCCTGAGTCATGCGACAAACCACGTTGGTGAATAAGCTCAAGAGTTTTTGAAGACAGCTGTCTTTTTGTGGCTATCTCTCTCTTGGCATTCCTTGCACAATCATGGAAGTGCTGAACCAGTCGATCGTATTCCTCATCAATGTTGTCAACAATGGAATCTTCCCACGTTGTCACAATAGTGCCAAAGAGCTCCCAGTTGGTGGTTGTTCTGAGAGTTCTCTCCTTAAACTTCGCAGACCTTTCTGTGAAGTAGAATTTTGCACGAAGGAGATAGTGGTACGGTCCCATTTGGAATTTTGGGACAACAGTGTCATTGGTCAGGCAAAACCGTCGATTGAATATGATGTGGTCTATTTCGTTGTTGAAATGTCCACCTGTAGACTCCCATGTCCAACGTTTAGATTCGCCCTTCTGGAAGTGTGAGTTACCATAGATGGTCTTGGTCGACATGATGAATTCAGACAGTCTCTCACCCTGTTTGTTCAATTCTAGGCCATGGGTCCCAAATTGGAATTCTTCAGTTGATCTTCTCAGTCCTATCTTGGCTTTAAAATCACCGACAGTAATCTTGTAGAAGGTGTGGTCTTTTTTATAGAACTTCTCCAGCTCCGTGTAGAACTCCTCAATTTCTCCTTCATCATAATTGGATGTTGGTGCATAGACAAGGAATTTAGAAACTGCCAGCAGTGAGCCACATCTATTCAACCCAAACAACGTTTGATTTGGCTTGTTAGGCATTTGAATGAATCAATGCTCATTGCCAAGTTCGTGTTGACAAGGAAACCGACGCCTCCGACACCTCTTTTTTGCATGTTCCAAGGAACAATTCTTCTCCAGTGTTGAGAACAGGAAATAAAATTGTACTAGAACAGGAAATAAAAGCTACAGTTTATATACCTGGTTTCTAAATTTGTTTTATATATTTCAACAATAGAGAAGGAAAGCAACCCCCTTACAGCCCCTTCTCCCTTGCACCTGAAGCACAGCCCTGGAGTTCTGGAGCAGAGCGCCCCATAGTGGTCACACGCACCCCTGCAGCTCCCCCGTCTTCCTCAGCAGGTTTGTGTCCTTTCTCACAGGGACTTGCCCTCACTGTGTATTTCTCTTGCACAATAATACACGGCTGTGTCCTCAGTTACTGAGTTGCTCAGTTTTAGGTCAACTTGCATCTTGGAGGTGTCCCTGGAGATGCTGAGTCGGGACTGAAGATGGGTTATATTATGTTCTTCCAGTAGCCCTCTATACCACCAATCCAATCCAGCCCCTTTCCAGGGTCCTGGTGGATGCAATATACACCATTGCTGGTTAGAGAGAATCCAGAGACTAAGCAGGTTAGGGACAGTGTATCATCAGACTTGGGCCCAACTCCTGCAACTGTACCTGGGACAGAACACCTGTGGACAGAACACACAGTGAGTCACGGGCTCTTAGCCCCATACCCACCTTGGAGCCTCTGTCCAGGGCATACTCACATCCTGGAGCTGCCACCAGAACGAGGAAGAACCAGCGCTGATGCATGTTCCTTCCCACGAGGTCCATGATCTCAGACACCATGTCAGGGGAGATGGAGTCCAAGTTGGGGTGAGTGTGAATGTGGTTTTAATTCTGGTTCCCGAGTGCATATTTGCATGGGGAAAGTCTCTGTAGAGGAAGGATAGGACCCAATGGAGCCTGGTGTGTGGGCTCCCTTGGAGGAGTTGCTGACTGTGGCTCAGAGAACTCAGGCCTTTCCCTAGACCCTGTCAAAGCCGGGCCTCATCCTCCATCACAGGGAACGTGCTGAGGAGTTCTCAGGTAACAGGAATTGCTCAAGGTGAAATGGCAGCTTGGGAGGAGAGTCTCCATGTCTCAGGTCCCTGATGACCGAACCCAACCTCCCCCTCCCTCCCTTGGCCTCTACCCTGTAGACCGGACTTGCCTCTTCATGTCCCTGTTTGGTAGATCCTGTTCTCCTACTTCATAAAGAAATACTGGCAGGTAATACAGAGTATAATTGTCACAGTAAATTCTGACTATCCCTAGTCCAATCCACGGTTAATTAATTTTCAGTCTATTTACTATCTTTTCTTGCATGAACATTTCTTCACGTGGGGCAGTTTTATCCTTATTATCCAAGATGGGTATTAGGGTGTATTTGTTTATTCTCTTTTATATTGGAACAAGGACGATGTTTCTGCCCAGGTAACCTTCCTGGTCAATGGCACCTAAACCTGCTCTGTCCTATGTACAAATCAGTGTCTAAAAGATGATCATGAACCTCAGCCTTTCTTGGGGTTCATCACTGAAGAATTCCAACCCTGTATGATGTTTTGAAAGACATAGTAAGACATGGTGTCCTCAGCACACAATCTACTGGGCCAGAGTTTTGGTCTTTGTGCAAAGACTCACACATTCTATATAAGTACAGTGTGCAATCCCTGAGCAGTGATACATGAGGCCCTATATAGCCCCCAAATGCATAGAACTGAGACACAGTCTGTGTCACATACTATACCCCTAATTCATGGAACACCAGAGGCTTCAGTTAAATCTAGGGACAAGAGAGTTTGTTTTATCATTTGATGTTTAAAAAAATCAGCATTAAGTATCGAAATTAATCAAAACATTGAAAAAGTTCAACAAAATTCTGCTAAGAATAAACACAAAGAGAAAAGGCAACTATGGCTACAAGATTATTGAGATGGATGAATATTACACCTCATGTACAAGGTGTCTTTAATGGATTAATAAACATTCTCCTATATAACGCACATGACTCGCTGTAGCTCCGTCCCAGAGCATCTGCAAGCCCAAGATGATGAATCCTCACAGATCTGACCCCAGCGTCACTGTCTTTGTGAACTCCATCATTGGCAGCAGTTTCTAGGGAGAGATGGACCCCCAGACCTCAGATATAATCTGGATGGAGCGGGAGATGCACAACGATGAAACTGTTTTCTAAAGCTACTTCACCAGATCAACAAGAACTTTCTTAAATCTATGAAAGCTTGTTTCCCACCAACAGCTATAACTGTAGATTTTAAAAATATTTAAAAATTATTTTCAGTATAATAAATAAGATGAATTTCTTTTTTAATGTTTCTTGACCCATTTTCTGTGTGTTTCAATCTTAGAGATGAATACTAAAAATATCCTTGTTCATTATTAGTAATTTATTAGAAAGAAGGTAAGAAATCAGTTAGAAATGAATGAAAGTCTAGATCAGTCATTGTGTATTTTCTCTTTTTTAGACACTCCTTCCATGAAAAATTAGCTTTTAATTTTGTTCATAATAGAAATTTGTGCAGGGTCAATGAAATGCTTTCCACATGAGTATCCCAAGATCATTTTCCAGGAGCACAAATTGATACCTGAGCACTGTAGGTGGAAGCAGGACACAGATAGAAAATAAACACAGAGTACTTCAGGTGTATTCCCCAAGTCAAAGAAAAACACAGATAAATGATATTTGGATATCATTTTTATATAATGACTAGATATCCATGGGCTGGAGCGATAGCACAGCGGGTGGGGCATTTACCTTGCACATAGCCCACATGGCTGACCCGAGTTCGATTCCTTCGCCCCTCTTGGAGAGCCCGGCAAGCTGCCGGGATTTTCTTGCCCTTCACGGCAAAGCCTGGCAAGCTACCCGCAACGTATTCAATATGCCAAAAACAGTAACAAGTCTGACAATTTATTGTGAGACGTTACTGGTGCCCACTCGAGCAAATTGATGAACAATGGGAGGACAGTGCTACAGTGCAGTGCAGTGTTGAGTTTAGTTCGCTTCTCTGTTACTTTCTCATCTAGTTTAGTGGATCCAACTGGAACTTCAGGTCTGAGGAATGAGGAGGTGTTGGTGAGTCCAGAAACTTTAGGATGTGTAGGACTAGGATGAGTCTGAGGAGATTTTCAGTGCAGCCCTGAAGTTAGGCCTTGGGCAGTAGGTGTTGTGGGTCAGTGTGGGGTGGGCGCAGCTACTGGGCCCTCAGCAGGGCAGGGACAGTGCCCATGCACCTGTAAAGCACCCTCTGGTGCTCAGCCGGGGTCGGTGTGTCTGGGAATTCCAGCTGCTGGGCAGCCCCTCCTGGGAGATTTAGGTGGAATCTGAGGAGCAGGGCTGGTGGGTGAGTGGGCATGAGGCAGCTGTGGGGGTGGGCTCGGTGCCCTAATATTCATATCTAAGATTTGATTAAAACTCTCATCACCTCTAAGATACCAGGACAAACCCAAAGGACGGACGTGTTCCTCTCAGCCGCCACTGCTTTCTAGGACAGAACTAGGGCGACTTCTGACGAGCCACGAGACAAAGTGTATAGAGGGTTCAAACCCTGACTCTAGGATTGACGATTTAGAGTTGGGGCCTGTCAGGTTTTGTTCTGGAGCAGGCAACTGTTATAGATTATATTTCAACAAATTCCAATACATCTTTAAAAATCATTCTTCAGTCTCTAGTTTTCTTTAATCTTCTTAATCACACAAAAAAAGTCAGATTTCACAACTTTGACTGGAAATTGGTGTGCTTTTGTTCAGATCTTTTCATTATGTCTTTCTTGTTACCCCGAATTATCTGTATCTAAGTGTCCTGCTGTGATCACTCTATCACCCTCCATAATGTCAGTCTGTTGCTGTTCCTCCATCAATTGCCTCTAACAAAGTGTCAAAGTCTTTGTGGTATCTGAGGAGTATTGAAGAAGTATCAAGCAGGAATTCTCTGGCCTGTAGATGGCCCCTGACCCCACCCCCTCCCAGAGTCAGAACAAACCCACCCCTGAGTGTGTCCATTTTCCTCAGGACAGTACTTCATTACTCTGAATGGTTGATCCTCAGGCAGGACACAAAAACCGTGAGCTAGGAAATGGGGTGTGAGAACCAGTGTGCCCTCCACCTCCTGTGGGGACCCCAGTGGGAAGGGGGCAGTTTCCACAGCCCTGAGCTTTCCCCTGAAACTTAGAGGGTCAGTCACCCTCAAACTCCCCAACCCTTGACTTCTGACAAGGTCGTGAGCCCCTAAAGATTCTGCTTTTGTTACTCAAACAGGAAACACTCCCATATTCCAGCTTATCAGGGAGCATAGTCAGAGAACCATGAATCTAGATGGTCCCTGAGGAACTCTAGACAAGGATCCACTTAAGCTCCTTCTGTATCTGCTGCTGTGCTGACCCAGAATGTAGGGTGGGGTTCAGACCCAGGACCCTGCAGATGAGCCCTCTGTCCCCTGCAGGAAGGCATGTGTCTGGGATCCCTCCCACCCCCCTCCCTGGGTCCCACACACACAGCCCTGTGTCCTTGTGACCCCTGGGCTCAGGGCACAGAGGATGGTGAACTTGGCTGCGTGTCTGGGATAGGTCACTGTGGGGGTTGTGTGTAGTCTGAGCTTGAGCAGGACCAAAGGTACCGTCCACTCCAGCCCTTCCCTGGAGGTTGGTGATCTGGCCATGCCACAAGCAGAGGATTTGCTGGGAACTAGAAAGTACAGTGAGGGTGAGGGTCTGCATGGGTTTCTCTCCTCCTGATCCCTCTCTTCCACAGCCGGGGTCAGATTCTGATGATTCCCGTGGTCAGGAGGAACAGTGGAGACCCCCTGTCAGACTGTCCCCCGTGTGAAAACTTCCTGAAGCCCAAAGATGCTCACAGCTGTAGCTGTCATCACAGGAAACTACAGAGAAATTCAGCTTCTGTTCAGCTAAGCTTTGTCTCTCAGACTCTGTCCCCGAGGGAGCCCTGCCCTGAGAGCAGAGGGGCTGTGTTTTCCAGGGTCCCAGGAGTAAGCAGCAGTGAACACACTGTGTGCAGGGAGGGACAGGCTTCCATGGGCTCTGCTGGAAGGAGGAGCTGGGTGGGCCCTGGTGGACGTGGGTTCTGGGTTTCCTCCCCACTGGTCTATCCTCTAGAGCAGGAGAGGCCATGACAGGGTGTCTGAGGACACGGAGCTCTGGCTGTCAGCACAGTGGGACTCGTGCTTTCCAGGGCATTCTGTGAGCACTCTGCAGACATGGGTGCGAGCTCACCCTACAGCGGTTCAGTCTCTCCCTCTCCCCTCCATGCCCGAGTTCCAGCCACTCCTGGGTCCCTTCTCAACTTCTCTCTCTCCTCTCAGGCCTGGGCACTCTGGGATGAGTCCGGATCTGCTGTTTCTCTTAGTCCCAGGATCAGAGTCACCTCACTCATCAGGACTGACCAGCGGAAGGGGAGCCCAGATCACCCGCAGGAGCTTTCTCACCCTCAGTCATGACTGTGCTCAGGATTTGAGCTCCATGCATGGGCAATTGCCTTCTAGCTGTAGATGGTTTCACTGTTTATGTATCAGTTGTAAATTTCCAACAGAGTTTTCCACGATTGTATTCCTCAGCTTTTCATTTCTTTCCAATGAACTTCCTCCTATCATGTAGTGGCATGAATGTGTGAATGAGTTTTCTCTCCCAACTATGTTACCTTCGTCCATTCTAATGAGTTGCATATTAATCTAGGTCCCAAGTACCACGCTGATAGCAAGCAAACTGTATGTGTTTGTATTTCATTTAATCCCACATTCAATAACCAACAGAAAACTGGTGTTTATATTATAAGTTATCATGATTACGATCATCCTGTTTTTCGCTGATTGCCTCGAGCAGGACCCAGTAACGTCTCTTTCTTCAATCACACAATCATAAGTCACCCATCCCTACACCAGTGCACGCTTTCCACCACCCAAATCCCCAGTATCATCTCCCCCCCATCACCATCACCATCATTCCACAACTCCCCTGCTGTGTGGCAGATAATTTGCACAGTACTCTCTTTCTCTACTCTGGTTACCTTCGATATTTCAGACCAGTCCCACCACCCACCACTCCTACCTTCGAAAAGGCAATACTAATGTATTTGGTATTGCTTCATGTGCTCTAGGAATTTTAAAATTTTAATAATTAGGGTCTGGAGAGATAGCTGTAGCAAATTACTGCGGTCTGAGATTCATTTGTGTGTCTCTGGATCATGACCGTGTGGGAGCGTAAGTACACAGTGGCCATATGTGGGCATCATTTCAGAGTCCCATTTTATTAACATGCGTTACTCTATATTCAGTACATTTATGAAAATATATCTCTTTTATCAGTCCTCCCATAATCATTTTATGTGTTTTTGTATTCCATACACATGTAAAGCCGAAGACCTCCAGAACCAGCCACAGTCATGCTGAGACCACTCTCCACACGCATGAAGGTACCGGCAGAGGAACAAAGGCATGCGGCTCCCGGGGCTGAGATCTACAAGCCTGCTTGGATCAGGGCTGAGCATCCTCCACCCAGATCCTCCAAATTCCAGTAGGTAATGGTCACACTCACCAACTGGCCCCCTGGCACCATGTAATCCCATCAATGGCCAAGACTCAGAGACTATAAAACCAGCTCCCGGAAGAGAACAACGCAGAGTCTCCTGCCTCCACGCCTGGCTGTCCTTGCCGGGGCCCCTTGGAGGGGAGCAGGTTGAGTTTCCCTCCCCGCACCGACCAGGGCTATGGAAGCCGAAAACCTCCAGTACCAGCCACCACCATGTTGAGACCACTCTCCACACGCATGAAGGTACTGGCAGAGGAACAAAGGCATGTGGGTCCCGGGACTGAGATCTCCAATCCTGCTCGGATCGGGGCTGAGCATCCTCCACCCACAACCTCCAAATTCCAGTAGGCAGGGGTCACACCCACCAACTGGCCCCCTGGTGCCAGGTAATCCCATCAAAGTCCAAGACTCAGAAATTATAAAACCCAGCTCCCGGAACTGGGTTTATTATCTTATTCCTACTTTGGACAAACTGGCAGGCTACCGAGTGTAAACTACCCACACAGCAGAGTCTGGCAAACTTCCCGTGGTGTACTTAATATGCCATATACCAGTAACAATGATGGGTCAAATTCTCTTAACCTGAAAGAGCCTTAAATCTGGCACTTTTTAAAAAATCTCAGAACTAGGAAGAAGGAGACTTTACTGGGGCCTGCTCGAGGCAATCGACGAACAACAGGATGGTCATAATCATGATTGCATTTCTCTGTCAAGAGCTGTGGAGAATTCGTTCATTCAATTACCTGCCTCAAAGTCTAAGATAGCATCTTTAAGGATGTTATCTGTTTAAAACTTCCATTATGGATGGGGAGAGCTTTATATATGTTTTATTAATCTTACATCAGATGAGGTGTGGGCAGATATTTTCCCCCAGGTTTTTGGTTGTCTTTTGATTCTGATAATCATTTAATTTATATTGATTGGGTCATTTAAAAAAGATAGAATCAGAACATAAAAAGCATGATAGAGGTAAAGGTAAAGGCCCTCCCATTGTTCATCGATTTGCTCGAGCGGGCCCAGTAACGTCTCCATTGGAGAGTTTGTTGTTACTGTGTTTGGCATATCGAATACATCACAGTTGGCTTGCCAGGCTCTGCCGTGTGGGCGAGATACTCTCGGTAGCTTGCTGGGCTCTCCGAGAGGGGCAGAGGAATCGAACTCGGGTCGGCCATGTTGGCTGCATGCAAGGCAAATGCCCTACCGCTATCGCTCCAGTGATATGCATGAAAATGGGTGAAAACTTTTCATGCATGAAAAAGCATGAAATGGGTTAAAACTTTGGCTACACGTTGATTCCAAAATTATTAGGCTACATGAGGGAAATAAAAACAGAATACAGAGACCATATGTTTGAACTCAGCTGAGAGTAACTGCTTGTTGGCAACACAGAACGTTTTGTCACAGGCTGAACACAATCACAAACACAAAGTAACTTTCAATGTTGAGTCACAAACATCCTAGAGAGTTGGTGAATCCTCAAGTGGAATTGTCATCAGTGTGAGTGAATCATTGCAGATCCAGAGTTGGGACACACCTCGCATGTCTTCACAGCGCAGGGCCTCACTCAGCCTCTGTACACACAGCGAAGTGCTAGGATGTGGTCCCTCCTTCCACAAGTACAAGGCAAAACAAAATCAGCTCTGGACTCACTCCCCACTGCCTTCCCAGAGAGTCACCAGGGCTCAGCACTTCCCCATCAGACAAGATGAGCCTCGAGTACTTTATGTGTCTCCTGGAAACCCAAAAGCATTAACTGGTGGAGATGATCACAGTCGTGTTCACGGCAGCACCAGGTACAGTAGCCAAGATGCACACTAAACACACAACTGCAGCGCTCAGTTCTGTGTTTCCTCATTCAGCTGTGGAGTTCGTTCTTTCTCTCCTTCAGTTCTGTTTGAGGGACAGTGATCATTGTTTCCTTCCTTCTGTCCCTGAGATTCCTGAGTCTCCCTGTAAGTGTTCTCGTCAGGTCAGAGAGCACTGAGAGGATTCTTGCTCTCAGCAAACCCATGGAGAATCGGATGTTCTGATGTTGTTACCTGAATGCAGTCCACATTCATTAAACAATCGAATTGTTTTCATTATTCCTGCTGCTCTGTGGGAGCTAAGGGTGTAAGTGCCCGGTGGTCTGGGCATGGATTGGGTGAAATTCCTCACTCTACTCAGCTAGGGCTGTGACTCTAGGAACTTCTGGCAACCACAAAGCCTGTGGTGTTTTCTCGGTTGGCCTGAGAGGGCCAGAGGTTGGGTAGCAGGAATAACTGTGGGTTTTGGTGCTGACGGGGCCTCACTGAGGCCTGTGACATTCCCCAGGGAACAATATCATGAAATTATAGCTATTAAACCCATGAGTTTCAGGAATATAAACTCTAAGTCCAAGTGTATAGAATTGAGAGCCCAGAATAAATCTTTAGATCTTTTTATGGTGAAATTTTGGGAAAGGATTCCATCCCATGGAGCGAAACAAGGAAAATCTCTTCAACAAATGGTGTTGGGAAAACAAAACCACATACAAAAACAACTATAGAAGACAGAATTGAATCCATCTCTAACACCAGATTCAGAATTTATTTAAAAGTGGTCTTATGGTCCAACTTTGACAGCAGAATCCTTAAAATACATAGAGGAAAACCTCAGAAGTTCTCTCCATGAAACCGATCTTAGAAGGCTCATTTCACTCTATTGCAAAGATAGGAGAAATTAATATAAATCAATGGGACTAATCAATTAAAATATTTTAAGGACAATGTAAATGACATTAAAATTCAGATACCCTACTGCCTTGGAGAAAATGCATACCCACTGAACATCAGATCCAAACTAGTTTCTAAGATATTCATAGAAGTCACCAAGGTCAATTTTAGAAGAAATGACCTACCATAAAATGGTGTGGGGAATAAACATATACTTTGCTAAAGGAATATTCCTATGCCTGTAGGCATATGAAAAACTGTTTATCTTCACTCACTCTGAGGGAAATATTAATATAAAGGACAATGAAATTATCTCTCCCCAGTGAGAAAGGCTTATATCAAAATTACTGGAAACAACCAGTGTTAGAAGGTTGTCAATTGGAAACACTATCTCTATATTTGTGGAAACCCATCTACGGAAAGCACTATGAGATTTCTCTAAAAAGTAAAAATAGAATTTCCAAGTTACAAGTGATTCTATATTTGGCCCCTTGATCAAAGAATAAAAATATGAATTTGATAAAATATATGTAAACTTATGTCCATTATGGCATATAGTATCATCGTCAGGGCATGGGAAAAATCCTAATTCCTAATGAAAGTTTCATGGATAAGAAGTTGTGGTGTATATGCACAATGGGATACCGTGCAGTTATAAGAAAAATCAAAATATCAGCGTTTTCTGCACCATGAATTGAACTAGGGAATATCAGATTAAGCGAAATTTGTCAGAGGGTAAGGAACGATTCAGACAATCACATTAATTGTGGTATAGAGGGAACAAAGCGTTAGGATGGACAGGATCCAATGATAACGGCCCCTGCACCCTAAGCACACTCTGGGGTTCCCTGAGAAGTTGGGTGGGGGCTTAGATCACTGTGAAGAAGAGACTGAGCACAGGGGCCACAGCAGAGTGTGGTGGTCTGTGGGGATTTGGTGCTGGGAGAAGAGCAGGGAGTTTGGAACCCACAAGAATCAACACTCAGACTATTGTCATCATGTTCCCTCAGTGACAATAAAGAGCATAATGGGAGAAATCTCTCCTTTATGTGAAAAGGAATGATCTTTATTGGAAGAAAAATCAACCTCACCTGACCTAGCAGGACATAACAGTCTCCAGTGGACTCTGAGACAGGAAGAGGAATGAGCAAATCTGTAATTGGAAAGTAATGACTGAAACATTCATACACGAAAATTTAAATTTTATTCATATATTTCAACAAGGGCTGTAGCCATAGCACAGTGAGTATGGCATTCGACCTGGGTTTGACTCCTCCATCCCTCTCGGAGATATAGTTAAATAAAACAGTAAAGTTGTCGTCCACCTCAAAGCTTCTGCCCCTGCCCACCTGCTCCTGGTGCACAGCCCTGGAGTCGCAGGAGCAGACCTCCCCTTGGTGGTGACACGCACCCCTGCAACTCCCCTGTCTCCCTTAGCAGGTTTGTGTCTGGGCTCACAGGGACTTGCCCTCACTGTGTCTCTTGCACAATAATACACGGCTGTGTCCTCAGTTACCGAGTTGCTTAATTTTAAGTATACTTGGTTCTTGGAGGTGTCCCTGGAAATGCTGACTCGGGACTTACGACTTGGGTTACAGTCTGTGCATCCACCAGCCCATAGAGCACCAACCCAATCCAGACCCTTTCCAGGGACCTGGAGGACCCAGTGTATACCATTGCTGATCGTGAGGGAGTCACCACGCTTGGGCCCGACTCCTGCAGCTGTACCTGGGACAGGACACCTGGGGACAGAAAGACACAGTGAGTCATGCGCTCACATGCCCCATGCCCACCTTGGAGTCTCTGTCAAGGGGATACTCACATCCTGAGTATACTCACCAGAAAGAGGAGGAACCAGTGCCATGTCAGGGGGAGAGGGAGCCCGAATTGGGGTGAGTATGAAAGTGGTTTTAACCCTGGTTCCTGAGTGCAGATTTGCATGGGGGGAGCCTCTGTAGAGAAAGGTGGAGACTCAGGGGAAGCTGTTGTGTGGGCTCCAATGGGAGGGGTTGCTGACTGTGGCTCAGAGCACTTAGACCTGTCCCTGGGGCCCTGTCAGCGCAGAGCCTCTTCCTCCAGCACAGGAAACATGCTGAGGAGCTCTCAGGAAACAGGAATTGCTGAGGGGGAAATGGCAGCTGGGTAGGAGAGTCCTCGTGTCTCAGATCCCTGATGACCAAACCCAGCCTCCGCCCCTGGGCCTCCTTCCTGTACACAGACCCCTGCCCCTCCATGTCCCTGTGGTGGCTCCTGTTCTCCCACTGTGCATGCAAATCCTGTGGTCTAACAGACAGTCCCTATGAATTCTGACTTGTTCTGGTCCAATCCCTGTCAACCAAATTTCACAGTTTTTTCTATAACTCAGCCCTCAGGTGCTTCAAGGAATTATGGGTTGATTTTTTTTCCACACATTTATTTATTCATGTACCTTGGAAAAATCCATTTTCCTTAAATAGCTTCACTCTGAAATATTCAAGGCAGTTATTAGGATGTATTTGTTCTTTCTCACTGGTGCTGAGTCTATTTAGGGACAGGAAAGATGCTTTGCTTAGTGACCGTCCTGGTGTGGTTGGCCTGGACAGGATCAACTCAACCTGCTCAACCTGCTCTGTCCTGTATATAATTCAGCACCCAGAAGATAACTGTGGATCTCAGGACCCTGTTATTGGGGTCATCACTGAGGAATCCCAGTCCTATCAGCTGCCTGAAAAGAACTCATGCAGATTCCTCAGCCGGGGGGATGGTGCCTCCCTCCTCTACCCGGGTCTGGGCCTCGCCGACCCTCTGGTTCCTATCATCTCTGCTGTCTGCTCCCGCCTCCCATGCCCCTAAATTTTCAGTGGGGCCATGGGTCACGGCCCCCAGGCCTGCTCATCTGAAGTCCGGTGGCCCCTCAGATACTGCGGAGCTTGCTGATAAGGCATCTTCCACTTTCCCAGCCCGGGGTTGGGGGCACTCCTTTTCTGTTTCTCGGGGAGCCAGACGTTGCTTGACCAGGGGCTACTCCAGGCCGTGGGTCGGGGTTGGACCCGGGCCTCCTGGCCTGCCCGCCTGTGCTCCGGCTGTCCAGCTCTGTGGCCCCTTGGTTTTGGAAAGCAGCTGTGGAGCAATTGCTGACCTAGCCATGCTGGGAGGAGCGGTTGACCCAGGAAAACGGGTGGAGGCTAGAGGCAGGTGCGTGCACGCTGCGTCTGGCTCTTCCCACGGGGTCCCAAGGGATGACTGCCGTGCTCCTGACTCCCAGAGCCCCTGGCAGCCTCCGAGATCCCCGGCACAGGACTTTGGGGTCTGTGTGTGTGTTCCGGCTCTCCTGGGCCCTGGGCAGGGCTGCTTTCAGTGGAACCTGGGCTCCTGATGCAGTGGGGGAAAAAAAAATCTTGGGATGTTGTTTTTGTTCTGTTCAGTTGCTTGATTTGGGTTTGGGGGCCACACTCGGGGTCCTCAGGGGCTACTCCCTGCTTGATCATGTAGAGTCACTCTCTGCAGTGCTGGGGACATCATGGCATATGCTGGAAACTTGCGCTGGGCCTCCTGCGTGCGAAACCTGTGCGGGCTGTACTTTGAGCTGTCTCCCTGGCAGTGCGACCCTTTTTCTTCTGGCTACAGTCAGCTGTGTGCAGGGCTGATTCCTGGCTCTGCCCTCTTTGTTGTTGGTTTTGTGTTTTTGGGACACAACCGGGAGTGCTCAGCAGTTATTCCTGGCTAGGCACCCAGAAGTTACTCCTGGTGGTGTTCAGGGGAAGCCAAGGATCAAACCCTGGGTTGGCCACATGCAAGCCAAATGCCCTACCTACTGTACTATGGCACCTTGGGTTACTCTTGGAGGTGCTGATGGGGTTGGAGGTGGTGCCGAGTACCCAACCTGAGTCAGCTGCATGCAAGACAAGTGCCTTCCCCACCGTACTCTCTTCCTGGTCCTAGACCCAGTTTTATTATTTCATCATCCTGTTATTCGTCGATTGCCTCGAGCAGGACCCAGTAACGTCTCTTTCATCCTAGCCCTGAGATTATATTCAAGGCTATTTAGGAGAATGAGACCCATCATTGTTACTGGTATTTGGCATATTTGGTACGCCATGGGGAGTTTGCCAGACTCTGCCCTGTGGGCAGGCTACATTCGATAGCCTGCAAGTTTGTCCAAAGTAGGAATAAGACAATAAGATGTCATTAAAAAAAAGTTCTGTTAAGATGTTCCGGGATCTGGATTTTATAGTCTCTGAGTCTTGGCCGCTGATGGGATTACACAGCGCCAGGGGGCCAGGTGGTGGGTGTGACCCCCGCCTACTGGAATTTGGAGGATCTGGGTGGAGGATGCTCGACTCCAATTCGAGTAGGCTCGGAGATCTCGGCCCCGGAACCCGCGTGGCTTTGTCCCTCTGCCAGTACCTTCATGTGTGCGGAGAGTGGTCTCAGCATGGTGGTGGCTGGTCCTGGAGGTCTTCGGCAGCCGAAGACCTCCAGGACCAGTTTTTTTATTATTATTATTATTATTATTATTATTATTATTATTATTATTGTTACTACTACTACTCAATTCCCCTGCTCCTCTTGGAGAGCCCGGCAAGCTACCAAAAGTACCTTGCCCACACGGCAAAGCCTGCCAAGCTCCTTGTGACATATTCAGTATTCCAAAACAGTAAAAACAAGTCTCACAATGGAGACGTTACTGGTGCATGCTCGAACAAATCAATGACAAAACAGGAGGACAGTGCTACATTGCTACAAATGAAGTGACTCCTACTAGGAGACCACGAGACTCTCTACAGAGAACTTTTAATTTCTACCAGAGAATAATGTGCCCCTTAGGATCCAGGGAAGTTATGGTCCCATTAGTAAAAACTACCATCATGAGGCAGATGGTGAGACAAACTCCTTCCTGCCCACAGTGCGGATGGAGGCATCAGAGCAACAACCCACATGACAGGGTGCTATTGGTGTCATCTGAGAGCTGAGGGGCAGGTCAGGCCTGATCTCCACAGAAACATGATTCATCTGCTCATGAGCAACGTTTCCTCAGGGGAGAGTCCTCAGATCCTCCTGGGGGCCTGCTCCCTTGAAGTTTACACTGCTTCCTACTGCAGGTGGTTTTTGTCTGGGTCGACATGTGCTTCCCCTCACTGTGTTCTTTGCACAGTAGTACAGGGCCATGTCCTCCTCCCTCAGGCGGCTTATTTGCAGAGAGAGCGTGTTCTTGCTGTTGTCTCTGGAGATGGTGAATCGGCCCTTCACAGAGTCAGCATAGTATTTAGTACCATCAGAATAAATGATTGCAACCCACTCTAGGCCCTTCCCTGGAGCCTGTCGAACCCAATGCATCGCATATTTGCTAAAGTTGAATCCAGAGGCTGCACACGAGAGTTTCAGGGACCCCCCAGGCTGCACCAAGTCTCCCCCAGACTCCACCAGCTGCACCTCACACTGGACCCCTGCAAACACAAAGACATCCTGGTTAGGAAACTCTCCTCACAGAGACGATCTGCTATCCCATCTCTCTCATGCTCCGTGTCTCTGTCGCCCTTGAGTTACCTCCTAACACAGCCACCAGGAGAAGCCAGCTCAGTCCACACGCCATGTTGGTTCTGTGTGAATCAGGATGGGACCCCTGGATACCCCTGAACTGACTCCTCTCCTGGAGCTGAGGCTGGGCTGGGCTGTTTTCATCATAGCAGGAAGAGGCTAATTTGCATATCTTCCTCCTACATAAAAAGTTCTGCTTCAATGTAAAGAGTAAGTGAAGGACTCCGGAGCAAATGTCAGGTTCTGGGGGTGACTTGTGACCCGGAAAAGATTCTGTCATGCAATTGTTATATGAGAACAAATTTAATTTGTGATAGTTTTTCCTTTTTTTGGATGACTATCATGCAATATCTACAGTCATACTTCTGTTTCATGCATCATTTTTCACATAAGAGCTTAAATACTTTATACAATATTTGTAACACATTGTAAGAGTTGATCCCATTATTATTATTTTTGAAATGGAGTATTGCTATTTATTCAGTCATTGATTAGGATGATTGAATTGGGCATAAACCCCGCCTTACTTTTTTTTTCCTTTTTATAAATTTATTTATTGAATCACCATGAGAGCAGTTACAAAGCTTTCAGGTCTAAGTCTCCGTCATACAATAATGAAACACCTGTCCCTTCACGAGTGCCCATTTTCCACCACCAAAAACCCCAGAATACACCCCTTCCCACGCCCTCCCCCACCTTGAGGGGTAAAAGATTATTTCCACATTTGTGATACCTTGATTACATTAAATATTTTTACACCAAGCCCACCATTATTATTTGGGATTTTACCCCAACACTCATATCTGCCAAAAAGGCAGCCAAAGAAAATTTGATTTCTATTGCTGGTTATGAATAACTATGATGTTGCCTGGCCACAGTAATTGCCACGTGATTTCGGAATTCTGAAATTTTAACAATTAAATCTGAAGGATTTCTGCTAAAACCTGCTTGGTTCTGAGATTTGTTCCTGGGTCTCTGGGATTATGGTTGTTAACCAGCTTGATCAGGAGCCAGAGAGGCCTTTCATGGGTAGCGACCCAGGGTCTCGTTGTGACAGGGAGGAAAGGGCTGTTTCCACCCCCATTCCCTGAGGCCCCATGTGTCTCCTCACTGCGGGCCAAAACCTGACTGTCCAATGGCCTCTGGATGTTTGGCACCCACCGAGCCGCCAAGAGGGAACAGGTGGAGGGACTGCACCTTGTCCACCCGGGGTGACCAGGTGCCGGTAAACTACTCTGGGGACTAGACGCATTTCTGCCAAAAGCTGCTGGATTCCGAGACCTGCCTCTGAGTCTCTGGGATCATGGCCGTTAAGCAACTCAATCAGGAACCAGAGAGGCCTTGTCTCCAATTATATATAGCTGAGCCGGAGGTGGTTTTTGGGTGCGTCTCCCACATACCTAACATTTGGCCGTTTACTTTCTTGGTAAACTTGGCCCTACGTTGTTGGGGTCTGGCCAAAGACACAGCAGCAATTTTGGGGTATCTAGAAGTCTGAAGGCACCATCAGGTTGCTGCTGCACTCGCCTCACATGTACAGATTGACCTACTGGCAGCACCATAACCCCGAGTTGGTCCGACTATTGAGACAAAAGTAATCCACTCAATCACACAGAGTTATGAATGAGTTGGGAACCCAGAATTAAAACAGAATCAGGAGTAAAGCAGAATGGCCAGATAGCCTAGCCCTGATATATGGGAAACCTGCGTCAGGATCCAGTGTCTGCTCTATCTCTGCTGTTTGTCCCAGAGGAAACATCTCTGAGGTTAAAGATATTTGTCCTGATATAGAAGGCTCTCGGATGTGTAAGGCTCTTTTATAGACTAAGACAGGCAACTGGCCTAAGATGTCGTTCTTCTGATGATTCCTTGTTCTGAGTGAAAAATCTCACTGTGTTGGGCATTAGGAGCTCTCGATCTATGAGCATGTTAGTCCCCTGACCTTCTACTCCGTGTCTCTTAAGTCCGTCTTTAAAATACTCACAGAATCCCATGGTTTGTCCTTGTTCACCAGGATTGGTCCCCAGTAGCAACAGATTAGATGCAGCAGAGGTATAAGCCTATTCCCTTTCATTGGGTGATCAAGGTTCATTCCTTGCACTTCGTAGAGTTTCCCATGCCCCCACCTGAGTACAAAGTCTGCAGTATACCCAGAGTGGAACAACAACAAATCCAAACCAACAGAGACTGAAGTATAGCACAGTAGTGGGGAGCTTGCCTTGCACATGGCTGACCCAGGATTGAACTCTAGTATCCCATATGCTTCTCCCAGCAATTTCAAGTGTAATTGATGAGAGCAGAGTCAGGAGTAATCCCTGAGAAATGCCAGGTATAGCCCTCAACCCAGACAAAAACTCACAAATAGCACCAAACAAAATATGGGCTAGAAGCTGTCACGAACTTCTTCCCTGTAATGAGAAGAAATTGTATTTATTCTGAATTGGCCTTTACCCGGAGGATGTTGGAGACTAGTGTGCATGGAGGAACATGGGGTGTGACTTTTCACATCAGCCCAACCCCACGTTTCCTTCTTACCATTTCAATATTTGATTAGCAGTAAAAACCACAGGAGGCCATGCCCTACACAGAATACTGACTTGTAGATCATTGATGTTTCATGAGTGATGGCATATATGGACACCTGTGCAGTGATCATGACACCCCAAACAGCGGATGAACCCCTCACCCCAGTGTTTCCCCTTGACCCATGGTATTCCTCCCCACACGCCTCACCCCTCCCTCATGCTCTCTGCAGTGCTTCCTCTTTGTGTAAGTGTATGTAGGTTGTGATGATGGAGATTCACTCTCAATAACATTCCACTCTAGGGATATATTATGGGTTTTCATTCATGACTAAAGGGGTCTCGGATTATTCTCAGTCCGGGACCTTTAAAATAGGTCACAGGAGCTTTCTAGAAGGAGGGAGAAAAATGAGGAAAAGCTGTTCTACATATTACGTGAGTATCAAAGAGAACCCTATAAACGTAATAACAAGCCAGGAAAGTACCGATTAATACTCACCCTTCCAGGCGTTGGAGTCGTGGGGGCCTGGTGGGGTGAGTGTGGGGGACAGGGAGGGCAGATAACAGGGAGGGGGTTGGGAGTGTGAGGGTGTCACTGAGAGTGGAGCTGCTCTGGGAGCAACGGGGAAGGGTCCTAGGAAAGACGCTGGAACTGGGTATGGATGGGAGTGAGTGGGGATGATGGGCGCTAAGTGTCTCTGCATTGTGACATAATATTGGCCCGTGTGGGCTTCTAGCACATGGTGATCCTCTTTGTTCCCTGGTGGGCCAAGGCCTTTTCCGAGGTGGCTCCCGAGTGCCCTCTGGCTGTCCACCATGCCCCTGCAACTCCTTCTGTGGTCTAAGTCCCCCAATTCCCAGTGTGAATAGAAGTCCGTCCTGAGCATCCAGGGGGACAGGAAATCTGAGCACTGGGAAATTAGTCCAGTCTGATTCACACCAGTTTTCCCAGGGAGTTGTGTTCAGAGACAGCTCATGGAGAAGGGAATCCTTCCTGCCCCCACGTGGGGGTCACTCATGCCTGAGTCACATCACAGCTCAAAGAGACATTAGAGTAAGTCTGGGTTGCAGAGAAAGGGCTGGAGAGGGGAAGTTCTGCAAAAGGAGATTAAAGGGTCACAGTACAAACACAGAAATGCTGAGAAAGAATAAAATAACTTGTGAAAATCAATGCCACTGTCAGTAGATTACTATGGGTGTTGAATTTCCAAGTTCCACTAAGAATCATTATCCTTGAATATAGGCTGAGTATTTGACATCTTGTGAAAATGTGAATGATAAATGTCTGTGAACAGAAATACAGCCTCTTGCAGTATCTTTGAATTCAGTGACATTGAATATTATCTAAACATTTTTTCTCAAGGAAATAGATTTTTTTCTTTAAATGTATCATATGCATGCCAATAAGTTTCCAAATGTACTAAAATCAGATGCAGGAGGAATGAACTTTTATTCCTGCCTCCGTCTGGGCACCTCAGCTCATCTCCCTCCTGTTTGGGGACACACCCTGGGGGACCTGGGTTTCATGGTGCAGAATGAGAAGGAATTGATCACCTGATTTCCTGGTTCCCAGCAAGCACAGGGTACAGCATAAGAATCATTAATCATCACTGATGCATGGTTTTCAGATGATATTTTTGTTGGAAATCATTGAGTATTCTAGCTACAGGATCAGTGTTTTAATTTGATCCAGTTGTGGCACCCGCAGCATCTTCCTGACCTTAGACACTAATGAGTGACAGGGCCCCTTCCTGAAGGCCCTGCAGGCGAGTGCCCAGGAGTGAGCTGAGGGGTGTGGGCTGGAGCTCCCCCCCCTAGTTCTCCTGCAGCCCCTCCCTTAGCCCTGCACAGAGGGACACAGCAGAGGAGGAAGAAGAGGAGACTCAGGGGTCACAGGTGGTTCTTCAGGTGACCAGGAACCCTGACAGGAGACTGGGCTGAGTCCATCTCTGGGCATCCCTGAGCATGGGAGTGAGACTCTCCTGGAAGCAGACAGGAGGGGAGTGTGCGGGGTCACTGCGGGGAGGGTCAGAGAACTCACCCTCCCCCCAACCTCCTATGGATGGGCAGAAACAGGAGTGCAATAAGTGTGAGATCCTGGAGGAAGTTGGTAC
The DNA here is from genome assembly GCF_029834395.1 of Sorex fumeus. Classification (NCBI taxonomy): domain Eukaryota; kingdom Metazoa; phylum Chordata; class Mammalia; order Eulipotyphla; family Soricidae; genus Sorex; species Sorex fumeus. The sequence goes on from NW_026606101.1 coordinate 76,375,039, forward strand.
AGAGATCCTTGCAGGAGATTTGAGATTGGGCCTGTCCTGAGAGTGAGTGATGGAAAGGCATGCATCCCTGTGTGACCCCATGGTCACTCTGAGTCCAGTGTGGGTTAGTTATGTGCTGTTAGGATTCCCTTTGTGGGCCTGACACCCCTCCTGGTCCCTGTGCCACTCTCAGTCCTGAGCGCCCTCTGGTGGCCCTGGAGAGCCCTGTAGCCCAGCCGGTCTCAGCAGGTTTGTGTCTGGGCTCCCCCTGACTTCTCCTCACTGTGTCTCTTGCACAATAATACATGGCTGTGTCCTCAGGGGTCGCTGAGTTCAGCTGCAGGGAGAACTGGTTCTTGTTCGTGTCTCTGGTGATGGAGACGCGGCTCTTGAGGGACGGGCTGTAGTAGGTGTTTCCATTCCAACATATATGCCCCAACCAGAGCAGGCCCTTCCCTGGGGGCTGACGGATCCATGCCCAGCAGTAACCAGAGGAGATGGAGTAACCAGAGACAGAGCAGGTGATGGAGAGTGTCTGGGAGGGGGCCACCAGGCCTGGGCCAGACTCCTGCAGGGTCAGAGCAGACACAGCACCTGGGGACAAGGGGTATCAGTCAGTATCTGTCCATGCAGTCACTCCCTCCACTAGACCCTGTCACATCTGCGACACTCACCCAAGGGGCCTATCACCAGGCAGAAGAGAAGACCCCGCAGAATCATCTTTTTCTCGACCACAGCTCTGCCTTCCCCAGAGACTCAGCCCTGAGTGAGGTGACAGCTGTGAGCTCCACAGCCCAGAGAGCTTTTGACCCCGGAGCTTGAGAGGGATTTGCATGAGGAGACACAGTCTGTTATAAGGGGCAACTTTCAGACCTTGGACCTCCTTGTCCCATTGGAGCGCTGAACTCACACACCCTGTCTGGTGGATTGAGCACTTGCCAATGAAGCACATTGAAACAGGTGATAGGAGGCTCCCCACTTAATTTAATAATCTGTCTTAGTCAACTTAAAATAATCACAATCATTTCAATTTCAAGTTGCTAATAAAATCGTTTGCATTGTTTATTAAAAAAACTTTTTAATATAGGCACCATTTAGAATGCTCATAACTATAATCATCCTTAAATTTGTTTCATATATGTCTCTCTCTAAAATAATATCCAAAAAAACTGCACTTCCCAGTTCTCTTTTTTTCCATAAAGAAATTATGGTATAGTTGTATCTGATAACTGTTTACAAAGTACATCACTTAATCACTTAACTTCCCATTAATCGTCGATTTGCTCAAGCGGGCACCAGTAACGTCTCCATTTGTCCCTGTCGCGTGCTAGTGTAGCCCAATGGCGTCTGTTCGCTCTAGGAAAATGAAGAGCTTAAAACCGATCATTCATGATCTTGATGAAGAAGTCTGACCATCTGGTAGGTGGGCGGACACGCAGTCTAAGCGTTCGTCTTTAAATCTCATTACGTGACCCATCTGATTTTTGACACCTTGGCAAACGAGACAGCGTCCCTGATTCTTGATCGACTATGGATGTCGGAACTCCGGATTCTTTCTCTCATTTGAGTGAAACGTGATATTCCAAGCATAGCTCTTTCAATTCCTCTTTGGGAGACCCGAATAGCGTTCTCATCCTGTTACAGGAAGAACAGTGGAATCAAAGAGATGTGCCCGGAGCCGGAGGTTCTTCGTCCTCTTAGCTATTTCTTCGATGCTCTTGAAGGCGTTCCAAGCTGCTCTCTTCCTCCTGTGCAGCTCGGGTGCCAGGTCATTTGATATGTTGACTTCTCGACCTAGGTACACATAGCTATTGCATTTGGAGATGGTCGTTCCGTTGAGAGCGAATGGGGTATCAGGAATGAGGTTGTTTCTCATAAACATTGTCTTTGTAAGATTCAGCTGTAGTCCTATCTTTCCACACTCACGGTCAAAGTCGGCCAGCATTTGTGCCGCTTGGCTGATGTTTGGTGTTATTAAAACAATGTCATCAGCAAAGCGGAGGTGGTGTAGTTGCCGACCATCTATCTTCACTCCCATTCCTTCCCATTCCAGTCGTCGCATGATGTTCTCGAGGGTGGCACTGAAGAGTATCGGTGAAATGGTATCACCTGCCGAACCCCTCTCTTGACATCAATGATCACCTCCTTGTAGAATGGTGAGATCCTGGTAGTGAATCTGCAATACAGCTCATGGAGGATCCTGATGTATTGGGCTTGAATGCCCTGATTGGCTAAGGCTTCAATGACAGCTTCCATCTCAACAGAATCAAAGGCCTTCTTTAAATTAATGAATGTTAGACAGAGCGGCATCTTGAACTCCTGAGAAACCTGAATGAACTTGGTTATCATGTGGATATGGTTGATGGTGCTGAATCCTTTGCGGAACCCGGCTTGCTCGCATGGTTGTCCTTCATCTAAGTGTTCTGCCAATCCTATTTAGGATGACTCGAGTGAACAACTTGTAGATGACAGACAATAGGCAGATCAGGCGATAGTTGCCAATGTCATGGATGTCTCCCTTCTTGAACAGTAGTACAGTCCTGCTGGTTTTCCATTGGGACGGAACCTTGCATTCAGACAGGTAGCATGTGAAGAGACGAGCCAGTGTATTGATGAGTACTGAGGGCAGGTTCTTCAGGTGTTCAGGTCTGACCTTATCTGGGCCGGGTGCTGTTTGTTTCTTTACCGAGGAAATGGCGTGTTGGATTTCTGAAGGGAGAACGTTGGGAACGACATATCCATCCTGTGGAATTTGGTATGTCAGCAAGTGGCATGGCTATCAAAGAGATTTGAGTAGAAGTCATGGATAATCTTCTCCATTGCCGTTCTGGAGGATGTGATAGATCCAGAAAAGTACAAAATACAAAGTACATAGTTAATAGAAAATTTCTGCTTTATTTTTATTTTATTTTTTATGGGGGTGGCTCACTCGGTGAATTTTGGTGTGCTTTGCACTCAAGAATTACTCTGGGCAATGGCTGTTTCATTCTGGGCAACCTTGTGGGAGACTGTGTGAGGCCCTTTCAGCCCCGACTGAGAAAACCCAAGCAGCCGAAAACCTCCAGATCTCAACTGCCGCCATGCTCAAGGCAGCCCTCCACATGCTTGGAAGGGCCTCACTCAAGAGCCAATCTATCCTTGGCCATGTCACACTTTATCCCACCAATATACCAAGAGTAGCACACCTCATTTTATGGGGTTTAAAGTAGAAGGCAACCGATCTTGGTGTTATATATATTTTTACATACATATATATATATATGTTATATATATATGTATATGTATATGTAGTCTCCTGCCCCCGCCCCTGACTGTCCTCACAGGGGACTCTTGGAGGGGGGCGGGTTGAGTTTCCCTCCCCGCCCTGACCAGAGCTCCGGCAACTCAAGACCTCCAGAACCAGCCACCACCATACTGAGACCACTCTCCACATGCATGAATGTACCGGCAGAGGAACAAAGGCTTGCAGGTCCTGGGGCTGAGATCTTCAAGCCTGCTCGGATCAGGGCTGAACATCCTCTGTCTTGATCCTCCATCTTCCAGTAGGCAGGAGTCACACCCACCAACTGGTCCCCTGGCGCCATGTAATCCCATCAATGGCCAAGACCCAGAGACTATAAAACCCAGCTCCCGACATCTTATTATCTCATTCTTACTTACAACAAACTGGCAGGCTACTGAATGTAGCCTGCCCACATGGCAGAGTCTGGCAAACTCCCCGTGGCGTAACCAATATGACAAATACCAGTAACAATGATGGCTCTCATTCTCCTAACCCTGAAAGAGCCTTGAATATGGCACTTTTTAAAAATTTTAGGGCTAGGATGAAGGAAACGTTACTGGGGCCTACTCGAGGCAATCGACGAACAACAGGATGATCGTGATCGTGATACATATATATTCATTTATATGTACATATACAGACAAGACTTAACCTTTAACAACATGTTACTAATCTCTTATACAAGGGCTTAATGGCTCCTGGATAAAATACAGAAATCTTCACACACTTTCTTCTATGAAACATTTTTTGGTCTCATTTTTCGTTGGATTATTCAAAACAAGCAATACAAAATAAATTATTTTTGTTCCATTTTGAGGGCAGGGTTTGGGATTCCGGATGAAAATATGGTAGTGGGAAGATGTAATCGTGGTGGGATTGGTGTTAGAATATTAAACGTAATCAAATATTGTGAACAACTTCATAAAAATAAAATCAAATTTTTTAAAAAGAATTTCTTTCGGAAGTGCTCAGGTGGGCATTATGGGATGCTCGGAATGACCCCCATTGGGGAGAGGAAGAAAAGAAAATTACGAATTGTAATATCACTCTGGCTCTCTAATTTTGAATTTTGGATATATATATATATATATATATATATATATATATATATATAATGCATTCTCATGGGGCAGACATTTATAGGCTACATTAAAACTATTCCAAATGCTTCTTTTAAATATTTCATGGAATATGTAGTTTTTCTAACTTTCAAAAATTTTTTCACAACTGTCCTGTCTCAAAGTGGAGAGGAACAGGTCAGTGTGACACTGGGGGCTTCTCTGCCTTCCATCTCACCCACAATGCCAAGGGGATATCACGCCAACTCTGGGGTCTTCTCCACTGAAGTCACTCTGCTTCTGTCCATATCTTCCCATCTTTCATCTCTATCAGAGCTTGGGTGTCCCTGCTCAGGGATCCTGCTTGTCCCACCCTGTCACCCTCCAGCAGAGCCACAGATGGTTCTGTTGCTCCATCAGGTGCTTCCACCAGTGGGTAACATTCATTGACACGTAAGGGGAACGAGTGTCCCGGGAGGAGTGGATTTCTGGAGCTGACTGAAGGGCGTCTGACAGACTCTTTCCCCAAATCCCCTTGTCACTGCAGACCCCGGCACGAGCTCAGTCTGAACTGACCTGTTCATACTCGGTCACTTATGAAAACTGTCTTCTCTCTCCCTGTCTCTCTGTCTCTCTCAGTCTCTCTCCCTCTGTCTCTCTCTCTCTCCTTTTTTACTTTAATCACTGTGATTTAGAAAGTTCTTCACAATACAGTTGTTTCAGGTATTCAACGTGCCAACACCAGTTCCACCACCCATGTGCTCTTCCCTTCAGGTATGTCCCCAGTTCCCCCCCACCCCCCAAGCCGGCACTGGGAAATGAGCCCAGCCTGATTCACATGGGTTTCCACAGGGAGGTGTATTCAGACACAGCCATGGAGAACGGAATCTTTCCCGCCCCCACGTGGGGGTCACTCATGCCTGACCACATCACAGCTCACAGAGGCCTTAGAGTAAGTCTGAATTACTGAGAAAGGGCAAGAGAGGGGAAGTCCTGCAAAGGGAGAGCTAAGGGTCACAGTACAGATAGAAATATTAAGAAAGAAAAGATTAACGTGTGAAAATCAATATCACTGTCAGTAGATTACTATGGGTGTTTGATTCATAGGCCAGTAGAATTTCTAAGTCCGACTAAGGATCACTATCCTTGAATATAGGTATTTGACGTCTTGTGAAAATTTGAATGATAAATATATGTGAACAGAAATACAGCTTCTTGCAGTGTCTTTGAAGTCAGTGACTTTGAATATTTATCTGAACACTTTTTTCTCAAGGAAATAGATTTTTTTCTTTAAAGTGTGTCATATCCAGGCCAATCAGGTTCCAAATGGACTAAAATCAGAAGCAGGAGGAATGAACCGTTCTTCCTGCCTCCTTCTGTACACCTCAACTCATCTGTCCCCTGTCTGGGGGACACGCCATGGGGGCCCTGGGTCTCAGGTTGCAGAATGAGAAGGAATTGATCATCTGATTTCCTGGTTACCGGCACGAGCAGGGCACAGCACGAGAATCATTAATCATCATTGATGCATATTTTTCAGATGATATTTTTGTTAGCAATCAATGAGCATTCTAGCTACGGGATCAGTGTTTTAATTTGATCCAGTTCAGTTGTGAAGCCCACAGCATCTTCTTGACCTTAGACACTAGTGAGTGACAGGGACCCTTCCTGAAGGCCCTGCAGGCGAGTGCCCAGGAGTGAGCTGAGGGGTGTGGGCTGGAGCTCCCCCCCCCGAGTCCTTCTGCAGCCCCTCCTTCAGTTCTGCACAGAGAGACACAACAGAATGAGGAAGACGAGGAGGCACAGGGGTCACAGGTGGTTCTTTAGGTGACCGAGCACCCCTGACAAGAGACTCGGCTGAGCCCATCTCTGGGCGTTCCTGAGCTGATCCCAGGGAAGTGAGACTCTCCTGGAATCACACAGGAGGGGAGTGTGTGGGGTCACTATGGGGAGGATAGAGACCTTCACCCCCATATGGTGGGGGGGGGTGAAGGAAGTGTGAGATCCTGGAGCAAGTCGGTACAGAGATCGCTGCGGGAGATTTGAGAATAGACCAGTCCTGAGAGTGAGTGATGGCAGTACAGGGACCCCTGTGTGACTCCGCGGTCACTCTGATAACAGTGTGTGTTTGTTATTGTGCTGTTAGGATTCCCTTTGTGAGCCTGACCCCCTCCCGGTACTTGTGCCCTTTTCAGTCCTGCGGGCCCTCTGGTGGCCCTGGAGAGCCCTGAAACCCCGCTGGCCTCAGCAGGGTTGTGTCTGGGCTCCCCCTGACTTCCCCTCACTGTCTCTTGCACAGTAATACACAGCTGTGTCCTCGGGGGTCGCTGAGCTCAACTGCAGGGAGAACTGGTTCTTGTTCGCGTCTTTGGTGATGGAGATGCGGCTCTTGAGGGACGGGCTGTAGTGGGTTGTTCCGTCCCAACATATACTCCCCAACCACAGCAGGCCCTTCCCTGGGGACTGACGGATCCAGTCCCAGCAGTAACCACTGGTTGTGATGGAGAATCCGGAGACAGAGCAGGTGAGGGAGAGTGTCTGGGAGGGGGCCACCAGGCCTGGGCCCGACTCCTGCAGGGTCAGAGCAGACACAGCACCTGGGGACAAGGGGAATCAGTCACTGTCAGTCCCTGCAGTCACTCCCTCCCCTAGACCCTGTCACATCTGGGACACTCACCCAGGGGCCTGTCCCCAGCCATAGGATAACACCCCACAGAGTCATCTTCTTCTCGACCACAGCTCTTCCTTTCCCAGAAACTCAGCCCTGAATGAGGTGACAGCTGTGAGCTCCACAGTCCAGAGGGCATTTGACCCTGGAGCCTGAGAGGGATTTGCATGAGGTGACCCAGTCTGTTATAAGGGGCAACTTTCAGACCTCGGAGCTCCTTGTCCCATTAGGGCTCTGAACTCACACACCCTGTCTGGTGAATTGAGCACTTGCCAATGAAGTACATTAAAACAGGTCATAGAAGGCTCCTCACTTGTTTTAAAAATCTTAGTCAAGTTAAAATTATCATAATAAATTTCAAGTTGCTAATGAAAATAATTTGTATTGTTTATGTTTAAAAATCATTTTAAGATATTCACCATTTAGATTATCATAATTATAATCATACTTAAATTAGTTTCACATCCATCTCTCTCTAAAATAATATCCAAACAAAAACTGCCCTTCCCAGTATTCATTTCTTTCCATAAAGAAATTATGACACAGTTGTATGTGATAACTGTTTACAAAGTACATAGTTTATCGAAAATTTCTGTTTGAGTTTTTTTTTTAGAGGGGGGTCACACTCAGTGATGCTTGGTGGTAACCCCTAGATTTGCACTCAAGAATTACTCCTGGCAATGGCTGTTTCATTCTGGGCAACCCGGAGGGGGGCCGGGTGAGGCCCCTTCAGCCCCAACTGAGGCAGCCCCCGCATCCGAAAACCTCCAGAACTCAACTACCTCCATGCTCAAGGGGACTCTCCATATGCTTGGACAGGCATCACTCAAGAGCCAATCTATCCCTGGACATGTCACATGTTACCCCACCAATTTACCAAGAATAGCACACATCATTTAATGTGTTTAAAGTAGAAGGCAACGGATATTAGTGCTAAATATATTTATACACACACACACATATATGCAGACAAAGCTCAAACTTTAACAACATGTTACAAATCTCTTATAAAAGGTCTTAATGACTCCTTGGCGAAATACAGCACTCTTCACACACTTTCTTCTAAGGAATATTTTTTTCTCATTTTTAGTAGATTATTAAGAACAAGCAATCACGAATCACGAATCACGACCATCCTGTTGTTCGTTGATTGCCTCGAGCAGGCCCCAGTAACGTCTCCTTCATCCTAGCCCTGAGATTTTTTAAAAAAGTGCCAGATTAAAAGCTCTTCCAGGTTTAGGAGAATGAGACCCATCATTGTTAATAGTATTTGGCATATTGGGTACACCATGGGGAGTTTGCCAGACTCTACCATGTGGGCAGGTTACATTCGGTAGCCTGCCATTTTGTTCAAAGTAAGAATGAGATAATAAGGTGTTGCGTGGCCGCGAATTCAGCCGCGTGCTTCTGGGATCTCGGTTTTATAGTCTCCGGGTCTTGGCCATTGATGGGATTACATGGAGCCAGGGGGCCAGTTGGTGGGTGTGACCCCTGCCTACTGGAATTTGGAGGCTCTGGGTGGAGGATGCAAGCAATACAAAATAAATTATTTTGGTTCAACTTTGAGGGCAGGGTTTGGAATTCGGGATGGATATATGCTAGTGGGAAGGTGTAATGGTGGCGGGATTGGTGTTCAAATATTAAATGTAATCAAATAATGTGAACAATTTTATAAAATTAAAATTTTAAAAACGAATTACTCCTGCTAGTGCTCGGGAGGATCATATGGGATACTGGGGATATCTCCCATTGGCAAGGGCAAGAAAAGAAAAAATTGAATTGTACTATCATTCTGGCTCTCTGATTTTTGCATTTTGGAGTTTGGGGTCTACTGTGCATTCTCACGGGGCAGACATTTGTTATAGGCTACATTTAGACTATTCCATGTGCTTCTTTTAAATTTTTCATGGACTCCGTAGGAGGTTAGAAAAAAACTTTCAAAAATTCATCCACAACTGCCCCATCTCAATGTTTCCACTGAGGTCACTCTGCTTCTGTTCATATCTGCGCATCTTTCATCTCTATCAGAGCTTGGGTGTCCCTGCTCAGGGGTCCTGCTGTCCCACCCTTTTCACCCTCCACCAGGGCCAAAGTCGGTTCTTTTGCCTCCGCCAGTGGGTAACACTCAATGACACTTAAGGAGAACAAGTGTACCGGAAAGAGTAGATTTCTGGAGATGACTGAAGGGCGTCTGACAGACCCTTGCCCCAAATTCCCTTATCACTGCCGACCTGGCATGAGCTCAGTCTGACCTGACTGTTCATACTCAGTCATTTATGGAAACACTGTCCTCTTTGTCTGTCTGTCTCCTTTCTTACTTTAAACACTTTGATGTAGACAGTTCTTCACAATACAGTTGTTTCAGGTATTCAGCATGCCAAAACTAGTCCCACCATCAATGTGATCTTCCCTCCACCAATGTCCCCAGTTCCCCACCCTCCAAGCAGGCTCCCTGAGTAGTTATTAATTAATTGACTTTACGCTGTTTGTTACAGCATCTGTCTCCTAATGGTGCTGCTAAAGTCCCGGCCTGAAGATTTCCTGAACTGTTACGTGCACTTGGGCCTTCTGTGGTAGTGTTTCACTCGTGAGCCCAGTGGGTTTCCAATCAATGTTCCCATCTAATTTCTGTATTTCTTCTGGCTGGCAGCCCCGTTGCACAGTTGCAGAGGTGGCATCAGGCTTCAGGCTTTGAGATGGGACGCTCAAGTACAGGTGATTCTCTGACCTCTCTGAGATCAATCCTGTAGACGAGCCATTCAATGGCTGTGGAGAGAGCCAGAAGTGCGTGTGTTGAGCGCTGGGCCTTGGGCAGAGCAGGGACTCAGTCTGATTCCAACCCACCCAGGGTCAAGAGATCTTGGCCCGCGGGCAGTGGGCCTTCCTAGGATACGTCACGTGCCAATGTCTCTCCAAAACTGTCACCTCAAGCAGAAGAGGGTGTGAGACTCTGGTGTTGGGAAGGGAAAACTGGCTTGTGGCATGTGCTTGACAGGGCTGACCCTCCTCCTGTTCCCCCATCCCCAGTGGTCCCCAGAGTTGGCGTGATATCCCTGGGGTATTGTAAGGTGGAAGTAGGAGCACACGGGCATCTTCTCCTTGGACACCTGGTGCGAAAAGGGACAGGTCCCATCGGTCTTCTTGCAAGTGCCCCGAACGAACCTGGTGCACACAGCCACCTTCTCAGGATCGTGGATGTAGGGGCAGTGCTCCCCGCGGCTGCAGCGGCCGAAGCGGTTGTAGTATGTGCAGTACTCCTCCTTTTACCGCCGCCTCTGCCCTGCCTGCCGCACGATGGCCAGACTACGCTGCACGGCCCGGCTAGCCAGGGAGCGACCACAGCTGCCGGCAGAGTCCAGTCGGCCCACACGCAGGGGTGTCCTGCTCCCGGCATCGCCCTGGCGACTAGCAGTCTTGGAGAGCTTGTTGGCAGACACCCGGTAGAGGGTTCCTCCGATGCAGCGGTAGCCTGGGTTTCACCACGCCGGGGAGCTGGGCTGAGCCTTCCCAGTCCCCGTGGCCGGGCGCAGATGGTTGAGCACCAGGGACCTGGACAGGGCAAGGCGCCGTGAGTGCCAGGAGGGCCCAGACTGAGCCACGAGGGGCACAGAGGAGGGTGACGCGGAATTCTTCTTCACGATGCGGTAGCGGGTCTTGATCACCTTGCTACTGGGAGGGGTCCGCAGAGTGTGGGCACTGGACACTTGCCTGCTGGAGAGCGCTGCCCGGGCCTGAGGCTCGCTCAATCGCTGCCTGCTGAGTGTCGCCAGGCCCCGGTGCGGGGTCTTCTTCAGCACCGGACTGCTCTTGGTCCACAGGACCTGTCTGCACCTCAGGCTGAACTGGCTCCTGGTGGCGGCCACGGGGGGAGAGCTGCTCTTCTTGTCCCCGGAGAGGCTGGCACTGCCCCGCCTGCGGTAAGGTGGATGGAAGTCAGAGAAGACCCCCAGGGTGACACTGACCTTGTTCCGCTCCACTCTGACCCCAGAACTGCAGAGCCTGAGCTCAGGAGCAAGTTTCAGGGAGTAGTGTTGGCACCAGCCCTTCAGAACCCCAAGAGGAGCCATCTCTGTTCTGAGAGGGTCTGGAGAATTGGGAGGGAGGGTAGTCAGAGATCAGTGGTGATGTTCTTCAAGGAGAAATGGTATCGACGGGCGCCCTCAAGGGGAAAGCAGGTAAGTAGTAGTAGCACTTTCCCTACAGAGCCGAAGCTTCTGTCTACGTGTAGGAAACTCGTGTCAGGAGGATGAGCATGGAGGCCTGGGGAGAGAGAGATCAGAGAATCAGGTGCTTGCTGTACTTGGAATGCGTGTTGTTGGAAATCCACAATGCTTGTCCCATGCTGACCACACGCACAAAACCAGTCACCTTCCATGCTGGGTGCAAACACATTCCAGATTGTCAGTGAACTCTCAGATATGGAATTGTGAAGAACGCGAATCATGGTTTGTTTGTAGTTGGGACACTCGCCTTCCGTGTCTTCACAGTGCATGTTGCTCTTCCCTCAGTCTCCATGTGCAAACAACATAGGCGGGGGTGCGATTCCAACTTCCACAGCACAAAAGCAAACCAGAACTGACACTGGACTCATAACCCCCACTAATTTCTCAGGTAATTCACGTGGTCTGAGATCTTCAGACGTACCTTCCACACTCACGTGAGCCTTGGGTACTTGTAAGAAAAGCACTAATCTGAGAGATGTCTGCGTAGTTGTGCTCACTACAGCACGAGGCAGAGCAACAAGATGCACACACAGTGCTCGAACTCCAGCCCTCGATCCAATTTTTTCTTCTTCCATTCCCCATTCTTAAGTGCCTTTATATTGAAGTGAAGTTTTTCTTTTTTATTTTGAGGAAAATGTATGCAGAGCTCTCAATACTGTTCTTAGAGGTATAATCAATAATTTGACTCTGATTGAAAATCACATTGAAAATGTACTTTTACATGAAAAGTAAAATCAAAGAAACAAACCAAAATACAATCAGTTAAAAAGATTTTACAGGGCAAGGAAAACTACATTAAGATAAAAAGATAACATTTGAAAAAGGAGGAAATGTTTACCCACACTCATCATAATTGTGGCCCTACTATCAAAGATACTGATAGTGCTTACAAAGCTCACACCAGGAAATCCCTGACTGTAAATCACCCATCTTAAATGGTGTGGGGACATGCACAGAGACTTCCCTGGAGGTGACATCCCTGTGGGCTGTAGGTATAGAAAGTGTTTTTCAGCACTGACTGTCAGGGAAATGTCAATAAGAAGGACAGTGGTGGATCCTCTCAGCCCAGTGAGAATGGCCGATATCAAGACTGGAAACAACCAGTGTGGCTGGGATGTTCTCAAAGAGGAACGCGGTTTCAAAGTAGGTTTTGAATGTCAATGCTTGGTTCTATTTCTATAAAAAATACTAAGGAGATTTCTCAAAAGAAGTGGAAATATTTCAACAATCATGAATAGATTTGTAATTTTGTGATTAATGATGTTTAAATAAAAGGTTTTATAAAACTATTTTAATAAAACTATCAAAAATAGTTCCTATATGACCAAATAATTTCACTCAGATAACTACAGCCAAATGGGAAAAAATTAATTTGAGAAGATATACGTGAACATATCCTTTTTGTAGTGTTTATGTAGTGGCAAGGACATGGAAACTATCCTAATTTTTAATAACAATTTTATGGACAAAATGTTGTGTTGAAAACACACAATGGGACACTACGCTGCTGTAAGAAAAGGTGAAAAATTATTAGTTTTCTGAAACATGGATGAAACTGAAAAATATTAGATTCAATTAATGAAGTCTAGGGATAAGGGTAATGCGGATAATCTCATTCACCTGTGATACATAGAAAACAAAGTTTCAGGATGGACAGGATCCAACGTTAACAGCCCCTGCATCCTAACCACACTCTGTGGTTGCCAAGAGGAATCAGGAGGGAGCCCAGATCACTGGGAAGAAGAAATCGAGCACATCTCTTCATTCTTCTGGGGCCCCAGCAGAGTGTGGGGGCCTGTGGGTATTTGGTGCTCGGAGGAGTGCGGGGAATTTGTCACCTACCAGCATCAACACTCAGACTGTTGTCATTGTGTTCCCTCAGTGACAATAAAAAAGGTAACAGGGAAATCTCTCCTTTATGCAAAAAGGAATGATCTTTATTGTAGAAAAATCGACCTCTCCTCACCTAGCAGGTCGTAACGGTCTCTAGTGGACTCTGAGAGAGGAAGAAAAAAAACACGAATTTGTACTAGAAGAGAAAGGAATAACTAAAATGTATATACTTGGTTTACTAAATTTGGTTTAAATATTATAATAAAGAAGAAAATGATCCCCACAAAAGTGAAAAAATATGTAAAAACAAATGAAAAAGAAAGAAAAGAATGTGACCTCTTATAGACCTCTCTCCCTGACCCTGGGCACAGCCCTGGGATCCCTGGAGGAGAGCGACCTCTGGTGGTCACATGCACCCCTGCAGCTCCCCTGTCTCCCTCAGCAGGTTTGTGTCTGGGTTCACAGAGTCTTGCCCTCTTGCACAATAATACATGACTGTGTCCTCCATTACCGAGTTGCTCAATTTTAGGTAAACATTGTTCTTGGAGGTGTCCCTGGTGATACTGACTCTGGACTGAAAACTTGAATTCTTGTCTGTGCCCCCATTACCCCATATAGCACCAATCCAGTCCAGCCCCTTTCCAAGGGCCTGGCAGACCCAGTGTACATTATAGCTGGTTATAGAGAATCCAGAGACCGAGTTGGTGAGGAACAGTGTCTGCGAGGGTGTCAACAGGCTTGGTCCTGACTCCTGTAGCTGTACTTGAGAAAGGACACCTGAGGACAGAGATTCAGAGTGAGTTACGGGCTCAGAGGCCCCATGCTCACCTTGGAGCCTCTGTCCAGGGGATACTCACATATGGGAACTGCCACGAGATAGAGGAGGAACCAGTGCTCATGCACGTTCCTGCCCAGGAGGTCTATGATCTCAGACACTGTGTCGGGGAGAGGGAGGCCAAGTTGGGTTGAGTGTGAATGTGGTTTTAACCCTGGGTCCTGAGTGCAGATTTGCATGGGGGAGCCTCTGTAGAGAAAGGAGGGAACCCGGTGGGATTCTGGTGTGTGGTCTCCCTGGGAGGAGGCACTGACTGTGGCTCAGAGCACTCTGGTCTGTCCCTGGGGCCCTGTCAGACCCGGGCCTCTTCCTCTAGCACAGGAAACATGCTGAAGAGCTTTCAGGAAACATGAATTGCTGAGGGGGAAATGACAGGTGGTGAGGAGAGTCCCCGTGTCTCAGGTCCCTGATGACCAAACGAGCTCTCTCGGGCCTTTACCCTGTAGATAGGCCCCTGACCCTCCGTGTACCTGCGTGTTCTCTTCTTTTTTCCCTCTGTATGCTCACAACATCGGGCAAAGTGTCATTGTGATATGGTCAGGAAATTCAGACAGCTAGGTCCAATCCATAGTCAATAAAGTTTCACAGTAGTTTATTTGTACACTCAGCTTGGATGAAAATTCTTTCGCCTATAGCTGCTTCACTCTGAAATACACAGGAAACATTGGGGTGGATTTGTTCATTCTCACTGGTGATGGATTTGTGTTCGACCAAGGTAGAGCTTTCTCCAAGGTGACCTTCCTTGTGTGCTTGGCCTGTTCAGGAGCACCTAATTCTGCTGACCTACATGTAACTCTGCATTCAGAAGGTCACCATGAATGTCAGGACCATGTTTTGGGGGCTCATCACTGGGGAATCTTAACCCTGTCAAATGCTTTGAGAAACTCATGGTGTGACGGGTTCTCAGCACAGAAAAACTTTGGAGCAGGAATCTGTTTCCGGTTCTCAGACTCACACACTTGACAACATTGCACGTGTCTTGAGAAGAGCAGGGGTGACACCCTACCCATCCTAACAAATGAATAAAATCTCGGAACAGACAGGGTCCAATAAGAGTACCCCTAATTCCATGGAACACCAGAAAGTTGAGATAATTATTGGGTACCAGAACGTCACTCTAAAATTTGATGTTTGGGGACTTATTTTTAGTTTTTTTAATTAGATTACTGTGAGTTGCAACACTGATTATGATTAAATTTCTTGCATATATATTCCAAGAACAATATCTTAAATAGTGTCCACTTCCACCAATGTCTTCAGACATTGTCTTCAGACACCCTGAACCCCTCCTCTATTTCAGGAGATTATTTTCTTTTCTAGGTCACGGTCACAGTCCTCCCGTTGTTCATCGATTTGCTCGAGCAGGCCCAGTAACGTCTCCATCATGAGATTTGTTGTTACTGTGTTTGGCATATCGAGTACTTCAGGGGTAGCTTGACAGGCACTGCCATGCAGGCAAGATACTGTCGGTAGCTTGCCGGGCTCTCCAAGAGGGGCGGAGGAATCGAACTCGAGTCGGCCATGTTGGCTGCATGCAAGGCAAACGCCTTTCCACTGTGCTATCATTCCAGCCCACTTTTCTAGGTATTTTTGTTAAATACTGAAACTGATATGGCATTATACATGACTTCCTTTCTTTTAATTCATTCCAAGTGAGAAATACAGTTTTAACATTGTTCATGATTGAATTTTAGTCATATAATCCAACAACCGTACCTTCACCAGTGTACATTTTCCACCACCAAGTCCCCAGTTTCCCTCCTACCTCCACTCCCTGCCTGATTCTATGACAGGCTCTCTCTCTCTCTCTCTCTCTCTCTCTCTCTCTATATATATATATATATATATATATATATCCCTCTCTCTCTTTCCCTCTGGGTTCCAATACAGGTACTGAAACGTTATTATGTATATACCTTTACCAACTTTCAACACTCAGATTTGCCAGAATTATCATTTCTAACTATTATTTTCATACTGGATCCTTCTCTACCCTATCTTCCCTTTGCCCCTACACAACTTTGCCTATTTTCCAACCATTGATTAATCCTTCTGGCCCCTCCCACAAAGGAATGCAGTCATTCTATGTCTGCCCCACCATAGCTGACACATCTGACACATTTCTTTCAGTATGATATTCTTCATGGCATCCATTTACAAGCAAATTTTATGACTTCATTTTCCTAACAGTTGCAAAGTATTCCTTTGTGTAGATATACCATGTTTTCTTTATAGAGTTGTGTGTTCTCAAGAACGCAGGTTGTTTCAAATTAGGTCATTGTGAATAGTGCTGCAGTGAATATAGGAGTGTAGAGGGTAATTCTACTGTGTGTTGTTGGGCTCCCAGAGTATACTCCCAGAAGTGGTAATTCTGGGTCAATTGGGAGTTCTAATCTTTAGAGAAATTTCCTAATCTTTAGAGAAATTTCCACATTGTTTCCCAAAAGGCTGACCAGTCGGCATTTCCACAAAAAATGAAGAAAATTCCCTTTCTCCAGCATCCATGCTAGCAATGGTTCTTCCTTTGGGACCTGTGCCAGTCTCTGTGGTGTGAGATGATACCTCATGGTTGTCTTGATTTGCATCTCCATGATGATTAGTGAGATTAAGTAATTTTCCTGTGCTTCGGAATCTGAATTTCTTCTTTTTTTTTTTTTGACATTTTTGTACCTGTTTATTTAGTCGCTTTCCTCCTGCTTCCATCACCATAACCCATTATTTACAAGTTAATAAACACAAAAACCCAAGCACAGGGAAAATGTCATAGTTTCCCCTTGGGTGATAATCAGCATGTGACTTTCCCCTATAGAACTGTTGTCATGGGAAGGTTGTCTCATGGAGGAAGGATTATGTCCTTCTTGCCTGTATTTCTGAAGCATCCCTGATCCCACTGTCCAAAGAAAATTTGCTTTATTAAGTGGTCCTGTTTTGACCATAGGGATTGTTATTAGGAGATCAAGTGATGCAGTATGGTCCCTTTCATATAGGGTCAACTCCTCCACTGTCCCTTCTCCATGGCAGGATTCCAGATCAGAAATATAGAGATATGAAGATTATAAAGGGGCAGAGCTGCACAGAATCTCCAGAAGGGGGTATGATCAACACAAGAAATTCATCTCAGAGAAAAGGATTTCATTCAGAGAATAAAGTTTCTCTCTCTATTTTGATTACATTCAATATTTCAACACCAGACCGACCATTATTATTTGGGATTTTACCCCAACACTCAGATCTGCCGAAAAGTCAACTGTAGACAATTTGTTTTCTATTGCTGGTTATATGGATAACATATGATGTTGCATGGCCACAATAGAAGCTGTGTGATTTTGGGATTCCGAAATGTTTACAATTAGATCTCGAGGGATTTCTGTCAAAGCCTGCTTGGTTCTGAGATTTGTTCCTGAGTCTCTGCTATCATGACCGTTAAGCAGCTTGATCAGGAGCCAGGGAGGCCATTTGTGGGCAGTTACCCGGTGTCTATTTGGGACATGGAGGAAAGGGCTGGCTCTCTACTCATATCCTGTGAGGCCCCGCGTGTCTCATCACTGCGGGCCCAAACCTGGCTGTCCAATAGCCTCTGGAGAATGGCAGCCTCCAAGCCACCCAGGGAAACAGGCCAAGGCACAAAACCTATTCCCACCTGGAGTGGTCCAGCGCCAGTAACCTGCTGCTGGGTCCGGACACATTTCTGCCAAAAGCTGCTGGGTGCCAAGATTTGTTTCTGAGTCTCTTGGATCATGGCAATTAAGCAGCTTGATTAGGAGTGAGAGAGGCCATTCATGGGCGGCAACACGGGGTCTCATTGGGGCTAGGAGGAAAGGGCTAGTTCCACTCACATCCCATGAGGGCCCATGTGTCTCGTCACTGGGAGCCCAAACCTGACTGTTCAATGGCCTCTGGAGGATGCCAGCCACCGAGCCACCAGGAGGGAGTAGGCAGAGGGAACAGCATTCTTTCCCCCCTGGGGTTGCCTGGGTCCAGTAACCTACTGCGGGGACCAGACACATTTCTGCCAAAAGCCGCTGGATTCTGAGATTTGTGTCTGGGTCTCCGGCATCATGGCCGTTAAGCAGATTGATCAGGTGGTTTGTGGGTGTGTCTCCCACATACCTAACTTTTGGCCATTTAATTTCTTGGCAAACTTGGCCCCAAGTTGTTGGGGTCTGGCCAAAGGCAGAGCAGCAATTTTGGGGTATCTATAAGTCTAAAGAGGCCAACAGGCTGCTGATGCACTCAGCTCACAGGTACAGATTGACGTGCTGGTGGGAAGTCATATTGTTTTAGGGCGTTTTGATTTGGTTTTGAGCCACACCCAGCAATTCTGAAGGCTTATTCCTAGCTCTGTATTCAGGAATCACTCAGGTAGGTACATCCTAGGAAATTATTGGAAAACAAAGTAGTTATATATATATATATATATATATGTTAAAATCACCGACAATAATATTGTAGAAGTTTATAGAACTTCTCCAACTCCATGTAGAACTTCTCAATTTCTCCTTAAACATAATTGGATGTTGGTGCGTAGACAACGAAGATAGAAACTGCCAGCACTGAGCCACATCTACTCAAGTGTAATCATCCGATTCAGGTTTTTAGGCATTCAAATGAATCAATATTCATGGCCAAGTTCTTATTGACAAGGGCACCGACACCACCGACGTCTCTTTTTTCACATGTTCTGAGAAATAGTTCTTCTCCAGTGTCGAAAATGGCGTGATGTGATTGATGCCTTCTCGTCTTGGTCAGACCAATGATGTCGTACTTGATCTTTTGCGCTTGTACCATCAGGTCCTCAATGGATGCATCTGATGTCAGCATACGTGCATCTAAAGTACAGACAGTCATTTTTGTCTTTCTTCGTTTTAGCAGCCTAGTCCAGTCTTGAGATTTTATCAGCCCCTCTTTCCACATCCTTCTCAACGCTGCTGTATTGGTGGCTCTTTCAGGGTGAGGAGAATAAAATCCATTGTATTTACTGGTTTTGGCATGTCGAATATGCCATGGAGAGCTTGCCAGGCTCTGCCGTGTAGGAGGAATACTCTAGGTAGCTTGCGAGGCTCTCAGAGAGAGATAAAGGCTTTTGGGGCGGCCTCTAATCACCCTTATAGGTGTTCCCATGGTTCAAACCATATTTGAACCCTATGAAATATGGTAAGGCAATCCTGGAAGATGGGTATTAAGTGTCTTGTGTTACGCTTTGCTACCGTGTGGTCTGGAAAGCTCCCTGGAGCGTGGCGATGGCTAGGTAGTGGAGGTAGTGAAGGTCTGCTGGTGAAGTATTTATCTGGTACCAGTAGAGTGGGTCTTCTATGCGTAATTCAATCCTTGGGTCACCAGCAGTTGGTGGAAGCAAACAGGGAAGGCTAGGGTGGGGATCCTGATTTTAATTTCTTCGTCACCTGTGGTAGGTGGGACAGGCAGAGGATCTCTGACCCCAGGTCCATTGGGCCTGGAGTCCAAGGTCTCAGAGTTCCGCTTATCTTGTTCTGCGGGGCTTCACTCATGTGTGAGTCTCGACCCGAGCATCCAAAAAGCGCCCTGAAGTGTGGCAGCGGCTGGGTAGTGGAGGTAATGGAGGTCGTGGAGGTCTGCCAGTGAGGTATTTATCTGGTACCAGTGGGTGGTTCTTCTGCCACGTTCACCTGCCCACATACCAAATTCTGCAGGATAAATATGTCATCCCCAACGTTCTCCCTTCTGAAATCCGACATGCCATTTTGTTAGTAAAGAAAGGAACAGCACCTGGCCCAGACAAGGTCAGACCTGAACTACTGCAGAACCTGCTGTCAGTACCCATCAAGTCACTGGCTCGGCTCTTCACATACTACCTGAATGAATGCCAGTTTCCGTCCCAATGGAAAACCAGCAGGACTGTACTACTGTACAAGAAGGGAGACATCCACGACATTGGAAACTATGGCCCGATCTGCCTGTTGTCTGTCATCTACAAGCTGTTCACTCGAGTCATCCTGAATAGAATTGGCAGAACAATAGATGAAGGACAACCATGAGAGCAAGCCGGTTTCCGAAAAGGATTCAGCACAATTGGCCATATGCACACAATAAACAAGCTCAGTGAAGTTTCTCGGGAGTTCAAGATGCTGCTCTGTCTAATGTTCATTGATTTAAAAAAGGCCTTTGATTCTGTTGAGACAGGAGCAGTCATTGAAGCCCTAGACAACCAAGGCATTCAAACTCAATACATCTGGATCCTCCGTGAGCTGTACTATGGATTCAATACCAGGGTCTCACCATTCTACAAAGAAGTGATCATCGATGTCAAGAAAGGGTTTGGCAGGGTGATACCATTTCACTGAAACTCTTCTGTGCCACCCTTGAAAAAGTCATGCGACAACTTGAATGGAAGGAATGGGAGTGAAGATTTACGGTTGGCAACTACACCACCTTCTCTTTGCTGATGACATTATTCTAATATCACCAAACATTAGCCAAGTGGCACAAATGCTGCCCGACTTCGACCATGAATTTGGAAAGGTCGGACTCCAGCTGAATCTCACAAAGACAAGTTTATGAGAAACAGTCTCATTCCTGACTTTGCATTCGATCTCAATGGAACGCCCATCTCCGAATGCAACAGTTACGTGTACCTAGGTCGAGAATTCAACATGAAGAAGGACCTGGCACCTGACTTGCGCAGGAGGAAGATAGCGGCTTGGAACACCTTCAAGAACGTCAAAGAAATAGCTAAGAGGACCTAGAACCTCTGGCTCTGGGCACATCTCTTCGATTCCACTTTTCTTCCTGCACTAACATACGCCTCAGAAACCTGGGCCCTATGAAAACAGAATGAGAACGCTAAGGAATCGAAAGAGCTGTGCTTGGAGTATCACATTTCACTCAAATGAGAGAAAGAATCTGGAGTTCTGACCTTTGTCAATGGTCAAGAATCAGGGACGTATCTCGTTTGTCAAGGCATCGAAAATCAGATGGTCTGGACACGTCATGAGATTTGGAGACGACTGCTGGACTAGAGCAGTTACCAACTGGATTCCACGGGATATCAAAAGGCCACGTGGCCCCCCACCTACGAGATGGTCAGACTTCTTCGTCAAGACTCTGAACGATCGGTTTGAGGCTCTTCGTCTTCCTAGAATGAACAGACGCCATTGGGCTACAGTAGCATGCGAGAGGAACTAAGGGAGACGTTACTGGCACCCGCTTGAGCAAATTGATGATTAATGAGAAGTCAAGTGATCAAGTGACATTATAGTATTATTCAAATAAATTTACATAGAAAACTGCAAGGGGAGAGAAAGAGAGAGCCATGTTCATGAGAGCACATGGGTTTTCCAAATAGAAAAAATCCTTGAGTTCTGATTTCTGGTAGACATGTTAGATCTGAAAAACGTCTTCTCACTCAGCACACTTGAAAACCTGACACCATGCACAAAAGTCAGATCAAAATGGATTAAAGATCTCAACATCAGGCCAAAATCCATAAGATACATCGAAGACAAGGTCGGCAAAATCCTCCACGATATTGAGGCCAACGGTAACTTCAAAGATGTCAATCCACTGATTATCCAAGTGGAAACAGAGATAAACAACTGGGACTGTCTTAAATTAAGAAGCTTCTGCACCTCAAAATATATAATGACCAGAATACAAAGACAATCTACAGAATGGAAAAGGATATTCACCGAATACCCATCTGATAAGTGGTTGATATCAAGGATATACAAGCACTGGCTGAACTCCACAAGAAGAAAACATCCAACCCCATCAAAAATGGGGTACTGAAATGAACAGAAACTTTCTCAAAGAAGAAATCCGAATGGCTAAAAGGCACATGAGAAAATGCTCTACATCCCTAATCATCAGGGAGATGCAGATCAAAACAACAATGAGATATCACCTCACACCACAGAGACTGGTCAAAGAAATAGCTAAGAGGACAAAGAATCTCTGGCTCCAGGCACATCTCTTCGATTCCACTGTACTTTCTGCATTGATATAAGCCTAAGAGACCTGGGCCCTACGCAAACTGGATGAGAACGCTATTTGGGTTGCCCAAAGAGGAATAAGAAAGAGCTATGCTTGGAGTATCATTTCACTCATATGAGAGAAAGAATCGGGAGTTCTGACCCCTGTCGATGGTCAAGAATCAGGGATGCTGTCTTGTTTGTCAAAGTGTCAAAAATCAGATGTGCTGGACACGTAATGTGATTTGGAGATGACCGCTGGACTATAGCTGTTACCGACTGGATTCCATGGGAATTCAAAAGATCGTGTGGCCACCCACCTACAAGATGGTCAGTCTTCTTCATCAAGACCCTGAACGATCGGTTTGAAGCTCTTCGTGTTCCTAGAATGAACAGACACCATTGGGCAACACTAGCACATGACAGGGACAGTTGGAGACTTTACCGGCACCAGCTCAAGCAAATTGATGAGTAACGGGAAGTCAAGTGATCAAGTGACCACAGAGACGGGCCCACATCCAAAAGAACAGGGGCAGCCAGTGTTGGCACGGATATGGCGAGAAAAGGACTCTCCTTCACTGCTGGTTGGAATGCAGACTGCTTCAACCCTCTTGGAAAACAGTATGGACAATTCTCAAAAAATTAAAAATTGGGGCTGGAGCAATAGCACAGCGGGTAGGGCGTTTGCCTTGCACGCGGCCAACCCGTGTTCAATTCCCAGCATCCCATATGGTCCCATGAGCACTGCCAGGGGTAATTCCTGAGCGCATTTGATTATTCTATATCTGTGCCTCTCCTTCTGAGTCATTTCACTCAGCCTGGTATAGAATAATTAAATGTATTATTCTGTAGGATTTAAACTTTTGCATGAGATTAATATTCTGTGCTAGGAAAAACAGGGTCCAGAAGGACTGGTCAATTGTTGAAAGCTTGCTACCAGCGAGTGGGGAAAAAAGGACAGAGAAGGAACAGTACGACAGGGGTAGTAAGATATGGTCACTCTGGACAAGAACTGAGTGTTGAAATTAGAAAGGGGATATGCATGATAACCTTTCAGTCTCTGAAAGGTTATCATGCATATCCATATACCCCATAAACCCATATACCCCAGAGAGCGAGGGAGAGAGAGAAGAGAGAAAGATGGAGCAGAGAGAGAGAACCTGCATAGGATTCTAGAAATCAAAAAGGAAGAAGGATGGCTCACATGATGATGACAATATTCTTTGTGTAGGCTGTCTTTGTGAATCCTGGGTCATCTGTCTCTCCCTCTCTCTCCCTTCTCTCTCTCTCTTTCTCTCCCTCACTTTGCTCTCTTTCCCTTTCTCTCTCCCTATCTCTCTCTCTCCTTGCATTTGTCTAAGTAAATTTCTTTAGATAATACTATATTACTTCTCTCTCCATATATCTTTTCCAGGTCTTCACACAGAGAGAGAAAGTGAATCTCTGAGTTTCAATTCTTCAGGTATAGGTTGAGGTCTAAGCCCATTTTTTCTGCATGTAGTTGTCCAGTTTTACCAGCACCATTTGTTGAAGAGGTTTTCATTGCTCCACTTCACATATCTTGCTCCTTTGAAAAAATAGATGTTCATACATTTGGGGTGGTCTTTCATATTTCATTAAACAAGAAAAGAAAGTGACCTCCTGATAGCCTCTCACCGCCCTGCTCCTGGAGCACAGCCCTGGAGTCCTGGGAGAAGAGCACTCCCTGTTGATCACACACACCCTTGCAACTCTCTGGTCTCCTTCAGCAGATTTGTGTCTGGGTTTATAGGGACTTGCCCTCACTGTGTCTTTCAGAATAATACACGGCTATGTCCTCAGTTACTGAGTTGCTCAGTTTCAGGTAAACTTAGTTCTTGGAGATGTCCCTGGAGATGCTGACTTGGGACTGAAGACTTGGGATATAGTTTGTTCTCCCACCAGTATACATAACACCAATCCAATGAAGCCCCTTTCCAGGGGTCTGGCAGACACAGTGCACATCATAGTCAGTTAGAGAGAATCCAGAGATTGAGCAGGTCAGGGAGAGCGTCTGCCAGGGCATTAGCAGGCTTGGTCCAGACTCCCGCAGCTGTACGTGCAAAAGGACACCTGGGGACAGAGACCCTAGTGAGTCACGGGCTCAGAGGCCCCTTGCCCACCTTAGAGTCTCTGTCCAGGTGTGCTAACCTCTGGGAGCTGCCACCAGAAAGAGGAGGAACCAGCGCTGATGCACATTCCTGCCCACGAGGTCCATGATCTCAGATACCGTGTCAGGTGGAGGGGAGCCCTAGTTGGGGTGAGTGTGAACGTGGTTTTAATCCTGAGTCCCGAGTGCATATTTGCATGGGGGAGCTTCTGTAGAGAAAGGAGGGGACCCAGGGGAGGCCGGTGTATGGGCTTCCTGGGAGGAGGCACTGAGTGTGGCTCAGAGCACTCAGGCCTGTCCCTGGGGCCCTGTCAGAGCCGGGCTTCTTCCTCCAGCACAGGAAACATGCTGAGGAGCTCTCAGGAAACAGGAATTTCTCAGGGGGGAAACGGCAGCTGGGGAGAAGAGTCTTCATTTCTCAGGTCCCTGATGACCAAACCCAGTCCACCCAGGGCCTCTACCCTGTAGACAGGCCCCTGCCCCTCCGTGTTCTGGTGTGTTGGCTCCTGTTTTCCCACTGTTAATGAAAATCCTTGGGTGTAACAGAAAATGCCATTGTCTCAGTGAATTCTTACTTATTCTGGTCTTACTTATACTATTTATTCACTCACTTACCTTGGATGAAAATTCCTTTTCATTGAGCAGCTTTGCTCCTTTATATTCAATGTAGTTACTAGGGTGGATTTGTTCTTTCTTGCTGGTGCTGAGTCTATTTAGGGACAAGGAAGATGCCTCTCCTTGTGACCTTCCTGGTGTGGTTGGCCAGGTCAGGATCACCTGAACCCGCTCTGTCCTGTATGTAATTCAGCGCCCAGAAGATGACCATGGACCTCAGGACCCTGTTATTGGGGTTATCACTGAGGAATCCCAGTCTTATTAGGTGCCTGAAAAGAGCTATGCAGAGTCCTCAATCAACACATATTGGGCCTAGAATCTGGTCTTAGTGCTGAGACTCACACATTTCACAAGGGTATGTGTGTGCTGGCCATGAACAGCACCAGGCATGACCCTCCAACCTACTGCCAAATGCATGAACCTTAGACAAGGCTGTGACACATACGTGTACCCCCTAATTCCTTGAAGCACCCAAGGGTTGAGTTCAATCTAAGGAGCCAGAACATATGCTCTAAAATTTGATGTTTAAAAAGTCAACATTACGGATACAAAGTAATCTTACACACTCAGCAGGGGCTACAAGATTCTGCTAGGTTAGACACAGAGACACAAAAACAGCCACTCAGGCAATGTGAGGAATAAGATGGAGGATGTCACACCTCAGGAACCAGATGGCTATAGGATTCATAACCATTCTCGTATATAAGCACGTGACTCACTGTGTCTGTCCCCAGGTGTCCTGTCCCAGAGCTCCTGCTGGGCCAGGACAGTGAATCCTCAAAGATATGAACCATCTGTGCTGTCTCTGTATCTCCACAGTCAGCAGTTTCCAGGGGAGCTGGGCCCCCAGACTCGGGAAGGATGCTGTAATGCCTGGGGAATGTTGGGAATATTTTCTAAAGCTGCTGCACCAAAACCAATAGACATTTTCTTAAACTTATGAAAGCTTGTTTTCACACAATAATATTAACTGTAGATCAAGAATTTGTGTTTTACTTTAATCTTATTAAATGAGATACGTTTCTTTTTCCTAACAATCTTGACTCAACTTGTGGCTGTCTCACTTCTTCAGATGTAGAATAACTAAAATATTCTGGTTTATATTTAGCCATGTATTAGAAACAGTGAAAGAACCAGTTTAGAAAGGAAAAAAAAAACCTAGAACATTCATTTCATATTTTATCGTTGTTAGACAATCCTGGCATGAAAGAAACTAAAAAGGTTTTCTTTTTCACAACAACTTGGGCAGGATCAATGGAATTGGAGCATCTTTGCACAAGTTCATTTTCCTGCATCTCTAGCCTGATCCTTGAGCACTACAGAGGAGCCAAGACACAGACAGAAATTAAATGCAGAGTACTCCCAGGTGTGGCCCCAAACCTAAAGGAAACACAGATTTTCTATATTTGAATAGTACAGTTCTTCATAATGATTATATAACTATGAGTTTTATTCTAAATAAACCATTTGCAGTCATGACTGATAGTGTAATTTCTAATAAGAAATATACCTTCATCATTACTCTTTATTATTGATATTGAGAGCACTGAATCCTAACCACTAGACTGAGGTATTTTTTTTTCTGGATTAATCAGATTTCATGCATTTTGTTTGGAAATGTTTTGTCCTTTATTTTCTGGAAAAGTTTATATATTATTGGCCTTTTCTTCTTTTTTTTAAGACCTGACTTTTTTTGATTGCTTGTTGTAGTTCACCAGTGAAGCCATTTATGTTACTATTATTATCATTGTCATTATTATCATTCATTTTTTATTCCCTCTTCTATCTTGCTTTGGGCTGGAGCAATAGTACAGCAGGTAGGGCGTTTGCCTTCCACATGGCCGACTCGGGGTCGATTCCTCCATCCCTCTTGGACAGCTCTGCAAGCTACCGAGAGTATTTCGCCCCCACGGCAGAGCCTGGCAAGCTCCCTGTGGCATATTTGATATGCCAAAAACAGTAACAACAAGTCTCACAATGGAGATATTATTGGTGCCTGCTCGAGAAAATCGATGAACAATGGGAGGACAGTGCTACAATGTGATTGATATTGAACCTGTAAAACTATTTGAGTTCCCTAAGTGAAGAAATAATGGTGCACTTGTGGTTTTAAAGAGGAGACTGTGGAAGGTCTCCAGAACAGGAGAGCTGCTTCAGTGGGGTCATCATGTGAGGGGAGGGAGGAATGTAGATTCTAACTCACAGGTTTCTTTGTCTCCAAAGGGCAGACCGGACATTGAGGTTGATGCACAATGAGAAATTCACTGAGTTACATCTGCAATGGTATTCGTATAGGGCGTCAGTGTAAGGAGCTCTGGGGTGTGGTGTACCTGGGGGTACCAGGAGAGTGGGGTCTCAGGGAGGGCATCAGTGCTCAGGGTCCTGCCTCTTGTACTGCCAATGTCACAAGACCTTGTTTGTACTCTATAAGGTAGAGGGGTGCAGAGGGAATGGGAAAACCTGAATGTCCATTTAGTGAATGGATGAGGGACTAGAGGTCAGCCCATCCCAGAGAGCAGGACTCCCAGGTGTAGGGTGGGCAGGGGGAGGCTACCTGGCTGCAGGTCTGAGGGTAGAGGTCAGTGGGCACAGAAGGAAGGAGCCAGGACATAGCTGAGTGGACACCAACCAGGATTTCTCTTTCTGATGAAGTGACTCCTACCAGGGGACCATCATAATCCCTACAAGGTGATTTTTATTACTACAAGAGAATAATGTGCCCCTCAGACCCCAGGGAAGTCATGGTCCCATTAGTGAAACTACCATCATGAGACAGAAAGTGAGACAAACTGTTTCCCGCCCACAGTGGGGATGGAGGACTCAGAGCCACAATCCATAGGATAAGGTGCCCATTGGGTCATCTGAGAGCGGAAAGTCAGGTCAAGCCTGATCTCCACAGAAAGATGATTCATCTGGTTATGAGCAACATTTCCTCAGGGCTGAGTCCTCAGAGCCTCCTGGGGGCTTGTGCCCCTGAAGCTCACCCTGCTTCCTCCTGCAGGTGGTTTATATCTGGGCCCACAGGGTCTTCCCCTCACTGTGTCTCTCGCACAGTAGTAAAGGGCCATATCGTCTTCCCTCAGTTGGTTCATTTGCAGAGAGAGCGTGTTCTTGCTGTTGTCTCTGGAGATGGTGAATCGGCCCTTGACAGAGTTGGCATACCTTATAGTACCACCATTACCACTAATGTATGAAATCCACTCTAGGCCCTTTCCTGGAGACTGGCGAAGCCAGTGCATCACATAGCTGCCAAAATTGAATCCAGAGGCTGCACAGGAGAGTCTCAGGGTCCCTCCGGGCTGCACAAAGTCTCCCCCAGACTCCACCAGACCCCTGACACTGGACCTCACACTGGACCCCTGCAAACACAAAGACATCCTGGTCAGGAAACTCTCCTCACACAGAGGATCTGTCTCTCCCATCTCTCCCATGCTTCATGTCTCTGTCGCTCACGAGTTACCTCCTCACACAGCCACCAGGAGAAGCCAGCTCAGCCCGCATGCCATGTTGGTTGTGTGTAAGTCAGGATGGAGCCCCTGGGAACCCCTGAACTGACTCCTCTCCCGGAGCCGAGGCTGGGCTGGGCTGTTTTCATCACTGTGGAGAGTCTTATTTGCATATCCTCCTTCTCTATAAAAAGATCTCTTTGAACTGGTGGAGAAAAGGGAGGACTCCAGAGCAGGTGAGGGGTTCTGGGGGTGCCTGTGACCAGGAAGTGATTCAGAAACTCTGCTACTCCAGTATGCAATTGGTACATAACAACCGATTTAATTGATATACTTTAATGTTTATTTTAATATAAATCCTATGATGTGTACAATATTACTTCTATTTATTGATATAATAGGACACGTAAAAGTTTAAATGATATTTACGATGTCAAAATACTCGACTCGCTGGTGCATGACATTTTACTGGGTCTGGAGCAATATCACAGCAGGTAGGGCATTTGCCTTGCATGCAACCCACCCGGGTTTGATTCCTCCGTCCCTCTCAGAGAGCTTAGTAAGCTATCGAAAGTATCCTGCTCGCATGGCAGACCCTGGCAAGCTACTCGTGGCGTATTCAATTTGCCAAAAACAATTACAAGTCTCACAATGGAGAAGATACTGGTGCCAGCTTAAGCAAAATCGATGAACAACGGGAGGACAGTGCTACTACTACTCAAAATACATTTTAAGAGTGGGTCCCACTATCTAGACAAAAGGAATCCACTGAGTCACTCACAGTTGTCAATGTTTTGGGAACCAAGTGTTAAGACAGAATCAGGAGTAAGGCAGAATGGGCGGATAACAGGGCCCTCATGTCTTGAATTCCACTGAAGCAAGCCCATCTGTTGGCTATTGGCTATTTTTGTACTTTATCTCAGAGGAAACACTTCTGGGATTAAAGGTATTTGTCCCAATTACTTTAGGGGCTCGGAGTGATAGCACAGTGGTATGGTGTTTGCCTTGCACGCAGCCGGCCCGGCCAAGCCGGGTTCGATTCCTCCGCCCCTCTCGGAGAGCCCAGCAAGCTACAGAGAGTGTCTCACCCGCACGGCAAAGCCTGGCAAGCTACCTGTGACGTATTCAATATGCTGTGGGAAGCTGGCCTTTAATTGACCAAGGGCCTATGTGCCTGTGCTATGTATGGTTATCTTGGCCTACGTGACCCTGAACAAGCGGGTCCTGACTAGCGCAAATCTGGTACTGTGTCTGCTCTGACCGCAGCCTATGAGCTATGTATGGTTATCTAAAAGAAAACATTTGTCACAGCTAGCCCAAAAATAAGAAGTAACTGACACTGACTAATCAAGCACATGAAACATGTAGTTTTTGTAACTCTCCTAACAATATATGATATGACCTAGTGATGTAATTGCCTTCTGTTATGTAAGCATAGTTTCCGGCATCGCAAAGTATATAATACCCCTGCTGCCCTGAATAAAGTCCTGTCCTGTCTGCTCTCCTGTCCTGTCCCTTTATCTCTGTTTCTAAACTGTACTCTGTCTCTTGTGTCTTGTGTCTTCACTCGGTTGGTCCCTCCTTGCACCTACGGATCCTAGGGCCACCTCCTCGGACTGGAGAGTGGTCTGGCGGGACCCCCGCAATATGCCAAACACAGTAACAACAAGTCTCATGATGGAGACATTACTGGGCCCACTCGAGCAAATTGATGATCAATGGGAGGACAGTGCTACACTGTAGTGCAACTTTAGACACTCAGATGTGTAAGAGCTAAGCCCAGATAGGCAAAGCTTGAAAATTGACCTAAGAATGTCATCTCCTGATGATTCCTGGCTCTAAGCAAGGATTCTCAATGTGTTGGACATTTGTAGCTCTCAGTCCACTAAGGACATAGTCCCCTGAGCAACACCCTTTTCCTCTTCAGTCTGTCTGTCTATTGATACTCATAGCATTTCAGGATTGATCCCCGTTTGCCAGGATCGGTCTCCAGTAATTAGAGATGCAGAGGCAGTAGAGGGGGAAGGTTCCTCCCTTCCATGTGGTTAATCAGGTTTATTCCCTGCACGTCATGTGGCTTCACATGCACCTACCAGGTGCGTTCCCTGAGTAGAGAGCCAGGAGTATACCCAAAGTGGCACAGGCAAAAAAATTAAACCAACAGGGACTTAGACATAGTATGGTGGTAGGGTCTTGCACACAGCTGGCCCAGGTTTGATCCCCTTTGTTCCATGTGGCCCCCCAAGCACCTTCCAGAGTATTTCCTGGGGACAGATCCAGGAAGAACCCTGAGAATCACTGGGTCTAGCCCTAAAACCAAAACCAAATAAGGAGAATAACAAAATCAAAAATATAAACAAAATATAGACTAGACAACTGTCAAGAACTTTGTCTGTATATTGAGAACAAATTATCTTTATTCTAAATTTGTGTTCACCTGGAGTATGTTGGAACTGGGGCACACGGAGGTCCATGGACTGTGACTCTTCATGTCAATTTTGGCCCCATCTCTCCTTTCCCTGTAAGCATTTGAGTCTGTGCCCTACACAGAGTACTGACTTATAGGACATTTATGTTTCATAGCACTGAAGTATAAAGGCAAACCTGTGCAGTGATAATCACACTCAAAAGAGTGAATGAACCCCTCACCCCAGTGTTTCCCTTGGCCCGTGGTATTCCTCCCTCCATGTCTCACCCCTCCCTCATGCTCTCTCCAGTGAATCCTGTTTGTTTAAGTGTGTGTAGGATGTGATGATGGAGATTCACTCTCAATAACCTTCCACTCTAGGGTTATATTATGGGTTTTTACTCATGATTAAAGGCGTCTTGAATTACTCTCAGTCCTGGACCTTTAAAACAGGTCACAGGAGTTTTCTAGAAGGAGGGAGGAAAAATGAGGAAAAGCTGTTCTACATCTAATATAAGTATCAAAGAGAAAGCTATAAAAATAATAACAAACAGGAAAGTACCGATTAATACTCACCCTGACAGGCGTTGGAGTCCTGGGGGCCTGGTGGGGTGAGTGTGGGGGACAGGGAGGACAGATCACAGGGAGGGGTTTGGGAGTGTGAGGGTGTCACTGAGAGTGGAGCTGCTCTGGGAGCGACGGGGAAGGTCCTAGGAAAGACGCTGGAACTGGGAATGATGAATGGGAGTAGGTGGGGGTATTGGGGACTGAGTGTCTCTGCGTTGTAATAGAATATTGGCCAGTGTGGGCTTCTAGCACATGGTGACCCTCTTTGCCCCCTGGTGGGTATGAGGTGTTTTCTGAAGTGGCTCCCTAGTGCCCTCTGGTGGTCGTCAGAGCCACTGCAGCCCCTCCTGTGTTTGGTTGGTGGCCTTCAGAGTCCCACAATTCCCAAAGTGAATAGAGGAAGTGTGTCCTCAGCATCATCCGGGACAGGAAGTGTGAGCACTGAGAAATGAGTCCAGCCTGATTCACACCTGTTTCCCCAGGAATGTGTGTTCAGAAACAGCCCCATGGAGAAGGGAATCCTTCCCGGCCCCACGTCAAGGTCACTCATGCTAGAGACACATCACAGCTCACAGAGTTTTTAAACTAAATCTGGGTTACAGAGAAAGAGACAGTGAGGGGAAGTCCTGCAAAGGGAGAGTAAATGGTCACAGTACAAAGACAGAAATGGTGAGAAAGAAAAAATGAATCGTGGAAGTCAATATCACTTTCAGTAGATTATCTGGGTGTTTGATTCATAGGCCAGTAGAATTTGCAAGGGCCAGGAAGGATCAATATTCTTGAATATAGGCTGGGTATTTGATATCTTGTGAAAATTTGAATGATAAATGTCTGTAACAGAAATATAGCTTCTTGCAGATTCTTTGAATTCATTGACTTTGAATATCTGAACACTTTTTTTTCTCAAAGAAATAGATTTTTTTCTTTAAAGTGTGTCATATCCAGATCAATCAGGTTCCAAATGGACTAAAATAAGATGCATGAGGAATAAACTGTTATTCCACCTCCTTCTGTGCACCTCAGCTCATCTGCCCCATATCTAGGGCACATACCATTGGAGTCCTGGGTCTCAGGGAGCAGAATGAGAAGAAATTGATCCCCTGATTTCCTGGTTCCTGGCACGAGCAGGGCACAGCACGAGAATCATTAATCATCATTGATGCATTTTTTTCAGATGATATTTTTGTTATCAATCAATGAGCATTCTAGCTACAGGATCAGTGTTTTTTTCCCCCAATATGTAATGTCTTTTTATTTATTTTTTTTAATTTTATGTATTTATTTGGCTGATGTTTGGTGTAATTAAAACAATGTCATCAGCAAAGTGGAGGTGGTGTAGTTGCCAACCATCTATCTTCACTCCCATTCCTTGTCATGCCAGTCATCACATGATGTTCTCGAGGGTGGCACTGAAGAGATTCGGTGAAATGGTATCACCCTGCCGAACCCCTCTCTTGACATTAATGATTACTTCTTTATAGAATGGTGAGATCCTGGTAGTGAATCCGCAGTACAGCTCACGGAGGATCTTGATGTATTGGGCTTGAATGCCCTGATTGGCTAGGGCTTCAATGACAGCTTCTGTCTCAACAGAATCAAAGGCCTTCTTTAAATCAATGAACGTTAGACAGAGTGGCATCTTGAACTCCTGAGAAACCTCAATGAGCTTGGTTATTGTGTGGATATGGTCAATGGTGCTGAATCCTTTGTGGAACCCAGCTTGCTCACATGGTTGTCTTTCATCTAGTGTTCTGCCAATCCTATTTAGGATTACTCGAGCGAACAACTTGTAGATGACAGACAATAGGCAGATAGGGCAATAGTTGCCAATGTCATGGATGTCTCCCTTCTTGAACAGTAGTACGGTCCTGCTGGTTTTTCACTGGGATAGAACCTTGCATTCAGACAGGTAGCGTGTGAAGAGTCGAGCCAGTGTATTGATGAGTACTGACGGGAGGTTCTTCAGGTGTTCAGCTCTGACTTTGTCTGGGCCGGGTGCTGTTCGTTTCTTTACTGACGAAATGCCGTGTCAAATTTTGGAAGGGAGAACGTTGGAAACAACATATCTGTCCTGTGGAATTTGGTATGTCGGCAAGTGGACATGGCTATCGAAGAGAGTTGAGTAGAAGTCATGGATAATCTTCTTCTAATAATTGCCGTTCTGTGATAGATCCATCAGGATGTCGGAGGGCAGTCATCTTGGTCTTGTAGTTGGCAAAGGACAGGCGGGCGTTATGAATATTTTTCCCGGCTTCTACCGCATCTACCAGAACTTCTTTTCTCTCTTTGAGGTCTTCCTTGATCTCATCTCTGCACTGCTTTGCAAGGTCGGACTTTAGCTTGCAGTTGCCTGAGGCATGCGCCATACGAGGTTGGCGAATAACCTCAAGAGTTTTTGAAGACAGGAGGTTTTTTGTGGCTATCTCTCTCTTGGCATTCCTCGCACAATCATGGAGGTGCTGAACCAGTCGATCGTATTCCTCATCAATGTTATCAACAATGGCATCTTCCCATGTTGCTGCAATAGTGCCAAAGAGCTCCCAGTTGGTGGTTGTTCTGGGAGTTCTCATCTTAAACTTTGCAGGCCTTTCTCCCCGCTCTGTGAAGTAGAATTTTGCACGAAGGAGACGGTGGTACGATCCCGTTCGAAATTTTGGGACAACAGCGACATCGGTCAGGCAAAACCGTCGATTGAATATGGTGTGGTCTATTTCGTTGTGGAATCGTCCACCGGGAGACTCCCATGTCCATCGTTTAGATTCAGCCTTCTGGAACTGTGAGTTACCATGAATGGTCTTGGTCGACATGATGAACTCAGACAGTCTCTCACCCTGTTCGTTCC
The DNA here is from genome assembly GCF_029834395.1 of Sorex fumeus. NCBI lineage: Eukaryota > Metazoa > Chordata > Mammalia > Eulipotyphla > Soricidae > Sorex > Sorex fumeus. Next base: position 76,408,869 of record NW_026606101.1, read on the forward strand.
AATCTAGGCCATGGGTCCCGGTGTGAAGTTCTTCAGCTGATCTTCTTGGTCCTATCTTGGCATTAAAATCACCCTCAATGATCTTGTAGAAGGTGTGGTCTTCTTTATAGAACTTCTCCAGCTCCATGTAGAACTTCTCGATTTCTCTTTCATAATAATGAGATGTTGGTGCATAGACAACGAAGATAGAAACTGCAGGCAGTGAACCACATCTATTCAAATGTAAATGTCCGATTAGGGTTGTTAGGCATTCAAATGAATCAATGCTCATCGCCAAGTTTGTGTTGACAAGGACACAGACTCCCCCGACACCTCTTTTATCGCATATTCCAAGGAACAATTCTCCTCCAGTGTCGAAAACGGCATGGGGAGATTTGTGCCTTCTTGTCTCGGTCAGACCAATGATGTCGTACTTGATCATTCGCCCTTGTACCATCATGTCCTTGATGGATGCATCTGATGCTAGCGTACATGCATTGAAAGTACAGACGATCATTTTTGTCTTCCTTCGTCGTGGCAGCCTAGTTCGGCCTTGAGATTTTATCAGTCTCTCCTTTCTCATCCTTTTCAATGCTGCCATGTCAGTGAAGCCTTCAGGTTCAGGTGAAAGAGACCCATTGTGATTACTAGTTTTAGCATATCAAATACACAATGGATAGCTTGCCAGGCTCTGCCGTGTCGGCGGAATACTCTCGGTAGCTTGGCAGTCTTTCCGAGAGGGATAGAGGCTTTTGGGACGACCTCTAATTGCCCTCGTAGGTGTTACCATATTTGAACCCCATCAAATATGGTACGGCAATAATGGAAGATGGGTATTTAGTGTATTATGATGTGTCGCGCAGCCCCAAAGTGGCCGCGTGAGTCCGCAAAGCATCCTGGAGTGTGGCAGCGGCTGGGTAGTGGAGATATTGTCGGTCAAGCCAAGTGGCACAAATGCTGGCCGACTTTGACCGTGAATGTGGAAAGGTAAGTCTACAGCTGAATCTTATGAAGACAATATTTATGACAAACAGCCTCATTCCTGACGCCCCATTCGTTCTCAATGGAATGACCATCTTCGAATGCAACAGCTATGTGTACCTAGGTCGAGAGGTCAACATGACAAATGACCTGGCACCCGAGCTGTGCAGGAGGAAGAGAGTAGCTTAGAACGCCTTCAAGAGCGTCGAAGAAATAGCTAAGAGGACGAAGAATCTCCGGCTCCGGGCACATCTCTTTGATTCCACTGTTCTTCCTGCATTAAGATATGCCTCAGAGACCTGGTCCCTACCAAAACAGGTTGAGAACGCTATTCAGGTCTCCCAAAGAAAATGAAGGAGTTATGCTTGGAATACCACCTTTCACTCAAATCAGAGAAAGAATCCGGAGTTCCGACATCCGTCGATGATCAAGAATCAGGGACGCTGTCTCGTTTGCCAAGGTGTCAAAAATCAGATGGGCTGGTCATGTAATGAGATTTAAAGACGACCGCTGGACTAGAGCTGTTACCGACTGGATTCCACGGGATGTTAAAAGACTGCGTGGCCGCCCACCTACCAGATGGTCAGACTTCTTCATCAAGATCATGAACGATCGGTTTGAGGCTCTTCATGTTCCTCGAGCGAACAGACGCCATTGGGCTACATTAGCATGTGACAGGTAGCAGACAGGAGAGGAGTGTGCGGGATCACTGCGGGGAGTGTCAGAGACCTTCATCCCCATATGGCTGGGCGGAAACAGGGGGTACAGGAAGTGTGAGATCCTGGAGGAAGTTGGTACAGAGATCCTTGTGGAAGATTTTAGAATGGGCCTGTCCTGAGAGTGAGTGATGGCAGGGCAGGCATCCTGTGTGACCCCGTAGTCATTCTGAGTCCAGTGTGGGTTAGTTACTGTTAGGATTCCCTGCTGTTAGGATTCCCTTTGTGGGCCTGACCCCTCCTGGTCCTTGTGCCCCTTTCAGCCCTGAGCGCCCTCTTGTATTCCTGGAGAGCCCTGCAGGCCAGCCTGTCTCAGCAGTGTCTGGGCTCCCCCTGACTTCCCCTCACGGTGTCTCTAGCACAGTAATACATGGCTGTGTACTCGGGGGTCACTGAGCACACTTGCAGGGAGAACCGGTTCTTGTTCATGTCTATGGCGATGGAGACACGGCTTTCGAAGGACAGGTTGTAGTAGATGTTTCCACTAGCACATATATCCCCCAACCAGAGCAAGCCCTTCCCTGGGGGCTGGCGGATCCATTCCCAGCAGTAACCACTGCTTGTGATGGAGAATACCGCGACAGTGCAGGTGAGCGAGAGGGTCTGGGAGGGGGCCACCAGTGCTGGGCCCGACTCCTGCAGGGTCAGAGCAGACACAGCACCTGGGGACAAGGAGAATCAGTCACTGTCAGTCCCTGCAGTCACTCCCTCCCATAAACCCTGTCACATCTGAGACACTCACCCTGAGGGGCTGTCACCAGGCAGAGGAGAAGACCCCACAGAATCATCTTCTCGACCACAGCTCTGCTTTCCCCAGAGACTCAGCCCTGAGTGAGGAGACAGCTGTGAGCTCCACAGTCCAGAGAGCATTTGACCCCAGAGCCAGAGAAGGATTTGCATGAGGTGACCAAGTCTGTTATAAGGGGAAACTTTCTTACCTTGGGTCCCCTTGTCCCATTGGGTGCTGATCTCACAAACCCTGTCTGGTGGATATAGCACTGCTCAATGGGGCACATTAAAACAGGTCATAGGGGGATCATGAATTACTCATCTTCATAATCAGAGAAGATGAAAGGATCAAAATTCCCTAATTAGTTCACATTTTCTCTTTTCTACCTCTCATCAACTCTAAAATTATACTTTGTTTCCCTTAATTAAACACCGAGGTTTTCAAGTTGTTCCTAATGCAGATGTAATAAGTTTTTAACATTCCCATAACATTCCCACCTCTTAGTGACCTTCTTTCCTCAGTGTCCCCGTTTCCCCAACCAGCACCACAAGCCTGCCCTTTCAGTAGGCACATAATGATTTATTCTAGGTTTACTTATTACAATCAAAAGACTAAGGGAATTATCAAATTACTTCAGTAAAAGAACATTTGTGCAATTGGTCTATCTCACCTCAGGGTTGTGGAGCCTTTGTCTGAGAATTCACTAAGCTGTTTGTCACTGGTTGAGCCTTTTATATTACTGTTTTATTGTTGAGTTTAGTTGGCTTCTATGTTACTTTCTCATCTAGTTTAGTGGCTGCAACTGGAACTTAAGTTCTGAAGAATCAGGAGGTGTCATTGAGTCCAGAAAGCCTAGGATGTGTAGGACTGGGATGAGTCTGAGAAGACTCTCAGTGAAGCCCTGGAGTTAGACCTTGGGCAGTAGGTGTGTTGGGTCAGTGTTGGGGGTAGGTGCGGCTAATGGGCCCTCAGCAGGATGGGGACAGGGCCCGTGCCCGTGTAGAGCGCCCTCCAGTGCTCAGCCGGGGTCGGTGTGTCTGGGAATTCCAGCTGCAGGGCTGCCCCTCCTGGGAGATTTAGGTGGGTGAGTGAGTGGGTATGAGGCAGCTGTGGGAATGGGTGCGGCTGCCTAATATTTATATCTAAGATTTGATTAAACCTCTCTTCCTGTCTGAGATGCCAAGACAAACCCAAAGGACAGATATGTTCCTCTCAGCCCCCACTGCTTTCTAGGACAGAACTATGAAACTTCTGAGGAGCCATGAGACAGAGTGTATGGAGGGTTCAAACCCTGACTCTAGGATTGATGGTTTAGAGTTGGGGCCTGTCGGGCTTTTTCCTGGAGCAGACAACTGTTATAGATTATATTTCAACAAATTCCAACACATATCTTAAAATCGTTCTTCAGTCTCTAGTTTTCTTTAATCGTCTTAATCACACAAAAAATGTCAGAAGTCACAACTTTGACTGGAAATCGGTATGTTTCTGTTCGTTTTGTCTGTTGTGTTACCCTGAATTATCCATGCCTGAGTGTCCTGCTGTGCTCACCCTTGTCACCCTCCATAATGCCACCCTCCGTATTGCTGTTCTTCCATCAACTGCCTCTGACAAAGTGTCAAAGTCTTTGTGGCATCTGAGGGGTTTTGAAGAACTATCAAGCAGGAATTCTATGGCCTGTAGATAGCCCCTGACCCTACCATCTCCCAGAGTCAGAGCAAACCCTCTTTTGAGTGTGTCCATTTTCCTCAGGACAGTACTGCATTCCTCTGAATGGCTGATCCTCAGGCAGGACACAGGAAACGTGAACTAGAAATCAGGGAGTGAGACTCAGCGTGCCTTCCTCCTCCTGTGGTGACCCTAGTGGGAATGGGCAGTTCCCACAGCCCTGAGCTTTCCCCAGAGTGTGAGAGAGGTCAGTCACTCTCAGGAAGCCTAACCTTTGACTTTTTGTAGGATAATGTTGGTTTGTCATTTCTCCCTGGCCACAGGGAGCTTAGGATTGTTGGGTTATACCATTCACAATGCTTCCAAGGCACTCTCAATCCTTTACCCTCTTTTTTGTGCTTTCTTCTCCAACCAGTTAATCACCATTTTCCTCTAAGCAGTACCTGTGACTCGTGAAGTTAAATTCCTCAGAAATCTCTGATTTCTGATTTGCAAGTGAAATATTCGGTTCTCCTTCTCTTATGTCCTTTTGCATAGTTTGCTTCAGAGCAATGTCATTTTTTTACAGGCACAAGAAGTTAGTTAATGTTATGCTTTTGTAACTTGGGAGTTAATTGACTTCGAATGATATTCACTCCTGGGAATCTCTTCTCTCGACTTAAGCCTCAGTTACCCCTACTTCCTAGCACCCCAAAAGTAGGGCCCAAAAAGGAACTGGATGGGCCCAGGGAAAGCTGTGAGCAACCCTGGTATTGAAATGAGCCAGACCAAGTGCCATACTTAAATGCTAATTAAGAGCATGGTCATGGACAAATTCTATCATGATCCAAAGAGTAACAACTGGATAAGCACCCTGCTTAGCGTTTAAAAAGACTAATCTGGCCTGAGCACTGGAGTCTGAGATCTATAACTTAATGTTTCTCTTACTGTGTCCATACAAAATGACTAATATGAAGAAGTAGAATTAAGATAAATGTTTCAATGGTTATTGGACTAAGGAAAGGAGAAGCACACCCGTAGGTGGTATTCCACCCTTGAGCAGATCTCCTGGATGCAGGAGATAAGGAAGTGTTTTCATATGTTGATTGCGCTACCTGGACCTAGGTGTGGTTGCTACCCCCAATGCTCAGAGGTTGATGCTAGATCTGGGCTACAAGACAGGAATGAGGGGCAGCATGAGACTGGAATGTGGAGCTTGGTAAGACTGGAACAGGTGCGTGGGGAAAAGGGAATAAATGGGAACTGATCACCAACAGGCTTGGCCCTCTTTCCTCCTTTTTCCGCCCATTGCCACTGGCCATCCTAGGAGGAGTAAACAGGCGAGACCACCAAATGCAGGTGAGAGAGAGCCACGGGATTTTTTTTTTTGATTACACAACTTCTGACCAGGTCAAGAGCCCCTAAAGATTCTGCCTTTGAAACCCAAATAGGAAGCACTCCCATATTCCAGGGGGCCAGGGAGAATGGTCAGAGAATCTTGGATCTAAATAGTCCTCAAGGAACTCTAGATAAGGAGCTCTTTAACCTCCTTCTGCACCTGTTGCTCTGCTGACCCAGAATGCAGGGTGGGATTCAGGCCCAGGACCCTGCAAACCAGCCCTCTGTCCCCCTGAGGAAGGCGTCTGTCTGAGATCCCACCCACTCCCAACCCTGGGTCCCACACACACAGCCCTGTGTCCTTGTGACTGCTGGGCTCAAGGCACAGAGGATGATGCCCTTGGCTGTGTCCCTGGGATGGGTCACTGTGGGGATTGTGTGTAGTCTGACATTGAGCAGGACCAAAGGTACCGTCCACTCCAGCTGTTCCCTGGAGGTTGGTGATCAGGTCATGCCACAAGCAGAGGGTTTGCTGAGAACCCAGAGACAGGACATTGAGGGTGAGGGTCTGCTTGGGATTCTCTCCTCCTGATCCATCTCTTCCACAGCCGGGGTCTGATTCTGAAGATTCTCGCGCTCAGGGGGGACAGTGGACACCCCGTCAGACAATCCCCCATGTGAAAACTTCCCAAAGATGCTCACAGCTGTAGCTGTCATCAAGAGAAGCTGCAGAGAAATTCAGCGTCTGTGGGGCTGAGCTTTGACTCTCAGAGACTGTCCCCAAGGGGGCCCTGCCCTGAGAGCAGAGGGGCTACATTTCCCAGGAGCCCAGTGGACCCACTGTGTTCACAGAGGGGCAAGAGTCCAAGGTTGGTCCCTCCCCTCTGGGCTCTGCTGCGAGGAGGCACTGGGTGGGTCCTGGTGGATGTGGGATCTGGGTTTCCTCCCCACGGGTCTCTCTTCTAGAGCAAGAGAGGCCGCAACAGAGCGTCCGAGGACACGGGGCTGTGACTGTCACCACAGCAGGACTCCTACTCTCCAGGGCGCTCTGTAAGCACTCTGCAGACATGGGTGTGAGCTCACCCTGCAGCAGGGCAGTCACTCCCTCTCCCCTTCTGGCCCGAGTCCCGGCCTCTCCTGGGCCCCTGCTCAGCTTCTCTCTCTCGAGTTAGCCCTGGCCAGCCCTGGGCACGCTGGGCTAAGCCCGGATCTAATGTTTCTCTTAGTCGCAGGATCAGAGTCACCTCACTCAGCAGGACTGATCAGAAGGCAGGGATCCCAGTCCACCCGCAGGAGCTCTCCACAATCACGACTGTGCTCAGAATTCGAGCTCCATGCATGGGGACTTGCCTTTTGCTATAGATGGTTTCACTGTTCATGTATCAGTTGTAAAATTCCAACAGAATTTGCCATGAATGTGTTCCTCAGCCTTTCAGTTCTTTCCAATGAACTCCCTCCTATCGTGTAATGGCATGAATGTGTGGATGAGGTTTCCCTTACAATTTATGAAACCTCCATTAATTTTTATGAACTGCATTCAGTCTAGTCTCAAATACCATGCTGCTTGCAAGAACTCTAAGTTTCTGTATTTCTCTTACCCCACATTCAATAACCAAAAGGAAACTCCTATCCACAATATAAGGTACAGGTCGAATTAAAAATCTTTAGTTTTACAAAAACTATACTTTGTGTTTACCAGGAGGAAGAAGAAGCCGACTACAAATGACACAGCAGGTGTGAATAGTCCTTGGAAATGAGTTGCTGGTAGAAAGCACAGTAACTCTCTAAACCACAGATGGTCAGTAAGACAAATGCATCTATATGTACACCAATTACAAAAGACTGAGAATGGAAAAACAAGACTTATTCCTCTGAAGGGCTGGAGCGATAGCACAGCGGGTAATGTGTTTGCCTTGCATGCGAGCGACATGGGTTTGATTCTTCTGCCCCTATTGGAGAGCCCAGCTAGCTACTGAGAGTATCTCGCCCACCCAGCAAAGCCTGGAAAGCTCGCCATGACATGTACGTTATGCCAAAAACAGTAACAACAGGTCTCACAATTTGTTGACACGTTTCTGGTGCTCACTCGAACAAATCGATGAACAACGGGAGAACAGTGCTATTCCTCTGAAAAGAATTTCTGTTCAGGAACACAGCGTACAACAGAGAGTATTTAGTAATCTTCCAAAAAATGGCATTAAAAATTTATACTAGAGGATAAAAGACATATTTATGTATGCCTACTTAAGTTGATTAAATATCCTTTATATGTTTAAACTTTAAAATAAAAATGGAGTCCTTTACAACCTACCCCCAGAGCCCAGCCTTTGTAGATCAGGAGAAGACCACCCCCTGGTGGTCACACGCATCCCTGCAGCTCCCCTGTCTCCCTCAGTAGGTTTGTGCCTGGGTTCACATGGACTTGTCCTCACTGTGTGTCTTTTACACAATAATACACGGCTGTGTCCTCAGTTACTGAGTTGCTCAATTTTAGGTAAACTTGTTTCTTGGAGGTGTCCCAGGAGATGCTGACTCGGGACTTAAGACTTGGGTTATAATCTGTGCTTTCATTACGCCGTATAACACCAACCCAATCTAGCCCCTTTCCAGGGGCCTGGCGGACCTAGGTTACACCATAGCTAGTTACAGAGAATCCAGAGATGGAGCAAGTGAGGACAGCGTCTGCGAGGGCATTACCAGGTTTGGTCCTGACTCCTGCAGCTGTACCTGGGACAAGATAGTTGGGGACAGAGACCCATAGTGACTCACGGGCTCAGAAGCCCCATGCCCACCTTTGAGCCTCTGTCCAGGGATATTCACATCCAGGAGCTGCCACCAGAAAGAGGAGAAACCAGGGTGGATGCACGTTCTTGCCCACAAGGTCCATGATCTCAATTACCATGTCAGGGAGAAAGGGAGCCAGAGTTGGGGTGAGTGTGAACGTGGTTTTAACCCTGGGTCCCGAGTGCTGATTTGCATGGGGGGGCCTCTGTAGAGAAAGGAGGGGACCAGGGGAGGCTGGTGTGTGGGCTCCCTGGGAGGAGGTGCTGACTGTGGCTCAGAGCACTGAAACCTGTCTTTGGGCCCTGTCAGAGCCGGGCCTCTCCCTGCAGTACAGGAAACATGCTGAGGAGCTCTCAAGAAACAGGAATTGCTGAGGGGAAACATCAGGTGGGGAGCAGAGTCCCCGGATCTCAGGTCCCTGATGACCAAACCCAGCTGTTCTGTAAATAGGCCCCTTCCCCTCCGTGTCCCTCAGTGGTGGCTCCTACACTCTCTCTGTCTGTGAAATATTTGTGGTAGAAATATGGTTGTAGCCAGGTTTATTCTTACAGTGAATTCTGATAAAAATTGGTTCAATCCAATGTCAGTCAAATATTACAGTCATTTCTTCTCACACTTACCTTGGATGAAAATTCCTTTTCCTGGAGCAGATTTACCCAAAATTATTTATTCAGTATCATTATTAGGACGCATATGCTCCCTGATGATGGGTGACTTGCCTGGTGTGGTTGGCCTGGTAATAGCACCTGATCCTGCTCTGTCTGTCTATAACTCAGAGACAAGCATGAACCTCAGGAGCCTGTACTGGGTCATCACTGAGAAATCCTGCCCCTGTCAGGAGCATAGAAAGATCATGTGGAGGACCCTCAGCACACAATCTATTGGGCCTGGAACCTGGTCTTAGTGCTGAGACTCACACATTCTATAAGGGCACAAGTGTGCTGGCCCTGAGCAGCGCCAGGCATGACCCTCCACCCCCTCCCAAATGCACAGAACCTAGACATAGGCTGTGTCACATATGTGGGCCCCCTAATTCCATGAGGGACCAGAAGGTTGAGTTCATTCTAAGGGGCCAGAAAATATGCTCTAAAATTTAACGTATAAAAAAGTCAGCATTAAGGATCAGAAGCGATCTACACACTCATTAGGGTCTACAAAATTCTGCCTAAGATAGACACAAAGACACACAAACACCAACTCAGGCAAAGTGAGGATTGAGATGGATGACTTCAAACATCACGTACCAGTGGCTATAGAATTCATATCCACACTCGTATATAAGCACGTGACTCACGGTGTCTGTTCCCAGGTGTCCTGTCCCAGAGCTCCTGCAAGGGCAAGACAGCGAATCCTCACAGACATGACCCATCTGCGCTATCTCTGCATCTCCACAGGCAGCAGTTTCCAGGGGATCTGAACCCCCAGGCCTCAGCAATGACGCTGGGGTACCTGGGGAATGTTGGGACTATTTCCTAAAGCCCCTGCACTAAGAACAACAGGACACTTTCTTAAAAACTGCTTAAAAATTTGTTAAAAATGCCATAAAGTATGCACATTGATCTTGTTTACAGTACTGGATCTATGCAACCCTTGCCACAGAACAATGTACTCATCACTCACTCCAATGATTTGTTTTCCCAGTAATTCCTCTTTCCCACCCTACCCAGGCTCCCACATGCTGCCAGACCATGTATACAGGTTAGATGGATCAGATAGACACTGATTCATTGCTGACGAGTGATCCACTGTATCAACATATTGAGCTTGTTTCTCCACATATGAATGTGCACCTGAAATTTGCTCAGTGCCTGGCTGTTATAAAGACACTCAGCCTCACTCTGTAGATTTAGGGAGGTGAAGACGTGTTGATAGCATTATGGAAAAAAACATAACAGAAGAAAATTAGGGAGCAGCTAAGGAACAGGTATCTCTCACTTATCAGAGAACTGAAGTAATGTTGCCAAATTCAAAGTAGAAATGGGACAACTTAGATGCTGTTTTAATTTACTATTATAAAGCCAAAGACTTTGGTGACTTTGTTCTATGTCCCTCATGGTTAGTCTTAAAAGGTTAGACAGTCTCTGTAGCATGTCCTGTTTGCAAGTTATCCTCAACATACTTGACCAAGGAAATAGCCTGGAAAGTTTTTTAATTGATTTTTTCAAAAACATGTAGGGGGAGGAGGTGGACCACACTTGGTGGTAATCAGGGTTTCTTCCTGACTCTGTGCTCAGAGAATCACTGTTGTGGGCCTGAGGGTTTGTGTGTCTGGGGGGGAGAGTGAGGGGTGGCAAATGATATCCATATTGATCAGGCCAAATGCAAGGCAAGGCCCTGCCCACTGTACCATCTCTCTGTCCCCAGTTAGGCCATTTATTGAACACAAAATCTGCTACACTACCCCCTGCATCTTGGCTCCCAACATTTGGACCATTGTTTCCTTTAACAAATGGAAGAGATTGATAGCTTAAGAGCAGGACTGGGATGTTCACACAGCTGTGACTTTAGGGTGATTACACATCCAGCGATCATATTTAAAGCATGACACTATGATGGTAATTTCCTACTCTATTCTTTCCTGGAGCACAGCCCTGAGAGTTTTCTAATCTTGCCTGCTTTAGAATCCCTTTAGATAGTCCCAGAATACTCAGGGGACTATGGCAACATTAGGATTGCTATTAATGGGAAAATGTCCCACCAGTTGCCTGGAGGTTAGAAGTTCTCCCTGGCACAGCCCCTTGGCCAGTAGAGGACTCTACCTGTAGAGAGTTCCCCTGGCCCCAACTTCTCTGACATTTCTAAGTATAATGTAGATAATTTGGTCTTGATTTGTTGGTGCCCAATGGCTCGAGACTTGGGAAAGAGGAGCTCTGGTGTCAGCAATACTTCAACCTTGCCTCTGCCTTAGAGCGTCAAGGCCAGCGCTCCAGCTTCTCTCGTCATAACAATCCCCTGCTTCTCTCTGCCCCCTGCTCTTTAGTGCACACAGGCATTCTCCCTCAGCCCCTGTGGACCATTGCTCTACTAATAAACTGTCATATGAATAAGGGTCTAGGGCCCATGTGGGCGGCTATGTCTCGGCCATGCTGCACTCATAAATCTTTAAGCATATACTGCCCAAGACAGATAGAACATCTTGTTCCCAGAATCCCTGTGGCAAGGAGGTAACTGCATTCAGGGAGACGGGGTCCAAGTATTTGATCAATGGCCTTTGCAAGGGGGACGTTTCCCCATTCCACGGAGATGCTTCTCACTTCATGCTAAGACCTTATCAGGGAAGATAGGGCATGGACAAATTATCTGGGATTTTTTAACTGAACACCTTTGAGAGGAGAGGATTTTCCTGAGACTATACAGAGGGCAGAAAACATGTGCCCAGTGTCAGCTAAAACATTTCCTTTCTACCTCTCATTTAGAATGTGAGCTGAGGGTCCCAGGAGGAGATGTTGAACACAGGAACCTGTGTGCCTTGGGTCTCCCCAGAACAGGAAACTGATAGTCTCCTCCAGGGACTGAGTGAGGGGAACTGAGGTTCTTTTCTGTCCCAAGACACAGGTGGATGATTAGAGCTGGGTCAGGCTAGGAGACTCCCCCACACCTCTGCTCACCAGGGAGCACTTCCTGTACCAGTGACCTGTCTGTGTGCAGCTGGGACAACCATTTTGAGGCCCCTGCACTTGGTGCGGGGCCAGGGAGATTGAAACAGGTTGAAGTCTTGGAGTTCAGGGAATAGGATGCTGTGAGGATTCAGAGATTGAAGTCAGGGTTAAAGCCTCTTGTCAAAAAAAAAAAAAAACACTCAACTGTGTGGATCAGTTCTCCTATTGGCTGCTCTTAGCCCTTGTTGCTACCTTGCTGTGGAAACTTTAAGCCCCATATTTCATGACAGCTTCCTCTGCTCATGAAAGCCAACAGATTCAACCCCAGGGAGGGATTTGGATGCAATTATGCTGAATAAAAGCAGCCAGGTTTGGGGGGAGCTGCGGGGGCTCCCAACAATTGTCGAGGCACCCGCTGCCTGCCCTTCTTGGCCAGCAAGTCGAGGTTGTTCAATGACCTGGCCCAGCCCCCTAACCCAGGGCTCACACAGCGTTTGCTCTAGGCCCACAAAGCAGCCCAGGCCTTTTGGATCACACCTGACGATGCTTAGGGGTTACTTCTGGCTCTGCACTCAGGAATTACTTCTGGTGGTGCTCGGGGGACCAATGGGATGCTAGGAATAGAACCTGGGTCGACCACATGCAAGGCAGCCACCCTAAGAACTGCGGTATCGCTCCAACTGGTAGGGCATTTGCCTTGCACGCGATCAACCCGGGTTCAATTCCTCCGTCCCTCTCGGAGAGCCCAACAAGCTGTTGAGAGTATCCTGCCTGCATGGCAGAGCCTGGCAAGCTACCCATGGTGTATTTGATATCCCAAAAACAGTAACAACAAGTTCATAATGGAGATGTTACTGGTGCCTGCTCTAGCAAATTGATGAACAACGGGATGACAGTGCTACATTGCTATTATGAAACAGATCATTTTGTATCTCTCCCTTTCTTGTTGATTGATTCACTCAGCATGATAGCCTCTAATTTTTTTCCATATTGCAGAAAGTTGGATTTTCAACTCAGTAAGCATAGTTAGGCCTGTAGAGGGTAGACAGGATCAGGACTCTTTCCAGGTGTTCCTCATGGATGTGAACTTTATGAGTAAAATATCTTCAGGGCAATACCCCCAGACTTCCTTTATTCAGTTAGAAGTGTGTACACTAGAGAGTGGTTGGTCATTTGAGAAGGTGGCATTCCCAGTGTCACTTGGACTTGTCTCTACACACAGAGGACAGTGGGGAGATTGAGAATAGTCTGACACTCCACAACTGTAGATAGCAGTTCAGTCACCAAGGAGACCCATCCAGGTGCCTTCCTGCAGAGGCAGGAAGGGTGCGTTGAGAACAATTCTCTAGGTCTGATTTCTGGACTGCCCTCTCCCAGGAATCTGTCTGTGACTTTCTGCTCTATCACATTGACAATGCAGGCTGGCCTTCTGGTCGGGCCCCTGCTTCTGTACTCTGCACTGACCTCGGTCGGAACTTTCGCCCATATTGTTCTCATCGTGCCTTCAGGAATTGAAGGGTTGTCCTGATTCATGTATGTTCAATGTTCTCCTAGGGGAGAGAATGAAAATACTCTCACATCAGATATGAGCATTCTCTCTGTCGTTGGGAAGGAAGGGTTTTGCTCACTATTTGTAAATTGGCCATTTTGATAAATTTGGGAACATTTTTCAAAGTGCGGGTATGAATCTTGGTTTCAACCTAAGAAGCAAACCCCATAGTCCAACTACAGAAGCACGAATATTTCCAGTAATACTCTGGTCTGCATGACGGATAGCCCATCATGTAGTCATGCTGTCTGAGACTTCCCAGTGGACACTAATAGGAGACATATATATGTGTATATATATAAACACACATATGCACATATATACATATATTTCTGTTTTCCACTCACCTAGTCTTTACATATGTGCATGGATATACATCCATGTATATATTTCCTTGATATCCATTGAGAGAAAGTGATAAATTGTAATCATTTTTCCCAGATTGCAAGCCATGCGCGGAATTAATGTTCACTCAATACCATCTATTTCTCAGGAATATTGGTCAATTGGTGACGTCAGACCCCAGGTATACTCAGCTGGGATGCACGACCCTGGGGTGGAGGGAGCAGTCCCTGAGACCTCGCTCTACATCCTGTCTGCTGGTCCATGCTACTGCCAGCCCTCCTGGGCACACCCCAGACCTTGTGTCTCTCCTTTGGTGATGAACTTCCCCTGAGCTGTACTGAGAAGCCCCCAAAATAAGGACTTCACAGACCCTTACCCTGACCATTTCCTTACCACCACGTGATAGGAGAAATGTGACCTTGGTCACATGAAAATATGCGGTCATCTCCTCCACTGGCTCTTTTGTAATGGCAGGATTCCAGTTCAGGAATAAAGAGATCTAAAGATGTACAATGGGGCAGGGCTGCACAAAAATTCCAGAAGGGACTCTGACGAACACCAGGATTTTATCTCAGAGAAAAGGCATTCTTGCAGATCACTTGATCAATTGACATCCTGTTACTCATCGTTTTGCTCAAGCGGGCATAAGTAACGTCTCCATTCGTCCCTGTCACGTGCTAGTGTAGCCCAATGGCATCTGCCTGTTCTAGGAACAAGAAGAGCCAAAAAGCGATCATTCAGGGTCTTAATGAAGAAATCTGACCATCTCATAGGTGGGCGGCCAAGCGGTCTTTTGATGTCCCAGAATAACCAGTCGGTAACGGCTCTGTTTCAGCGGTCATCTCCAAATCTCATTACATGTCCAGCCTATCTGATTTTCGATGTTTTCACAAATGAGACAGCATCCCTGATTCTTGACTGTCGATGGAGATCAGAACTCCGGATTCTTTCTCTCATTTGAGTGAACGGTGATACTCCAAGAATAGCTCTTTTGATTCCTCTTTGAGAGACCCAAATCACATTCTCATCCTGTTTTTGTAGGGCCCAGGTCTCTGAGGCATATGTTAATGCAGGAAGAACAGTGGAATCGAAGAGATGTGCCCGGAGCCAGAGGTTCTTTGTCCTCTTAGCTATTTCTTCAACGCTCTTGAAGGCGTTCCAAGCCGCTCTCTTCCTCCTGCGCAACTCAGGTGACTGGTCATTCGTCATCTTGACTTCTCAACCTAGGTACACATAAATGTTGCCTCCATTCGGAAAGGTCATTTTGTTGATAGCGAATGGAATGTCAGGAACGAGACTGTTTCTCATAAACATTGTCTTCATGAGATTCTGCTGTAATCCGACCTTCCCACAGTCACGGTCGAAGTTGGCTAGCATTTGTGCTGCTTGGCTAATGTTTGGTGTTATTAGACCGATGTCATCAGCGAAATGGAGGTGGTGTAGTTGTCGACCGTCTATCTTCACTACAATTCCTTCACAATTCAGTCATCGTATGACGTTCTCAAGGGTGGTGACATGGAAAAAAAATCAGAAAGATCAATCAAACCAAGAGCTGGTTCTTCAAGAAAATAAATAAGAGTGATAAACCACTAGCAACACTCACGAAGAAAGAGAACCATAATAAACTGAATCAGAAATGAGAAGGGGGATATCACAACAGAAACCAAAGGAATTCAAAATATCATCAGAGACTACTTTGAAAGTCTTCATGCCACGAAACAAGAGAACCTAGAAGAAATAGATAAATTCCTGCATTCCTATAATCACTCTACACTGAATCAAGAAATCTAGAGTACCTGAATAGACCTATTAACATCAAGTAAATTGAAACCGTAATCAAAAGTCTTCCCCAAAACAAAAGCCCAGTTCCAGATGGATTCACTAGCGAATTTTTCCAAACATTGAAAGTGGACCTATTGCCAGTTCTTCTCAAGCTTTTCCAGGAAACTGAAGAAAGAGAAACTCTCCCAGTTTCTATGAAGTCCATATCTCTCTAATACCAAAAGGAAACAAAGATACCACAAGAAAAGAAAACTACAGGCCGATATCCCCCATGAACACGGATGCGAAGATTCTCAACAAAATACTAGCAAATAGAATTTAACAACTCATCAAAAAGATCATACATCATGACCAAGTGGGATTCATCCCGGGGATGCAAGGATGGTTTAACATTCAGAAATCAATCAACATAATCCATCATATCAACAAAAGAAAAGATAAAACCATATGATCATATCAATAGATGCAGGGAAAGCATTTGACAAGATCCAGCAGCTGTTTATGATGAAAACCCTCGCCAAAATGGGTATAGAGGGAACTTTCCTCAATATAGTTAAAGACATCTACCACAAGCCTACAGCAAGCATCATCGTCAATGGGGAAAAACTGAGAGCCTTCCCTCTAAGATCAGGGATGAGACAAGGATGCCCACTCTCTCCACTGCTGTTCAATATAGTACTGGAAGTACTTGCAATAGTGGTTAGGCAAGAAAAAGATATTAATAAGGGCATCCAGGTAGGAAAGGAAGAAATCAAGCTCTCACTATTTGCTGATGATATGATACTATACTTAGTGAACCCTAAAACCTCTACCAAGAAACTCCTAGAAACAATAGACCTGTATAGTAAAGTTGCAGGCTATAAAATCAATACCCCAAAGTCCATGGCTTTTCTATATGCAAATAGTGAGAAGAAGAAAATGACATAAAAAAATCCCGTTCACAATTGTGCCCCAGAAAATCAAGTATCTAGAAATCAGCTTAACTAAGGAAGTAAAGGACCTGTACAAAAAATACAAAACAATACAGGAAGTAAAAGAGGACACGAGAAAATGAAAAGGTATCTCCTGCTCATGGATCAGGAGAATTAACATTGTCAAAACGGCAATACTTCCCAAAGCATTGTAAAAATTCAATGTGATTCCTACAATGATACCTATGACATTCTTCAAAGAAATGGAGCAAATACTCTTGAAATTCACATGGAACAATAAGCCCAAACTAATAGCTAAAGCAATTCTTGGGAAAAAGAAAATGGGAGGAATCAACCTCCCTAACTGCAAACTCTACTACAAAGCAGTAACAATTAAAACAGCATGGTACTGGAACAAAAGTAGAACAGCAGACCAATGGAACAGAGTTGAATATACTGACATCTCCCCCCAAACATATGATCACCTAATCTTTGATAAAGGAGCAAGAAGTGTGAAGTGGAGCAAGGAAAACCTCTTTAATAAATTGTACTGGCAAAACTGGACAGCTACATGCAAAAAAATGGGCTCATATCTCTGCCTAACACCATGTACAAAAGTAAGATCAAAATGGATTAAAGACCTCAACATCAGACCTGAATCCATAACGTACATTGAAGACAAAGTTGGCAAAACCCCCCATGACACTGAAGTGAACGGTATCTTCAAAGATGACACGCCACTGGCCAACCAAGTGAGAACAGAGATAGACAAATGGGATTATCTTAAACTAAGAAGCTTCTGTATCTCCAAAGAAACAATGACCAAAATACAAAGAGAGTCTACAGAATGGGAAAGGGTATTTGACCAATACCCATCCGACAAGGGGTTAATATCAAAGATATACAAAGTACTGGTTAAACTCCACAAGAAGAAAACATCCAACACCATCAAAAAATGGGGCAACAAAATGAACAGAAACATGCTCAAATAAGAAATCCAAAATGCTAAAAGGGTCTACATCATTAATCATCAGGGAGATGCAGATCAAAATAACAATGAGATGACATCTCACACCAAAGAGACTGGCCCCCATCCAAAAGAAAAATATCAACTGATGTTGGTGCATATGTGGCGAGAAAGGGACCCTCCTTCACTGCTGCTGGAAATGTCAACTGGTTTAGCCCTTTTGGAAAACAGTATGGATGATTCTCAAAGAAATAGAAATTCAGCTCCCATTTGACCCAGCAATACCACTCCTGAGAATATATCCCAGAAAGGCAAAAACGTATAATTGAAGTGACATCTGCACATGTTTGTTCATTGCAGCACTGTTTTCAATAGCCAGAATCTGGAAAAAAACCTGAGTGTCCGAGAACAGATGACTGGTTGAAGAAACTTTGGTACATGTACACAATGGAGTACTATGTAACTGTTAGAAAAGATGAAATCATGAAATTTACATACAAGTGGTACTACATGGAACATATCATGCTAAGTGAAATGAGTCAGAAAGAGAGGGACAGATATAGGAAGATTGCATTCATTTGAGAAAAATAGAGTCAACAAAATAGGAGAATAACACCCAAGAATAGCCGAGATAAGTACCAGGATGTTTACTCCATGGCTTGGAGGCCAGCCACACATGCTAGGGTGCGGAGGGCCCGCAAAACCACTCTCCAGCCCGCGAAGGTGGCCCTAGGATCCGTAGGTGCAGGGAAGGACCGACCGAATGAACACAAGACTCAAGAGACAGAGTACAGTTTAGAAAAAGAGAGAAAAAGGGACAGAACTTTATTGGGGGCTACAGGCTGTTTATATAGGGTCGGGGAAGCCCAGTCAGGAGCAGAAACAATATAACCATACATGGTAAGGTCAGCAACAAGCCCTTTACCTAACATTCAAGGTAAACATTTGTACATCAAAGGGTCTTATGGAAGTAGGTGCATCCTGAGTTTTACATTTGTATATCAAAGGGTCTTAGGGCAGTAGATGCATCCTGGAGGTTATTATAGATAAGGCCAGATAAGATAACTGTCAGCCTGATGTTATATGGCTATAGATAAGGTATCTGCTGAGATCAGGAAGTCCTGGGAGACTGTCACCAATGTCTGTCCCAAGCAGTTCCTGACATGGGAACCATGGCCAGGGTCTATGAGAGGGCTCTTGGCTTCCCACACTAGGGGAAAGGCAGTTCAGATAGAGAAGGGAGCACCAAATAAAGGGTGTTGGTAGTATCTTCCCAGGATTTGAGATGCATGCTGAAAGTAGACTATAGACTGAACATGAATGACATTCAGTGCTTATTTGCAAACCACAGCACCCAAAAGGAGAGAAAGAGCAAAAGGGAATGCCCTGCCACAGAGGCAGGGAGGGATGGAGGGGATGGGGGATGGGAGGGATACTGGGATCAGTGGTGGTGGAGAATGGGCTTTGGTGGAGGAGTGGGTACTCGATCGTTGTATAACCGAAACCCAAGCACAAAAATTTGTAAATCTACAACTGTACCTCATGGTGATTCACTAATAAAATTTTTTAAAAAATAAAATAAAATAAATGGCAAGGCCAGCTACACTGAAATAAAATGATAACAGATGAAAAGGGAGGAAATGTTTACACATCACACGTCATAATTCTGGCCCTAATATCTAAGATACTGATAGCACTCACAAAGCTCCACACCAGGAAATTCTGACTGTAAATCCCCCATCATAAAATGGTGTGAGGACACACAGAGAGACTTCCCTGGAGGTGACGTCCCTGTGTACTGTAGGCATATACAGTGTTTACTAGCACTGACTGTCAGGGAAATGTCAATCAGAAAGACAGTGGTGGATCTTCTCATCCCAGCAGAATAGCCAATATCGAGACTGGAAACAACCAGTGTGGGCTGGGATGTCCCCAGAGAGGAATGTGGTTTCAAGGTTGGTTTAGAATGTCAATGTTTGGTTCGACTTCAATGAAAAATAGTAAGGATATTTATAAAAAAAATAGTTAAAACAAAGTTCACACAGTATGTATAGTTTTCTGACTTTGTGATTATTGGCGATTAAATAAAGATTTTAATAAAAAATAGTTTCTATATGACTAAGTGTTTTTGCTTGGATAACTACACCCAGACCTGAATAGCTTAATTTGAGAAGATATATGTGAACATGTGCTTGTTGTAGTGTTTAATGGCAGAACATGGAAAATATCCTAATTCTTCATGACAGTTAGGCTACCTGCATATGTTTCTAACTTGTTGGAATGTTGTCTCATTTATTGTCTATGCAAAATACTAGGAAATTTCTATAAAAAGTGAAAATAGACTTTCCATTGTAAGGGAGAAACTGACGCCATGACAGGTGGCAGAAATGAGAAAAATCAGGTTGGCCTCAGGTTCAGTTCCTGGAACTGTAACAGATTCAGTTTCCCAGCAATAAAACAATGCGAAACTAGTGAACTTGAACCCACCTGGGAAAGTTCCTGGGCTCAGTAAGTGGTCTCAATTAATGAGTTCTCACAATGCTCCAGAAGTTGCTTTTTGCTAACCCTAAAGGGATAAGTCTATGTAATCATAAAATTGGTACTGATACTGGAAATTATTGTTTAATTGCTGCCTAACTACTGTTACCCTAGACACTTGCCAAAAACACCTTTGTCTTGTAACTAAGTAAGGTTCTTTTTGAAACAATAAGGCATATACTGCTTATGTCATTAAACCTTTATAAACTTCTTGCTGCCTAAAGCCGTGGTCGTTATCAAGAAACCACCCTGTGGGTGAGATAGTTGAGCCCAGTATACTGGAATAAAACTCCGACTGCTTTTGCATTATTGTGTTCATGTCTCTGTCCATCCTTCCGCTTGGGCACCCAGAATCCTGAGCTTAACACCATGTAACCCAATGATTCCACTTTTAGCAACATTGCCAAAATGTAAAAACATCAATTTGAGAATATATAAAGAAACATAATTTCAGTGCAACATTTGATATACTGGCCAGGATATGGAAATAATACTAGTGCTTAATGTCAGCTTCATGGATAAGAAGTTGTGGTGTTTTTACAGTGGGTACTATGCAGCTACAGAAAAAAAGAATTATCACAGTTTGTTGCAACATGGATGGAAGTCAAAAATACCACATTAAATGAAGTAAGTCTGGGAGAAGGAAAAATGCGGATGACCTCATTCGTCCCTGGTACACAGAGAACAGAGCGTCAGGATGGACAGGATCCATAATAATGGCCCCTGAATCCTAACCACACTCTGGGGTTCCTGAGAGGAGTCAGGTGGTGGCTCAGATCACTGGGAAGAGGAGATCAGCACAGGGGCAACAGCAGAGTGTGGGGGTCTGTGGGGATTTGGTGCTGGGAGAAGTGCAGGGAGTTTGGGACCCACCAGCATCAACACTCAGACTATTGTCATTGTGTTCCCTCAGTGACAAAAAAGAAAGTAATGAGAGAAATCCCTTTTTGTGAAAAGTAATGACCTTTTTGAAGAAAAATTAACCACACCTGACGTAATGGGATATAACAGTCTCTAAGGTAATTTGAACACGAGATAGAATAAAAAACAATTTTGTACTAGAAATGAAAGTAATAAGTAAAATTAACATGCTTGGTTTATTAAAATTGTTTAGCATATTTCAATAAAAAGAAAGGAAAATTACCTCCCAAAAAGGGGAAAAAAGAGTTGTAAAAGAATGAAGATTCAGAATCTTTACTGCAAACCACAATGCTGAGAGAGAGAGACAGAGATAGAGGCAGAGACAAAGACAGACAGAGACAAAGAGACAGAGAGAGAGACAGAGACAGAGACAGAGACAGAGAGAGAGACAGAGACAGAGAGAGAGAGAAGAAAAGTGCCTGCCATAGGGGCCGGAGCTACAGTACAGCGGGTAGGGCGTTTTCCTTGCACGTGACTGACCCAGATTTGATTCCTGGCATCCCATAGGGTCCCCTAAGCACCGCCAGAAGTAATTCCTGAGTACAGAGCCAGGAGTAATCCCTGAGCATCGCTGGGTGTGGCGCAAAAAGCATTTTTTTTAAAAGTCTGCCATAGAGGTAGGCAGCAGGGTGGAGGGGCTAAGGTATGGGCAGTGATGGGCAGGAAACTGGAAATGTCCATGGTGGAGGGAAGGGTGTTAGAACACTGTATGACTAAAACCTAAGTATGAACATCTTTGCGAAGTGATACATCTCACAGTGATCATCTCACAGTGATACAAAAATAACTATCATAAAGATAAAATTTAAAAAAGAAAGAAGAAATAAAAGAATGTAACCACTTTATTGACATATTTCAATAAAAAGAAAAGAAAATCATCTCCCAAAAAGGGGAAAAAAGTTGTAAAAGAATGAAGAGTCAGTACCTTTACTGCAAACCACAATGCCAAGAGAGAGAGACAGAGACAGAGAGAGACAGAGATACAGAGACAGAGACAAAGACAGAGAAAGAGAGTGATACAGTAGTAACTGTATCATGAAAAAAAAATTTATAAAAGAAAGAAGTGTCCCACCTGCTCATGGACACAGCCCAGGGGCAGAGTGCCCCCTGGTGGTCGCATGCACCCCTGCAGCTCCCCTGTCTCCCTCAGCAGGTTTGTGTCTGGGCTCACAGGGACTTGCCCTCATTGTGTCTCTTGTACAATAATACATGGCTGTGTCCTCAGTTACTGAGTTGCTCAGTTTTAGGTAAACCTGGTTCTGGGACGTGTCCCTGGTCATACTGAGTCGGGACTGAAGACTTGGCTTATAGTATGTGTTTCCATCATACCGTATACCACCAATCCAATCCAGGCCCTTTCCAGGGGCTTGGCGGACCCAGTTTATACTATAGTCTGTTAGCGAGAACCCAGCGACCGAGCAGGTGAGGGACAGCGTCTGCGAGGGCGTCACCAGGCTTGGTCCCGACTCCTGCAGCTGTACCTGGGACAGGACACCTGGGGACAAAAATCCACAATGAGTTACGGGCTCAAAGGCCCCATGCCCAGCTTGGAGCCTCTGTCCAGGGGATACTCACATCCAGGAGCTGCCACCAGAAAGAAGAGGAACCAGCGCTGATGCACGTTCCTGGCCACGAGGTCCATGATCTCAGACACTGTCAGGAGGAGAGGGAGCCCGATATGGGGTCAGTGTGAACGTGGTTTTAATCCTGGGTCCCGAGTACAGATTTGCATGAGGTAGCCTCTGTAGAGGAAGGAGGGAACCCAGAGCAGGCTGTTATGTTGGCTCCCTGGGAGGAGGTGCTGACTGTGGCTCAGAGCACTCAGGCCTGTCCCTGGGGCCCTGTGAGAGCCAGGCCTTTTCCTCCCGCACAAGAAACGTGCTGCCAAGCCTCAGGAAACAGGAATTGCTGAGGGGGTAATGGCATCTGGGGAGGAGAGTCCCCGTGTCTCAGGTCCCTGATGACCAAACCCATCTCTCCAGTGCCTCTACCCTGTAGACAGGCCGCTGCCCCTCCATGTTTCTCGGTGGTGGCTAATGTTCTTCCACTGCAGATGGAAAACCTGGGACCAAACAGGCAGTGTAACTGTCATAGGAAATTCTAACTTGGCTCCATCAAAACCATGGTTAACCAATTTTCACTCTATTTACTCTCTCATCTTCCATGAACATTCCTTCCCCTGAAGCAGCATCACTTTCTAATTTCAAGGTAGTTATTAGGGTGGATATTTTTTTCACTGATAATGGTTTTGTAATGCGACAAGGAAGATGCTTCTGCCTAGGTGACCTTCCTGGTGTGGTTGGCCGGGACAATAGCACCTAAACCTGGCCAGTACTGTGTACATCTCAGTGTCCAAAAGATGATTTTGAACCTCAGGACCCTATTCTTGGGATTTATCACTGAAGAATCCAAACCCATGTTTGATGCTTAGAAAGACCCACTAAAGGGTCCTCAGAACACAATCTATTGGGCCAGAGTTTTGGTCTTTGTGTAGAGACTCACACATGCTACAAATGTACAGTGTGCAAGCCCTGAGTACTGACACATGAGGTCCTACTCTGCCCCCAAATGGATGAAACCTAGCCATAGTCTGTGTCACATAAGTGTACCCCTAATTCCATGGAGACCAGAGGGTTGAATTAAATCTAAGGAACCAGAAACTGTGCTTTATAATTGGATGTTTTAAAAAGTCAGCATTTGGGGCTAGAGCGATAGCACAGAGGGTAGGGCATTTGCCTTGCACTCAGTTGTCCTGGTTTCGATTCCCAGCATCCCATATGGTCTCCCAAGCAGCGGTAGGAGTAATTCCTGAGTGCATGAGCCAGGAGTAACACCAGTGCATCACCAGATGCGACCCAAAAAGAAAAAAATAGCGTTAAACATCAAAAGTTATTAAAACACCCAGCAAGTTCAACAAGATTCTACCAAAAATAACCACGGAGATAGACAAACAAACTCAGGCAACATGTATATTGAGGCAGATGAATATTCTACTTCATGTACATGATGGCTCTAACAGGATTAATAAACGTTCTCTAAATAAAGCCCATGGCTCGCCATGGCTCTGTCCCAGAGCTCCTGCAAGCCCAGGAATGTGAATCCTCACAGATCTGACCCCACCTGCACTGTCTCGCCACCACTGGCAGCAGTTTTCAGGGGAGCTGGACCCCCAGACCTCAGATATAGTCTGGAGAGGATGAGGAGATGCTCAGTGATGGGACTAATTCCTAAAGATACAACACTAGACAACAGGGAACAGTCTTGAATCTATAAAAACTTGTTTCCAACCACCAACTTTGACTGTAGATTTTATAAATTTTTTAAAAATTTATTCTCAGCATATTAAGTAAGGTTCACTTCTATTTTAAATGCTTCTTGACAAATTTTGTAGGTGTTTCACTCTTAAAGATGTATACTAAAAACATCCTTATTTATCATTTGGAATTGATTAGAAAGATGGTAAGAAGTTAATTAGAAATGAATGATAGCCCAGATCATCATTTTTTTGTTTTTTCATTGTTAGACAATCATGGATGAAAGAGGTAGCTTTTAATTTTGTTCATAATAGCAATGTGGACAGGTTCATTGAAATGCTCTCCATGTAAGTGTTCCAAGATCATTTTCCAGGACCACTCATTGATACCTGAGCACTACAGGTGGAACCAGGACACAGATAGGAAGTAAACATATAGTACTTCAGGTGTGTTCCCCAAGTCAAAGAAAAATATAGATTTTCCATATTTGGATGATATCATTTTTACTTAATTATTAGATATCCTTCATTTTAAGAAAATTAAACTTATTTATTTTGAATTGAACCACAGTGAGATACACAATTAAAAAGTTGCTCATGATTGGTTTTTTCAAACATATAATGTTTCAACACCCATCCCTTAACCAGGGTACATTTACCACCACCAATGTGCCCAGTTTCTCTCTTGCCCTTCCTCAGTCTAGCTGTCTCAATGGCAGGCACTATTCTACTCCCCTTCCTCTCTCTTTCTCTCTCTCTGTATATCTCTCTGTGTCTGGGTATGTCTCATTGTGGAATTACGGTTTGCAAGAAAGATACTGAAAGGTTATAGGTATATCCCTTTAAAAGTAAAGGCCCTCCCGTTGATCGTCGATTTTCTCGAGCGGGCCCAGTAACGTCTCCATTGGAGACTTTGTTGTTACTGTGTCTGGCATATCCAATACTCTCTATATCTATATCTACTATCTCTATAGTAGGTATATCCCTTTACCCACTTTAAATACTCAGTTCGTGCCCAAAGTGATCTATTCCATCTACTATTGTCCTACTGGTCTCTTCTCTATCCTAACTGCCCTTTGCCCCCCACACACATTTGGTTGGCTTCAAACCATGAGGAAGTTCTTCTGGCTCCTGTTTTTCCTGGCTTGGATATTATCTCATGCTATTTTTTTTTAATATCGCACAAATGAATGCAGTCATTCTATGTCTGTCCCTTGACTTCTGACTCATTCACACAGCAAGATACGGTCCATGTCCATCCATTTGCAAGCAAATTTCCTCACGTCAGTTTTCCTAGTGGCTGCATAGTATTCCATTGTGTAAATGTACCATGGTTTCCTTAACCAGTCATCTCTTCTCGGGCATTTGGGTTGTTTCCAGATTCTGGCTATTGTGAATAGTGCTGCAATGAACATAGAAATGCAGATGGCATTTCTGCTATATGTTTTGGACCCCCAGGGTGATACTGTGGATCAAATCTAGTTTTTCGAGGAAAGTCCATATTGTTTTCCAAAAAGGCTCAACCAGTCGGCATTCCCATGATGAATGAGAACCCTTTTCTCCCCTATCCCCACATCCATGCCAGAACTGGTTGTTCTTGTTCTTTTGGATGTGTGCAATTCTCTGTGTTGTGAGATTGTATCTCTTGTTCCTTGATTTGTATCTCCCTTGTGATTGGTGATGTAGACTGCTTTTTCATGTGCCATTTGGCCATTTGAGTTTTTTCTTTGAGAAAGTTTTCTACTTATTTTTCCCCTCGCCATTTTTGATCAGATTGGATGACTTTTTTGTAATGCTCTACAGTGCATTATATACACTGTAGCACTGTCTTCCTGTTGTTCATCTATTTCCTCGAGCAGGCACCAGTAATGTCTACATTGTGAGACTTGTTACTGTTTTGGGCATATGAAATACGCCACAGGTAGCTTTCCAGGATCTACTTTGTGAGTGGGATACTCTCAGTAGCTTGCTGGGCTCTCCAAGGACGAAGGAATCGAACCCGGGTCGGTCATGCGCAAGGCAAACAACCTACTTGCTGTGGTATTGCTCCAGCCCAGTGCATTATATATCTTTGCTATTAACCAGTTTTCAGATGGGCAATGCCTAAATATTTTTCTAATTCTGTGGTATGTCTCTGCATCTCGGGGCACAGTTTCTTTTTATGTGCAGAAAATTCTAGTTTAACTAAGTCCCATTTGTCTATCTCGGCTTCCACTTGCTTGGTCTGTGGTGTTTTATGTTTGAAGGTGCCTTTAGCTTCATGGTCATTGAGGCTTTTGCCTATGTTTTCCTCAATGTGACTTATGAATTCAAGTCTGAGGTTGAGGTTTTTAATCCACTTTGATCTGACTTTTGTGCATGGTGTTAGAGAAAGGTCTGAGTTCTTTTTTATTTCTTTTTACATGTAGATGCCCAGTTTACCCAGCACCACCTCTTGAATCGGCTTTCCTTGCTCCAGTTCATATTTCTTACTCCTTACTCAGAGGTTAAATGATCATACATGTCAGGGTCTCTGTCCGGATTTTCATCTCTATATCATGGATCTGGGGTTTGCCTTTTTTCAATATCATACTCCTTTAATTCCTACGATTTTGTCCTACAGTTTGAAATTGGGGAAAGTGATGCTTCACATCTTTTCCCGAATAATTGCTGTAATTAGTCGTAAGGTGTATTGTTTCATATGAATTTCGGAAGTGTTGGACCTATTTCTTTGTTATGGGTTCAACTCCCTGCTAGGTCTCAACTGTCCTTATAATTGACTGGAACGGGGGTAGCCCAGAATATTAACCTGGTTAACACATGTGTTTTAACTCAGAAACAATGGCAGAGCCTCCTTACTCCAACCGCACAACCAGAAAATTTTTTAAAAACGGGAGGGCCTTTACCTTTACCTTTTACCTTATTTTTTAATGTAACTTAATTTTTATAACTTTGTTCATAATAATTTATTAAATTTAATATTCCAGCTCCATTTCCACCACCATTACACTCTCCCACCACCATATTTTGAATGTTTCCATGCTGACCCCCAAAACCTGCCCCTAGAGCAGGACTTAAATCATTTATTTTTTATTGCTTGTTATGAATAATCCACTAAAAGTGATCCAAAAAAGGTTTCATAGAGAACATGTGTAAAGATTGTTGTACTTTCCCCTGATTCATTATGCCCTTATATGAGATATAAGAGATTCCTAACATGTTATTTAAGGATGAAACTTGTGTACATATACGTTTGTGTATGTGTGTGTGTTTTTGCGTGTGTATTTTTCTCCACGAGAAAGGTTACCTTCTCTTTGCACTACATCCAATGTGGTGTGCTACTCTTGGTACATCAGTGCTGTAGAGTATGAGGTGTCACAGAGCCACAAATGTGGCCTGTATATCCCATGTGTCCCCCACCAGCACAATCAGGAAATTCATTATTTCATTAATACTCATCCTTTCCCCTGTATAACTTAGATGACTGCCCTGTTTACCAATATTAATCACCACTGCTACACTGAAAATACCTCTCAGTTTATCATTTGATCACTTGATATCCCGTTATTCATTGATTAGCTTGAGCTGGCGCAGTAATGTCTCCATTCGTCCCTGTTCTCCAGGTGTTCAGGTTTGACCTTGTGTGGGCCAGATGCTCTTTGTTTCTTTACCGACAAGATAACGTGTTGGATTTTGAAAGCAAGAACGTTGGGAACAACATATCCATTCTGTGGAATTTGGTATGTGGGCAGGTGGATGTGGCTATTAAAGAGATCTGTTGGAAGTCATGAATAATCTTCTTCGTTGCCCTTATGGAAGATGTGATAGATCCATCAGGACGTCGGAGGGCAGTCATCTTGATCTTGTACTTGGTGAAGGACAGGTGAGCATTACACATGCTTTTCCTGATTTAGGCCGCATCTATCAGCGCTGCTGCTCTTCTCTCATTGAGGTCTTCCTTGATTGCTTCTCTGCACTGCTTTGTGAGTTTGGACGTTCGCTTTTGGTTGCTTGAGGCATGCGCCAAGCCACGTTGGTGAATAAGATCAAGAGTTTTCGAAGACAGGCTATTTTTTTGTGGTTATCTCTCTCTTGGCATTCCTCGCACAATCATGGAGGTGCTGAACCAATCTATCATATTCCTCGTCAATGTTGTCAATGACAGCATCTTCCCATGTTGCCACAACAGACCAAAGAGCTCCCAGTTGGTGGTCATTCTGGCAGTTCTCTTCTTAAACTTTGCATTCCTTTCTCCCCACTCTGTGAAGTAGAATTTTGCATGAAGGAGATGGTGGTCCGGTCCTGTTTGGAATTTTGGGATAACAGCGTCATCAGTCAGGCAAAACCGTCAATTGAATGTGATATGGTCCATTTCATTGTGGAACCGTCCACCGGGAGACTCCCATGTCCAGTGTTTAGATTTGGCCTTCTGGAACTGCGACTTATGTGGTAATGGATGGTCTTGATCGACATGATGAACTCTGTGTAGAAGTCATGAATAATCATGTCATGCTGTTTGCTCCAGTCTAGGCCATGGGTCCACATGTGGAGTTCTTCAGCTGATCTTCTAGGTCATATCTTGGCATTAAAATCACCGACAATGATCTCAATTTATAGAATTTCCAATTTTTATTATATACCTAGAAGTGATTTTAATATCTTGGATGGGTGTTTGTGGACTGATCTGTTTGAAGTAGAGAAATTTTAGATGGAACTGAATGGATTGAGAGACCTGAGTGATGGCAATTCTGAAGAACACCAAAGACTTGCTGGTGATGTTATTGACAGACGGGTTTGGAAGATGCAGAACAGAGACCATGGAGGAGTTGGAGGAGAGAGAGAGGGATAAAGGCTGAGTCATACTGAGGGACTGGCTGATTATAGGTAAGGGGTGAGAGCGATACACACGGGGTGACCGCTGCTGTGTGTCAATAGGTAACCCATGAAGGCAGAGAGTATGTGCGTTAGAACTGAGACTGTGGAACACCAGGAGATTAGTAGATCTCAGAATGAGTCAAAGGAATGGAGGAAAATGAGGTGAGAAATTGTGGTTCATGGGAACCTTGCTGGAATGTTCAGTGTTGAATGTGGGAGTGACTCTCTATTACCATGTGAGCTATTCACTGTTTCACTGTCATCCCATTGTTCGTCGATTTACTGGAGCGGGCGCCAGTAACATCTCTATAACTTCTCTATTCATCCAGCCCTCAGATTTTAGCAGCCTCTCCTTACTCATCCTTCTCAACGATTGGAGGCTCTTTCAGGGTCAGGGGAATGATACCTGTTACAGTTAATGGTTTTGGCATATCGAATACACCACGAGGAGCTTGCCAGGCTCTGCCCGGGCAGGCGGGATACTTTCGGTAGCTTGCTAGGCTCTCCGAGAGGTATATAATATATTTCTTTATGATTAGTTGCCTACTGTATAAACCCCATCAAACATGGTATGGTAATTATGGAAAATGGTTAGGATGTGTATTATGAAAGTGGTCAGAAAGCAGCCTGAAGAGTGGCGGTGGTTGGGTAGTGGAGGTCGACTGCCAGGGCTGGATCCCGTGGGGTGGGGAGGGCCCTCGATCGGCCCTCTCTGGGTGCACGGAGTGAAAACAGGCTGGCATGGATTCCCGTGAGCTATTTATTCACATCAAATTGTGGATATTTTAGCTTGCTACCTAGTACTGTTATTTTCTCTTTAATGCTGGTCTTTCTTCTACTGTTATTTTCTCTTTAATTCTGGTCTTTTTCAGGCCAGCAAAGTTAATGAAGGTATGCACTTTAATAGTGACCCTTGCCTTACCTGCATGCACACATGTTCACACACAAATATGTAGGAATTGAGATGCTGCTATTCCCAGCATGTATCTGGGATCTGCTATCGTCACAGTAGGAAGCTGAGACGTTCCATTAACATTGGAAGGGCAATGCCT
Organism: Sorex fumeus; assembly: GCF_029834395.1. Classification (NCBI taxonomy): domain Eukaryota; kingdom Metazoa; phylum Chordata; class Mammalia; order Eulipotyphla; family Soricidae; genus Sorex; species Sorex fumeus. The sequence goes on from NW_026606101.1 coordinate 76,438,812, forward strand.
GGTCCCCACCCAAGAACAGCGAGTCCAGGTCCTGCTCCCCGGGGAGTCTGGGGACCCTTTTCTGATGTAAAGCCTCAAGCCCAGGACTGAGGAGGGCGCTGAGGAGCTCCAGGGTCCCTTATCAAGGATAAACCATGTTCATCTGAAATTCAGGACAAGGATTGTTACCTGTGACCAGTTGTGACCTAACTGGGTTTGATACTCTTCCTAGGTCACTTGAGGAGAGACTGCTCCCTGTGCAAGGATGCCACTGGGGGTTGCTTTTGTGCAGAATAGTGTGTCAGTGGGAAAACCCATCATCATTGAAGATTGATAACTGGGCCCATGCTGTAATGGAACGTCTCTCTCTCTTAACCTGTGCATACATGGGACACTACTGCCTTGTGTATCCCATGACTGGGAATCACTCACCTGGCCTATCTGTGGGATGGACCATGGGCTCATCATTTGTTGTGAAGTGAACTCTAAAAACAGAAGTGACCTCCTTTGTGATTTCTGGTGGAAAATATTGCAGACAAAAGGAGGCTACAGAGAAACCTATGGTGGATACATAGTGCTGAAGTGATGAAGAGAAGGAGGTAAATGAAGATGACCCGTTGCTCTGACCATTATAAACCTCATTTCTCAGCATGAAGAACAAGTGCCCTCAGCACCCTGGGGACATCATGTCTTAATCCATCTGTTGTCTTGTGAATACCAGGAGACAAATGTATGGCTCATTGAAGGAAAAACGTGTAAGCACATGTGATATAGAGAAAACCCCTCCAGGAAAACAAAACAACAACAACAACAACAACAAAAGGAATAAAAAATAATACTTAACAGGCATGCTTATCTTGTGATTCCTAAGTTACAGTCTTTCTTTGGCATAGTCCAGTCAAGTAAACGTGCCTTATCAATTTTGGAGATATCAGTGGAAGGCGCAGAGTCAGGAACCTAGAAACTTTCCCGGGAGAGACCTTAGATGAGAGGCAGGAAACTAGTCACCCATCAGCTCCTGCTCCTCTGATATGTTTTCTCTAGGCACCCCCTGCTGGCTGTGGTCTCTGCAGTCCACACTCTCCCAGCAGGGAGGTTTCTGTCTGGGCTTACCCTGACTTCCTCTCACTGTGCTTCTCGCAAAGTAATACACGGCTGTGTCCTCGGGGGTCACTGAGCTCAGCTGCAAGGAGAACTGGTTCTTGGAGGTGTCAGCCGTGATGGAGATGCGCCCCTGGAACGCTGGGTTGTAGTTGGTACTACCTGTCCAGTACCCCATCCATTCCAACCCTTTCCCAGGGCGCTGACGAATCCAATTCCAGTAGTAACTGCTGGTGACAGAGCCCCCAGAGACAGAGCAAGTGAGGGAGAGGGTTTGGGAGGGCTTCACCAGTCCTGGGCCCGACTCCTGCAGGGTCAGAGCAGACACAGCACCTGGGGACAAGGAGAATCAGTCACTTTCAGTCACTGCAGTCACTCCCTCCCCTAGACCGTGTCACATCTGGGGCACTCACCCAGGGGGGCTGTCACCAGGCATAGGAGAAGACCCCACAGAATCATCTTCTTGACCACAGCTCTGCCTTCCCCAGAGACTCAGCCCTGAGTGAGGAGACAGCAGTGAGCTCCACAGCCCAGAGCGCATTTGTCCCCAGAGCCTGGGAGGTATTTGCATGAGGTTACCCAGTCTGTTATAAGGGGAAACTTTCTTACCTTGGACTCCTTGTCCCATTGGGGCACTGATATCACACATTCTGTTTGGTGGATTGAGCTTTTGGCAATGAAACGCATTAAAACAGGTCATAGGAGGCTCCTCACTTATTTTAATAATCTGTCTTAGAGAAGTTAAAATAATCACAATCATTTCAATTTCAAGTTTCTAATGAAAATAGTTTGTATTGTTTATGTTTCAAAAATATTTTTAATATAACTACCATTTAGAATATTTATAATTATAATTGTAGTTAACTTTGCTTCATATCTGTTTCTCTATAAAATAATATCCAAACAAAAACTGCCCTTCCCAGTACTCATTTCTTTCTTTTTTAAAAAATTTTTATTAGTGAGACATCACGAGGTACAGTTGCAGACTTACAAATTTTTGTGCTTGGGCTTCAATTATACAATGATCAAATACCCATTCCTCCACCAGTGCCCATTTCCATAAAGAAATTATCACATAGTGGTGTATGGTGCCACCAGCAGTCAATCTGTACCTGTGAGGTGAGTACATCAGCAGCCTGATAGCACCTTCAGATGTCCAGACACCCCAAAATTGCTGCTGTGCCTTTGGCCAGACCAACAACCTGGGGCCAATTTTGCCAAGAAAGTAAACAGCTAAAAGTTAGGTATGTGGGAGACACAGTCACAAACCACCTCAGATATATTATTGGGAGCAAGACCTCTCTAGTTACTGATCGAACCGCTTAACGGCCATGATCCCAGAGACTCAGAGACAAATCTCAGAATCCAGCAGTTTTTGGCAGAGATGTGTCCTGTCCACAAAGTAGGTTACCAATGCCAGGTCACCCCAGGTGGAAAAGGGTGCTGTCCCTCTGCCTGCTCCCCCTTGGCCGCTCGGTGGCTGCCATCTTTGAGAGGCCGTTATACAGTCAGGTTTGGGCCAGCATTGACAAGACACGGGGCTTCACAGTATAGAGTTGAAACCGGCCCTTTCTCCCTGCCCCAGTGAGACCCCAGGTTGCTGCCCATGAGTGGCCTCTCTGGCTTCTGATCGAGCTGCTTAACGGCCATGATCCCAGAGACTCAGGAACAAATCTCAGAATCCAGCAGGTATTGGCAGAAATCCCTCCAGATTTTTTTAAAATTTCGGAATTCCAAAATTGCTCGGCCACTACAGTGTCCGTGTGACATCATATGTTATTCATAATCAGCAATAGAAAACAAATTGTCTAATGTTGCCTTTTTCAGCAGATCTGAGTGTTGGGGTAAAATTCCAAATAATAATGGTGGGTCTGGTGTTGAATTATTGAATGTGAACAAAGTAGATAGAGTAACGTGGAAATTATCTGCCCCACAAGTAGTGGGATGGGGTGCAAACTGGGGTTTTTGGTGGTGGAAAATGGACACTTGTGAAGGGACGGGTGCTTCATCATTATATGACCGAGACTTAAACCCGAAACCTTTGTAACTGCTTTCATGGTGATTCAATAAATGTATAATAAAGGGGGGAAAAAGCAAGGTGTTTATGCCCAATTCAATTAGCCTAATCAATGGCTGAATAAATAGCAATACTCCTACATTGAAAAAAAAGAAATTATGATATGGTTGCATCTGATAATTGTTTATAAAGTACATAGTTTATTGAAAATTCCTGTTTGAGTTTTATTTTTGTATTTTTGTTTTAGGGCCACAGTCAGTAATGCTTGGTGGTAACTCCGAGTTTTGCACTCAAGCATTATTTCGGTAATTGGCTGTTTCATTCGGGGCAACCCGAGTGGGGCGGGTGAGGTCCCAGTGGATCCAGTTCCGGCAGCTGAAAATCTCTAGAATTCAATTCATGCTCAAAGCCACATCCCACACTCTTGGATGGTCCTCACCCAGGAGTGAATCTATTCCTGGATATTGCACAATTTACACCACCAATATATCAAGAGTATCACACTAAATTTGATAAGGTTTAAAGTAAAAGGCAACCATCTCAGTGGGAAATATATTTATACAAATGTTTATATAACGTATACAAGGCTCAACAGTCAACAACACATTATTAATGTATTATCACTTAATCACTTAATCACTTAACTTCCCGTTACTCGTCGATTTGCTCGAGCGGGCGCCAGTAACGTCTCCATTTGTCCCTGTCACGTGCTAGTGTAGGCCAATGGCATCTGTTCGCTCCGGGAACATGAAGGGCCTCAAACCGATTGTTCATGATCTTCACAAAGAAGTCTGACCATCTGGAAGGTGGGCGGCCACGCGGTCTTTTGACATCCCGTGGAATCCAGTCGGTAACAGCTCTAGTCCAGCGGTCGTCTTTAAATCTCATTACGTGACCAGCCCATCTGATTTTCGACACCTTGGCAAATGAGACAGCGTCCCTGATTCTTGATCGTCGATGGATGTCAGAACTCCGGATTCTTTCTCTCATTTGAGTGAAAGGTGATATTCCAAGCATAGCTCTTTCTATTCTTCTTTGGGAGACCTGAATAGCGTTCTCATCTTGTTTGCATAGGGCCCAGGTCTCTGAGGCATATGTTAATGCAGGAAGAACAGTGGAATCAAAGAGATGTGCCCGGAGCTGGAGGTTCCTCCTGCGCAGCTCGGGTGCCAGGTCATTTGTCATGTTGACCTCTCGACCTAAGTACACATAGCTATTGCATTAGGAGCTGGTCATTCCATTAAGAGCAAATGGGGCGTCAGGAACAAGGCTGTTTCTCATAAACATTGTCTTCGTAAGACTCAGCTGTAGTCCTACCTTTCCACACTCACGGTCAAAGTCAGCCAGCATTTGTGCCGCTTGGCTGATGTTTGGTGTTATTAAAACAATGTCATCAGCAAAGCGGAGGTGGTGTAGTTGCCGACCATCTATCTTCACTCCCATTCCTTCCCATTCCAGCCGTCGCATGATGTTCTCGAGGGTGGCACTGAAGAGTTTTGGTGAAATGGTATCACCCTGCCGCACCCCTCTCTTGACATCAACGATCACTTCTTTGTACAATGGTGAGATCCTGGTAGTGAATCCGCAATACAGCTCACGGAGGATCCTGATGTATTGGGCTTGAATGCCCTGATTGGCTAGGGCTTCAATGACCGTTTCCGTCTCAACAGAATCAAAGACCTTCTTTAAATCAATGAACGTTAAACAGAGCAGCATCTTGAACTCCCGAGAAACCTCAATGAGCTTGGTTATCGTGTGGATATGGTCGATGGTGCTGAATCCTTTGCGGAACCTGGCTTGCTCGCATGGTTGTCCTTCATCTAGTGTTCTGCCAATCCTATTTATGATGACTTGAGTGAACAACTTGTAGATGACAGACAATAGGCAGATTGGGCGATAGTTGCCAATGTCATGGATGTCTCCCTTCTCATCCAATGTATTATAGAAGGGTTTAATGACTCCTGGGTGAAATACAATGATCTTCAAACACTTTCTTCTAAGAAATTTATTTGTCACATATTTAGTGGATTACTCATAACATGCAATACAAAATAAATTATTCTGGTTCTGCTTTGGGTGCAGGGTTTGGGATTCAAAATGGAAATATGATAGTGGGAATGTGTAATGGTGGTGAGATTGATGTTCGGATATTAAATGTAATCATATATTGTAAACATCCTTATAAAAATAAAATTTTAAAAAAGTCACTTCTGTCAGTGATCAGGGGAACCAAACGGGACGCTGGGGATGACCCCAATTGGCGAGAGCAAGGCCAGCTATGAATTTTACTATCATTCTGGCGCTCTGATTTTTGCATTTTGGAGTTGGGGTCTACCGTGCATTCTCATGAGGCAGACATTTGTCATAGTTTATATTTAAACTATTCCATATGCTTCCTTTAAATTTTTCATGGAACCTGTAGTTTTTCTAACTTTCAAAAATAAATCTACAACTACCGCATCTCAGTGTTTCCACTGAAGTCACTCTGCTTCTGTCCGTATCTGCACATCTTTTATATCTATCAGAGCTTGGGTATCCCTGCTCAGGGGTGCTGCTGTTCCCACCTTTGTCACCCTCCATCAGTGCCATGGTCGGTTCTATTGCTCTGTAAGCCACTGATTAATTGACCCTACACTGTTTGTTAAAGCATCTTTCTCCTCATTGTGATGCTACAATCCAAGCCTGAGGATTTCCTGAGCTATTAGGTGTGCTTGGGCCTTCTGTGGTAGTGTTTCACTCATGAGCCCAGTGGGCTGATGTTGGAATACAAGGAGCTTAGGTTTGTCGGGTTACACCCATCACAGTGCTCCTGACTCATTCCCATTGCTTTGTCTGTAACCACTTCTTTGTGCTCTCTTCCCCAACCAATTTGTAAGGTCTCATCCTTCTAAGTCACTGAAGTTGTACTGTAAGTTAATATTGCCTTTCTCCTCTCCTTATGCCTTTTGAATAGTCTACTTTAATAAAATGTCCTTTTCGTATACAGGAAGACAATTAATATTATGCTTTGTAACTTAGGAGTTGATTGGCTTTGAATATTATTCACTCCCGGGCATCTGCCTTCTCAACTTAAGCCTCAGTTGCCCTCACTTCCTAGCACCCCCAAAACCAGGGTCTCGACATGGGACTGGATGGAACCAGGGCAAGCCGGTAAGTTATGTGCTACCCTGACATCGAGATGGGCCAGGCCAAGGTGACACGATTCTTAACTATAGGTTGAGTTTGATCATAAGCAAATGCTGTCATGATCCAAAAGTAACGACGAGACTAGGACCCTGCTAAGAATAGGAATAGGAAAGATATCTGGTCTGAGTACTGCAGTCTGAGATCGAGATGGCCCTAGGAGAGCAATTCTATATGCTTAAAGTATTTCTTACTGTGTCCATACAAAATGATTTATATTATGTATGCTTATATGTTGGTCAGACAAGGAGAGGAGAAACACATACAGGGAAATCTGTTGAGTTGATCTGCTAAATGAGAATCTGTGCTAGAAGCAGCTTTCCCATGTGTCCTGACTAGCTTGAATGAGACTGAACATTTCTTCCCTTCATCTGCCTTCAGTAAATAATTTCATTATATTGTAAGAGGCAGCTTCCCTTTTCTCACAGAAACCTAGCTGGTCTTAGATATGCAGATCTCAGGTGCTAGCCAGGCTGGATCTTTGGGATGTAGATTCCTGGCTCTAGCCAGGCTAGTCTTTGGGATGCAAAGCTCAGGTACTTGTCTTTGGGATGTAGATTCCAAGCTCTATCAGACTGGTCTTTGGGATGCAAATCCAAGAGCTTATAGCATATGAAATGTTTCAGTCTTGGTTTTGTATCTTCTTTCCGGAGGCCAAAATTAATGGCATGCAGATGTGAAGAAACAATGTATGTTTTGCCAACTCAATGTTCTTTCTGTAACTCCTTTTGATGACATCACTGTATTACGCCCTTTAGAGGTGCCATGATCTATATAAGGGAGATTTTAGGGATCTCTGGGATCACGTGCCTGAGAGAATCTGGGGAACATGTGCCTGAGGGGATGCGGAACACAGGCTGAGAGAATGGGGACAGAAGCTGAGAGAACAGTGATCACGTGTTTGAGAGAACCTGGGGCCTCTATGACATACACTTCTTCCATGTAATAAACTGCTGCTAAGACCAACCCGCCTGGCCCTCGTTTCCTTCTTTCGCCTGACCATTGCCATCGACCTCCCTGGAGTGGGGAAACGGCCTGAGATTACCGAACGCTGGTGGCGGGAGAGATAGGCCGCTGCCATACCCTTGCCTGTCCTTTATGTGTGTTTACACAGGCTTCCACTCAATGTTCCCATCTAATTTCCATGTTGCTCCTGGGTTGGCAGCCCTGTGAAGTTTTGGGCTGTTGCACAGCTTTATAGGTGGTGGCAGTCCTCAGGCTTTGAGCTGGGATAGTGAGTTAAACGCTAGGCCTTTGGCAGGGTAGGGAAACGATCTGCCCCTTTCCTGCCCAGGTTCAAAAGATCTTGGCCCGGGGGCAGTTGAGCCTTCCTGGGATAAGTGAGTTGCCGATGTCTCTCCAAAAGCCTGTCAGCTCAATCAGATGGCGGTGTGAGAGCCTGGTGTTGGGAAGGGAAAACTCTTCGGGGGCATATGCTTGACAGGGCCGACCCTCCTCCTGATCCTGTCCCCAGTAGTCCCCAGAGTTGGTGTGATACCCCTGTGCATTGTAAGGTGAGATGGAAGGCAGAGAAGTCCCCAAGGTGACGCTCAACGTGTTCCTCTCCACTCTGACCCCAGAGCTGCAGAGCCTGAGCTTGGGAGCCAGTGCTCCTGGGAAGAATGTTGGCACCCCTGTGCATTGTAAGGTGAGATGGAAGGCAGAGAAGTCCCCAAGGTGACGCTCAACGTGTTCCTCTCCACTCTGACCCCAGAGCTGCAGAGTCTGAGCTCGGGAGCCAGTGCTCCTGGGAAGAGTGTTGGCATCAGCCACATCAGAACCCTGAGAGGAGCCACCGCTGTCCTGAGCTGAGGGAGCCTGGGGGGGTCGGGAGGGAGGGGAGTCAGAGATCAATGGTGATGTTCATCAAGGAGAAATGAAACCGAAGAGTGCCCTCGAGTGAGAAGCAGGTATGTAGTAGCACTTTCCCTACAGAGCCGAAGCTTCTGTCTACATGTAGAAAACGTGTGTCAGGAGGACCAGCATGCAAGCCCGGGGAGAGAAAAATCAGTGAATCATGTGTCTTGCTTGACTTGGAGTGTGTGTAGTTGGAAATCCACAATGCTTGTCCGGTACTGACCACACGCACAAAACCAAAGTCACCTTCTGTGCTGGGTGCAAACACATTCTAGATTGTCGGTGAATTCTCAGATTTGGAATTTTGAAGAACGCGAATCATTACAGGCACCGATTCCAATGCTGAATTTATCCCCACACCCCCATTCAATGCTCAGACATAGGCCTAGTCTATTGAATTCAATTTATGTATTTTAATGGCAAAAGAAAATGATCCACAAAAAGCTGGGGGGGGAAAGTGTGTTTTTTTTAAGTGAACAAAAGAGAAAAGAAAGTGAACCCCTTACAGTGACTCTTCCCCTGCCCCTGGTCACAGCCCTGAAGTCCCCGAGAAGAGCACCCCCTGGTGTTCACACCTACCATTGCAGCTCCCTGTCTCCCTCAGCAGGTTTGTGTCTGGGCTCACAGGGACTTGCCCTCAGTGTTTACTGCACAATAATACACAGCTCTGTCCTCAGTTACTGAGTTCCTCAGTGTTAGGTAAACGTGGTTCTTGGACATGTTCCTAGTGATGCTGAGTCAGAACTTAAGCTTTTGGTTATAGTTAGTACTTCCATCACACCATAGACAACCAATCCAATCCAGCCACTTTCCAGGGGCCTGGTAGACACATCTCACACTATAACTGGTTACAGAGAATCCAGAGACTGATAAGGTGAGGGACAGCTTCTGTGAGGGTGTCACCAGGCTTGGTCCTGACTCCTGCAGCTGTACATGGGAGAGGACACCTTGGGAAAAAAGATACAGAGTGAATCAAGGACACAGAGGCCCCATGCCCATCTTGGAGCCTCTGTACAGGGACACTCGCATCTGGGAGCTTCCACCAGAAAGAGGAGCAATCAGCACTGATGCTAGTTTCTGTGCACGAGGTCCATGATCTCAGACACTGTGTCAGGAGGAGAGGGAGTCCAAGTTGGGGAGAGTGTGAACATGGTTTTAATCCTGGGTCCTGAGTGTAGATTTGCACAGGGGAGCCTCTTTAGAGAAAGGAGGGGACCAGGGGGAGTCTGGTGTGTGGACTCCCTGGGAAGAAGTGCTGACTGTGGCTCAGAGATCTCAGGCCTGTCCCTGGGGCCCTGTCAGAGCCGGGCCTCTTCTTGCAGCACAGGAAACGTGCTAAGGAGCTCTCAGGAAATAGGAATTGCTGGGGGGGGGTGACGGAAATGGCAGGTAAAGAGGATAGTCCCCCTGTCCCTGATGACCAAACACAGCCCAACCCCACAGGTTCTTTTCCATGTAGACGGGTCCCTGCCCCTCCACGTCTCTTTGTAGTGGCTCCTGTTCTCCCACTGAGATGGAAAACCTGGGGCGTAACAGGCAGTGTAACTGTCACAAGAAATTCTACCTTGGCTCTGTCCAATCCATGGTTAATCAATTTTCACTCTTTTTACTCTCTCACTTTCCATGAACATTTCTTCCCCTGAAGCAGCATCACTCCTTAATTTAAATGTAGTTCTTAGGGTGTATTTTTTTTAAAATTTTCACTCTTAAAGGTTTTGTATTGGGACAAGGAAGATGTTTCTACCTAGGTGACCTTCCTGGTGTGGTTGGTCTGGCCAACAGAACCTAAACCTGGCCAGTCCAAACCTAGGGTGCCAAAATGAAAATGACAAAAATGACTGTCTGTACATTCAATGACCATATGCTGGCATCAGATGCATCCATCGAGGACCTGATGGTACAAGCACAAAAGTTCAAGTACGACATAATTGGTCTGACTGAGATGAGAAGGCATCAGTAACATCACGACGTTTTCAACACTGGAGAGGAACTGTTCCTTGGAACATACGAGAAAAGAGGCATCGGTGGTGTTGGTGTCCTTGTCAACATGAACTTGGCCATAAGCATTGATTCGTTCGAATTCCTAACAAACGGAATCTGATGATTACACTTGAATAGATGTGGTCCACTACGAGCAGTTTATATCTTCGTTGTCTAGGCACCAACATCCAATTATGAAGGAGAAATTGAGAAGTTCTACATGGAGCTGTAGAAGTTCTATATAGAAGACCACACCTTCTACAAGATCATTGTCAGTGATTTGAATGCCAAGATAGGACAGAAAAGATCAGCTAAAGAACTGCACATAGTAACCCATGGCCTAGAATGGAACGAACAGGGTGAGAGACTGTCTGAGTTCATCATGTCGACCAAGACAGTCCATGGTAACTCAAGATTCCAGTAGGCCGAATCTAAACATTGCAGATGGGAGTCTCCCGGTGGACGGTTCCACAATGAAATTGACCACATCATATTCAATCGACGGCATGGCCTGACCAATGTCGCTGTTGTCACAAAATTCCAAATGGGATTGGACCATGGTCTCCTTTGTGCAAAATTCTACTTCACGGAGATGGGAGAAAGGGCTGCAACGTTTAAGAAGAAAACTCCCAGAACAACCAGCAACTGGGAGCTCTTTGGCACTATTGCGGCAACATGGGAGGATACTGTTATTGACAACATTGGCGAGGAATACGATCGACTGGTTCAGCACCTCCAAGACTGTGCGAGGAACACTGAGAGAGCCACAAAAAGATGCCTGTCTTCGAAAACTCTTGAGCTCATTCTCCAACGTACCTTGGCTCAAGTATCAGGCAACTGCAAGCAAGCGAACGTCTGCACTCACAAATAAGTGCAGAGAAGAGATCAAGGAAGACCTCAAAGAGAGAAGTACAGCAATGCTGGCAGATGTGGCAGAAGCCGGGTAAAGTATTTGCAATGCCCTCTTATTCTTCACTAACTATAAGACCAAGAAGAATTTCCTCTGATGTCCTAATGGATCTATCACATCTTCTCAAAGACCAATGGAGAATATTATCCATGACTTCTACTCGGATCTCTTCAATAGCTACGGCCACCTGCCCACATACAAAATTCCGCAGGATGGATATGTCGTTCCCAATGTTCTCCCTTCCAAAATACAATACGCCATTTCATCAGTAAAGAAGTAAACAGCTCCTGGCCCAGACAAGGTCAGACCTGAACACCTGAAGAACCTGCCATTGAAACTTATCAATACATTAGCTCTTCTCTTCTCATGCTACCTGTCTGAGGGCAAGGATGCAACCCAATGGAAAACCAGTAGAACTGTACTGCTGTACTAGAAGTAAGACATCCACGACATTGGAAACTATCACCTGATCTGCCTGTTGTCTGTCTTCTATAAGCTGTTCACTTGAGTCATCCTGAATAGGAGTGGCAGAACACTAGATGAATGACAACCATGCAAGCAAGCCGGGTTACAAAAAGGATTCAGCACCATCGACCATATCCACCCGATAACCAAGCTCATTGAGGTTTCTTGGGAATTTAAGATGCCACTCTGTCTAACATTCACTGATTTAAGGAAGGCCTTTGATTCTGTTGAGACAGAAGCGGACATCGAAGCCCTAGCCAATCAGGGCATTCATATTCTATACATCAGGATCCTCCATGAGCTGTATTATGGATTCACTACCAGGATCTCACCATTCTACAAAGAAGTGATCATAGATGTCAAGAGAGGTGTTCGGCAGGGTGATACCATTTCACCAAAGCTCTTCATTGCTACCCTCGAGAAAGTAATGCAAAGACTGGAATGGGAAGGAATGGGAGTGAAGATATACGGTCAGCAACTACACCACCTCTGCTTTGCTGATGACATCGTTCTAATAACACCAAACATTAGCCAAGTGGCACAAATGCTGGCAGACTTCGACCATGAGTGTGGAAAGGTCGGACTCCAGCTGAATCTATTGAAGACAATGTTTATGAGAAACAGTCTCTTTCCTGATGTTCCATTCTCTCTCAACGGAATGACCATCTCCGAATGCAACAGTTATGTGTACCTAGGTCTAGAAGTCAACATGACAAATGACCTGGCACCTGAGTTACGCAGGAGGAAGAGAGTTGCTTGGACCGCCTTGAAGATCTTCGAAGAAATTGCTAAAAGGGTGACGAACCTCCAGCTCCCGGCATATCTCTTCGACTCTACTGTTCTTCCTGCATTAACATACTCTGCAGAGACATGGGCCCTACGAAAACAGGAGGAGAATGCTACTCATACCTCCCAAAGAGGATTCAAAAGAGCTCTGCTTGGAGTATCACGTTTCACTCAAATGAGAGAAAGAATCCAGAGTTCTGACCTCAGTGAATGGTCAAGAATCAGGGATGCTGTGTCATTTTCCAATCACAATCACAATCACAACCATCCTGTTATTTGTCGATTGCCTTGAGCAGGGCCCAATAACATCTCCTTCGTCCTAGCCCTGAGACTTTTTTTAAAAAGTGCCATATTCAAGGCTCTTTCAGAGTTAGGAGAATGAGACCCTTCTTTGTTACTGGTATTTGGCATATTGGGTACGCCAAGGGGAGTTTGCCAGACTCTGCTGTGTGGGCAGGTTACATTCAGTAGCCTGCCAGTTTGTCCAAAGTAGGAATGAGAAGATAAGATGTTGCGCGGCCGCAAATATGGCCACGCGCTTCCGGGAGCTGGCTTTCATAGTCTCTGAGTCTTGGCCGTTGATGGGATTACACAGCGCCAGGGGGCCAGTTGGTGGGTGTGACCCCCGCCTACTGGAATTTGGAGGATCTGGGTGGAGGATGCTCAGCCCTGATCCGAGTAGGCTTCGAGATCTCGGCCCCGGGACCCGTGTGGCTTTGTTCCTCTGTCGGTACCTTCATGTGTGCAGAGAGTGGTCTCAGCATGGTGGTGGCTGGTTCTGGAGGTCTTCAGCTGCTGGGAGCCCTGGTCGGAGCGGGGAGGAAAACTCAACCCGCTCCCCTCCAAGGGGCCCCGGTGAGGACAGCCAGGCCCGGGGGCAGGAGAGTCATTTTCCAAGACGTCAAAAATCAGATGGGCTATACACGTAATGTGTTTTGGAGACGACCGCTGGACTAAAGCTGTTACTTACTGGATTCTGTGGGACATCAGAAGTCCACGTGGCCGCCCACCTGTGAGAAGGTCAGACATCTTCATAAAGACTCTGAACAATCGTTTTGAAGCTTTTTGTGTTCCTAGAACAAGAAGACGCTATTGTGCTACACTAGCAAACAACAGGGATAAATGGAGAAGGTACTGGTGCCCTCTCAAGCAAATCAATGAGTAACAGGATGTCAAGTGATCAAGTGATCAAGTGATCACCTGAACAGGTGCTACAGGGCCCAGAACAAGGACAAGGGAACAAAGACCTTAGGTGGGATATGAAATTCCCACATTGTCGGTGATTCCCTGTGACCCTGAGGGGACCATGAAGTCTCCTCTGAGAACATTCTACAGAGTACTGAGATGTCTGAGGTCTGAGCTCACGGCCTTGTGTGACTGTTTGAGACACAGTGTGAGGAGCCCAGTCCTGAGAGAGTCAAACTCTCTGAGGAGAGGTGGCTGGTCCCATGGATCAGGGCGTCTCTGTGGGCACTGGAAGCCCGTGTCAGGATTTATTCAGGGTTGCTGTGATGATCCCAAGGATTCTCTGAGTTGGGGTTGAGGGTTGCCATAAGATTTTCCTCTTGTCTCACTGAGGAGGGATCAGAACTGCACATGTCACAGGACCTTGTTTATCCACAACAATGACCGAGGGGTGCAGAGGGAAAGGGAAACCTTGAATGTCCATCTGTGGAGTGGATTAGGGGACAAAGTCAAGCAGGACTCCCAGGTTTAAAATGAGTAAGTATGAGCTGAGTGCAGGTCAGAGAGCAGAGGTCAGTGGACACAGAGTGTGTGTGTGTGTGTGTGTGTGTGTTGTGTGTGTGTGTGTGTGAGAGAGAGAGAGAGAGAAAGAGAGAGAGCAGAAAGAAGGAGCCAGCTCAGAACTGAGTGGACACGAGGATTTCTCTTTCTGACCAAGAGACTCCTACCAGAAAACCATGATAATCTCCACAGGGGCATTTTAATTTGTACGAGAGAATAATGTCCCCCTCAGGTCCCAGCGAAGTCATGATCCCATTATTGGAAACTTCCATCAGGAGGCAGAGATTGTGATACACTCTGTCCTGCCCAGAGTGGGGATGGGGGAATCAGAGCCACAACGCACAGGTCAAGGAGCCTCTGGGGCCATCTGAGAGATGAGGGGCAGGTCAGGCCTGATCTCCACAGAAATATGATTCATCTGGTCATGAGCAACGTTTCCTTAGGGGAGAGTCCTAAGAGCCTCTTGGGGGCCTGTGCCCCTGAAATTCACCCTGCTTCCTCCTGCAGGTGGTTTGTGTCTGGGTCCACACGGCCTTCCCCTCACTGTGTGTTTCACACAGTAGTACAAGGCAGTGTCCTCTTCCCTCAGGCGGCTCATTTGCAGAGAGAGCGTGTTCTTGCTGTTGTCCCTGGAGATGGTGAATCGACCCTTCACAGAGTTCGCATAATATGTAGTATCACTGTTTTGATTAATGTCTGAGACCCATTCTAGGCCCTTCCTTGGAGCCTGGTGAAACCAACTCATCCAGTAATCACTGAAAGTGAATCCAGAAGCTTCACAGGAGAGTGTAAGGGACCCCCCAGGCTGTACTAAGTCTCCCCCAGACTCCACCAGCTCCATCTCACAATGGATCCCTGCAAACACAAACACATCCTGGTCAGTAAACTCTGATCACACAGAGGATCTGCCACTCACATATCTCCCATGCTCCGTGTGTCTGTCGCCCATGAGTTACCTCCTAACACAGCCACCAGGAGAAGCCTGCTCAGCCCACATGTCATGTTGGTTCTGTCTGAGTCAGGATGGAGCCACTTGGAACCTCTGAACTGAGGCCTCTCCTAGATCTGAGTCTGGTCTGGGCTGTTTTCATCATAGCAGGGAGAGGCTCATTTGCATATCCTCCTCCTACATAAAAAGTTATTTTTGAATCTAAAGAGTAAGTGTAGAACTCCAGAGCAAGTGTCAGGTTCTGGGGGTGACTTGTGACCCCGAAAAGATTCTGTCATGAAATTGTTATATGACAACAAGTTTAATTTGTGATAGTTTTTCCTTTTTCTGGATGACTGTCATACAATATATAGTCATACATCTATTTCATGCATCATTTGTCACATAAAAGCTTAAATACTTTATACAATATTTGTAACACCTTGTAAGAGTTGGTGCCATTATTATTATTTTTGAAATGTAGGAGTATTGCTATTTATTCAGCCATTGATTAGGATTATTGTATTGGGCATGAACTCTGCCTTACTTTTTTTTCCTTTTTATAAATTTATTTATTGAATCACCATGAGAGCAGTTACAAAGCTTTCAGGTGTAAGTCTCCGTCATACAATGATGAAACACCTGTCCCTTCACCAGTGCCCATTTTCCCACCACCAAAAAAAACCAGAATACACCCCTCCCCACACCCTCCCCCACCCTGAGGGGGAAAGAATGATTTCCACATTACTCTCTATATACCTTGATTCCATTAAATATTTTGACACCAAGCCCACCATTATTATTTGGGATTTTACCCCAACACTCAGATCTGCCAAAAAGGCAGCCGGAGAAAATTTTATTTCTATTGCTGTTTATGAATAACTATGATGTTTCCCAGCCACAGTAATTGCCACATGATTTCGGAATTCTGAAATTTTAAAAATTAAATCTGAAGGATTTCTGCTAAAACCTGCTGGGTTCTGAGATTTGTTCCTGAGTCTCTTGGATTATGGTTGTTAAGCAGCTTTATCAGGAGTCAGAGAGGCAGTTCATGGGTAGTGACCCAGGGTCTCGTTGGGACAGGGAGGAAAGGGCTGTTTCCACCCCCATCCCCTGAGGACCCGTGTGTCTCCTCACTGCAGGCCAAAACCTGACTGTCTAATGGCCTCTGGATGTTTGGCACCCACCGAGCCGCCAAGAGGGAACAGGTGGAATGACAGTACCTTATCCCCCCAGGGTGACCAGGTGCTGGTAAACTACTGTGGGGACTAGACACATTTCTGCAAAAAGCCGCTGGGTTCCGAGACCTGCCTATGAGTCTCTGGGATCATGGCCATTAAGCAACTCAATCAGGAACCAGAGAGGCCTTGTCTCCAATTATATATAGCTGAGCCAGAGGTGGTTTGTGGGTGTGTCTCCCACATACCTAACATTTGGCCGTTTACATTCTTGGTAAACTTGGCCCTAAGTTGTTGGGGTCTGGCCAAAGACACAGCAGCAATTTTGGGGTATCTAGAAGTCTGAAGGCACCTTCAGGCTGCTGGTGCACTCACCTCACAGGTACAGATTGACCTACCGGCAGCACCATACCCCCAAGTTGGTCCCATTATTGAGACAAAAGTAATCCACTCAATCACACAGAGTTATGAATGAGCTGGAAACCCAGAATCAGGAGTAAAGCAGAATGGCCAGATAGCCTAGCCCTGATATCTGGGAAGCCTGAGTCAGGATCCATTATCTGCTCTGTCTCTGCTGTTTCTCCCAGAGGAAACATCTCTGAGGTTAAAGATATTTGTCCTGATATCGAAGCCTCTTGGATGTGTAAGGCTCTTTTATAGACTAAGACAGGCAGCTGGCCTAAGATGTCGTTCTTCTGATGATCCCTCGTTCTGAGTGAAAACTCTCACTGTGTTGGGCATTAGGAGCTCTCGGTTCATGAGCATGTTAGTTCCCTGACCTTCTACTCCGTCTCTCTTAAGTTCGTCTTTAAAATACTCACAGCATCCCATGGTTTGTCCTTGTTCACCAGGATTGGTCCCCAGTAGCAACAGATTAGAGGCAGCAGAGGTATAAGCTTCTTCCCTTGCATTGGGTGATCAAGGTTCATTCCTTGCACTTCGTAGAGTTTCCCATGCCCCCACCAAGAGTCACCCCTGAGTACAAAGTCAGCAGTATACCCAGAGTGGAACAACAACAAATCTAAACCAACAGAGACTGAAGTATAACACAGTGGTGGGGCGCTTGCCATGCACATGGCTGACCCAGGATTGAACTCTAGTTTCCCATATGCTTCCCCCAGCAATTTCAAGAGTAACTGTTGAGTGCAGAGTCATGAGCATTGCCAGGAATAGCCCCCAAACCAGACAAAAACTCACAAATAATGCCAAACAAAATATGGGCTAGCTGCTGTCAAGAACTTCTTCCCTGTAATGAGAACAAATTGTATTTATTCTGAATTTTGCGTTTACCTGGAGGATATTGGAGACTAGTTTGCATGGAGGTGCATGGGGTGTGACTCTTCACATCAGCCGACTCCACGTTTCCTTCTTACCATTTCAATATTTGATTAGCAGTAAAAACCACAGAAGGCCATGCCCTACACAGAATACTGACTTGTAGATCATTGATGTTTCATGAGTGCTGGCATATGTGGACACCTGTGCAGTGATCATGACACCCCAAACAGCAGATGAACCCCTCACCCCAGTGTTTCCCCTTGGCCCATGGTATTCCTCCCCACACGCCTCACCCCTCCCTCATGCTCTTGGAAGTGCTTCCTGTTTGTGTAAGTGTGTGTAGGGTGTGATGTCGGAGATTCACTCTCAATAACCTTCCACATTAGGGATATATTATGGGTTTTTATTCATGACTAAAGGGGTCTTGGATTATTCTCAGTCCTGGACCTTTAAAATAGGTCACAGGAGCTTTCTAGAAGGGGGGAGAAAAATAAGGAAAAGCTGTTCTACAGCTTACATGAATATCAAAGAGAAAGCTATACAAATAATAACAAACAGGAAAGTACCGATTAATACAGTGCTAGGCGTTGGAGTCCTGGGGGCCTGGTGGGGTGAGTGTGAGGGACAGGGAGGACAGATCTCAGGGAGGGGGTTGGGAGGGTGAGGGTGTTAACTGAAATTTGAGCTGCTCTCAGAGCGATGGGGAATGGTCCTAGGAAAGATTCTGGAACTGGGCATGAATGGGAGTGGGTGGGGGTGATGGGGGCTGAGTGTCTCTGTGTTGTGACAGAATATTGGCCCTTGTGGACTTCTAGCACATGGTGACCCTCTTTGTTCCCTGGTGGGCTGAGGCCTTTTCCAAGGTGGCTCCCGAGTGCCCTCTGGCGGTCGGCAGCGCCCCTGCAACCCCTCCTGTGGTCTGAGTCCCCCAATTCCCAGTGTGAATAGAAGTCCTTCCTGAGCACCCAGGGGGACAGGAAATCTGAGAACTGGGAAATGAGTCAGCCTGATTCACACCAGTTTCCCCAGGAACGTGTGTTCAGAGACAGCTCATGGAGAAGGGAATCCTTCCTGCCCCCACGTGGGGGTCACTCATGCCTGAGTCACATCACAGCTCAACGAGACCTTAGAGTAAGTCTGGGTTACAGAGAAAGGGCCAGAGAGAGGAAGTCCTGCAAATGGAGATTAAAGGGTCACAGTACAAACACAGAAATGCTGAGAAAGAAAAAAATAACTTGTGAAAATCAATGCCACTGTCATTAGATTACTATGGGTGTCGAATTTCCAAGTCCCAGTAAGGATCAATATCCTTGAACATAGGCTGGGTATTTGACATCCTATGAAAATTTGAATAATAAATGCCTGTGAACAGAAATACAGCTTCTTGCAGTATCTTTGAATTCAGTGACTTTGAATATTTTCTGAACATTTTTTCTCAAGGAAATATATATATTTTGTCTTTAAAGTGTATCATATCCATGCCAATAAGTTTCCAAATAGACTAAAATCAGATTCAGTAGGAATGAACGTTAATTCCTGCCTCCTTCTGGGCACCTCAGTTCATCTGCCCCCTGTTTGGGGACACACCCTGGGGGCCCTTGAGAAGGAATTGATAGCCTGATTTCCTGGATTCCAGCATGCACAGGGCATAGCACGAGAATAATTAATCATCATTGATGCATGTTTTTCAGATGATAATTTTGTTGGGAATCATTGAGTATTACAGCTACAGGATCAGTGTTTTAATTTGATCCAGTTGTGGCGCCCACAGCATCTTCCTGACCTTAGACACTAGTGAGTGACAGGAACCCTTCCTGAAGGCCCTGCAGGCGAGTGCCCAGGAATCAGCTGAGGTTTGAGGGCTGGAGCTTTCCCCTGAGTCCTCCTGCAGCCCCTCCCTTAGCCCTGCACAGAAGGACACGGCAGAGTGAGGAAGAAGAGGAGGCTCAGGGGTCACAGGTGGTTCTTCAGGTGACCAGGAACCCTGACAGGAGACTGGCCTGAGCCCATCTCTGAGCATCCCTGAGCACGGGAGTGAGAATCTCCTGGAAGCAGACAGGATGGGAGTGTGCGGGGTCACTGCAGGGAGGGTCAGAGACCTTCGCTCCCATAAGACTGGTTGGAAACAGGACGTGCAGGAAGTGTGAGATCCTGGAGGAAGTTGATACAGAGATCCTTGCGGGAGATTTGAGAATGGGCCTGGCCTTAGAGTGAGTTATTGCAAGGCAGGCATCCCTGTGTGACCCCGTGGTCACTCTGAGTCCAGTGTGGGTTAGTTGCTGTGCTGTTAGGATACACTTTGTGGGCCTCACCCCTCCTGGTCCTTGTGCCCCTTTCAGCCCTGAGCGCCCTCTGGTGTCCCTGGAGAGCCCTGCCGGCCAGCCTGTCTCAGCAGGTTTGTGTCTGGGCTCACCATGACTTCCCTTCACTGTGTCTCTAGCACAGTAATACATGGCTGTGTCCTCGGGGGTCACTGAGCTCAGCTGCAGGGAGAACTTGTTCTTGTTCGTGTCTCTGGTGATGGAGACACGGCTCTTGAAAGACAGGTTGTAGTGGGTGTTTCCACTAGCACATATTGTCCCCAATCAGAGCAAGCCCTTCCCTGGGGGCTGGCGGATCCAGTCCCAGCAATAACCACTGGTGATGAAGAATCCGGAGACAGTACAGGTGAGTGAGAGGGTCTGGGAGGGGACCACCAGGCCTGGGCCCAACTCTTGCAGGGTCAGAGCAGGCACAGCACCTGGGGACAAGGAGAATCAGTCACTGTCAGTCCCTGCAGTCACTCCCTCCCCTAGACCCTGTCACATCTGGGACACTCACCCAGGGGGGCTGTCACCAGTCGGAGGAGAAGACCCACAGAATCATCTTCTTCTCAAACACAGCTCTGCCTTCCCCAAAGATTCATCCCTGAGTGAGGAGACAGCTGTGAGCTCCACAGCCCAGAGAGCTTTTGACCACGGAGCCTGAGAGGGATTTGCATGAGGCGACCCAGTCTGTTATAAGTGGAAACTTTCAGACCTTAGACCTTCTTGTCCCATTGGAGCGCTGAACTCACACACCCTGTCTGGTGGATTGAGCACTTGCCAATGAAGCACATTGAAACAGGTCACAGGAGGTTCCTCACTTAATTTAATAATCTGTCTTAGTCAAGTTAAAATAATCACAATCATTTCAATTTCAAGTTGCTAATAAAAATCGTTTGCATTGTTTATTAAAAAAATTTAATATAGGCGCCATTTAGAAAGCTCATAATTATAATCATCCTTAATTTTGTTTCATATGTGTCTCTCTCTAAAATAATATCCAAAAAACTGCACTTCCCAGTTCTCATTCTTTTACGTAAAGAAATTATGACATAGTTGCATCTGATAACTCTTTACAAAGTACATAGTTAATCGAAAATTTCTGTTTGAGTTTTATTTTTATTTTATTTTTAACTGGGGGAGGCACACTCAGTGATGTTTGGTGTGCTTTGCATTCAAGAATTACTCCAGGCAATGGCTGTTTCATTCTGGCCAACCTGGCGGGGGACCAGATGAGGCCCCTTCAGCCCCAACTGAGGCAACCCCAGCAGCTGAAAACCTCCAGATGTCAACTGTTGCCATGCTCAAGGAAGCCCTCCACATGCTTGGAAGGGCCTCACTCAAGAGCCAATCTATCTTTGGACATGTTCCACTTTATCCCACCAATATACCAAGAGTGACCGGCAGAGGGAAAAAGCCACGCGGGTTCCGGGGCCGAGATCTCCAAGCCTACTTGGATTGGGGCTGAGCATCCTCCACCCAGATCCTCCAAATTCCAGTAGGCGGGGGTCACACCCACAAACTGGCCCCCTGGCGCCGTGTAATCCCATCAGCGGCGAAGATTCAGAGACTATAAAACCCAGCTCCCGGAAGCGCATGGCCGCATTCACGGCCACGTGACATCTTATCATCTCATTCCTACTTTAGACAAACCGGCAGTCTACCGAATGTAACCTACCCACATGGCAGAGTCGGGCAAACTCCCCGTGGCGTACCCAATATGCCAAATACCAGTAACAAAGAAGGGGTTCATTCTCCTAACTCTGAAAAAGCCTTGAATATGGCACTTTTTAAAAAAAATTCTCAGGGCTAGGACGAAGAGACGTTACTGGGGCCTGCTCGAGGCAATTGACGACTAACAGAATGGTTGTGATTGTGTGATACCAAGAGTATCACACCTTATTTTATGGGGTTTAAAGTAGAAGGCAACCGATCTTGATGTTATATATATTTTTAGATACATATACATAGGGTTTGGGATTCGGGATGGAAATATGGTAGTGGGAGGGTGGAGTGATGGTGGGATTGGTGTTAGAATATTAAATGTAATCAAATATTGTGAACAACTTTATAAAAATAAAATTAAATTTTTAAAAAAGAATTTCTTCTGACAGTGCTCAGGTGGGCCATATGGGATGCTGGGAATGACCCCTATTGGCAAGAGCAAGAAAACAAAATTACGAATTGTACTATCACTCTGGCTCTCTAATTTTGAATTTTGGAGATATATATATATATATATATAATATATATATATCATGCATTCTCATGGGGCAGACATTAGTTATAGGCTACATTAAAACTATTCCAAATGCTTCTTTTAAATATTTCATGGAATATGTAGCTTTTCTTTTTTTTTATTTATTTTTTTTTTCTTTATTGAATCACCGTGGGAAAGGTTACAAAGCTTTCAGGTTTAGGTCTCAGTCATGCAAATTTCAAACACATTTCCCTTTACCAAAACTTATTTTTTACCATGAAGAACCC
Organism: Sorex fumeus; assembly: GCF_029834395.1. Taxonomy (NCBI): domain Eukaryota; kingdom Metazoa; phylum Chordata; class Mammalia; order Eulipotyphla; family Soricidae; genus Sorex; species Sorex fumeus. The sequence goes on from NW_026606101.1 coordinate 76,461,010, forward strand.
CAATAAAACCCCACCCCCCCACCCCTCCCAGTCCCTGTGGGGCAGATGAATTCTAGTTAACACTCTATCTGCTTTGATTAGATTCATTGTTTCAATAAAAGATTCACCACTATTATTTAGAGTTTACCCCCCCCAATCAGACATGCTGAAAAAGCATTGTGAAGTGATTTGCTTTCTACAGCTGAGTTCAAGAATTAAATGTCGGTTTTGAATTTCTGCTATTTTACTTATTGACCCTGGAAGTATTTCTACTGAAAGTCAGATAGTTAAGAAATTGGTTTCTGTGCACTGGAGACGTGGCCGTGCTGGAGAGCCGCTAGTGGGGGGCAACTGGTGGCCTCGGTAGGGCGTGAAGGGCGGACCGAAACGCCCCCCTTCCCATGAGGTTTTAGTCTCCCCCACTCCCCCGGCTCATACCTGCTGTCCACAAGGCTACCATGTGGCCGCCATCTTTCTTTCCAGAGGGAGGAGGGTGGAAGGGACCAACACCCTTTCCCCTCCAGGCAGACATGATGGCCTGGATTAACGCATAGTCCATTCACTTTTCTGCTCCAAGCTGCCGGGTTCTGCATTAAGTCCTTGTGCTCTGGGGCCGTGGCCGTGCTGGAGAGCCGCTCGCGGGGGGCAACTGGTGACCTCGGTAGGGCGTGAAGGACGGACCGGAACGCCCCCCTTCCCATGAGGTTTTAGTCGCCCCCACACCCCCGGCTCATACCTGCTGTCCACAAGGCTCCCATACGGCCGCCATCATTCTTTCCAGAGAAGAGAAGGCGAATGGGGCAACCCTCTTTCCTCTTTGGCAGACTTGATGGCCCAGTTTAACGCATAGTCCTTTCACTTTTATGCTCCAAGCTGCTGGGTTCTGCATTAAGTCCTTGTGCTTCTGGGGCTGTGGCCGTGCTGGAGAGCTGCTCGTGGGGGGCAACTGGTGACCTCGGTAGGGTGTGAAGGACGGACCGGAACGCCCCCCTTCCCATGAGGTTTTAGTCACCACCACTCCCCCGGCTCATGCCTGCTGTCCACAAGGTTCCCATGTGGCCGCCATCTTTCTTTCCAGAGAGGAGAGGGCGAATGGGGCAACACCCTTTCCCCTCTGGACAGTCATGATGACCTGGATTAACGCATAGCCCGTTCACTTTTCTGCTCCAAGCTGCTGGGTTCTGCATTAAGTCCTTGTGTTTCTGGGGCTGTGGCCGTGCTCCAAACTTAACTATGATTTTCAGAGAGAAGCGTTGGGTAGTTTGCTTTGTATATATGGATCACTTTGTATGTAGAGAGATGTCGCGCGTAAGCGGCCGCGCGGTTTTGAGGAAAAGTCCTAGTTCCTGCATACTCGAGCTGTGGTTGTTGAGGCTTCTGGTCACCGGGGTTCCATCTGGGGGAGGCGGGATGCGGTACCTACCCCATCTGGGGCTTCCCGATGATCTCGGCTCTTTTTGGAATCTTTTTTTTTTTCCTTTGGGATCTGTTGGTCCCGCCCTCCATGTTGTCCTTCTCTTTGGTGAATGCTGTCGGAATATGTAGCTTTTCTAACTTTCAAAATTTTTTTCACAACTGTCCTGTCTCAAAGTGGAGAGGAACAGGTAAGTGTGACACTGGGGTCTTCTCTGCCTTCCATCTCACCTACAATGCCCAGGGCATATCACGCCAACTCTGGGGGCTTCTCCACTGAAGTCACTCTGCTTCTATCCATATCTGTGCATCTTTCATCTCTAGCAGAGCTTGGATGTCCCTGCTCAGGGGTTCTGTTGTTCCCACCCTGTCACTCTCCAGCAGGGCCACAGTTGGTTCTGTTGCTCCATCAGGTGCCTCCACCAGTGGGTAACATTCAATGTCACTTAAGGGGAATGAGTGTCCCGGAAGGAGTGGATTTCTGGAGATGACTGGAGATGACTGGGCGTCTGACAGACCCTTTCCCCAAATCCCCTTGTCACTGTAGACCCCGGCACGAGCTCAGTCTGAACTGACCTGTTCATACTCGGTCACTTATGAAAACTGTCTTCTCTTTCTTCCTGTCTCTCTCTCTCTCTGTCTCTCTCCCTTTGTCTCTCTCTCCTTTCTTACTTTAAGCACTGTGATTTAGAAAGCTCTTCACAATACAGTTGTTTCAGGTATTCACCACGCCAACGACAGTCCCACCACCCATGTGCTCTTCCCTCCAAGTATGTCCCCAGTTCCCCCTCTCCCCCCAAGCCTGCACTGGTAAGTGAGCCCAGCCTGATTCACACGGGTTTCCACAGGGAGGTGTATTCAGACACATCCCATGGAGAATATTTCCAGCCCCCAAGTGGGGGTCACTCATGCCTGATCACATCACAGCTCACAGAGACCTTAGAGTAAGTCCCCTAAGAGGGGAAGTCCTGCAAAGGGAGAGCCAAGGGTTACAGTACAGATAGAAATACTAAGAAAGAAACGATTAACATGTAAAAATCAATGTCACTCTCAGTAGATAACTATGGGTGTTTGATTCATAGGCCAGTAGAATTTCGAAGTCCCACTAAGGATCAATATCCTTGAATATAGGTATTTGACATCTTGTGAAAATTTGAATGATAAATATCTGTGAACAGAAATACAGCTTCTTGCAGTATCTTTGAATTCAGTGACTTTGAATATTTCTCTGAACACTTTTTTCTCAAGGAAATAGATTTTTTTTTCTTTAAAGTGTGTCATATCCAGGCGAATCAAGTTCCAAATGGACTAAAATCAGAAGCAGGAGGAATGAACCGTTCTTCCTGCCTCCTTCTGTGCACCTCAGCTGCTTTCCCCCGTTTCTGGGGGACACACTTTGGAGGCCCTGGATCTCAGGGTGCAGAATGAGAAGGAATTGATCACCTTATTTCCTGGTTCCCGGCACACACAGGGCACAGCATGAGAATAATTAATCATCATTGCGCATGTTGTTCAGATGATATTTTTGTTAGCAATCACTGAGCATTCTAGCTACAGGATCAGTGTTTTAATTTGATCCAGTTCAGGTGTGACGCCCACAGCATCTTCCTGACCTTAGACACTAGTGAGTGACAGGAACCCTTCCTGAAGGCCCTGCAGGCGAGTGCCCAGGAGTGAACTGAGGGGTGTGGGCTGGAACTTCGCCCCGAGTCCTCCTGAAACCCCTCCATTAGACCTGCACAGAGGGACACAGCAGAGTAAGGAAGAGGAAGAGGCTCAGGGGTCACAGGTGGTTCTTCAGGTGACCAGGGACCGCCTGACAGGAGACTCGGCTGAGCCCATCTCTGGGCGACCCTGAGCACCAGAGTGAGACTCTCCGGGGAGCAGACAAGAGGGGATTGTGTGGGGTCACTGCCGCAGGAAGAGTCAGAGACCTTCACCCCCATTATGTCTGGGTGGAAACAGGGGGTGCATAAAGTGTGAGATCCTAGAGGAAATTGATATAGAGATCCTTGCGGGAGATTTGAGAATGGGCCTGTCCTGAGAGTGAGTGATGGCAGAACAAGGACCCTTGTGTGACCCTGTGGACTCTCTGAGTACAGTGTGCATTAGTTACTGTGCTGTTAGGATTACCTTTGTGGGCCAGTTACTGACCCCTCTTGGTGTCTGTGCCCCTCTCAGTCCTGAGCGCCCTCTGGTGGCCCTGGAGAGCCTGCAGCCTAGCCTGTTTCAGCAGGTTTGTGTCTGGGCTCCCCTTGACTTCCCCTCACTGTGTCTCTTGCACAATAATACATGACTGTGTCTTCGGGGGTCGCTGAGTTCAGCTTCAGGGAAAACTGGTTCTTGTTCGCGTATTTGGTGATGGAGACGCGGCTCTTGAAGGTGGGGTTGTAGTTGATGCCTCTAGCATAACAGATGCGCCCTAACCAGAGCAGGCCCTTTCCTGGGGGCTGGCGGATCCAGTGCTAACAGTAACCTCTGGTTATGATGGAGAATCCGGAGACAGTACAGGTGAGGGAAAGGGCCTCGGAGGAGGTCACCATTCCTGGGCCCAACTCCTGTAGGGTCAGAGCAGACACAGCACCTGGGGACAAGGAGAATCAGTCACTGTCAGTCCATGCAGTCACTCCCTCCCCTAGACCCTGTCACATCTGGGACACTCACCCAGGAGGGGCTGTCACCAGGCAGAGAAAAAGACCCCACAGAATCATCTTCTTCTTAACCACAGCTCTGCCTTCCCCAGAGACTCAGTCTTGAGTGGGGAGACAGCTGTGAGCTCCACAGCCCAGAGAGCATTTGACCACAGAGCCTGAGAGGATTTACATGAGGTGACCCAGTCTGTTATAAGGGGAAACTTTCTTACCTTCGATCTTCTTGTCCCATTGGGTGCTGAACTCAACCACCCTGTCTGGTGGATTGAGCACTGGTCAATGGGGCACATTAAAACAGGTCATGGGAGGGTCATGCTTTACACGTCTTCATAATCAGAGAAGATTAACGGATCAAAATTCCCTAAATTAGTTCACATTTTCTCTTTTGTATCTCTCAGCAACTCTAAAATTAAACTTTGTTTTCCTTATTTAAACACCGAGGTTTGCAAGTTGTTCCTAGTGCAGATGTAATGGTTTTTTAATATTCATGCAAAATTCTACTTCATAGAGCGGGGAGAAAGGGCTGCAAAGTTTAAAAAGAGAACTCCCAGAATGACCACCAACTGGGAGCTCTTTGGCACTATTGCGGCAACATGGGAAGATGCCATTGTTGATTGACAACATTGACAAGGAATAAGATCGACTTCTACTCAAATCTCTCTGATAGCCATGTCCACTTGCCGACATATCAAATTCCACAGGATGGATACGTTGATCCCAATGTTCTCCCTTCCAAAATCCGTCAGTAAAGAAATGAACAGCACCCGGCCCAGACAAGGTCAGACCTGAACACCTGAAGAACCTGCCGTCAGTACTCATCAATAGACTGGCTCGGCTCTTCACTCGCTACATGTCTGAATGCAAGGTTCCGTCCCAATGGAAAACCAGCAGGATTGTACTACTGTACAAAAAGGGAGACATCCATTACATTGGCAACTAATGCCCGATCCGCCTATTGTCAGTCATCTACAAGTTGTTCTCTTGAGTCATCCTGAATAGGATTGGCAGAACACTAGATGAAGGACAACCATGCGAGCAAGCTGGGTTCCGCAAAGTATTCAGCACCATTGACCATATCCACACAATAACCAAGCTCATTGAGGTTTCTCGGGTGCTCAAGATGCTGCTCTGTCTAACGTTCATTGATTTAAAGAAGGCCTTTGATTCTGTTGAGATGGAAGCGGTCATTGAAGCCCTAGCCAATAAGGGCGTACAAACTCAATACATCAAGATCCTCTGTGAGTTGTATTACGGATTCACTACCAGGATCTCACCATTCTACAAAGAAGTAATCATTGATGTCAAGAGAGGGGTTCGGTAGGTTGATACCATTTCACTGAAACTCATCAGTGCCACCCTCAAGAACATCATGAAACAACTGGAATGGGAAAGAATGGGAGTGAAGGTAGATGGTCGGCAACTACACCACCTTCGCTTTGCTGATGACATTGTTTTAATAACACCAAACATTAGCCAAGCGGCACAAATACTGGCTGACTTCGACCGTGAGTGTGGAAAGGTCGGACTACAGCTGAATCTTACGAAGACAATGTTTATGAGAAACAGCCTCATTCCTGATGCCCCATTCGCTCTCAACGGAACGACCATCTCTGAATGCAACAGCTATATGTACTTAGATAGAGAGGTCAACATGACAAATGACCTGGCACCCGAGCTGCGCAGGAGGAAGAGACCGGCTTGAAACGCCTTCAAGAGCGTCGAAGAAATAGCTAAGAGGATGAAGAAACTCCGGCTCTGGGCCCATCTCTTTGATTCCACTGTTCTCCCTGTATTAACATACGGTCAGAGACTTGGGCCCTACGCAAACAGGATGAGAACGCTATTCGAGTCTCACAAAGAGGAATTAAAAGAGCTATGCTTAGAATATCATGTTTCATTCAAATGAGAGAAAGAATCCGGAGTTCCAACCTCCGTTGACGATCAAGAATCAGGGACGCTGTCTCGTTTGCTAAGTCATCAAAAATCAGATGGACTGGTCACGTAATGAGGTTTAAAGACGACCGTTGGACTAGAGCTGTTATCGACTGGATTCCACAGGATGTCAAAAGACCGCGTGGCCGCCCACCTACCAGATGCTCAGAGTTCTTCCTCAAGATCATGAACGATATGGTTTGAGGCTCTTCGTATTCCTAGAGCAAACAGACGCCATTGGGCTACACTAGCACGTGACAGGCACAAATGGAGACTTTACTGGCGCCCGCTTGAGCAAATCAACGATTAACTGGAAATCAAGTGATTAAGTGAATATTCCAACACCAATCCCATCTCCTAATGACCTTCTTTCCTCAGTGTCCCCATTTCCCAACCAACCCCAGAAGTCTGCCCTTTCAGCAGGCACATTATGATTTATTGTATGTTCCTTATTACAATAAAAAGTTTAAAGGAATTATCAAATCACTTCACTAAAAGAACATTTGTGAAATTGTTTTATCTCTCCTCAGGGTTGTGGAAACTTTGTCTGAGAATTTACTAAGCTGTTGGTCACTGGTTGAGTCTTCTATATTACTGTTTTATTGTTGAGTTTAGTTGGCTTCTATGTTACTTTATCATCTAGTTTAGTGGCTCCAACTGGAACTTCAGTTCTGAGGAATGAGGAGGTGTCATTCAGTCCAGAAAGTTTAGGATCTATCGACTGGAAATGAGTCTGAGGAGACTTTCAGTGGAGTCCTGGAATTAGGCCTTGGGCAATAGGTGTGTTGGGTCAGCGGAGGGTGGGTACAGCTACTGGGCCTTCAACAAGGTGGGGACAGGGCCTGTAACCCTGTAGAGCGCCCTCTATTGCTCAGCCGGGGACAGTGTGTCTGTGAATTCCAGCCTCTGGGCTGCAGGTCCGGGCATGAGACAGCTATGGGGTTGGGCGCGGCTGCCTAATATTCATGTCTAAGATGTTAATGAAACTCTCATCCTGTCTGAGATGCCACGACAAACCCAAAGGATAGACGTGTTCCTCTCAGCCCCCACTGTTTTCTAGGACAGAACTACGGCGGCTTCTGAGGAGCCCTAGACAAAGTGTATGGAGGGTTCAAACCCTGACCCTAGGATTGATGGTTTAGGGATGGGGCCGGCAGGGCTTTGTCTTGGAAGAGACAACTGGTATAGATTATATTTTAACTAATTTCAACACATTTCAAAATCTTTCTTCAGTCTCTAATTTTCTTTAATCTTCTTAATCACACAACTTTGACTGGAAATCGGTGTGTTTTTGTTCAGATCTTTTCATTCTGTCTTTCTTGTTTCCCGGAATTATCTGTGTCTAAGTGTCCTGCTGTGCTCACTCTTATCACCCTCCATAATGTTACAGTCTGTTGCTGTTTCTCCATCAACTGCCTCTGACAAAGTGTCAAAGTCTTTGTGGTATCTGAGGGGTATTGAAGAAGTATCACCAGGAATTCTCTGGCCTGTAGATGGCCCCTGACCCTACCCGCACCCAGAGTCAGAGCAAACCCTCCCCTGAGTGTGTCCATTTTCCTTAGGACAGTACTGCAATCCTCTAAATGGCTGATCCTCAGGCAGGACATAGGAACCGTGAGCTAGGAAACAGGGAGTGAGACCCAGCGTGCCCCCTCCTCCTGTGGGGACTCCAGTGGGAAGGGGGAGGTTTCCACAGCCTTGAGCCTTTCCCTGAGGGTGAGAGGGTTAGTCATCCTCAAATGCCCTAATCCTTGTCTTCTGACAAATCATGAACCCCTAAAGATTCTGCCTTTGTTACCCAAACAGGAAACACCACCTATTCCAGGGAACGAGGGAGCATGGTCAGAGAATCATGAATCTAGATGGTCCCTGAGGAACTCTAGACAAGGAGCCCCTTAACCTCCTTCTGCTCCTGCTGCTGTGCTGACCCAGAATGCAGGGTGTAATTCAGACCCAGGACCTGCAGATCAGCCCTCTGTCTCCCTGCAGGAAGGCGCGAGTCTGGGATCCCACCCATTCCCCATCCTGGGTCCCCCACACAGCCCTGTGTGCTTGTGACTGCTGGGCTCAGGGTAGAGAGGAAAGTGCTCTTGACCTCATCTCTGGGATGGGTCGCTGTGTGGTTTGTGTGTAGTCTGAGCTTGAACAGGACCAAAGGAGTGGTACCGCCACTCCCTGGAGGTTGGTCATCTGGCCATGCCACAAGCAGAGGGTTTGCTGGGAATCAGAGACAGGACTGTGAGGGTGAGGGTCTGCATGGGCTTCTCCACTCCTGATCCATCTCTTCCAGAGCCCTGTGTCATATTCTGAAAATTCTCCTGGTCAGGGAGAACAGTTGCCACCCCTATCAGACTGTCCCCTGTGTGAAAACAACCCCAAAATGCTCACAGCTGTAGCTGTCAACACGAGAAGCTACAGAGAAATTCAGCTTCTGTCGGGCTGAGCTTTGACTCTCAGACTGTGTCCCTGAGGGGGTTCTGCCCTGAGAGCAGAGGGGCTGCATTTCTCAGGAGCCCAGGGATGAGCAGCAGTGGACACACTGTGTGAAGGGAGTGGCAGGAGTCCACGGCTGGTCCCTCCCCTCTGGGCACTGCTGGGAGGAGGTGCTGGGTGTGTCCTGGTGGACTTGGGTTCTGGGATTTCTCCCCAAGGGTCTCTTCTCTAGAGCAGGAGAGGCCATGACAGAGCGTCTGAGGACACGGGGCTGTGGCCGTCAGCACAGCAGGACTCTTGCTCTCCAGGATGCTCTGTGAGCACTCTGAAGACACGGGTGTGAGCTCAACCTGCAGCAGGGCAGCCTCTCCCTTTCCCCCTCTCAGCCTGAGTCCAAGTCCCTCCTGGGCTCCTGCTCAGCTTCTGTCTCTCCTGTCAGCCCTGGACACTCTGGGATCTGCTGTTTCTCTTAGTCCCAGGATCAGAGTCACCTCACCCAGCAGGACTGACCAGAGGGCAGGGAGCCCAGTCCACCCGCAGGACCTCTCCCACCCTCAGTCAAGACTGTGCTCAGGATTCCAGTCCATGCATGGGTAACTGCCTTCTGCTGTAGATGATTTCACTGTTCAACGTTCTGTTGTAAAATTCCAACACACTTTGCCGTGAATGTGTCCCTCAACCTCTCAGTTCTTTCCAACGAACTTCTTCCTATCATGTAATGTTATGAATGTGTGGATGAGTTTTCTCTTCCAATTATAAATTGTAATGAGCCGCATATTAGTCTAACTCTCAAGTACCATGCTGCCAGCAAGCAACTCTGTTTCTTTATTTCACTTGATTCCATATGGAATTACCAACAGGAAACTAGTATTCATAATGTAAGCTACAGTTCTATTGCTGAGATAAGTACCAGGAAGTTTACTCCAAGGCTTGGAGGCCAGCTGCACACGCTAGGGGAAAAGGCAGCTCAGATACAGAAGGGAGCACCAAATAAAGGGTGTTGGGGGGATACTCCCAGGATGAGAGATGCATGCTGAAAGTAGACCACAGACCGAACATGACTGCCACTCATTGCCTCTTTTGCAAACCACAGCACCCAAAAGGAGAGAGAGAACAAAAGGGAATGCCCTGACACAGAGGCAGGGTGGGTTGGGGGGATTCGGGGTGGGAGTGATACTGGGATCAGTGGTGGTGGAGAATGGGCACTGGTGGAGGGATGGGTACTCGATTATTGTGTAATTGAAACCCAAGCACAAATTATGTAAGTCTACAAAATAAATAAATATTTATTTATTGTTTTGAAAACTATGCTTTGTGTTTACCAGAAGGAAGAAGAGGCCGATAAAAAATGTCCCGAGAGCTGTGGATGGTCCTTGGCAATGAATTGCTGGTAGAAAAGCAGTAACTCTGTAAATCACGGATGGAGAGTAAGAGAAATGCAACCATGTGTATGTCGTCTACTACAAAAAAATCGAATAAAATAAAAACGTATTCCTATGAAAAGCATATCTGCAGAAATACAGCATCCAATATGTCTTGTAAAATAGGGTTTAACAGGGTGTATTTGGTAGTATTCAAAAACCAGCAGGTTAAAAATTCATACTAAAGGATGAAATAACATATTTATGTATGCTTACTTGAGTTTATTATATTTTATTTATATATTTTAATTTTAAAATAAAGGAAATAAAGTCTTTACAACATCCCCCATACCTGTTCTTTTAATTAAAACCTTGAGTCCTGAGGGTAGAGCACCCCCTGTTGGTCATACCTACCTCTGATGCTTTCCTGTCTGCTTCAGCTGGTTTGTGTCTGGGCTCACAGGGACTTGCCCTCACTGTGTCTCTTGCACAATAATACACTGCTGTGTCCTCAGTTACTGCGTTGCTCAGTTTTATGTAAACTTGCTTCTTGGAGGTGTCCCTGGAAATGCTCAGTCTGGACTGAAGACTTGGGTTATACTCTGTTCTTCCATCACCCCATGTAGTACCAATCCAATCCAGTCCCTTTCTAGGGGCCTGCCGGACCCAGTGCATATAGTAGTCAGTTATAGAGAATCCATAGACCTAGCAGGTGAGGGACAGCATCTGCGAGGGCCTCACCAGGCTTGGTCCCGACTCCTTCAGCTGTACGTAGGACAGGACACCTGCGGACAGAGACCCACAGTGAGTCACGGGCTCAGAGGCCCCATGCCCTCCTTGGAACCTCTATCCAGGGGATACTCACATCTGGGAGCTGCCACCAGAAAGAGGAGAAACCAGCGCTGATGCACGTTCCTGCCAACGGGGTCCGTGATCTCAGACACCGTGTCAGGGGGAGAGGGAGCACGAGTTGGGGTGTGTGTGAACGTGGTTTTAACCCTGGGTCCCAAGTGTAGATTTGCATGGTGGAGCCTCTGTAGAGAAAGGAGGGGACCAGGGGGAGGCTTGTGTGTGGGCTCCCTTGGAGTTGGTGCTGACTGCGGCTCAGAGCACTCAGGCCTGTCCCTGGGGCCTTGTCAGAGCCCGCACTCTTCCTCCAGCCCAGGAAATGTGCTGAGGAGCTCTCAGGAAACAGAGATTGCTGAGGGGGAAATGGCAGCTTGGAAGGAGAGTCCCCATGTCTCAGGTTCCTGATGACCAAACCCAGACATCCTGTAAACAGCCCCTGCCCCTCCATGTCCCTCGGTGGTGGCTCCTGTTCTCTCTCTGTCCATGTAATATTTGTGGTAGAAATATGGTGGTAGTCAGGTTTATTGTTACAGTGACTTCTGACAGAGCTTGGTTCAACCCAAACTCAGTCAAATACTACAGTTGTATCTTCTCACACTTATCTTGGATGAAAATTCCTTCTCCTGAAGAAGATTTACCCATAACTATTTATTCAGGGTAGTTTTTAGAAAGTGTATGCTCTCTGATCATGGGTTTATAGCTGGACAAGAAGAGCCTCTGCACAGTGACCTGCTGGTGTGTTTGGCTTGGTAACAGCACCTGATCCTGCTCTGTCCTGTCTTTAACTCATAGACCAGCATGGACCTCAAGACCCTGGACTGGGTCATCACTGATGAATCCTGACCCTGTCAGAGCATAGAAAGAGCTTGTGGAGGACCCTCCGCACACAATCTTGGGCCTGGAACCAGGTCTTAGTGCTAAGACTCACACATTCTTCAAGGGCACAAGTGTGCTGGCCCTGGGAGGGGAAGGGTGTCTGTCCCTCGCCTGTCCCTGCTTGCACTGGCAGCATGCTGGCCTGCATCTTTTAAAGCTTAACGAACAGCCAGGTATGAGACTGCATTTAAGAGACACGTGGGGCCTCATGGGATGGGAGGTGGAATCAGCCCTGCTCCCTGCCATGACAATGCTCCAGGTTGCCACCCTCAAACGCCTCCTCCGGCTTCTGAACGACCATGATTCAAGAAGCACACAAACTAATCTCGGAACCCAGGGGCTTTTGGCAGTAATCCCTCTAGGTTTTTTACTAAAATATCAGAAATCTAATTTTACGGGCTGCTATAGTGGCCACATGGCATCATATGCTCTTCATAATCAGCAATAGAAAACATATTATCTAATGATGTCTTTTTGGCTTGTCTGAATGTTGGGGAAAATTCCAAATATTAATGTTGGGTCTTTTGTCATAATATTGAATGTGATCAACGTAGCAAGAGAGAGTAAAGTGGAAATCTGTCACACAGGCAGGGAGTGGGTGGGAGTGGGGGTATACTGGGATTCTTGGTGCTGATAAATGTGCACTTGTGAAAGGATGGGTGTTTGGTCATTGTATGACCGACTGAGACTTGAACTGAAAGGCTTTTTGACTGTTCTCATGGTGAGTCAATAAATTAAAAAAAAATAAAGCAGGGTGAGGAAGGAGAGGCTGATAAAATATCAAGGCCGAACTAGGCTGCCAAAACGAAGAAAGACAAAAGTGACTGTCTTTACTTTCAATGCATGTACTCTGGCATCGAAAGCATCCATCAAGGACCTGATGATACAAGCACGAAAGACCAAGTATGACATCATTGGTCTGACTGAGACGAACAGGCATCAATCACATGAAACCGTTTTCGGCACTGGAGAAGAACTTTTCCTCGGAACATGCGAAAAAAGAGGCGTTGGTGGTTTCAGTGTCCTTGTCAACACTAACTTGGCCATAAGCATTGGTTCATGCGAAAGCCTAACAAACCGAATTGGATGATTACACTTGAATAGATGCGGTTCACTGCTGGCAATTTCTATCTATCACCAACATCCAATTATGAAGGAGAAATTGAGAAGTTCTACATGGAGCTGTAGAAGTTCTATAAAGAAGACCACACCTTCTACAAGATCATTGTCGGTGATTTTAATGCCAAGATAGGACCAAGAAGATTAGCTGAAGAACTCCACATCGGGACCCATGGCCTAGAATGGAACGAACAGGGTAAGAGACTGTTTGAGTTCATCATGTCGACCAAGATCATCTATGATAACACACAATTCCAGAAGGCCGAATCTAAATGTTGCAGATGGGACTCTCCAGGTAGATGGTTCCATAACAAAATTAACCACATTGTATTCAGTCGACAGCTTTGCCCGACCGATGTTGCTGTTGTCGCAAAATTCCAAACGATTTCGGACCACTGTATCCTTCATGCAAAATTCTACTTCACGGAGCGGGGAGAAAGGGCAGCAAAGTTTAAGAAGAGAACTCCGAGAACGACCACCAATTGAGAGCTCTTTGGTACTATTATGGCAAAATGGGAAGATGCCATTGTTGACAACATTGAGGAGGAATACGATCAACTGGTTCAGCACCTTCATGATTGTGCTAGGAACACCAAGAGAGAGAGATAGCCACAAAAAGATGCCTGTCTTCTAAAACTCTAGAGCTCATTCACCAACGTGGCTTGGTGCAAGCCTCGGGCAACTGCAAGCAAATGTCCAAGCTTGCAAAGTAGTGCAAAAAAGCAATCAAGGAAGACCTCAAAGAGAGAAGAGCAGCAGTGCTAGCAGATGTGGCAGAAGCCAAGAAAAACATTTGCAACGCCCGCCTGTTCTTTGCCAAGTACAAAACGAAGATGACTCCCTCTCATGTCTTAATGGATCTATCACATCTTCCCGAAGGGCAATTGGAGAAGATTATCCATGACTTTCTACTAGGATCTCTTAGATAGCCATGTCCACCTGCCGACATACCAAATTCCACAGGATGGATATGTCTGTTCCCAAAGTTCTCCCTTCTGAAATCCAACACGCCATTTCATCGGTAAAGAAGTAAACGGCATCTGGTCCAGACAAGGTCAGACTCGAACACCTGAAGCACCTGCTGACGATACTCATCAATACACTGGCTCGGCTCTTCACATGCTACCTGTCTGAATAGAATGTTCTGTCCCAATGGAAAACTAGCAGGTTTGTACTACTGTACAAGAAGGAGGCATCCACGACATTGGCAACTATGGCCTGATATGCCTATTGTCTGTCATCTACAAGCTGTTCACTCGAGTCATCCTGAATAGGATTGGCAGAACACTGGATGAAGGACAACCATGCGAACAAGCCAGGATTCAGCACGATCAACCAGATCCACATGATAACCAAGTTCATTGAGGTTTCTTGGGAGTTCAAGATGCCACTCTCTTTAACGTTCATTGATTGAAAAAAGGCCTTTGATTCTGTTGAGACTGAAGTGATCATAGAAGCCCTAGCCAAAGGGCGTCCAAACTGAATACATCAGGATCCTCCATAGAGCTGTATTACGGATTCACTACCAGGATGTCACCATTCTACAAAGAAGTGATCATCCATGTCAAGAGAGGGGTTCGGAAGGGTGATACCATTTCACCACGAAACTCTTCAGTGCCACTCTCGAGAACATCATGCGACGACTGGAATGGGAAGGAATGGGAGTGAAGATTGACGGTTGGCAACTACACCACCTCCGCTTTTCTGATGATATCGTTCTAATAACACCAAACATCAGTCAAGCGGCATAAATGCTGACCAACTTTGACCATGAGTGTGGAAAGGTCAGACTACAGCTGAATCTCACGAAGACAATGTTTATGTGAAATGGTCTCATTCCTGACATTCCATTCTCGTTCAGCAGAACGATCATCTCTGAATGCAACAGTTATGTGTACCTAGGTTGAGAAGTCAACATGACGAATGACCTGGCACCTGAGTTGCACAGGAGGAAGAGAGTTGTCTGGAACAACTTTAAAAGCGTTGAAGAAATATCTAAGAGGATGAAGATCCTCCGGCTCTGGCCACATCTCTTCGATTCCAATGTTCTTCCTGCATTAACATATGCCTCAGAGACCTGGGCCCTCTGAAAAGAAGATGAGAACACTATTGGGGTCTCCTAAAGAGGAATTGAAAGAGCTATGCTTGGAGTATAAAGTTTCACTCAAATGAGAGAAAGAATCCAGGTTTCCGACCTCCATTGAAGATCAAGCATCAGAAACGCTATATTATTTGCCAAAGCATTGAAAATCAGATGGGCTGGACATGTAATGAGATTTGGAGATGACTGCTGGACTAGAGCCATTACCGACTGGATCCATGGGACTTCAAAAGATCTCGTTGCCACCCATGTATGAGATGGTCAGACTTCTTTGTCAAAACCCTGAACGATTGGTTTGAGGCTTTTTGTGTTCCAAAACTTTTTGTGTAGCCCATCATTGGGCTACACTAGCACGTGACAGGGATGAATGGAGAAATTACTGGCGCCCGCTAGAGCAAATTGTTGCATAATAGGATGTCAAGTGATCAAGTGATTGATATTGAATCTTTAAAACTCTTCAAGTTTCCTACAAGAAGAACAAGAGTCCACTTGTGATTTTATAGAGGAGTCTTCTGGAAGGTTACCAGAACAGGAGAACTGTCCATTGTTGTCACCATGTGAGGGGAGGGAGGAATGTAGATTCTAATATCCAAGTTTCTCTGTTTTGGGAGAGCAGACCAGACTTTGAGGCTTATCCACAAGGAGAAATTCATCAAGAGTCACATCTGCAATGGTTTTCCATATGGAGCCTTGGTGTAAGGAGGGTCCCTGGGACCTGGTGTGTGGTATATATGGAGTTGCCAGGAGAGTGGGGGCTCAGGGAGAACACCGATGCTTCGGGTCCTTCTTCACTCTTTGCCCTGTGTATCTCTTCCTTTTGGATCCTCTTTAGTTTTGCTTTTTGAAAATATATTAGGAATTGTCAGGGGGAAACATTTTCTAAGATGTGAGAGCAAGTCTCTCACAGTAATGTGACAGAGGATGAAGCCGCGAGCCTCTGCCCAGGGCGTGTTGGTCAGAAGCACAGGGGAAGCCTGTGGGACCTTCCCACACTGAAATGGAACCTGGGTTTGTGTTTCTGTGTCCAGGGAGAGGTTCAGAATTGAGAGGACTTTGGGGCACCAGGCCTGTGTCTGAGGATCGCTTGGGAGTGTGGGGATAAACTCAGCACTGGAATTGGTGCATATAATGATAGTAACTTTGTACACGTATTGCATAAAAGAACTGTTGTCACAGAGTTCCAGATGTGATGGAGAAGAAATATCAATTCAGAGGGGCTGGAGTGATAAAACAGCAGGTACTGTGCTTTCCTTATACACGTCCATCTGGGTTTGATTCCCAGCATCACATATAGCCCCCAAACCCCACTAAGAGTAATTGCTAAGAGTAGAGCCTTGACTAACCTGTCTGTGCACAGAAGCCCTCTTTGGTGACCAAGTACTCCTCAGGAGTCAGAATCCCTTTCTCATAGAGGTTGTGTAAACGAGGGTCGTGTGTACGGGAGAGGAGAGCATATGGCCACAAACAATTCCATGTTCCTACACCCTGCACGCTTCCACTCCTAGTTCCACCTATCAGTGTGGGACTAAGGGGAGAAGGACTTTTAAGGCTCTGTCACCTGAGCAGGTTCTACAGGGCCCACAACAAAGACAAGGGAACAAAGACTCCAGGTAGGATATAAAATTGCAACATTGTCGGTGATTCCCTGTTACCCTCAGGGGCACCATGAAACCCCCCCTGAGAATAATCTACATATTATTGATCAGTCTGAGGTCTGAGCTCACAGCCTTGAGTGACTGATGGAGACACAGTGTGAGGAGCCCAGTCCTGAGAGAGTCAGACTCCCTGAGGAGAGGCAGCTGGTCCCATGGCTCAGGGTGTCTCTATGTGGGTCCTGGAAGCACGTATCATGATTCATCCAGAGCTGCTGTGTGGCCCCAAGACTCCCAGAGTTTCGGTTGAGGGTTGCCATCAGATCTGCCTCTTGTCTCACTGAGAAGGGATCAGAACAGCATGTGTCATGGGACCTTGTTTGTCCACTGCAATGGCCGAGGGGTGTAGAAGTAATGGGAAAACTTGAATGTCCATCTGAGGAGTGGATGAGGGGACAAAGTCAAGCAGGACTCCCAGGTATAAACTTGGTATGAGCTGAGTGCAGGTCAGAGAGTAGAGGTCAGTGTGCACAGAGTGTGTGCCTTAGGGCACAAAGAAGGAGCCAGCTCAGAGCTGAGTGGACACGAGGATTCCTCTTTCAGACCAAGCAAATCGTACAAGAAAACCATGATAATCTCCACAGAGTTATTTTAATTTGTACAAGAGAATAATGTGCCCCTCAGGCCCCAGGGAAGTCATGGTCCCATTATTGGAAACTTCCATCAGGAGGCAGAGAGTGTAAGAGAGTCTGTCCTGCCTAGAGTGGGGATGGAGGACGCAGAGCCACAACCCATAGGACGAGGTGTCCATGGGATCATTTTAGAGCTGAGGGGCAGGTCAATCCTGATCTACACAGAAAGATGATTCATCTGGCAATGAGCAACGTTTCCTCACTAGAAACCACTCAGGGGAGAGTCCTCAGAGCTTCCTGGGGGCCTGCGCCCCTGAAGCTTACCCTTCTTCCTCCTGCCCACAGGGCCTTCCCCACACTGTGTCCCACACAGTAGTACAGGGCCGTGTCCTCCTCCCTCAGGCGGCTCATTTGCACAGAGAGAGAGAGAGAGAAAGAGAGAGAGAGAGAGAGAGAGAGAGAGAGAGAGAGAGAGAGAGAGAGCGTGTTCTTGCTGTTGTCTCTGGAGATGGTGAATCTGCCCTTCACAGAATCTGCATAGTATGTTCCACCACCAGTATTAATGTATGAGACCCACTCTAGGCCCTTTCCTGGAGACTGGCGAACCCAGTACATATAATAGCTGCCAACATTGAATCCAAAGGCTGCACAGGAGAGTGTCAGAGAGCCCCCGGCCTGCACCAAGTCTCCCCCAGACTCCACCAGCTGCTCCTCACACTGGCCCCTGTAATTATAAAGATATCCTGGTCAGGAAACTCCTCACACTGAGTATCTACCTCTCTCATCTCTCCCATGATCTGTGTCTCTGTTGTCCATGAGTTACCTCCTAACAAATTCACCAGGAGAAGCCAGCTCAGCCCACACACCATGTTGGTTCTGTGTGAGTCAGGATGGAGCCCCTGGCAATCCCTGAACTGACAACTGGCCGGGCTGTTTTCATCACTGTGGAGAGGGTCATATTTGCATGTCCACCTTCTCTCTAAAAAGTTCTCGTTGAATTTGGAGAGAGAAGGAGGACTCATTCAGAACAGATGAGGGGCTGTTCGGGGTGCCATGACCATGAAAATTTTCAGAAACTGGTATTCCAGCATGCAGTTATTACATGACAACCAATTTCATTCACATTCTTTAATTTTTTAATATAAATCCAGTTACACGAGTTTTATTACTTGTATTTAATGGCATAATCACTCTCACTAGATCACTGTCCTCCCATTGTTTATCGATTTGCTCCAGCAGGCCCAGTAACGTCTCCACTGTGACAATTGTTACTGTGTTTGGAATATTGAATACGCACGGGTAACTTGCCAGGCTTTGCTGTGCAGGCGAGATACTTTCAGTAGCTTGCCAGGCTCTCTGAGAGGGGTGGAGGAATCGAACTCGGGTCAGCCATGTTGCAAGGCAAATACCCTACCCGCTCTGCTATGAAACATAAAAGCTTAAACTGTTGTTCCATATAAATTTCAAGAGTGTTTGCTCCATTTCTTTGAAGAATGTCATGGGTATCCTTATAGGGATTGCATTGAATTTATACAATGCTTTCGGTAGTATTGCCATTTTGACAATGTTAAGTCTCCCGACCCATGAGCAGGGGATATCTTTCCATTTCCTCATGTCCTCTTTTATTTCCTGAAGTAGCGTTTTGTAGTTTTCTTTGTACAGGTCCTTTACTTCCTTAGTTAAGCTGATTCCTAGGTACTTGATTTTCTGGGGCACAATTGTGAATGGGATTGTTTTTTTCATGTTGCTTTCTTCTCTCTCACTGTTTGCGTATAGGAAAGCCATGGACTTTTGGGTATTGATTTTATAACCTGCAACTTTACTATACGAGTCTATTGTTTCTAGGAGTTTTTTGGTGGAGGTTATTGGGTTCTCTAAGTAGAGTATCATATCATCTGCGAATAGTGAGAGCTTGATTTCTTCCTTTCCTACCTGAATGCCCTTAATATCTTTTTCCTGCCTAATCGCTATTGCAAGTACTTCCAGTACTATATTGAACAGCAGTGGAGAGAGTGGGCATCCCTGTCTCGTCCCTGATCTTAGAGGGAAGGCTCTCAGTTTTTCCCCATTGAGGATGATGCTTGCTGTAGGCTTGTGGTAGATGGCTTTAATTATGTTGAGGAAGGTCCCCTCTATACCCATTTTGGCTAGGGTTTTCATCATAAAGGGGTGCTGGATCTTATCAAATGCTTTCTCTGCATCTATTGATATGATCATATGCTTTTTATCTTTTCTTTTGTTGATATGGTGGATTATGTTGATTGATTTCCGAATGTTAAACCATCCTTGCATCCCTGGGATGAATCCTACTTGGTCATGGTGTATGATCTTTTTAATGAGTAGTTGGATTCTATTTGCTAGTAGTTTGTTGAGGATCTTTGCATCTGTGTTCATCAGGGATATCGGCCTGTAATTCTCTTTCTTTGTGGTATCTCTGTCTGCTTTTGGTATCAGTGTGATATTTGCTTCGTAGAAACTGTTTGGAAGTGATTTTGATACTTCAATTTCGTGGAAAAGCTTAAAGAGCATTGGGAGTAAGTCCTCTTTAAAGATTTGGAAGAATTCACTAGTGAATCCATCCGGGCCAGGACTTTTGTGCTTGGGGGGACTTTTTATTACCATTTCAATTTCCTTGATGTTGATAGGTCTGTTCAGGTATTCCAGGTCTTCTTGGTTCAGCCTTGGGAGTCTTTAGGAGTCTAGGAATTTATCCATTTCCTCGAGGTTTTGATGTTCCGTGGCATAAAGCTTCTCAAAGTACTCCCTGAGGATCCTCTGAATTTCTGTGGTTTCTGTTGTAATGACCCCCTTTTCATTTCTGATTCGGTTTATTAGGGTTTTCTCTCTCCCTTTCTTTGTGAGTTTTGCTAGAGGCTTATCGATCTTGTTAATTTTCTCGAAGAACCAGCTCTTGGTTTCATTGATCTTTCGGATTGTTTTTTGGGTTTCCATCTCGTTAATCTCTGCTCTGAGTTTTATTATTTCCTTTCTCCTGTTCGGGTTGTGCTCCTTTTTTTGGTCCTTCTCCAAGCTCTTAAGCTGTGAGGTTAGGTTACTTATGTGTGCTCGCTCCTCCTTCCTGAGGAATGCTTGTGGAGCTATAAACTTTCCTCTTAACACAGCCTTTGCTGTGTCCCATAAGTTTTGGTAACTCGTGTTCTCATTTTCATTCGTTTCTAGGAATCTTTTGATTTCCTCTTTGATTTCCTGTCTAATCCACTCGTTGTTCAATATAAGCCCCCACGGATAGCTAAAGCAATTCTTGGGAAAAAGAAAATGGGAGGAATCAACCTCCCGAACTTCAAACTGTACTACAAAGCAGTAGTAATTAAAACAGCATGGTACTGGAACAAAGGCAGAACTGCAGACCAATGGAACAGGGTTGAATACACTGACATCTCTCCTCAATCATATGCTCATCTAATCTTTGATAAAGGTGCAAGTAATGTGAAGTGGAGTAAGGAAAGCCTCTTTAATAAATTGTGTTGGCATCACTGGACGGCTACATGCAAAAAAATAGGCTCAGAACTCTGCCTAACACCATGTACAAAAGTAAGATCAAAATGGATTAAAGACCTCAACATCAGACCAGAAACCATAAGGTACATTGAAGATAAAGTTGGCAAAACCCTCCATGACATTGAAGCTAATGGTATCTTCAAAGATGCCACGCCACTGGCCGAGCAAGTGAAAACAGAGATAGATAAATGGGACTATCTTAAACTAAGAAGCTTCTGCACCTCCAAAGAAACAGTGACCAAAATACAAAGACAGTCTACAGAATGGGAAAGGATATTCACCGAATACACATCTGACAAGGGGTTGATATCCAGGATATACAAAATACTGGTTAAACTCCACAAGAAGAAAACATCCAACCCCATCCAAAAATGGGGCAATGAAATGAACAGAAACTTTCTCAAAGAAGAAATCCGAATGGCAAAAAAGCACATGAGAAAATGCTCTACATCATTAATCATCAGGGAGATGCAGATCAAAACCACAATGAGATACCATCTCACACCTCAGAGACTGGCCCACATTCAAAAGAACAAAAGCAACCGATGCTGGCGTGGATGTGGCGAGAAAGGGACACTCCTTCACTGTTGGTGGGAATGTCCACTGGTTCAGCCCTTCTGGAAAACAGTATGGACAATTCTCAAAAAATTAGAAATTGAGCTCCCATTTGACCCAGCAATACCACTCCTGGGAATATATCCCAGAGAGGCAAAAATGTATAGTCGAAGTGACATCTGCACTTGTTTGTTCATTGCAGCACTCTTTACAATAGCCAGAAACTGGAAGAAACCTGAATGCCCAAGAACAGATGACTGGTTAAAGAAACTTTGGTACATCTACACAATGGAGTACTATGTAGCTCTTAGAAAAGATGAAGTCATGAAATTTACATACAAGTGGTACAATATGGAAAGTATCATGCTAAGCGAAATGAGTCAGAAAGAGAGGGATAGACATAGAAAGATTGCATTCATCTGGGGGATATAAAGTAACAAAGTATGAGATTAATACCCAAGAATAGCTGAGATCAGCACCAGGAGGATTACTCCATAACTCAGAGGCCAGCCGGGTATCCTAGAGGAAAGGGCTGTTCAGATAGAGAAGGGAGCACCAAATAAAGGATGTTTGGAGGATCCTCCCAGGAGGGGAGATGCATGTCGAAAGTAGACTATGGACTGAACATGTTTGCCACTCAATGCCTCTTTTGCAGACCACAACACCCAAAAGGAGAGAGAGAACACAGGGGATTTCCCTGCCACAGAGACAGGGGGGATGGGGGGATGGGGGTGGGAGGGATATTATCCATGGTGGTGGAAAATGGGCACTGGTGGAGGGATGGGTATCTGATCATTGTATAATTGAAACCAAAGCACAAAAAATTGTAAATCTACAACTTTAAAAAAAATAAAATAAAATAAAGGGGGAAAAAAAAAAGCTTAAACTGTTTTTCACTTAATCACTTAATCACTTAACTTCCCGTTAGTCGTCAATTTGCTCGAGCGGGCACCAGTAACGTCTCCATTTGTCCCTGTAACGTGCTAGTGTAGCCCAAGGGCATCTGTTCACTCCGGGAACATGAAGGGCCTCAAACCGATCGTTCATGATCTTGACGAAGAAGTCTGACCATCTGGTAGGTGGGCGGCCACGCGGTCTTTTGACATCCCGTGGAATCCAATCAGTAACAGCTCTAGTCCAACGGTCATCTTTAAATCTCATTACGTGACCAGCCCATCTGATTTTCGACACCTTGGCAAATGAGACAGCGTCCCTGATCCTTGATCATCGACGGATGTCAGAACTCCGGATTCGTTCCCTCATTTGAGTGAAACGTGATATTCCAAGCATAGCTCTTTCTATTCTTCTTTGGGAGACCTGAATAGCGTTCTCATCTTGATTGCGTAGGGCCCAGGTCTCTGAGGCATATGTTAATGCAGGAAGAACAGTGGAATCAAGAGATGTGCCCAGAGCCGGAGGTTCTTCGTCCTCTTAGCTATTTCTTCGACATTCTTGAAGGCATTCCAAGCCGCTCTCTTCCTCCTGTGCAGCTCGGGTGCAAGGTCATTTGTCATGTTGACCTCTCGACCTAGGTACACATAGCTGTTGCATTCAGAGATGGTCGTTTCATTGAGAGCGAAGGGGGCTTCAGGAACAAGGCTGTTTCTCATAAACATTGTCCTCGTAAGATTCAGCTGTAGTCCTACATTTCCACACTCATGGTCAAAGTCTGCCAGCATTTGTGCAGCTTGGCTGATGTTTGGTGTTATTAAAACAATGTCATCAGCAAAGCGGAGGTGGTGTAGTTGCTGACCATCTATCTTCACTTGCATTCCTTCCCATTCCAGTCGTCGCATGATGTTCTCGAGGGTGGCACTGAAGAGTTTCGGTGAAATGGTATCACCCTGCCGCACCCCTCTCTT
This sequence comes from Sorex fumeus, assembly GCF_029834395.1. Lineage (NCBI taxonomy): Eukaryota > Metazoa > Chordata > Mammalia > Eulipotyphla > Soricidae > Sorex > Sorex fumeus. The sequence continues at coordinate 76,483,884 of NW_026606101.1, forward strand.
GACATACAATCACTTCTTTGTAGAATGGTGAGATCCTGGTAGTGAATCCGCAATACAGCTCACGGAGGATCCTGATGTATTGGGCTTGAATGCCCTGATTGGCTAGGGCTTCAATGACCGCTTCCGTCTCAACAGAATTAAAGGCCTTCTTTAAATCAATGAACGTTAAACAGAGTGGCATCTTGAACTCCCGAGAATCCTCAATGAGCTTGGTTTTCGTGTGGATATGATCGATGGTGCTGAATCCTTTGCGGAACCTGGCTTGCTCTCAGGGTTGTCCTTCATCTAGTGTTCTGCCAATCCTATTTAGGATGACTCGAGTGAACAACTTGTAGATGAGAGACAATAGGCAGATCGGTCGATAATTGCCAATGTCATGGATGTCTCCCTTCTTGAACAGTAGTATGGTCCTGCTGGTTTTCCATTGGGACGGAACCTTGCATTCAGACAGGTAGCGAGTGAAGAGCCCAGCCAATGTATTGATGAGTACTGACGGCAGGTTCTTCAGGTGTTCAGCTCTGACCTTGTCTGGGACGGGTGCTGTTTGTTTCTACTACTTACACTACCCAGCCGTCGCCACACTCCAGGATGCTTTCTGGACCCGCGTGGCAGCTCCGGCTGAGACTCACGCACGACTGAATACCCACAGAACAAGATAAGCGGAACTCTCTGAGACCTTGGACTCCAGGCTGGGCAGATCCAGGGACAGAGTTTCTCTGCTTGCTCCCACCACCACAGGTGACAAAAGGATTCTAATCAGGAGCCCCACCCTACCCTGCCCTGTCTGCTTCCATCAACCACCCAGGGATCGAAATGTGCACAGGAGACCCACCCTACCCAGATAAATATCCCACTGGAAGACTTTCACTCTCAACACTATTTCCACTACCCAGCTGTCGCCACACTCCAGGATGCTTTCTGGACCAGCGCGGCCGCTTGCGGCCGCTCGACACATAAGACACTAAATACCCATCTTCTGGAATTGTCGTACCATATTTGATAGGGTTCAAGTATGGTAACACCTACAAGGGTGATTAGAGGTCACCCAAAAGACTCTATCCCTCTCAGAAAGACTGGCAAGCTACCAAGAGTATTCCGCCTGCACGGAAGAGTCTGGCAAGCTATCCGCTGTGTACTCGATATGCCCAAACCAGTAACTACAACTGGTCTCATTCACCTGACCCTGAAGGCTTCAATGACATGGCAGCACTGAGAAGGATGAGAAAGGAGAGGCCGACAAAATCTCAAGGCCGACCTAGGCTGCCACAACGAAGGAAGACAAAAATGATCACCTGTAATTTCAATGCACGTACGCTAGCATCAGATGCATCCATCGAGGACCTGATGGTACAAGCGCGAATGATCAAGTACGACATCATTGGTCTGACCGAGACAAGAAGGCATGAATCTCACCATACCGTTTTCAACACTGGAGAAGAATTGTTCCTCGGAACATGCGATAAAAGAGGTGTTGGAGTCGTCGGTGTCATTGTCAACACAAACTTGGCCAAGAGCATTGATTCATTCGAATGCCTAACAACCCGAATCGGACGTTTACATTTGAATAGATGTGGTTCACTGCCTGCAGTTTCTTTCTTCGTTGTCTATGCACCAACATCTCATTATGATGAAAGAGAAATCAAGAAGTTCTACATGGAGCTAGAGAAGTTCTATAAAGAAGACCACACCTTATACAAGATCATTGTGGGTGATTTTAATGCCAAGATAGGATGGAGAAGATCAGCTGAAAAACTTCACATCGGGACCCATGGCCTAGAATGGAACGAACAGGGTGAGAGACTGTCTGAGTTCATCACGTCGACCAAGACCATTCATGGTAACTCACAGTTCCAGAAGGCAGAATCTAAACGATGGACATGGGAGTCTCCCGGTGGACGATTCCGCAATGAAATAGACCACATCATATTCAATCTATGGTTTTGCCTGACTGATGTCGCTATTGTCCCAAAATTTCGAACGGGATCAGACCACTGTCTCCTTCGTGCAAAATTCTACTTCACAGAGCGGGGAGAAAGGGCTGCAAAGTTCAAAAAGAGAACTCCCAGAATGACCACCAACTGGGAACTCTTTGGTACTATTGCGGCAACATGGGAAGATGTCATTGTTGACAACATTGACGTGGAATACGATCGACTGGTTCAGCACCTCCATGAATGTGCGAGGAAGGCCAAGAGAGAGATAGCCACAAAAAATCGCCTATCTTCGAAAACTCTTGAGCTAATTCGCCAGCGTGGTTTGGCGCATGCCTCAGGTAACCTCAAGCTAACGTCCGAGCTTGCAAAGCAGTGCAGAGATGCGATCAAGGAAGACCTCAAAGAGAGAAGAGCAGAAGTACTGGTAGATGCGGCAGAAGCCGGGAAAAGTATTCCTAACTCCCGCCTGTCCTTCGCCAACTATAAGACCAAGATGACTGCCCTCTGACGTCCTGATGGATCCATCACATCCTCCAGAACGTCAATGGAGAAGATTATCCATGACTTCTACTCAAATCTCTTCGATAGCCATGTCCACTTGCTGACATACCAAATTCCACAGGATGGATATGTCGTTCCCAATGTTCTCCCTTCCGAAATCCGACACGCCATTTCGTCGGTAAACTGCTTTTACAATGTGCAAAAATACACTTTAAGAGTTGGTCCCACTATCTAGACAAAAGGAATCAATTTTGTGACCCACACATTTCATGGTGAACCAAGTGTTATGCTAGAATCAGAAGAAAGGAAGAATTGCCAAAAAACAGTGCCCTAATGTCTGGAAACCCCCTGGAGCATTTCTATGTAGTTGCTGTTTTTGTATATTGTTTTAGATGAAACACCTTTATGGTTAACCAGACAAATCGTTCCACCAACTAAAACGGCCATGCGCCACCACCCATGGAATCGAGAAAGAGCTATCAATCTATCAATCCTGTCCATGTACGGGCCAGGTGAGATTTCCCGTGTTGAGTCAAATCTTGCCAACTATGCCAGGCTGGAGCGATAGCACAGTGGTAGGGCGTTTGCCTTGCACGCAGCCAACATGGCCGACCCGAGTTCGATTCCTCTGCCAGCTCGCCTGCACGGCAGAGCCTGGCAAGCTCCCCGTTATGTATTCAATATGCCAAACACAGTAACAACAAAGTCTCCAATGGAGACGTTACTGGGTCCACTCGAGCAAATCGACAAACAACGGGAGGGCCTTTACTCTTTACTTTTTTACCTTTACGGTTAAAGGTATTTGTCCTGATTATGTAAGAACCTCGGATGTGTAAGAGCTAAGTTCAAACTTAATCACTTAATCACTTAACTTCCCGTTAGTTGCCCACCTGTCCTTTGCCAACTACAAGACCAAGATGACTGCCCTCTCACGTCCTGATGGATCCATCACATCCTCCAGAACGGCAATGGGGAAGATTATCCATGACTTCTACTCAAATGTCTTCGATAGCCATGTCCACTTGCCGACATATCAAATTCCACAGATGGATATGTCGTTCTCAACGTTCTCCCTTCCAAAATCCGACACGCCATTTCGTCGGTAAAGAAACAAACAACACCCGGCCCAGACAAGGTCAGACCTGAACACCTGAAGAACCTGCCGTCAGTACTCATCAATACACAGGCTCGGCTCTTCACTCGCTACCTGTCTGAATGCAAGGTTCCATTCCAATGGAAAACCAGCAGGACCGTACTACTATTGAAGAAGGGAGACATCCATGACATTGGCAATTATCGACCGATCTGCCTATTGTCTGTCATCTACAAGTTGTTCACTCGAGTCATCCTAAATAGGATTGGCAGAACACTAGATGAAGAACAACCATGCGAGCAAGCCGGGTTCCGCAAAGGATTCAGCACCATCGAACTTATCCACACGATAACCAAGTTCATTGAGGTTTCTCGGGTGCTCAAGATGCTGCTCTGTTTAACGTTCATTGATTTAAAGAAGGCCTTTGATTCTGTTGAGACGGAAGCGGTCATTGAAGCCCTAGCCAATCAGGGCATTCAAGCCCAATACATCAGGATCTTCCGTGAGCTGTATTGCAGATTTACTACCAGGATCTCACCATTCTTCAAAGAAGTGATTGTTGATGTCAAGAGAGGGGTGCGGCAGGGTGATACCATTTCACCGAAACTCTTCAGTGCCACCCTCGAGAACATCATGTGACGACTGGAATGGGAAGGAATGGGAGTGAAGATAGATGGCTGGCAACTACACCACCTCCGCTTTGTGATGACATTGTTTTAATAACACCAAACATCAGCCAAGCGGCACAAATGCCGCTTTGGCCGTGAGTGTGGAAAGGTAGGACTACAGCTGAATCTGATGAAGACAATGTTTATGAGAAATAGCCTCCTTCCTGACGCCCCATTCGCTCTCAACGGAACGACCATCTCCGAATGCAACAGCTATGTGTACCTAGGTCGAGAGGTCAACATGACAAATGACCTGGCACCCAAGCTGCACAGGAGGAAGAGAGCGGCTCGGAACGCCTTCAAGAACGTCGAAGAAATAGCTAAGAGGACGAAGAACCTCCGACTCCAGGCACATCTCTTTGATTCCACTGTTCTTCCTGCATTAACATATGCCTCAGAGACCTGGGCCCTACGCAAACAAGATGAGAACGCTATTCAGGTCTCCCAAAGAAGAATAGAAAGAGCTATGCTTGGAATATCACGTTTCACTCAAATGAGAGAAAGAATCCGGAGTTCTGACATCTGTCGACGATCAAGAATCAGGGACGCTGTCTCATTTTCCAAGCTGTCGAAAAAAAAAAAATCAGAAGCTCAAACAAAGCTAGAAAATTGACCTAAGAATGTTGTCTCCTGAGATTCTGGTTCTAAGTAATGACTGTCAATGTGTTGGGCATTTGGAGCTCTCAGACCACTGCGGAGTCAGTGCCCTGAGCAACACCCTTTATCTGTTTAGTATGTCAGTCTGTTCATACTCACAGCATCCCACAGTTGGCCCCTGTTCACCAGGATCGTCCCTGTAAGTAGAGATGCAGAGGCAGTAGAGGGGAAAGTTCCTCCCCTGCATGTGGTTCATCAAATTGATTCCCTGCCCTTCACATGGTTTCCCATGCCTCCACCAGGAGTGATCCTTGAGCACAGAACAAGGAGTTTAGCAAAGTGGCACAAGCAACAAGAAAAAAACCAACAAGGGCTTAGAGATAGTACAGTGATAAGGTAATTATGTTGCACATGGCCAACTCAGATTCCTGGAGGTGTGGAGTTCTCCCTGGCACAGCCCCTTGATCACTAGGGGACAATGGACCTGTACAGAGTTCCCCAGGGCCAACTTCTCTGACATTTCTAAGAATAATGTAAATTAATTGGCCTAACCCTAACCCTAACCCAATGGCTCGAGACTTGGGAGAGACACATTTCTGGTGTCAGCAATACTTCAACCTTGCTTCTGCCTCAGAGCATCAAGTCCAGTGCTCCAGAAGCTTCTTCCAGTCATAAAAATTCCCTGCTGTCTTTTCCACTTGCTCCTTAGTGCACACAGGCATCCTACCTCAGCCTCTCTGGACCATTGCTCTCCCAATAAACTCTGTCATATGACTAAGGGTTTAGGGCCCATGTGGGCGACTATGTCTCAGCAAATCTGCACTCATCAATCTTTCGGCATCTACTGACCAAGACAGATGGGCCAACTTCTTGTTCCCAGAGTCCCTGTAGTTGCGAGATAACTACATGCAGGAAGATGGGGGTCCATGCATTTGATCAATGGCCTCTTCAAGGGGTATGTTTCCCCAGTCGCAGGGAGATGCTCCTCATTTCATGCTGAAATCTCAGTAGGGAAGACAGGACATGGATCGAACTATAGGGGATTTTTTAACTCAATACATTTGAGAGGACAGGATTTTCCTGAAAATCTGGAAAGGGTTAAACACATGCCCCCAATGTCAGCCAAAACATTTCCTTTCTACCTGTTATTTCAAGTGTGACCTAAGGGTCCCCTGCGCAAATGTTGAACACAAGAGCCTGTGTACCTTGGGCCTCCCCTGAACAGGAAACTGAAAGTCTTCTCCAGGGACTGAGTGAGGGGAACTGAAGGTCCTGTCTGTCCCAGAACACGGGTGCATGGTTAAACCTGGGTCAGGGCTGGAAGACTCCCCCACACTTCTGCCTACAAGGGAGCAATTCCTGTCCCAGTGCCCTAGCTGTGTGCAGCTGGGATAACCATTCTGTGCCTTTGACACTTGATGCAGGGTCTGGGAGATTGAAACAGGTTGAATTCTTGGAGCTCAGGGAATAGGATTTTGTGAGAATTCAGTAACTGAAGTCACAGGTAAAGTCCCTTCACCAAAAAATACTTAAATGTGAGGATGGGTTCTCCAATTGCACAACTTTTAGCCCTTGTTGTTACCTTGATGTGTATCCTTCAAGCCCCATATTATGGAACAGATCATTCTGTATCTCTCCATTTTCTTCTGACTCATTCACTCAGCATAATATTCTCTAGTTTTTTCCTGTATTGGAGAAAGTTGAGTGATTTTCAACTCAGTAAGTACAGTAAGGCCCACAGCAGGTAGACAGGATTAGGACTTTTTCCAGGTGTTCCTCATGTAGGTCAAATTTATGAGTAAAATGTCTTCAGAGCAATGTTCTAGACTTTCTGGATTCAGTTGGAAGTGTGTAGCACTAGGAGAGTGGATGGTGACTTGAGAACGTGGCATTACCAGGCGTCACTTGGAGTTGTCACTACACACAGGGGACAATGGGAAGACTGAGGACAGTCTGACACTCCAGAACTGTAGGTAGCAGTTCAATCACTAAGGAGCCCCATCCAGGCGCCTGCTCTGTGCAGAAGTAGGAAGGGTGCATTGAGAACAAACCTCGAGGTCTGATTCCTGGACTGCCCTGTCCCAGAAATCTGTCTACATCTTTCTATCACACTGACAATCCAGACTGGCCTTAAGGTCAGGCCACTGCTTCTGTGCTCTGCACTGACCTTGTTCAGAACTTTCACCCATATTGTGCTCATCGTGCCTTCAGGAATTGAAGGGCCGTCCTGATTCATATATGGTCAATGTTCACCTCGGGGAGGGAATGAAAATACTCTCAATCAGATACGAGTATTTTTCCTGTCATTGGGAAGGGTTTTCCTCACTTTTTGTAAATTTACCTCACGTTTTGATAAATTTGGTAACAGTTTTCAAAGTGCAGGTATGAATCTTGGATTCTGCATATGAAGAAATGGTCATAGTCCAATGATGGAAGCACGTATATTCCCAGTAATACTGTGGTCGGCATGACTGATAGCCCATCACGTATTTATGTGGTCTAGTGTGTGCTTTTCTAAATGGATATAGTAATTGGATATATGTCCTCGGTATCAATTCAGAGAACGTGATAAATTTTGATTATTTATTCCCAATTGCAAGGCATGCAGAAAATTAGTGTCTCACTCAATACCATATATTTCCCAGGAATATTGGTCAATTGGTGAGGTCAGACCCAGGTAAACTCAGATGGGATTCATTACCCTGGGGTGGAGGGAGAAGCCCCTGGGACCTCGCTCTAGAACCTGTCTGATGGTTCATGCTACTGCCAGAACTCCTGGGCACACCCCAGACAGTCTGTTTGTGCTTGGGTCATGACCTTCTCCTGAGCTGAGCTTAGATGCCCTCAACATCAAGTCTACACAGATCCTGACCCTGACCATTTCCTTACCACCACATGATATGACAAATTTGACCATGGTCCCTTTCATAGAGGATCATCTCCTCCACTGTCCATGGCAGAATTCCATCTCACTAATATGGACATACAAACATGCACAGAGGGGTAGGGCTCCACAGAAACTTCAGAAGAGTCACGGGGCCAACAGCAGGAGTTTGTCTCAGAGAAAAGGATTTTTTTGCAGAGACACAGAATTTAAAACAAAATGTATAACATTGGGAGTCTGCCATGCGTAAACCTACAGTTCAGGAACCTACAATGACACCAGCCTAAACTTACATGTGGTTCTTTCTGTACAATCTGGGGCACTACACACAAAATCCTAGAAGAAAATATGAATGACTCCAGGTGTTCTAGAGGGAGGCCATTTCTTCTTGGCTGTTGCTGAAAGACAGAGAGAGATCCTGAGCCTTTCCCTCAGATGAAGCCTGGCCCCGTGAGCCCCATTCTGTGTCTCAGACCCTGACTCTCTGAGGAGGAAGTCAGGAGAATCAGCATCCCTGTTGTCTTCTCACCCGGCACAGCTGCCTCCCCCTCGGTTTTCTGACACATTCAGGATGTGGTTGTCACACTGTGTCGCTCACACAGTTAATACACAGCCATGTCCTCAGTGCTCAGCCTGCTCAGTTCCATGTAAGCTGTGTCCTTGGACGTGTCTAGAGTGAAGGTGACTTTGCCCTGGAACTTCGGTGCGTAGCTTGGAGCACCAGTGTTAGTGTTTATCCATCCCATCCACTCAAGCCCTTGTCCCGGGACCTGTTGTACCCAGTTTATCCTATATTCGGTGAAAGTGTATCCGGACGCCTTGCAGGAGATCTTCACTGATGTCCCAGGTTTTCCCACCTCAGGCCCCGACTGCACCAGCTGCACCTGGGAGTCCACACCTGTGGACAGCAGACAGGAGTGGGGGAGACTCCACTTGACTGGCCCCGTTCCCTCAGCCCAAGGAACGGGGACCCTTACCTGAAGCCACTGCCACCAGGAAGAGAATTCTCCAGGTCCAGTCCACGGTGAGGACCATGCACTCAGGGTTTTCTGAAGGTGTGAGTGTGTCTGTTGGGTGATGTTTTCAGGTCACAGACACATTTGTATTTAACTCAGTGTCCCTCGTGTAATTTCCATATTCATGAGGAAGGAGAATTCATAGCTGAAGACCTGGTCCATCCTCAGAAGGGGCTGGTGGAAGCCACTGGGTCCATCCTCAAGGGGAGTGAAGAGATCCACGTCCTGATCCTTGTTTGAGAAGGTGAGACCCTGTCCTGTCCCAGGACTGTGTGCCACAGAGTTCCCCCTCCGGAGGGCCAAGCCCTTTCAGGACCTTCCCCTCAGGTCCCCCCACATCTGTATGGCCTGAACACATTTGGACACACCTGGACTTTGAGGTTATTTCTAGGATACTAGGAATCCCCAAGGGGTACTACAATGAGACTGCAAAACCATCCTAATGCCCCAGTGTTTTCCATTGGGGATTTTAAGAAGTTCAGAAACACCCCCTGCATATGGGTTTTACTGCCTTATCAATATGATAAATGTTCCTCCCAAAACGTTTAAGTGTGTACAATTTAATCTTCTGTGTCATATACTTATTTTTGTTTTGGTTTTCTCAACAAAGCAAAATTTAGTTTTCTGGTTTTTTTAAAAACTTATTATTCTTTTTTTTCTTATTAAATCTCTGTGAGATAGACCCTTACAAAGCTGTTTGTTATTTTATTTCAGTCATTAAGTATTCCTGTTTTTGAAGAGAAACCCTTTCCATCTCAGCACCCCTTCAGGCCTGCAACTCTGTGCTCTTGGGACTTGGCGCCCCCTGCAGCCTGACCCCCACTCTGTAGAGCCTCTGGGCTCTCGGGGCATTAACCTCTAGGCATCTCTAATACAGGATTGAATCCTGGGACTTCACTTCAGAAGCCTTGTTCACGAGTCATCTTCTTTTCTGGAACTTTTGTTCTGGTTTTGAGCACACCTGGCGGTTCTGAGGGCATACTTCTGGTTCTGTGCTCTGGAATTGCTCGGGTAGATGCATCCTAGGAAAATATTGGCAAATCAAGTAGTTATATATCTAAAAATTGAAAGGTGACACTGAGTGTTCTCAGCTCAGATTATGAAAAAGTAATACATAAACACTTAATTAACTCAAATAAAAAAAAGTAAAGTAAAGTAAAGGCCCTCCCGTTGATCGTCGATTTGCTCGAGCGGGCCCAGTAACGTCTCCATTGGAGACTTTGTTGTTACTGTGTCTGGCATACCGAATAATCTCGGCAGCTTGCCGGGCTCTCCGAGAGGGGCGGAGGAATCGAACTCGGGTCGGCCATGTTGACTGCGTGCAAGGCAGACGCCCTACCCGCTGTGCTATCGCTCCAAAAAAAAGTAAAAAGTACAAAAATAAAAGAGGATTTAAGTCTTTAAGAAAATACTTTAATATAAACAAAACTATATTAAATTTGTTAAATTTATGAAGACTTTCAAAACCCAGGCATAAGTCGAACACAGCTGCCAAAAGTTTATTATATTACTGTATTAATAGGACAAATATAAGTAAATAAATGAATCACTTGATCACTTGACTTCCCGTTAATCATCAATTTGCTCGAGCGGGCACCAGTAATGACTCCATTTGTCCCTGTTGCTTGCTAGTGTAGCCCAATGGTGTCTGTTCGTTCTAGGAACACGAAGAGTCTCAAACCGATTGTTCAGGGTCTTGACGAAGAAGTATGATCATCTGGTAGCTGAGCAACCATGCGGTTTTTTGTTGTCCCATGGAATCCAGTCGGTAATGGCCCTAGTCAAGCGATCATCTCTGAATCTCATTATGTGTCCAGCCCATCTGATTTTCGATGCCTTGGCAAATGAGACAGCATCCCTGATTCTTGACCATATTTTATTTTATTGAACATATTTTATTGAACATATGATTTGAACTCTGACTTTGTCAGTGAAACACAATAGTATTCTTTAAAGAAATTTACTTTGAGTAGACTATAGACTAAACTCAATGCCTCTTCTGAAAACCCCAAAGGAGAGAAATAACAAAAGGGAATGCCCTGCCACAGGGGTGTGGTGTGATGTAGGGGTGGGGGGTGAGAGGGATGCTGGGAGCATTGGAGGTGGGGAATGGGCACTGGTGGAGAGATGGGTAGTCAATCATTGTATAACTGAAACCCAAGCACAAAAATTTGTAAGTCTACAACTGTACCTCATGGTGTTTCACTAATAAAATTTTTTTAAAAAGGTAAAGGTAAAGGTAAAGGCCCTCCCGTTGTTCGTTGATTTGCTCGAGCAGGTCCAGTAATGTCTCCATTGGAGACTTTGTTGTTACTGTGTTTGGCATATCGAATATGTCACGGGGAGCTTGCCGGGCTCTGCCGTGCGGGCGAGATACTCTCCGTAGCTAGCCGAGCTCTCCGAGAGGGGCAGAGGAATCAAACTCGTGTCAAATAAAAGGTAAAGGTAAAGGCCCTCCCGTTGATCGTCGATTTGCTCGAGCGGGCCCAGTAACGTCTCCATTGGAGACTTTGTTGTTACTGTGTCTGGCATATCGAATACTCTTGGTAGCTTGCCAGGCTCTCCGAGAGGGGCGGAAGAATCGAACTCCGGTCAGCCATGTTGGCCGCTTGTAAGGCGAACACCCTACCGCTGTGCTATCGCTCCAGCCCATGTCAAATAAATAAAAATAAAAAATAAAGAAATTTGCTTTTATAGATGCAAGGAGAGAGAGAAAGGGAGAGAGACAAAGAGGACACAGGATTGACAAAGACAACCCAAACACAGAATTTTGTCATCATTACATGAGTCATCCTTCTCCTTTATTGATCCCTTGAATCCTATACAGGTTCTCTCTCTCTCTCTCTCTCTCTCTCTCTCTCTCTCTCTCTCTCTCTCTCTGTCTCTCTCTGTCTCTCTCTCCTTTCTCTCTCTTTCCTCTCTCACACACTTTCTGGGTCTATGGATTGCAATACAAACACTGAAAGGTTATGTATATCACTTTTCCTACTTTCAAACCTCATTTCTTGTTCAGAGTGACCAAATATAACTCTTCCTGTCATACTGGTACTTCTCTGTCCTTAGTCTCCCACAAACTTGGAGCAAGCTTCCAACCATTGACCAGTCATTTTGGTACCTGTGTTTCCTGGGATAGAATATTAATCTCATGCAAAAGTTTAAATGCCACAGAAGAAGACAATTATTCTATATCTGTGCCTCTCCTTCTGACTCATTTCACTCAGCCTGATTCTCTCCATGTCCATGTATTTATAAGTGAATTTCATGATTTATTTTTTTCTGGTGGCCGCATAGTATTCCTTTGTGTTGATATACTATATTTCTTTTTTTATAATTTATTTATTTATTGAATCACTGTGGGAAAAGTTACAGAGCTTTCAGGTTTAGGTCTCAGTCATGCAAATATCAAACACATTTCCATTTACCAATACTTATGTTTACCACGAACCCCAATATAACCCCACCTCCCACCCCTCCCAATTCCTGTGATGCAGATGAGTTCTAGTTAACACTATATCTACTGTTGGAGTACACGGAGCTTAGGTTTATCAGGTTGCACCCATCACAGTGCTCCCGAGTCACTCCCATTATTTGTCTGTAACCACTTCTATGCTCTTTTCCCCAACCAATTTTTAAGGTCTCATCCTGCTTAGACAATGAAGCTGTACTGTAAGTTAATATTGCCTTTCTCCTCTCCTTATGTCTTTTGAGCAGTTTACTTTAATGCAATGTCCTTTTGTATAGATACAGAAAGACAATTAATTAATATGCTCAGTAACTTACGAATTGTTGACTTTGAATATTATTCGCTCCTGGGCATCTGCCTTCTCAACTTAAGCCTCAGTTGCCCTCACTTCCTAGCACCCCAAGGGCAGGGTCCCGATGTGGGACTGAATGGAACCAGGGCAAGCCGGTAAGTTATGTGCTACCCTGGCATCGCGATGGGCCAGGCCAAGGTGCCACAATTCTTAACTATAAGTTAAGAGGTTGATCATAGGCAAATGATGTCATGATCCAAAAGTAACAACGAGACTAGGGCCCTGCTGCTAGGGATAGGAAAGACATATGGCCTGAGCACTGCAGTCTGAGATTGAAATGGCCCTAGGAGAGCAATTCTATAAGCTCAAAGTATTTCTTACTGTGTCCATACAAAATGATTAATATTATGTATGCTTATATGTTGGTTGGACAAGGAGAGGAGAAACACGTCCTAGAAGCAGTTTTCCTTTGTGTCCTGACTAGCTTGGATGAGACTGAACTTTCTCCCCTTCAAACTGCCTTCAGTAAATGATTTCAGTATATTGAGGCAGTTTCTCTTATCTCACAGGAACCTAGCTGGCCTTAGATATGCAGATCCCAGGTGCTAAGCCAGGCCTGATCTTTGGGATGTAGATGCCTGGCTCCAGGCAGGCTGATGTAGATTCCAAGCTCTAGTGGACTGGTCTTTGTTGTGCTAATCCAAGTGCTTGTAGCTTGTAAAAGGTGAGGCCAGGTTTACTGGCCTGCGGATGTAAAGAAACAACGCATGTTTTGCCACCTCAATGTTCTTTCTGTAACTCCTTTTGATGACATCACTATATTGCGCCCTTTAGAGGTACTATGATCTATATAAGGGAGATTTCAGGGCTCTGGGGGGGTGGGGGGGAGAAGCACGTGCATCAGAGAACCTGGGAAGATTGGGCTGAGGACAGAAGCTGAGAGAACAAAGGTGCACGTGCTTGAGGATTCCTGAGGCCTCCATGACATACATCTCTTCCATGTAATAAATCGCTGCTAAGACCAACCAGCTTGGCTTCGTTTCCTTCCTTCGCCCGACCATCGCCATCGACCTCCGTGGAGTGGGAAAACGACCTGATCGCCGGCCTTTTTATTTTTTGTGTGTTTACACAATCTACTTTGACTAGATTCATTGTTTCGTTAAAAGATGCACCATTATTATTTAGAGTTTACCCCCCCCCCCCCAATCAGACATGCTGAAAAAGCGTTGTGAAATGATTTACTTTCTACAGATGGGTTCAAGAATTAAATGTTGTCGCGCGGCCATGATAATGGTTTTGGATTTCTGCTATTTTACTTATTAACCCTGAAAGTACTTCTACTAAAAGTCAGATAATTAAAAGATTGGTTTCTGTGCTCTGGAGTCGTGGCCGTGCCGGAGAGCCACTCATGGGGGGCAACTGGTGACCTCAGTAGGGCGTGAAGGACGGGCCGGAACGCCCCCCTTCCCATTAGGTTTTTGTCGCCCCCGACCCCCGGCTCATACCTGCTGTCCACAAGGCTCCCATGTGGCCGCCATCTTTCTTTCCAGAGAGGAGAGGGCGAATGGAGCAACACCCTTTCCCCTCCGGAGAGGCATGATGGCATGGATTAATGCATAGTCCATTCGCTTTTCTGCTCCAAGCTGCTGGTTTTCTACATTAAGTTCTTGTGCTTCTGGGACCGTGGCCGTGCCAGAGAGCTGCTTGTGGGGGGCCAATATACTATATTTCATCGAGTTAACTATTCAGACACTCGGGTTGTTTCAGATTTGGCTATTGTGAATACAATATTGTGATGCAGTAAACATGGGCCTGCAAATATATTTCCAAATAATTGTTTTGGGGCCTTTGGGTTCAATGTCAAGAAGGAATTTGTGGGTCAAATGGAAACTCAATTTTAGTAGTTAGGTAGTATTCAAGGTTTTTCCAAGTTTTTTCATTGCTATTCCCACCAGCACAGTATTATGATTCTATTTTCTCCATATCTGTGCTAACACAGGATGTTTTGATTCTTTGAGATTTGTGCCCTTCTCCCTTGGTATGAGGTGATATCTCATAATTATTTTAATTTACATTTCTCTGAATAGTGTAAGGGAAAATTTACTTATACAGTTCTCTGCATCAAAGTCTACTTTAAGGATGTATTTGTTTAAAATCCCCATTTTAGATGGGGTTTATTTTTGGTGTAAGATCTACAAGTCTTTGATATATGTTTTTTTTATCCTACATCAGATGAGGTGAGCAGATATTTTCCTCAGTTTTTTTTTTTGTTCTTGTTGTCTTTTGATTCTGGCCATATTTTCATTTACAATAATTGAGCCATTAAAGACAGATAGACTAAAAACTAAAAGCATGAAATGGGTGAAAACTTTGGCTTCACATTGATCTGAAAATAATTAGGTTACAGGAGGGAAATTGAATCAAGAAGACTGCGGGGGGCCTGCAAAACCACTCTCCGGCCCGAGGAGGTGGCCCTAGTATCTGTAGGTGCAAGGAGGGACCAACCGAATGAACACAAGACACAAGAGACAGAATGCAGTTCAGAAACAGATAGAAAAAGGGACAGACTTTATTGGGGGCAATCAGGGTATATATTCATTAGTAAGGCAGCTACACAAAAGGTCGTGCCCGTATATGGTTAGGAATGTTTGTTTTCACATAACATGCATTACAAGGTTTTTGTGTATCTCGTACCAGACACGAGGTGATTACACAAAGGGCAATGTCCATATGATTTACCAGACATGAGGTAGATACACAAAGGGCCATGTCCATATGATTTACCAAGTTTATACGTATCACATACCAGACACGAGGTAGTTACTTCTTGTTATTACTGACAGCCATGACAGGTGTTCTCTCAGGATAACCATACATCAAGATAACCATACATAGCACTGGCTTTGCCTGCCTCAGTGTCATGTAGGTCAAGATGACCATACATAGCACAGTCTGTGCCTGACGCGGGGTCATAGGTCAAGATGACCATACCTAGCACAGGCATGTAGGCCCTTGGTCAGTTAAAGGGCCAGCTTCCCACAGAAGACATAGACCATGTGTTTGAACTCAGTTGAGAGTAATGGCGTGTTGTTGACATGAAACATGTGTAATAGGCTGACCATGGTCACAAACAAAAATTCACCTTCAATGTTGGGTGCAAAAACAGCCGAGAGAGTTGGTGAGTCCTCAAGTGGAATTGTGATCAATGTGGCTGAAGCACTGCAGGTTCAGAGTCGGGACACCTCATGTGTCATCACAGTGCAGGGCCTCACTCAGCCTCTATGCACAAAGCATAGAGGTTTCTCCTTACAGAAGCACAAGGTGAAACAAAACCGACTCTGGACTCACTCCCCACTGCATCCTCAGAGTGTCACCAGGGCTCAGTAATTCCTCGTCAGACTAAGATGAGCCTCGGGTACTTTATGTGTATCCTGGAAATCCAAAAGGATCAACTAGTGGAGATGATCATAGTGGTGTTTATGATAGCACCTAGTACAGTAGCCAAGATGCAAACACAACACACAATCTCAGCGTTCATTTCTGTCTGTTTCCTTATTCAGCCGTGGAGTACATTCTTTCTCTCCTTCAGTTCTGTTTGAAGGACAGTGATCATTGTTTCCTTACTTCTTTCCCTGAAACTCCTGAGTCTCCCTGACAGTGTTCTCTTCAAGTCAGAGAGCACTAAGAGGATTGTTGCTCTCTGTACACCCATAGAGCATCAGATATTGTGATGTTCTTACCTGGATTCACTCCACATCGATTAAACAAAAGAATCATATTTTCATTGTTCCTGGTACTCTGTGGGAGCTAAGGATGTAAGATCCCATTGGTCTGGGCATGGATTTGGTGAAGTTCCTCACTCTATTCAGCTAGGGCTGTGACTCTAGTAACTTCTGGCAGCCACAATGTCTGTGATGTTTTCTCAGTGAGATTGGAAGTGCCAGAGGCTGGTTGGCAGGAATAACTGTGGGTTCTGGTGCTGACAGGACCTCACTGACACCTGAGGCTTTCCCTTGGGAATAGGCTTTCAATAATATCATGAAGCAAGAGAAATTAACCCGTGAGTTTCAGGAATATAAACTGTCAATCCATTAGTATCGAATTGAGAGCCCAGAATAAATCCTTAGATTTTTACAGTGAATCTTTGGGAAAGGATTCCATCCTATGGAGTGATGCAAGGAAAATCTCTTCAACAAATGATGAATAGCACCACATACAAAATGGTGAACAGAACCACATACAAAAACAACAATAGAAGACAGACTTGAATGCGTATGCCACATCAGATACATAATTTAATGAAGTGTTGGCTTATGGTCCAACTTTGACAGCAGAATCCTTAAAACACACAGAGGAAAAGCTTGGCTGGTCTCTCCATGACACTAATCTTAGAGGCCTCATCTATAGTTGAACTCCATTGGAAATGAGATGGCAAACAAAACTCAATAGATTGGACTAAATCAATTAAAAGATTTTACTGGCAATGTAACTTGATATTAAGAAAAAGTTACCCTATTGAATGATAAAAAATCATGTACCACAAAACCTCATATCTAACCTAATATCTAAGAAATTCATAGCACTCACAAAGTTCAACATCAGAACCAATCACCTATCAGAAAATGGTGTGGTAAATAAACAGATTCTTTCATAAATCAACATTCCTATGGGCTGTAGGCATATTAAATTGTTGTTTATCAACACTAACTATGCGAGATATATTGACATAAAGTACACTGAAGACTGTATCTCCCCAGTGAATATGGCTTATATGAAAAATACTGGAAATAACCAGTATAGGAAGGTTTCCAAAGGAAACAATGTTTCTATTTCTGTGGGAACATATCTATGGGAAACACTAGGAGATTTCTCTAGAGAGTGAAAATAGAATTTCCAATTTACAAGTGACTCTATATTTGGTAACTTCACCCAAGTATGAAAACAGTCATTAGAGAAAATACATGTAAACATATGTCAGTTGTAGAATTTAGAATAGTTGTCAGGGCTTGGAAACAATCCAAATGCTTAATGAGTTTTATGGATAAGAAGTTGTGAAGTATATACACAATAGAATACTGTGCATCTATAAGAAACGAGAAAATACCAGTGTTTTCTGAACCATGAATGGAACTAGACAATATCAGATTAAGTGAAGTTTGTCAGAGGGAGAAGGACAAATTCACACAATCTCATTCATCAGTGGTACACAGAGAACAGAGGAACAGTATGGGCAGGATATAATAAAAACAGGCCCTGATTCCTAACCACACTCTGGGTCTCCCGAGAGGAGTCGGGTGGGGGAAGAAGAGGCCGAGCACAGAGGCCACAGCAGAGTGTGGGGGTCTGTGTGGATTTGATGCTGGGAGAAGTGCAGGGAGTTTGTCACCCACAAGCATCAACTCTCAGACTGTTGTCAACCTAACTCCTCAATGACAATAAAATAGGTAATTGCAAAAATCCTCCTTCTGTGAAGCAAATGATTGTTATAGGAAGAAAAATTATTGGCACCTTTCCTAACGGGAAATAAGTCTCTAATGGACCATGTGGTATGAAGAGGAATAAACAAATTTGTACTAGAATAAAATGTAGTAATAAAATGTGTAAACTTGGTTATGAAATTTGTCTTCTATATTTAAATAAATGAGAAAATAAAGTGATCCCCTGGCAGCCCCTCACCCCCCTGCTCCTGGAGGGCAGCCCTGGAGTCCTGGGAGCAGAGCACCCCCTGGTGGTCACATGCACCCTTGCAACTCTCCAGTCTCCCTCAGGAGGTTTGTGTCTGGGCTCACAGGGACTTGCCCTCACTGTGTCTTGCACAATAATACACGGCTGTGTCCTCAGTTACTGAGTTGCTCAGTTTCAGGTAAACTTGGTTCTTGGAGGTGTCCCTGGAGATGCTGACTCGGGACTTAAGACGTGGGTTATAGTTTGTTCCCCCCACCAGTATACATAACACCAATCCAATGAAGCCCCTTTCCAGGGGCCTGGGGTACCCAGGGCACATTATAGTCGGTTAGAGAGAACCCATAGAGGGAACAGGGAAGGGACAGCGTCTAAGAGGGCGTCACCTGATCTGGTCCCGACTCCTGCAGCTATACCTGGGACAGGACACCTGGGGAAAGAGACCCACAGTGAGTCACCGACTGGGAGCCCCTTTGCCCACCTTGGAGCCTCTGCCCAGGGATACTCACATCTTGGAGCTGCCACCACAAAGAGGAAGAACCAGTGCTGATGCACGTTCCTGCCCACTAGGTCCATGATTTCAGACACCATGTCAGGGGGAGAGGCAGCCTGATTTGGGGTGAGTGTGAAGTGGTTTTAATCCTCGGTCCCAAGTACGATTTGCATGGAGGAGCCTCTGTAGAGAAAGGAGGGACCCATGGGAGGCTGGTGTTTGGACTTCCTGGGAGGAAGTGCTGAGTGTGGCTCAGAGCACTAAGGCCTGTCCCTGGGTGCCTGTGAGAGCCGGGCCTCTTCCTGCAGCATGGGAAACGTGCTGAGGAGCTCTCAGGAGACAAGAATTTCTCAGGGGAAAATGGCAGCTGTGGAGGAGAGTCCCTGTGTCTCAGGTCCTGATAACCAAACTCAGACCCCCGAGGGCCTCTACCCTGTTGACAGACCCCTGCCCATCCTTGTCCCTGGGTGTTGGCTCCTGTTCTCCCAATGTGAATGAAAATCCTTGGGTGTAACAGACAGTGCCATTGTCCCAGTGAATTCTTACTTGTCCTGGTCTAATCCGTATCAATCAAATTTCACACTATTTATTTACTCACTTACCTTGAAAGAAAATCTCCTTTCGTTGAGTAGCTTTGTTCCGTCATATTCAATGTAATTACTAGGGTGTTTTGTTTTTTTCTCACTGGTGCTAAGTCTAATTAGGGACAAAGAAGATGCCTCGCCTACTGACCTTTCTGGTGTGGTTGCCAGGCCAGGAGCACCTCAACCTGCTCTGTCCTGTATGTAACTTAGCACCCAGAAGATGTCTGTGAACATCAGGACACTGTTATTGGGGTCATCACTGAGAAATCCCAGCCCCATCAGGTGCCCAAAAAGAGCTCGTGCAGAGTCCTCAGCTGACAAATATTGGGCCTGGAATCTGGTCATAGTTCTGAGACTCACACATTTCAGAAGGGCACAAGTGTGCTGGCCCTGAACAGCACCAGGTATGGCCCTCCACCCTGATGACCAAACTTAGACCCCCTAGGGCCTCTACCCTGACCTCTACCAGGTATGACCCTCCACCTCACTGCCAAATGCATGAATCTTAGACACAGGCTGTGTCACATACATGTACCCCCTAATTTAATGAAACACCCAAGGGTTGAGTTCAATCTAAGGGGTCAGAAAATATGCTCTAAAATTTGATGTTTAAAAGGTCAACATTAAGGATCAAAAGTAATCTTACACACTCAGAAGGAGCTACAAGATTCTGCTAGATTAGACACAGAGACACACAAACACCAACTCAGGCAACGTGAGGATTGAGATGAATGATGTCACACCTCAGGGACCAGTTGGCTATAGAATTCATAACCACTCTTGTGTATAAACACGTGACTCTCTGTCTGTCCTGAGGTCTCCTGTTCCAGAGCTCCTGCAGGGCAGGAACAGTGAATCCTCACAGACCTGACCCACCTGCGCTGTGTCTGTATCTCCAAAGTCAGCAGTTTCCAGGGGAGCTGGGACCCCAGACCTCAGGAAGGACTATGTGCCTGGGGAATGTTGGAAATATTTCCTAAAGCTGCTGAATCAAGAGCAACAGGACAATTTCTTAAACTTATGAAAGTTTGTTTTCACACAATAATATTAACTATAGATCAATGCCGCAGACTGGCTCGGTCGGGAACCACCAGGCTGAGGGAACGTGGGAGAAGGTTTACAGGAGAGCAGGAGATTCGGCGATGACAGACAGACACCAACACAAGTGAGGCTGAGTGCTGCTGCGATTTTACTGAGCACAGAGTTCCTTTTTTATACAGTCAAGGCAAAATCATAGAACAAAGGGCCAGAATACAATCGGACATTACATCATATCATGGTTACTTATTGGTGACATATTCCAAAAAATATCGAGGGACAAAAACACTTTCTTAATACACTTCCTGCTTTAAATTAGGACAAAACATTTACCTATGAATTCTTTACAGTGATTACACAGGATTTAATGTCTAACCATGGTTCCCCTTTCTACAGAGTTCTCTATCATTGTTTTTCTTCAGCAACTTTTGTTTTCATCAGACAGGGTCTTAACCACACATCACAATCCAGGAAGGTTCTCGGACCTTCCCATATATTGGTTTGCAACACTTTGTTTTTCTGTTAATAAACTCCAGGATGTATGTGCTTAAGCCAGTTTTTGTATGGGGGGATAAAGGTTTCACAATGTCCCTCATTCTCTCATATGGTAACTTATTGTTTTCTTTTATGTTAGGCGCCCTTGCTTGAAATTAAGGGCTGTACTGTATGCTAAGAATCTAATTGTTTCAGCCACAATATTTGGCGGTTTTTCTGGCTCCTGTTATTGTTTGGTTTCACTATGACTCCTGACCTTTGTCGAACCTAACATCTCCTTAGTTTCCTACAGATTTCACAATGATTAAAAGCAAACTATAACTACAAAGCTTCTACCTATTAATTCTAAATACCTAACTTATAAGTAAAATTGGCAGGCAACCATTATAAACTCCATCCGGGATGCAGAAGAGCCACATACCAAAGTGCCACAGAAGCACACAAAGCAGGATAAGAAAAAGGGGGCGCCGGAGGCATAGACCCAAAGGTCGCGAACCTCCCTTTCCCGCGGGGCCTGGGCCAGGCCCAGGTCACCTTAGCAGGTTGTTACGTGGGCGACACCGTTGACGGCGTGGCAGATCAAGAATGTGTGTTTTACTTTAATCTTATTAAATTAGATATATTTCTTTTCCCTAACATTCTTGACTCAGCTTGTGGCTTATTAACTTCTTCAGGTAAAGGTAAAGGTAAAGGCCCTTCCGTTGATCGTCGATTTGCTCGAGCGGGCCCAGTAACGTCTCCATTGGAGACTTTTGTTGTTACTGTGTCTGGCATATCGAATACTCTCGGTAGCTTGCCGGGCTCTCCGAGAGGGGTGGAGGAATCGAACTCGGGTCGGCCATGTTGGCCGCTTGTAAGGCGAATGCCCTACCACTGTGCTATCGCTCCAGCCCTTCAGATGTAGGATAAATAAAATATCCTGGTTTATATTTAGCAATGAATTAGAAAAAGTGAAAGAATCTGTTTAGAAAGGAAAGAAAACCTAGAACATTCATGTCACAATTTATTGTTGTTAGACAATCCTGGCATGGCAGAAACTAAAAGGTGTTTCTTTTTCACAACTTGGACAATATCAATGGAATTGGGGAATCTTTGCACAAGTTCATTTTCGTGCACCACTAGTCCGATTCCTGAGCACTACAGGGGAGCCAGGACACAGACATGAAGTAAACGCATAGTACTCCCAGGTGTGGCCCCAAACCTAAAGGAAACACAGATTGTCCATATTTGAATAGTAGAATTTTTCATAATGATTATGTATCTATCAGTTTTATTCTAAATAAGCCATTTGCAATCATGACTAATAGTGTAATTTCTAACAAGAAATATACTTTCAACATTAGTCTTTATTATTGATATTGAACCTTTAAAAATCTTTGAGTTCTCTAAGTGAAGAACTAATGGTGCATTTGTGATTTTAAAGAGGAGACTTTGGAAGGTCCCAGGATCAGGAGAGCTACCCAGTGATGTCACCATGTGAGGTAAGGGAGGAACATAGATTCTAATCTCCAGGTTACTCTGTCTCAGGGGGGCAGACTGGACATTGAGGTTGATGCACATTGAGAGTTACATCTGCAATGGTCTCCATATGGGGCCTCAGTGTAAGGAGGATCCCTGGGCTTTGGGGTGTGTTGTATCTGGGGATGCCGGGAGAGTGAGGGCTCAGGGAGGGCATAAATGCTCTGGGTCCTGCCTCTTGCACTGCCCATGTCACAGGACCTGGCTTCTCCTCTACAAGGTAGAGGGGTGAACAGGGAATGGGAAAACCTGAATGTCCATTTAGTGAGTGGATAATGGATGGGAGGTCAGCCCACCCCAGAAAGCAGGACTCCCAGGTGTAGGGTGATCAGGTGGAGGCTACCTGGGTGCAGGTCAGAGCGTAGAGACCAGTGGGCACTGAGTGTGTGTCTGAGAGCTAAAGGAAGGAGCCAGCACACAGCTGAGTGGATGCCAGAATTTCTCTTTCTGACGAAGAGACTCCTACCAGGAGACCAAGATAATCCCCAAAGGGTCATTTTAATTTCTACAAGAGAATAATGTGCCCCCCAGGCCCCAGGGAAGTCATAGTCCCTTTAGTGAAAACTTCCATTATGAGACAGAGAGTGAGACAAACTCCTTCCCACCCACAGTGAGAATGGAGGACTCAGAGCCACAACCCACAGGATAAGGTGCCCTTGGGGCCATCTGAGAGCTGAGGGGCAGGTCAGGCCTGATCTCCGCAGAAAGATGATTCATCTGGTCACGAGCAACATCTCCTCAGGGGAGAGTCTTCAGAGCCTCCTGGGGTCTGCACCCCTTAAGCTTACCCTGCTTCCTCCTGAAGATGGTTTGTGTCTGGGCCCACAGGGCCTTCCCCTCACTGTGTGTCTCTCTCGCACAGTAGTAAAGGGTCGTGTCCTCCTCCCTCAGGTGGCTCATTTTCAGAGAGAGCATGTTCTTGCTGTTTTCTCTGGAAATGCTGAATCGGTCCTCCATAGAGTCGGTATAGCTTATATAACTACTATCATAACTAATGAATGAGACCCACTCTAGGCCCTTCCCTGTAGCCTGGCGGACCCAGGCCATTGCATAGCAACCAAAATTGAATCCAAAGGCTGCACAGGAGAGTGTCAGGGAACACCCAGGATGCACCACATCTCCCCCAGACTCTTCCAGCTGCACCTCACACTGGTCCCCTGCAAATACAAAGGAATCCTGGTCAGGAAATGCCCTAGCATCTAGACAGGAATATTCACTGACACCCCATTTGGGATGTAGAGGCAATACAGGACTCAGATACTGACCTGCATGTAATTGACTGGGTTCCTTGCTCAACTCTGAGTATTATCTGCCTGCCAACATCCAGGAGGTTTTCTCTGATCATTGATCCAGGAGTCACCCCGACCATAGCTGGTGTCACCCTTAAACCAAACCCAAACAAACCAAAACACAAAACAATGGGCTATTTATATGTGATGACATCTTCACTATAATGAAGACAAACCATCTTTGTTGTGAATTTTGTTTTAACCTGGAGAATGTTGGAGACCATAGTTCACTGAAGTGCATGGAGTTTAAAAATTCACAAACACTTTAACTTGTCTCTCCTTCTTAACATGTGAACATTTGATTGGTAGTAAAGATCATATCAGGCCATGCCCCACACATAATACTAACTCACAGAGCTTTTGTGTTTCATGAGCACTGACATATATGGACACCTGAGTCATGACCATCACACCCCAAACAGTGGATGAACCCCTCTCTCCCATTTTTCCTCTTGGAGCCTGTTATTTCTCCCTCCAGACCTCAACCCCACCTCATGCTCCCAGCAGCGACTCCTGTTTGTATGAGACAGACACAGATTAACCCTCCTCCACTCTTTGGGTAAATTCTGTTTGTTTGTTACACCCAGAGGAGCCTGCATGACTCTGTCTGGGCATTGCCAAGTCAAGTCACATTAACTTTGTAGAGACAGAAGCAAGAAAAGCGTGTTCTGTACCTTACATGAACCTCAATAATATTAAATCTAGGGAATAAACTGAGTATTAGTCTTCAACCCATTAGGGAATTGGAGTCCTGGGGTTCCCTGAAAACAGAAGTATGGCAAGTCAGGGCCTGGGGGAGTTTCCACGCTCCTGGCTCTGTGGTCAGGACCAGCTGCAGCTGAGTCTTCACTCTGTCCTCCCTGTTCTCTGGCAGCAGTTTCAGGGCATGATACCCAGCAGGCTGAGAAACTTCAACAGTGCAGAGGACAGTGACAGGGGTCATGTGGAAGGACTGAGCCGGCAGCTGGGGTAGCCTGAGCCTGAGTCTATGAAGGTCTCAGGGGACTTTGCCTCAGAGACTCCGTCATCTGGGGGTATGGTGCCGGCAGCAGGTCAATCTGTACCTGTGAGGCGAGTGCATCAGCAGCCTGATGGCACTGTCAGATTTTCAGATACCCCCAAATTGCTGCTGTGCCTTTGGCCAGACCCCAAAAACTTGGGGCAAAGTTTACCAAGAAAGTAAACAGCCAAGAGTTAGGTTTATGAGAGACAAACCCACAAACCAACTCCGGCTCAGCTATATAATTGGAGGCATGGCTTCTCTGGTTCCTAATCGAACTGCTTAACGGCTATGATCCCAGAGACTCAGAAACAAATCTTGGAACCCAAAGGATTTTGGCAGAAATGCGTCCTGTTCCTGCAGTAGGTTACTGGGGTTGGGCCACTCCAGATGGTAATAGGTTTTGTGCCTTGTCCTGTTCCCCTTGGCGGCCCGGTGATGATCATCCTCCAGAGGCCACTGGACAATCAGATTTGGGCCTGCAGTAACGAGACACGTGAGCCTCACCAGATGGGGGGCGGAACTGGCCCTTTCCTCCCCATCCCAGCGAGACCTCGAGTTGCCGCCTACAAACGTTCTCTCTGGCTCCTGATCTTGCTGATCAATGGCCATGATTCCAGAGACTGAGAAACAAATCTTGAAACCCAGCGGCTTTTGGCAGAAATGTATCTGGACCGCATACATGGCCATGGCTCCAGAGGCAAAGGGACTTAATCCAGAGTCTGGAAACTTGTGGCAAAAACGTGAATGGACCATGCCTTAAAGTATGGCACCATGCCTCCCCAGAAGGGAAAGGATGTTGCTCCCTTCCACCTTTCTCTCCCCCGGCAGCAAGGTGGCTACCGTCTCAGAGCTTATTGGAAAGCTAGGTATGAGCTGGCAGTTACGGGGCAACTGCAGTCTCATGGGAAGGGGGACAGTACCAGTTTGTCCTTCACGCCCTACCGAGGTCACGAGTTGCCCCCCATGAGTGGCTTTCTGGCATGGCCAGGGCTCCAGAGGCAAAATGACTTAATTCAGAGCCCAGCAGCTTGCGGCAGAAAAGTGAATGGACCATGCATTAAACTATGGCGCCATGGCTCCCCAAGAAGGAAAGGGTGTTGCTCCCTTCCACCTTTCTCCCACCCCACCCCCTCGCAGCAAGGTGGTCACTTCCTCAGAGCTTATTGGAAAGCCAGGCATGAGCCGGCGGTGATGGGGCAGCTGCAGTCTCATGGGAAGGGGGACAGTACCAGTTTGTCCTTCACGCCCTAACAAGGTCCTGAGTTGCCCCCAACGAGCGGCTCTCTGGTACAGCCATAACACCAGATGCACAGAAACCAATCTCATAATTATCTGGCTTTTTGCAGAAATCCAAAATTGTGCTGTAGCAATAGCGACTGCGCAACATTATATGATTCTCATAACCAGCTATAGAAAACAAAGTATTTCACAATACCTTTTCAGCAATTCTGATTGTTGGGGGGAGGGGAATTCTAAACAATAATTGTGCATCTTTTGCCGAAATAATGAATGTAATCAATGTAGCGAAGAGTTAAGTGGAAATCATCTCCCTCACAGGCATTGGGAGGGGTGGGAGGGGAGGTATATTAAGGTTATTGGTGGGGAAAAATGAGTACTGGTGAAAGGAGAGGTGTTTGATCATTGTATGACTGAGACTTAAACCTGAAAGCTAAGTAACTTCTCCCACAGTGATTCAATAAATAAATATAAGACAAAAATAAATAAATAAATAAAACTATGAAAAAAAAGGTAAGGTGGAGTTCATACCCAATACAATCAGCTAATCAGTGACTGAATAAATAGCAGTACTCCTACATTAAAAAAAGAAAAAGAAAAAGAGAGACTCCATCCTCCCAGTGGGGTGAGGGCAGATTACTTCCGACTGCACATTTCTGAGCAGGATGTGGTGTTTTAAAGACTCTCTTCTCTGTGAGTTTACATGCAGAGCTAAGGATCGACTGTTTCAGGTATAACCAACTAAATATCAGACACATAAAGAATGACTGGCCAGCTCAGAAGTAATGTTGTTACGTACCCCTGAACCATCAGAGACACTCCATGCAACGCGATAGTAATGGCAAACAGAAAGTGGCCTCACTCTGAAGCGAGCACCATCCCAAAAGAGTCTTATAAGGGATGCAAGGAAGGCCTGTTCTACATCTAAGGGCACAGGTTGGAAGCCCCCATGGGAGCCATGGGAGCCCCTGAGCCCCTCAGTGTGGCCCTGGAGGGAGGCACTTCCTGTGTCTCCCAGAGGGGTAGGGAAGGGGCTGGTTCCTAGAGGGGCTACAGAGACTTCCCCCAGCACCACTTCTCCCTCATGCCACAGTTTGTCATTCCAAACAGGAAGGGGTGGATGCTCCCAGGCAGTTCAGAAGGCCTGTCCACGCCCACCCAGGCTATTTCATTTCTCAGGAAAGAGCAACCAGTTTTTCTATGAGTCTAAAATATAGAAATATAGGTTTGTTGAGGGCAAATGTCCCACAGTAATAACTTGATGGGGCCTCACAATCTGCCTGAGAAAAGAAGACTCTCTGTCCATTTCTTAGAGCTCCCTTTACTAAGACCGTGATGGATTCTGGGTGGGCAGGAGCACTGGTGTGCGCTGAGTAAAACTTTGTAATTTTAAGATCAGGGTATCAGGACCATGGCAATGTGACCCTGTATCGGATTCAGGGATCTTGGAAAGTGCAAATAGATCAGGATCCTGAGCTTGAAAGTTGCAGCCAATACTTATGGGCCAATTAAAACAGAGCCCCACAATACTAATAAGACAAACTAAGAACCATCCACTATGACAGGAAATGCAACATCATGTGTGAACCCAGGCCACCCCCCTGCTGGGCTTAAGCAAAGGGAGAGGCCATGCGACAGCCCCACCAAAACAAACATAAAACCAAGTTATTTGAAAATTTATTAGTTGTTTCAAGATTAGACCTGAACCCCTAAAATCTATTGAGGAACCAAGTCAGGAATCACCATGATACTGATCTCAGAAATGTCAGCGATGGTTTGATTCCATTGGCAAAAAAAAAAATTAAAATGAATAGTGGGACTTTATCAACTAATAACATTTGCTGGATAAACAAACTACATTAAAATTAAATATATGCTGATAAATCATTTGTATCACTTTTAATCCCATTGATCATTGATTTGCTCGAGTGGGCACCAGTAATGTCTCCATTATTCTCTGTCTCGTGCTAGTTTAGCCCAATGGCATCTGCTCGCTCCAGGAATAGAAAGAGCCTGAAACCATTTATTCAGGGTTTTGATGAAGAAGTCTGGTCATCTCGTAGGTGGGTGGCCACGGGTTCTTTTGACATCCCATGGAACCCAGTCGGTAAGAGCTCTAGTCAGCACTCATCTCTAAATCAAATTACGTGTCCGACACATCCAATTTTCGACACCTTGGCAAACCCTGATCTTCAATCGTCTACAGAAGTCGGAACTCCGGATTCCTTCTCTCACTTGAGTGAAGCACAATACTCCAAGCTTAGCTCTTTCGATTCCTCTTTGGGAGACCTAAATAGCGTTCTTGCCCTGTTTTTGTAGAGTCCAAGTCTCTGAAGTGTATGTTAGTGCAAGAAAAACAGTGGAGTCAAAAATATGTGCCCAGAGTCGGAGGTTCTTTGTCCTCTTAACAACTTTTCAATGCTCTTGGGGGTGTTTGACACCACTCTCTTCCTCTTGCGCAGTTGGTGCCAATTCATTCCTCATGTTGAGTTCCCGACCCAGGTATACATAACAGCTGCATTTGGAGATGTTCATTTCATTAAGAGCAAATGGAACGTCAGGGAAAGAGTTCATTTTTCATGAATATTGTCTTGGTGAGATTCAGCTGCAGTCCGACCTTTCCACACTCAAGGTTGAAGTTGGCCAACATTCGTGCCACTTGGCTAATGTTTGGTGTTATTAGAACAATGTCATCAGCGAAGTGGAGGTGGTGTAGTTGCCGATCGTCTATCTTCACTCCCATTTCTTTCCATTCCAGTTGTCGCATTATGTTCTCCAGGCTGGCACTGAAGAGTTTTGGTGAAATGGTATCACCCTGCTGTACCCCTCTCTACATGTCGATGATCACTTTTTTGTAGAATGGTGAGATCCTGGTGGTGAATATGTAATACAGCTCAAGGAGGATCCTGATGTACTGAATTTGAACGCCATGTTTGGCTAGGGCTTTGATGACCGCTTCAATCTCAACAGAATCAAAGGACTTCTTTAAATCAATAAACATTAGACAGAGCAGCATCTTTAACTCTCACAAAATCTCAATGAGCTTGGTCATCATTTGGATATGGTTGATAATGCTGAATCCTTTTCAGAAACTGACTTGCTTGCATGGTTGTCCTTCATCTAGTGTTCTGTCAATCCTATTCAGGATGACTCCCATGAACAGCTTGTAGACAACGGACAACAGAGAGATTGGGTGATAGTTGCTGATGTCATGGATATCTCCTTTTTGTACAACAGAACAGTCCTGCTGGTTTTCCATTGGGACGGAACCTTACATTCAGACAGGTAGCATGTGAAGAGTCGAGCCAGTGAATTGATAAGTGGTGGCAGATTCTTCAGGTGTTCGGGTCTGACTTTGTCTCATCCAGGTGCTGTACTCTGATGAAATGGCATGTCAGATTTCGGAAGGGAGAACGTTGGGAATGACATATCCATCCTGCAGAATTTGGTATGTGTGCAGGTGGATGTGGCTATTGAAGAGATCCGATAATGCTGGTAAATGGGAGAAAATATATGACTATTTTTTCATTTTTTTTCATCATCCTGTTATTCGTCGATTGCCTTGAGCAGGCCCCAGTAACGTCTCTTTCATCCTAGCCCTGAGATTATATTCAAGGCTGTTTAGGAGAATGAGACCCATCAATGTTACTGGTATTTGGCATATTTGGTAGGCCACGGGGAGTTTGCCAGACTCTGCCCTGTGGGCAGGCTATATTCGATAGCCTGCAAGTTTGTCCAAAGTAGAAATAAGACAATAAGATGTCATAAAAAAAAGTTCTGTTAAGATGTGGTGCGGCCGCGAATGCGACCGCCCGGTTCCGGGATCTGGATTTTATAGTCTCTGAGTCTTGGCCGCTGATGGGATTACACGGCGCCAGGGGGCCAGGTGGTGGGTGTGACCCCCGCCTACTGGAATTTGGAGGATCTGGGTGGAAGATGCTCAACTCCAATTCAAGTAGGCTTGGAGGTCTCGGCCCCGGACCCCGCGTGGCTTTGTCCCTCTGCCAGTACCTTCATGTGTGCGGAGAGTGGTCTCAGCATGGTGGTGGCTGGTCCTGGAGGTCTTCGGCTGCCGTAGCCCTGGTCGGGGCGGGGAGGAAAGCTCAACCCGCTCCGCTCCAAGGGACTCCGGGAAGGAACACCCAGGCGCGGGGGCAGAGACTGCACTATGACTATTAGCATCAGATAATGGGAATGCCTAAAATACCTAAGAACTCACAGAAATCAACACAAAAATGCTCTCACCACCTAATGAAATAGGCAATGCGTATGAACAAATAATTTCCAAAATTGTACTTTGGGTCAGTTAAGAGATACAGAAATAGTGTCTGTTGTTACATGTGATAGAAATGCCGTAAGAGAGGGCAATGATATATCATCTCACGCAGTGAGAATGCATTATATTTAAAAAGAACTGGATAAAGAAATAAATGAAATTCATGGCCACAGTGATCGGACAGTGTATAATATACATGGCCAACCTTGCTTTGAATCCCAAACACTGCAGGTGTCTTCTGAGAATCACTCGGAGTGATCCCTAAATACAGAGCAGTGAGCAAACCCTGAGCAGAGCAGGTGTGGCCCAAATCCACCACACACACACTCATACATATAAAAACACACTCACACACTAACACACATTCGCACACACAGACACATATACACTGACACATACTCACACACATTCACACACACACACACACACACACACACGCACACATGGTCCTGGTAAAAACAGACTGTACTTTCAATGGATGGGCTTGTTAGCATGGAAAACTCTGTTCCGTTGCTCTGTTCTCTATGTACCACAGATGAATGAGAATAAATCTGGAATTTATCCTCCTCACTCTAGTTACTTCTGTGAACTAAGTGTGTTTTGTTTGTTTTTGTATCACATTCAGCGATGCTCAGGGGTTATTCCTGGTTATTCCTGGAATTTTTTTGGTTCTTTGGGGACAATAAGGAACCCAGAGACCCAATCAGAAAACTCTACATACATGGCAAACACCCTTTATGTTGACTATGACAACAGCCCCATAAAATAAAATAGAATAAAATAAAATAAAATTGAAAAGATTTAAAGCAGATGACCAACATACCAGTGTTGGTTATATGGAGATACAGGATGTTGTTTCACTGTTGGTGAATGTGTTTTTGGCACAGCCTCTATGGTAAACAGCAGGAATTTTATTTCTCACAAAATTAAAAACAAGTTCCATATGACTATACTTCCTTCAGGCATGTATGTTGGAAATACAAAAATATTCATTTGAAAAGAGGCATGTGGTCTGGAGAGACAATACTGCAGGTGCCTTGCCTTTCATGCAGCTAATCCAGGTATACTCTGGAACCTCCCATAACCCCTGAGTGCAGCAGTGATCTTGTTACTTGTGAGAGAAATGCAGTAAGAGAGGGCAATAATATATCATCTCACTCAGTGAGATTGCCTTATATTTAAAAAGAACGGGCTGGAGTATATTTTGTGTATCTCTATGTGATGTGCAAAATGAAAAAAATTATTTTCATTGCAGCATTTAGAATGTTAGTCATGACATAGTAAACATCCTAATGTTCACAAGAGATGAATAGGAAGAAAGTTGTGGTTCCACAGATGTTGGATACTGTGCACTCTACCACAGATGCAGTCAGGAACCTTACTGTTACTGGGATGGCACTGGGGGGTCAGGACCACTGAAGGAACTAGGGGGAGGAGGATAAATTCCAGATGACTTCGTTAATCTGTGGTACGTAGAGACAGAGCAAGGGAACAGAGAGTTTCCTGTGATAACAAGCGCACACATTGAAACTGCACTCTGTGGTTACCAGGAATGTGTGTAATGTGTGTGCCTCTGTGTGTCTGTGTGTGTGTATGAGTGTGTGTTAGTGTTTGTGTGAGTGTGTTTCTCTGTGTGTGAATGTGTGTGTGAGTGTGTCACTGTGTTTGTGTCTGTGTGAGTGTGTGTGTTTGTGTGTGTGCATCAGTTTGGGTGTCTGTGTGTTGGTGTGTGTGTCCAGTGTATGTTTCAGTGTCACTGTGTGAATGTGAGTTTTTGAGTGAATGTGTGCTAGTGTGTGTTTATGTATGAGTGTGTGTCAGTGTGTATGTGTGAATGTGTGTCTGTGCGTGAGTGTGGGAGAATGTGTGAGTTTATGAATGTATATGTGTGAGTGTGTATGTGTGTTGTGTGCACACTGGTGGGTACATATGTTCCTGAGAAGAAGAGGCTAAGTAGAAGTGACAAGCAGGTGTGGATGGTCTTTGCAATTTGGCTCTGGTAAAAACACTGTAACTCTGTAAATCATAAGCTTGGAAAATAAGACAAAGGTAGCCAGGCGTATGCAGCCAGCCTGGCCGAGCCGGGTTTGATTCCTCTGCCCCTCTCAGAGATCCCGGCAAGCTACTGAGAGTATCTCGCCCACCAGCAAAGCCTGGCAACCTACCCATGACGTATTCAATATGCCAAACACAGTAACAACAAGTCTCAAAATGGAGATGTTACTGGACCCACTCGAGCAAATCAATGAACAACGGGAGGACAGTGCTACAGTGCTACAGTAGCCAGGTGTATCTCTATTACAATAAGAAATGAGAAAGGGGGAAAAAACTTATTTTCATGAAAAGAATAGCCTCAGGAAAGCAACATGCAGCCTATTTTTAAAAATTGAGATTTAACAGAGTGTGTTTAGTAGAGTCACCAATAAGAAATGGAGTGAACAATTCATACTAGAGGAAAGGAAATTTTTAAAAATTAAAAAATTTTATTTTGATAATATTGCTCCAGGCTGAGTTCATCTAAGCACCTCGAAAGGGGCATGTATGACCCCCCCACCTGTCCACAATAAACCCCGGCAGCCACAAAACTCCATATCTTAATTGCTGTCATGTTCAGGGCCAACATTCACATTATTTTGATAATATTGTAATATTTGAAATATTGATTGCATCCAATATTTCAATACCATTCCCACCACCATTAAAACTTTGTACAAGCATTATTTTAAATTTTCCCATCACCACCCAAGTCTGCCCTACAGGCAGATGATAAATAATTTATTTTTTACTGCTTGTTATGAATCACTGTCACTGTCACTGTCCTCCTGTTGTTCATCGATTTGCTCGATCGGTCCCAGTAACGTCTCCATCGTGAGACTCGTTGTTATAGTGTTTGGCATATCGAATACATCATAGGTAGCTTGCCAGACTTTGGCGTGCAGGTGAGATACTCTTGGTAGCTTGCCGGGCTCTCTAAGAGGGGTGGAGGAATCGAACCCGGCTCAGCAGAGCTGGCTGCACTCAAGGCAAACATCCTACCACTGTGCTATCACTCCAGCCCTTGTTATGAATAATTGAGTAAAAATGATCCAAAAATTTTTCCTAGAGGAAAGTGTATAAAAACTGTTGTATCTCATCTTGAAACCATTTAGCCCCTGTAAAAGAGAGTGCTGGAATTTTTTAACTGGATGGTGATTTTGGGATCAGAGGCATCTCTGCTGCAAGCTGCTCTCTTCCAAGATTCATAAGTGACTCTGGATCAGGGCCGATAATGTGCTTAAAGGCTGCCCAAGAGGCGGTACGTGGGCGTGAGTGCCAGGAATCAGAAGTTTTGGGAAGTGCAGGGGGCGGTATCCCCGACTCCATGAAACTGGAGTTTTCAGTCACTGGTCCTGCACACCTGGGTTTTTAAGCAGATTCATTTTCATGCATGGGGGGCATGAACGAGCCTATGAATGTCGGCCCTGAGCATGACAGCAATTGAGATATGGAGGTTTGTGGCTGCCTGAGTTTATTGGGGACAGGTGAGGGGGTCACAAATGCCCCTTCCGAGGTGCCTGGATGAACTCATCCTGGAGTAGGGTGGGGAGATATATTTGCAGAGTGAAGCCCTCTTTCGAGATTCATATCTGAGTCTCAGGAAAGAATATATTAACAGATACCTACTCGCTCTGTGCAATTTGTTTCTACTTTTCAATTGAAAGAGAAACAAAAATCAGGCCTGAGAGACCCCTCTCTTCTGGCCCCTGGGGACAGCCCTGGAATCCCGGGAGCAGAGCACCCCATGGTGATTACACGCCCCCTGCAGCTCCCTGTCTCCTTCAGCAGGTTTGTGTCTGGGCTCACAGGGACTTGCCCTCACTATGTCTCTTGCACAATAATACACGACTGTGTTCTCAGTCACTGAGTTGCTCAGTTTTAGGTAAACTTGATTCTTGGCAGTGTCCTTAGTAATGCTGACTCGAGACTAAAGACTTGGCTTATAGGCTGTGCTTCCACCACTCCGTATAACACCAATCCAATCAAGCCCCTTTCCAGGGGCATGATGGACTGAGTGCACATGATTCCTGGTCAGAGAGAATCCTGAGATCGAGCAGGTGAGGGACAGAGTCTGCGAGGGCCTCACCTGGCTTGGTCCCGACTCCTTCAGCTGTACGTGGGACAGGACACCTGCGGACAGAGACCCACAGTGAGTCATGGGCTCAGAAGCCCCATGCCCACCTTGGAGTCTCTTTTCAGGGGATACTCACACCCGGGAGCTGCCACCAGAAAGAGGAGGAACCAGCACTGATGCAAGTTCCTGCCGATGAGGTTCATGATCTCAAACATTGTGTCAGGGGGAGAGGGAGCCCGAGTTGGGGTGAGTGAGTGTGAACGTGATTTTAATCTGTTTCCTGAGTGCAGATTTTCTGTAGAGAAAGGAGGGACCCAGGGGGAGGCTGGTGTTTGAGCTCACTGGGAGGAGGTGCTGACTGTGGCTCAGAGCACTCAGGCCTGTCCCTGGGGTCCTGTCAGAGCCAGGCCTCTTTCTCCAGCACAGGAAAGGTGCTGAGTAGCTCTCAGGAAACAGGAATTGCTGAGGGGGAAAAGCCAGCTTGGGAGGAGAGTCCCCATGTCTCAGGTCCCTGATGACCAAACCCAGCCTCCCCACCAGGGCCTCTACCCTGTAGACATACCCTGTCCCTCTGTGTCCCCGAGGGGTTCTCCTGTTCTCCTGATGTCTGTCCAAATTTTGGTTTCAAACAGTCATAGTTGCTATTACAGTGAATTCTGACAGAGCTTGCTTCAACCCAAAGTCAATCAAATTTTGCATTAGTTTCTTCACACACTTATCTTAGATGAAAATACCCTCGCCTGAAGCATTGCCAAGGTAGTTGTTAAAATGATCATTGTCATTTGTTGACGGGTTTATATATGGACAAGGAACAGCCTTTGTCCGGTGACTGCCTGGTGTGGTTGTCTTGGTAACAGTGCCTAATCCTGCTCTGCCCTGTCTATACTCAGTTCATAGACGAGCATAAGCCTTAGGACCCTGTACTGGGGTCATCACTGAGGAATTGTGACCCTATCAGGAGCATAGAAACAGCTTATGGAGACACTCAGCACACAATCTATTGGGCAGAGATCCTGGTCTTAATGCTCAAACTCACACAACGACAAGGGTACAAGTACACAAGCCCTGATCACTGCCAGATGTGGCCCAAACCACCCCCCAGATGAATAGAGCCTAGACACAGGCTGTGTCACATATTGTACCTCTTATTCTATGCAGTGCAGGGGTTGAGACAAATCCAAGAAGCCAGAAAATATGGTATAAAATATGATTTAAAAATAATTCAGTATTAAGAGTCAAAGGTGAAAACTGTACACCACAAATTAACAAAATTGGATTGAAATAAATACAAATGCACAAACAAGTAAGGCAGTCTGAGTGGGTGAGTCTCCCCCTCACATCCACGGTAGCTCTAGTGTGGCCCCCGAGTTCTCCTGAGCTCAGTGAGAGCCCTCGGAGCCAAAGAGGAGACACTGACAAGAAGTGTTACTTGTCTTCCCATCACTGCACTGTGGGGCAGAGCCTCTAACCTCCACAAAGGACCCAAGACTCCTATCGTATTTATACTTCAAAACTACATCCCAGCATGTATTTAAGAGCAGACAAGATAAACTATTGCTTTTTGTTAAAAAAAAATAAGTAAAAGAAACAGCTGCCTCACATCCTGCCCAGATGTGTGGAGTCCAAGATATGTTTTCACTCATGTGATCAAATAGGAGAAAACAATTTATTTTGCACAACTCGGTGGGGGGGACTAAACTTCTTCGGACCTTATCAGGGAGACCATCAGGTGATTGCTTGAGAAGTCCAGAGACTAGTAAGTAATTAGAGACAAACCTAGATAAAGAGTGTGCACACATGGGGCCCTTAAGTCTTCGGGACAAACTTTTCATCTTTGTTTGGCCCAACAGTGGCCAGTATGTGGCTGAAGTTATCTTTGCCAATTCAATATTCCTTCAGTCTCCTCAAAACGGAGTGTAACACTGAGATGATTGATAGAGTCACTAGTGTACAACTCGCTGTAGCTCAGTCCCGGGGGTTATGTCCCAGCACAGCTAAAGTTCCAGGACCCAGATTTCTCACAGTTCTGCCCTCACCTGTGCTGTCTCCCCATACTCCACCCAAACCAGAAGTTTCCAGGAACGCTGGACCTCAGACCTCAGGAAGGACCTGGAGTGAACGGGAGATGCACAGTGATGGGAACATTTCCTAAAGCCGCTTCACCTAAACCCACTGGAAATCTTCTTGAACTTATGAAAACTCACGTTAGCTAAAGATTTTATTAATATGCTTTACTCTACTTTCAGCACAGTAGTGAAGATATATCGCTTGTTTCACTACGCCTAGACTCATTTTATGTATTTTTTCATTCCTTAGAAATGTAGAGTAAGTCATCCTGGATCATTATTAGTGATTCACTAAAACAATGAAAGAAATATAAAGCCATCACTGTATCAACGTATCACTGTTATCCTGTTGTTCATCTATTTACTCGAGCGGGAATCAGTAATGTCTCATTTGTCCCAGCCCTGAGATTTTAGCAGCCTCTCCTTACTCGTCTTTCCCAATCTATTGGAGGCTCTTTCTGGGCGAGGGGAATGAAGCCCGTTATTGTTACTGTTTTTGGCATATTGAACGCACCACGGATAGCTTGCCAGGCTCTGCCATATAAAACCATCAATCATTCATTTTGTATTTTCTCATTATTAGACACTCCTGGTATGACAGAAATAATTTTATAAGCTTGTTTTAAAACAATTTGGGCAGGAACAATGGAATAGGCACATGCTAGCTCATGAGTGTCCCAAGTTGATTTTCCAGTACCACTAGCTGATACCCTGAACACTACAGGGGGACCAGGACACAGACAGGAAGTAAATAGAAGAAAGCCAGTTATGCCCCCAAAATCAAAGAAAACACATATTGTCTGGGACTTGGATAATAACAGGTTTTCATAATGATATATAAACCCATCAATTTTATCTCAATTTAGTCGTGTCATATCTTGGCCGATAGGACTGTAACTCTGTCCTCCCATTGTTCATCAATTTGCTCGAGCAAGCACCAGTAACATCTACATTTTGAGACTTGTTGTTACTGTTTTTGGCATATCGAATACGCCATAGGGAGCTTGCCAGGCTCTGCCATCGGGCGGGATACTCTCGGTAGCTTGCCAGGCTCTCCGAGAGGAACAGAGGAATTGAACCCTGATCGGCCACATGGAAGGCAAACACCCTATGTGCTGTGCTATCGCTCTATATCATCTTGGCTGATAATGTGATTCTAATAAGAAATATGAATTCATAGTTTAAATTTATTATTGAAATTGAAGCTATAAAACTATTTCTATTTTCCAAGTGAAGAGGATTTAATTGTACGTTTGTGGTGTTTAACATGTGATATTGGAAGGTTAACCAAAACAGGAGAGCTGCCTTAGTAGTGTCACCAAGTGATGGGAGGGGGAATTCTAATGCCCAATTTACAGTATCTCAGAGGGTGAACGGAGGTTGAGGTTGATCCACAATGAGAAGTTCTTTAAAAGTCACATCCACATGATGAATACCGGCAGAGGAACAAAGGCATGCGTGTCCCAGGGCTGAGATCTCCAAGCCTACTCGGATCGGGGCAGATCATCCACCACCCAGGTCCTCCATCTCCAGGTAGGCGGGGTCACACCCACAAACCACTCCCCAGCACCATGTAATCCTATCAACGACCAAGACCCAGAAACTATAAAACCCATCTCCTGGAAGAGAACAGCGCAGAGTGTCCTGCCCCCGCTCCTGGCTGTCCTTGTCAGGGCCCCTCGGACAGGGGCGGGTTGAGTTTCCCTCCCCACCCCGAGCTGAGCCCTGTCAGCGCCCCAAAGACATCCAGAACCAGCCACAACTATGCTGAGACCACTCTCCACACGATGAATACCAGCAGAGGAATAAAGGCATGAGGGTCCAGGGGCTGAGATCTCCAAGCCTACTCAGATTGGGGCTGAGCATCCTACACCCAGGTCCTCCATCTTCCAGTAGGTGGAGTCACACCCACCAACTGCCCCCCAGCGCCATATAATCATATCAACGACCAGACCCAGAGACTATAAAACCCAGTTTCCGGAAGATTACAGCACAGAGTCACCTGCCCCCGAGCCTGGCTGTCCTCATCGGGGCCCGTCCGACGGGGAGAGATTTAGTTTCCCTACCCGCTCTGAGAAGAGCCCCAGCAGTGCCCCGTAAGCTCACAGCTGCATTCACAGCCACACGACATCTTATTATCTTATTCTTGCTTTGACAACCTGGCAGGCTACCGAGTGTAGCTTGCCCACGTGGCAGAGTCTGGCAAATGCCCCGTGCCATACCCAATATGCCAAATTCCAGTAACAATGATGGGTCTCATTCTCCTAACCCTGAAAGAGCCTTGAATGTGGCACTTTTTATAATCTGAGGGCTAGGAAGAAGGAGATTCTACTGGTTCCCAAGAAAGTCATGGTCCCATTAGTGAAAACTTCTGTCAGGCGGCAGAGAGTGTGACAAATTCTTTCCTGGCCACAGTGGAGAAGGAGGATTGTCCTGAGCCACAACACACAGGAAAAGATGTCCATGGGGCCATTTGAGAGCTGAGGGGAAGGTAAGTCCTGATTTCCACAGAAATATGATTCATCTGGTCATGAGCAATGTTTCCTCAGGGGAGAGTCCTCAGAGCCGCCTGGGGGCCTGCAGCCCTGAAGCTCACCCTGCTTCCTCCTGCAGGTGGTTTGTATCTGGGCCCACACGGCCTTTCCCTCCCTGTGTCCCACACAGTGGAACAGGGCCATGTCCTCCTCTCTCAGGTGGTTCACTTTCAGAGAGAGCGTGTTCTTGCTGCTGTCTCTGGAGATGGGGAATCGGCTTCACAGAGTCGGCATAGCCTGTATATGTACCACTAGTACTAATGCGTGAGACCCACTCTAGGCCGTTCCCTGGTGCCTGGCGGATCCAGCTTATATAATACCTGCCAAAATTGAATCAGATGTTGTACAGGAGAGTGTTAGAGTCCCCTCGGGATGCACCAAGTCTCCCCCAGACTCCACCAGCTGCTCCTCACACAGGATCCCTGCAAACACAAAGACATCCTGGTCAGGAAACTTTCCTCACACTTAGGATCTGCCTCCCCCATCTCTCCCATGCTCCGTGTCTCTGTCGCCATTTAGTTACCTCTTAACACAGCCACCAGGAGAAGCCAGCTCAGCCCACACGTCATGTTGGTTCTATCTGAGTCAGGATGGAGCCCCTGGGAACCCCTAAACTGACTCATTTCCTCTCCCGCAGCTGAGGCTGG
This sequence comes from Sorex fumeus, assembly GCF_029834395.1. Lineage (NCBI taxonomy): Eukaryota > Metazoa > Chordata > Mammalia > Eulipotyphla > Soricidae > Sorex > Sorex fumeus. The sequence goes on from NW_026606101.1 coordinate 76,523,304, forward strand.
GCTGGGCTGTTTTCATCACTGTGGAGAAAGTCTATTTGCATGTCCTCCTTCTCTATAAAAAGTTCTCACTGATCATGGAGAGAGAAGGGAGGACTCCAGAGCAGGTGAAGGGTTCTGGGGTGCCCATGACCATGAAAAGTTTCGGAAACTCTGCTATTCCAGCATGCAATTATTACACGACAATTTAATTTATATACTTTAATGTTTATTTTTATACAAATCCAGTTATGTGTGTAGTATTACTTATATTTAATGAATTAATATGAAATATAAAAGCTTAAATGGTTTTTATAAAGCGAAAAAATAAATTTTAGAGTTGGTCCCACTATCTAGATAAAAGGAATCCATTTTGTCACTCACAGCTGTCACTGTTTTGGGAGACAAGTATTAAGCTAAAATCAGCAGGAAGGAAGAATGGCCAGAAAACAGGGCCCTGATGTCTGAAAACCCACTGGAGCAAGTCCATGTAGCTGCTGTTTTTGTACTTTGTCTGAGAGGAAAAACCTCTGGGATTAAAAGTATTTGTCCTGATTACCTAAGGCCTCAGATGTGTAAGAGCTTAGCTCAGACAAAGCTAGAAAATTGACCTAAGCTTGTTGTTCTCCTGATGATTCCGGTTCTAAGCAATAACTCTCAAAATGTTGGGCTTTTGGAGCTGTCAGTCCACTAGGGAGTTAGTCCTCTGAACAACACCCTTTCTCTCTTCAGTCTGTCTATCTGTTAATACTCACAGCATCCCACAGTTGGTCCCTGTTCACCAGGATCATCCCTGTAACTAGATATGCAGAGGCAGTAGAGGGGGAAGGTCCTCCCCTCCATGTGGTTCATCAGGTTGATTCCCTGACCTTCACATAGTTTCCCTTGCCCCTACCAGTAGGGACCCCTGAGCACAGAACCAGGAGTATACCAAAGTGGCGTAAACAACATGACCAAAACAACAGGAATTGAGAGATAGTACAGTGGTAAGGCACTTATGTTGCACATGGTAACCCAGATTCCTGGAGGTGTGGAGTTTTCCCAGGCTGTCCCCTTGGCCACTAGAAGACATTGGACCTGTACAGAGTTCCACAGGCCTCAAGTTCTCTGATATGTCTATGAATAGCATAGATTACCTGGCCTTGATTTGCTGGTGCCCAATGGCTTGAGACTTGGGAAAGAGACATCTCAGGTGTCAGCAATACTTCAACCTTGTCTCTGCCTTAGAGCATCAAGGCCAGTGCTCCAGCAACTTTTTCCAGGCATAACAATCTCCTGATTCTCCTGCCACCTGCTCCTTAGTGCACACAGGCATCCTCCCTCAGCCTCTATGGGCCATTGCTCTCCTAATAAACTCTGTCATATGACTAAGTGTCAAGGGCCTATGTGGGCTGCTGTGTCTCAGCCACACTGCACTCATAAATCTTTGAGCATATACCGACCAAGCATTTGATCAATGGCCTCTGCAAGAGGGACGTTTCCCCAGTCCCACGGAGATGCTCCTCACTTCATGCTGAAATCTCAGTGGGGAAGACAGGGCATGGATCTAACTATCTGGGATTTTTACCTCAACACCTTTGAGGAGAGGATTTTCCTGAAATTCTGGAAAAGGTAGAAAAAATGCCCCCAGTGTCAGCCATAATACTTCCTTTCTTCCTGCTATTTCAAATGTGACCTAAGGGTCCCTTGTGAAAATGTTGAACACAGGAGCTGGTGTAGCCTTGGGTCTCCTCAGAACAGGAAACTGAAGGTCTCCTCCAGGCACCAAGGGGTACTGATATTCCTGTCTGTCCCAGGACACAGGTTAGGCCTGTGTCAGGCTAGGAGACTCCCCCAAACTTCTGCTCACCAGGAAGAAATTCCTGTGTCAGTGCCCTCTCTGTGTGCAACTGGGACAACCATTCTGTGCCTCTGGCACTCGGTAAAGGCCCTGGAATATTGAAACAGGTTCAAGTCTTGGAGTTCAGGGAATAAGATATTGTGAGAATTCAGAGATTGAAGTCGGGGTTAAAGCGCCAGCCCCCCCCCCCCAAAAAATAAAACCCCACCCCCAAAAATACTCAATTGTGCAGATCAGTTCTCCTATTGCGCTGCTCTTAGCCCTTGTTGCTACCTTGCTGTGGACACTTTAAGCCCCATATTATGAGACAGATCATTCTGTATCTCTCCCTTTACTGCTGACTGGTTCACTCAGCATGATATCCTCTCATTTTTTCTGTATTGCAGAAAGTTGAATGATTTTCAACTCAGTAAGCACGTAAGGCTCACAGAGTGTAGACAGGATTAGGACTCTTTCCAGATGTTCCTCATACATGTGAAATTTATGAGTAAAATGTCTCAGGCCAATGCCCCAGACTTTCTGGAATCAGTTGGAAGTGTGTAGCACTAGGAGAGTGGTTGTTGATTTGAGAACTTGGCCTTCCCAGTGTAACTTGGAGTTGTCCCTACACACAGAGGACAGTGGGGAGACTGAGAACAGTCTGACACTGCAGAACTGTAGGTAGCAGTTCAGTCACCAAGGAGCTCCATCTAGGCGCCTGCTCTGTGCAGAGGCAGAAAGGGTGCATTGAGAACAACCCTCGAGGTATGATTCCTGGACTTCCCTGTCCCAGGATTCTGTCTGCACTTTTCTGCTTACCACATTAACAATCCAGGCTGGCCTTCAGGTTGGGCCCCTGCTTCTGTGCTCTGCATTGACCTCGGTCGGAACTTTCCCCAATATTGCGCTATTGTGCCTTTAGGAATTGATGGGTTGTCCTGATTCACGTGTGTTCCCCAGGCTCATCTTCTCTGACATTTCTAAGAATAATGTAGATTAATGAGCCTTTATTTGCTGGTCCCCAATGGCTCAAGACTCGGAAAAGAGACATCTCTGCTGTCAGCAATACTTCACCCTTGCCTCTGCCATAGAGCATCAAGGCCAGTGTTCTAGCAACTTCTTCCAGTCATAACTTTCCCCTGATTATCTCTGCCACTTGCTTCTTAGTGCACACAGGCATCCTCCCTCAAGTTCTATGGACCCATTGCTCTCCTAATAAACTCTGTCACATGACTAAGGGTCTAGGGCTCATGTGAGTTGCTATGTCTTGGTCACACTGCACTCATAAATATTTGAGTATCTACTACCCAAGACAAATGGACCATCCCCTTGTTCCCAGAGTCCCTGAAGTTATGGGATAACTACGTCCAGAGAGACGGGGTCCAAGCATTTGGTCAGTGGCTTCTGCAAGCGGGATGTTTCCCCAGTCGCACTGAGATGCTCTTCACTTTGATGTAGGCAGACAGATATGGAAGGGCCCCTCCCAATGTGATGGCGGCAAATTTCCTGGGAAGTAATAGCTCTGAAGTTGCAAAGGCCAAATTTGCAAACAGGAACTAAGGCCTGATAAGACTGGCCCCTTGTGCCAGCACTGGACCCTGAGGAGGTTGGACCCCTCCAATGGAAGCTCCAGCAGCACCAAAAGGCCAGGAAAGAAATTTCAGAGGATACCCACGCCCATCCCTATTCCCCTAGGCAACCTTCTTAGTAATGGACTTTGACCTAAGTAGAAGCCCCACATGGGGGCAGGTTGGAGAAACCCTATAAAGGCCACCTCGAACAAAAGAGGGGCATACATATGCTGCCCAAGCCCATGTGCTGCTTGTGCCTATATGGCCAAGAACATGTGGTGCCTTAACATCTGTGTCGCCTGAATCTCCTCTCTTGAGATGTGTACTTTCCTGCTTTCATGTCTAATGTATGTAGGGGCTCTTTTCCTCCTTAGAGAAGCCCGGGTTCTCTCTTCAGCATGTTCCTCTCCACTCTCTCCCATTTTCTCTTCCTCCTTCACTTCAAAACCTCCCCAAAAATCTTTTTACTGCAATATTTGTATACTCATGAAATTCTTTTCTGCCCTGGCACTTGGTGCAGGGCCTGAGAGATTGAAACAGGTTCAGGAAATTGGATCTTAAGAGGATTCAGAGATTGAAGTTGGGATCAAAGCCTCTTTCCCCCCAAATACTCAATATATTTCCCAGGAATATCCGTCAATTGGTGAGATCAGACCCCAGGTAAATTCAGCTGGGATGCATGACCCTGGTGGGAGGGAGCAGCCCCTGAGGCCTCACTCAAGATCCTGTCTGCTGGTCCATGCTACTGCCAGCCCTCCTAGACACACCCCAGACAGTGTGTCTGTGCTTGGGTCACGAACTTCCCCTGAGCTGGACTGAGATGCCCCCAACATCAGGACTTCACAGACCCTGACTCTGACCATTTCCTTAACGCCATGTGATAGAAGAAATGTGACTATGTCCCTTTCATATAGGGTCGTCTCCTCAACTGTCCTTGACAAATGGTAGGATTATAGCTCAGGAATATGAAAATACAAGCATGCACAGAGGGTCAGGGGTCCACAGAAACTCCAGAGGGGGATTTGGCCAACACTAAGATTTCAACTCAGAGATCATGATCATGATCACGACCATCCTGTTATTCGTCGATTGCCTCAAGCATGCCCCAGTAACGTCTCCTTCGTCCTAGCCCTGAGATTTTTTAAAAAGTGCCATATTCAAGGCTCTTTCAGAGTTAGGAGAATGAGACACATCATTGTTACTGGTATTTGGCATATTGGGTACGCCATAGGAAGTTTGCTAGACTCTGCCGTGTGAGCAGGGTACATTACATTCGGTAGCCTGCCAGTTTGTCCAAAGTAGGAATGAGATAATAAGATGTTGCGTGGCCGCAAATGCGGCTGCACGTTTCCGGAGCTGGGTTTTATAGTCACTGGGTCTTGGCCGTTGATGTGATTACACGGCGCCGGGGTGGGGGGGGTGGGCAGTTGGTGGGTGTGACCCCTGCCTACTGGAATTTGGAGGATCTGGGTGGAGGATGCTCAGCCCCGATCTGAGCAGGCTTGGAGATCTCATCCCCGGGGCCTGCATGCCTTTGTTCCTCTGTCGGTACCTTCAACTCAGATAATAGAATTTTTTTGCTGAGACACAGAATTTAAGACTAAATATGTGAAAGAGGAAGTCTGCCATGGAATGATCTGCAGTCCAGGAACCTGCAGTGACACCAGTCCAAACTTCCATGTGGTTATTCATGTACCATCTAAGATTCTCCACTCTACAATCCCACAAGAAAATATGAGTGACACCAGGTGTTCTCAAGAGAAGCCATCTTCCTCTTGGCTGTTGCTGAAGGACAGAGAGAGATCCTGAGCCTTTCCCCCAGATGAAGCCTGGCTTTGTGAGCCTCATTATGTGTCTCAAATCCTGACTCTCTGAGGAGGAAGTCAGGAGGATCAGTGTCCCCGTCATCTCCTCATGCGGCACAGCTGCATCCCCCTCAGTTTTCTGACACATGCAGGATGTGGTTGTCACACTGTGTTTCTCGCACAGTAATACACGGCCATGTCCTCGGTGCTCAGCCTGCTCAGTTCCATGTAGGCTGTGTTCTTGGACTTGTCTGCAGTGATACTGACTCTTCCCTGGAACTTCTCTGCATACCTTGTATCACTATCACCAGGGTATATCATTCCCATCCACTCAAGCCCTTGTCCCGGGGCCTGCCGCACCCAGTTCATCCAGGAGCCAGTGAAGGTGTATCCAGACGCTTTGCAGGAGATCTTCACTGATGTTCCAGGCTTTCCCACCTCAGCCCCTGACTGCACCAGTTGCACCTGTGAGTTCACACCTGTGGACAGCAGACAGGAGTGGGTGTACTCCACTTTGACTGGCTCCTTTCCCTCAGCCCAAGACATGGGGACACTTACATGAAGCCACTGCCACCAGGAAGAGAATTCTCCAGGTCCAGTCCATGGTGGGGACCATACACTCAGGGTCTTCTGAAGGTGTGAATGTGCCTGCTGTGTGATGTTTTCGGGTCACAGACACATCTCTATTTAACACAGTGTCCCTCGTGTAATTTGCATATTCATGAGGAGGGAGAATTCATAGCTGAAGCCTGGTCCAACCTGAGTAGGGGCTGGTGGAAGAATGGGTCCATTCTCAAGGGGAGTGAAGAGGTTCACGTTCTGATCCTTGTTTGAGGAGATGAGACCCTGCCCTGTCCCAGGACTCTGTGCACACAGAGCTACCCTTTGGAGGGCCAAGCCCTTCTAGGACCTTCCCCTCAGTGCCCCCAAATCTGTATGGTCTGGACACATCTGGACACAACTGTGCTTTGAGGTTATTTCTGGGATCCTGGAACTCCCCAAGGGATACTACAATGAGACTACAAAACCATCCCAATGCTCCAGAGGTTTCTATTGGAGATATTAAGAATTCCAGAAATAACACCTGCATACAGTCTTTACTACCTTATCAATATCATAAATGGTCCTCCCCAAACGATAAGTATGCACAATTTAACCTTCTGTCTCCTGTACTTACTTTAATTTTGGTATTTTTAAGAAAAGAAACTTTAGTTTTATTGAAAAGGGAAATTCTGTTTCTGAGGAGATTCCTGCATCTCTGCACCCATTTCTGCCACCTTTGCAGCCCTTCAAGCTTGTAACTCTGTGTTCTTGGGATTTGGTGCCCCTTGCAGTCTGGTCCCCACCCTGCAGTTAGAGCCTTTGTGCTCTCAGAGGCATTAACAGTTTGGTGTCTCTTCTGTAGGATTGAATACTGGGACTTCATTTCAGAAGCCTTGTTCACATATCATATTCTCTTATGAGACTTTTCTTTTGGTTTTGAGTCACACTTGGCAGGTGTGAGGGCTTACTCCTGGCTCTGTGCCCAGGAATCCCTCAGGCAGATGGATCCTAATAAAATATTCGTAAATCAAATAGTTATATATATATATATATATATATATATATATATATACATATATATGTTAAAATTAACACTGTCTTTGCTGAAATCATGTAAAAGTGCTACTTTAAATAATTCACTCAAATAAAAATACTGTAAACCATCAAAATAAAAGAGGATTTAAATATTTAAGTAAAGACTTTAAACAAAAATTTTATATTAAATTTGCTAAGTTAACGAAGACTTCAAAAACCAGGCATGAGTCTAACATAGCTGCCAACAAGTTTATTACATAGCAGTATTAGTGGAAGGCAAAATGAATAGAATACAATAAAGTTTTATGGCACATATGACTTTTACTCTGACTTTTTAGCAATACAGAATAGTATTGTTTAACGAAATGTACTTAGAGAAATGCAAGAGGAAAGAAAGAGAGAGCCATGTTCATGAGAAAACATGGGGTTCTCCAGAAGGGAAAAAATCCTTGAGTTCTGATTTCTGGTCCAGAAACACCACCTGCATACAAGTTTTACTGCTTTATCAATATGATAAAAGGATAAGTATGCACAGTTTAAGCTTCTGTGTTCTATATTTATATTAATTTTGGTTTTCTTGAGAAAGAAAAATTTATTTATATTGAAGAAAGAAATCCCGTTTCTGAGGAATTTCTGCATCTCAGCAACCATTTCTCCCATCTCTGCACCCCTTCTAGCCTGAAACTCTGTGCTCTTGGGACTTGGCGCCCCCTGCAGCCCGGTCCCCACCCTTCAGGGAGAGCCTCTGGGCTCTCAAGGGCTTCAACCTCTTGGGGGTCTCTAACACAGGATGGAATCCTGAGACTTCACTTCAGAAACCTTGTTCATGAGTCATATTCTTTTTTTTTTTTTTGCTTTTTGGGTCACACCCGGGGATACACAGGGGTTGCTCCTGAATCTGCACTCAAAAATTACTCCTGGAAGTGCTCAGGGGACCATATGGGATGCTGGGAATTGAACCTGGGTCGGCTGCAGGCAAGGCAGACGCCCTACCCGCTGTGCTCTCACTCCAGCCCCAGTCATATTCTTTTATGGGCTTTTTTTGTGTGTGTTTTGAGCCACACCTGGCAATTCTGAGACTGAGGAGTTACTCCTGGCTCTCTTTTCAGGAATAGCTGAGATGGATGCATCCTAGGAAAATATTGGCAAATCAAGTAGTTTTATATATAATATACATAACTTAAAACGTGACACTGAGTGTTCTCTGCTGAGATCATGTAAAAGTGATATAATAAATAATTTACTCAAATAAAAATAGATAAAACCATCAAACTAAAAGAGGATTTAAGTTTTTATGTGAAGACTTTAATATAAACACAAAATTATATTAAATTTGCTGAATTAATAAAAAATATTTAAAAACCAGGCATGAGTCTAACACAGCTGTCAACAACTTTATTACATAGCAGTATTTTTGACACAAATATAGGTAAATTAGGATAAAATTAATAAAGCTTTATGCACATATGACTTGAACTCTGACTTTCTCAGTGATATAGAATAGTATTATTTAAAGAAATTTATGTAGAGAAACGCAAGGGGAGACAAAGAGAGAGCCGAGTTCATCAGATCACATGGACTTGTCCAAATGGGAAAAATCCTTGAGTTCTGATTTCTGGTCAGACATGATAGAAGTTTGGAAGACATCTTTCCACCAAGCACACGTGAAAACCTGAACAAGAGAAAATCAGAGATTCACTTTCTGTCTCTCTGTGAATGCAAGGTAGAAAGAGATGGAGAGATAATTAAGATAGTATTATCTAAAGAAATTTACTTAGGGAACTTCAAGGAGGGAGGGAGGGAGAGAGAGAGAGAGAGAGAGAGAGAGAGAGAGAGAGAGAGAGAGAGAGAGTGCACAGGATTGTGACAGGAAGGACAGTCCAAACACAGGATCTTGTCATCATCACCTGAGCCATCCTTCTCCTTTGTTGATCCCTAGGATTCTATATCCTCCCTTATCTATGTGTTGCAATACAGACACTGAAAGGTTATCATGTATATCTTTTTTCATACTTTCAAAACTCAGTTCTTGTTCAGAGTGATCATATCTTATCTAACTATCCCTGTAATACTCCCCCTCATACACTTGTAGCAAGCTTAAAATTATTGACCTGTCTTTCCAGCCCCTGCGTTTCCTGGCATTGAATATTAATCAATTAAGACCTCCAGGACTAGCCACCACCATGCTGAGACCACTCTCCGCACACATGAAGGTACTGGCAGAGGGACAAAGCCACGTGGGTTTCGGGGCCGAGATCTCCAAGCCTACTCGAATTGGAGTCGAGCATCCTCCACCCAGATCCTCCAAATTCCAGTAGGCGGGGGTCCCACCCACCAACTGGCCCCCTGGCGCCGTGTAATCCCATCAGCGGCCAAGACTCAGAGACTGTGAAAACCAGCTCCCGGACGAGAACAGTGCTGTCTCCTGCCCCCGCGCCTGGCTGTCCTCGCCGGGGCCCCTTGGAGGGGAGCGGGTTGAGCTTTCCTCCCCGCCCCGACCAGGGCTCCTGCAGCCGAAGACCTCCAGGACCAGCCACCACCATGCTGAGACCACTCTCCGCACACATGAAGGTACTGGCAGAGGGACAAAGCCACGCGGGTTCCGGGGCCGAGATCTCCAAGCATTCGGGGCCGTGCGACATCTTATTATGACATCTCATTCCTACTTTGACAAACTGGCAGGCTACCAAATGTAGCCTGCCCACACGGCAGGGTCTGGCAAACTCCCCGTGGTGTACCCAATATGCCAAATACCAGTAACAATTATGGGTCTCATTCTCCTAAAGAGCCTTGAATATAATCTCAGGGCTAGGATGAAGGAGACGTTACTGGGGCCTGCTCGAGGCAATCGACGAATAACAGGATGATTTGTGATTTGTGAATATTAATCTCATACAAAAGTTTAAATCCCACAGAACGATGAAATTATTCTATATCTGTTCCTCTCCTTCTGATTCATTCACTCAGCGAGATACTCTCCATTTCCCTCCATTTATAAGCAAATTTCATGATATCATTTTTCCTGGTAGCTGCATAGTATTCCATTGTGTAGAAATACTATATTCCATCCAGTCATCTGTTCTCAGATACTCTGCTTGTTAAAGATTTGGCTATTGTGAATACAATATTATGATGCAGTAAACATGGGTATGCGAATATATTTCTAAATTTGTGTTTTGGGTCCATTGGGGTCAATGCCAAGAGTGAAATTTTTGGATCATATGAAAGATCAATTCTTAGTATATTGATTAGTACCTAAGTTTCTTTGAAAGAAGTCAATCCCTTTGATATTCCCACCTGCAGAGGATGAGGATTGCATTTCCCCTACATCTATGCTAAAATATAGAATGTTTTGGTTCTTTGTGATGTTTGCCCTTCTACCTAGTAAGAGGTGATATCTCATAATTATTTCAATTTTCATTTCTCTGATAAGTGATGGGGAGAATTTGTTCCTACAGTTCTCTGCCTCAAAGTCTTCTTTAAGGACGTATCTATTTCAAACCCCCATTTTAGATGGGGTTTATTTTCTTTGTTAAGTACTACAAGTGCTTTGTATATGTTTTATTAATCCTACATCAGATGAGGGGTGGGCAGATATTTTCCCCAGTTTTTTGCTTGTCTTTTGATTTTGTTCATAATTTCATTTACATTGATTGTGTCATTTAAGACAAATATAATATTGACAACTCAAAGCATGAAATGGGTGAATAATTTGGCTCCAACTTGACCCCAAAATTATTGCTTTATGGGAGGGAAATTGAAAAAAGAAGGCAAAGAATCATGTGTTTGAACTTAGCTGAAAGTAACTGCTTGTTTGCAACACAAAACGTTTGTCATAGGCTGACCACAATCACAAACACAAAGTCAACTTCAACTTCAATGTTGAGTGTAGAAACAGCCGAGAGAGTCGGTGAGTCCCCAGGTGAAATTGTGATCAATGTGACTGGATCATTGCAGGTTCAGAGTCGGGACACACCTCACGTGTCTTCACAGCACAGGGCCTCACTCAGCCTCTGTGCACACAGCAAGGTCCTAGGATGTGGGTCCTCCTTCCACAAGCACCAGGTGAAACATAATCGACTCTGGACTCACTCCCCACTAACTTCTCAAAGAGACACCAGGATACAGAACTTCCTCCTCAGACTAAGATGAGCCTCAGGTACTTTATGTGTCTCCTGGAAACCCCAAATCATTAACTAGTGGAGATGATCATAGTCGTGTTCATGGCAGCACCAAATACAGTAGCCAAAATACACACACAACACACAACCACAGCTTTCAGTTCTGTCTGTGTCTCCTCATTCAGTCATGGAGTCTGTTCTTTCTCTCCTTCAGTTCTGTTTGGAGGACAGTAATCATTGTTCCCTTCGTTCACTCCCTGAGATTCCTGAGTATCCCTGTCAGTGTTTTCCTCAGGTCAGAGAGCACTGAGAGGATTGTTGCTCTCGGCACACCCACAGAGCAATCGGATGTTCTGATACCCTTACCTGGATTCAGTCCACATCCCTTAAACAATCACGTGATCACTTGACATCCCATTGCTCATAAATTTGCTCGAGCTGGTGCCAGTAACGTCTCCATTGGTACCTATCGCATGCTAGGGATGCCTGATTGTTCTAGGAACACAAAGAGCCTCAAAAACCAATCATTCAGGGTCTTGACGAAGAAGTCTGGCCATCTCATAGGTGGGTAGCCATGTGATCTTTTAACATCCAGTGGAATCCAGTCGGTAACAGCTCTAGTCCAGCAGTCATCTCCAAATCTCATTACGTGTCCAACCCATCTGATTTTGGACACCTTGGCAAATGAGACAGTGTCCCTGATTCTTGACCGTCAACAGACATTGAAACTCGGGATTCTTTCTCTCATTTGAGTGAAGCGTGATACTCCAAGCATAGCTCTTTTGATTCCTCTTTGGGAGACCCGAATAGCGTTCTCATCCTGTTTTAAATTTGTCTTTCTTCATTTTGGCAGCCTAGTTCGGCCTTGAGATTTTATCAGCCTCTTCTTCCTCATCCTTCTTAATGCTGCTGTATTGGTGGCTCTTTCAGGGTCAGGAGAATGAGACCCATTGTATTTACTGGTTTTGGCATATCAAATATGCCACGAATAGCTTGCCAGGCTCTGCCGTGTGGGCGGGATACTCTCAGTAGCTTGCCAGGCTCTCCGAGAATGATAGAGGCTTTTAGGGGGGCCTCTAATCTCCCTTGTAGGTGTTCCCGTGGTTCAAACCATATTTGAACCCTATCAAATATGGTGTTGCAATCCTGGAAGATGGGTATTAAGTGTCTTATGATGTGATTGTTGTTCCATTAAACAATAAAATCATATTTTCATTGTTCCCGGTACTCTGTGGGAGCAAAGTGTGTAAGTACCCAGTGGTCTGCGCATGGATTGGGTGAAGTTTCTCATTCTATTCAGCTAGGGCTGTGACTCTAGTGACTTCTGGCAGCCACAAAGGAATGGGAGTGAAGATAGATGGTCGGCAACTACACCACCTCCGCTTTGCTGATGACATTGTTTTAATAACACCAAACATCAGCCAAGCGGCACAAATGCTGGCCGACTTTGACCGTGAGTGTGGAAAGGTAGGACTACAGCTGAATCTTACGAAGACAATGTTTATGAGAAACAGTCTCGTTCCTGACGCCCCATTTGCTCTCAATGGAACGACCATCTCCGAATGCAACAGCTATGTGTACCTAGGTCGAGAGGTCAACATGACAAATGACCTGGCACCCGAGCTGCGCAGGAGGAAGAGAGCGGCTTGGAACGCCTTCAAGGGCATCGAAGAAATAGCTAAGAGGATGAAGAACCTCCGGCTCTGGGCACATCTCTTTGATTCCACTGTTCTTCCTGCATTAACATATGCCTCAGAGATCTGGGCCCTATGCAAACAGGATGAGAATGCTATTTGGGTCTTCCAAAGAGGAATTGAAAGAGCTATGCTCTGAATATCACGTTTCACTCAAATGAGAGAAAGAATCCAGAGTTCCGACATCCGTCAAAGATCAAGAATCAGGGACGCTGTCTTGTTTGCCAAGGTGTCAAAAATCAGATGGGCTGGTCACGTAATGAGACTTAAAGACGACAGCTGGACTAGAGCTGTTACTGACTGGATTCCACGGGATGTCAAAAGACCACGTGGCCGCCCACCTACAGATGGTCAGACTTCTTCATCAAAATCATGAACGATTGGTTTGAGGCTCTTCATGTTCCCAGAGCGAACAGATGCCATTGGGCTACACTGGCACGTGACAGGGACAAATGGAGACATTACTGGCGCCCGCTCGAGCAAATCGACGACTATGGGAAGTTAAGTGATTAAGTAATTAAGTGAATGAGAGTTTCATGGATTAGAAGTTCTGATGAATATTCACAATGAGATACAGCGCAGTTATAAGAAATGACAAAGTATCAGCCTCATGAATGGAACTAGAGAATATCACATTAAGTGAAATTTGTCAGAAGGAGATGAACAAATACAATCTCATTCATCTGTGGTAGAAGAAAACAAAGCATCAAGATGAAGAAGATGCAATGATAACAGACCCTGCATCCTAACTGTAACCACAATCTGGGGTTCCCTAGACGACTCAGGTGGGGGCTCAGATCACTGGTAAGAAGAGGCCGAGCACAGGGCCTACAGCAGAGTGTGGAGGTCTGTGGGGATTTGGTGCTGGGAGAAGCGCAGGGAGTTTGTGACCCACAAGCATTATCGTTTTTCCCCAAAGACAATAAAAAAGGTAATGGGGGAAACCCTCCTTTCTGTGAAAAGGAATGAACTTTATTGAAGAAAAATCGACCACACTTGACCTAGCAGGACACAACAGTCTCCAGTGGACTCTGAGACAGGAAAGGAAGAAACAAATTTGTGCTAAAACTTAATCACTTGACTTCCCGTTAATCTTCGAATTGCTCGAGCGGGCGCCAGTAAAGTCTCCATTTGTCCCTGTCACGTGCTAGTGTACCTCGATGGCATGTGTTCGTTCTAGGAACACGAAGAGACTCAAACCGATCATTCAGGATCTTAATGAAGAACTCTGACCATCTGGAAGGTGGGCGGCCACGCGGTCTTTTGATGTCTCGTGGAATCCAGTCAGTAAAGGCTCTAATTCAGCGGTCATCTCCAAATCTCATTACGTGTCCAGCCCATCTGATTTTTGATGCCTTGGCAAACGAGACAGCTTCCCTGATTCTTGATGGTCGGCTGAGGTCAGAACTCCAGATTCTGTCTGTCAATTGAGTGAAACGTGATAATCCAAGCATAGCTCTTTCGATTCCTCTTGGGAGATCCAAATAGAGTTCTCATTCTGTTTGCTTAGGGCCCAGATCTCTGAGGCATATTATAATGCAGGAAGAACAGTGGAATCAAAGAGATGTGCTTCGTGCTGGAGGTTCTTCATCCTCTTAGCTATTTCTATGACGCTCTTGAAGGTGTTCCAAGCCACTCTCTTCCTCCTGCGCAACTCAGGTGCCAGGTCATTCATCATGTTGACTCTCGACCTAGGTACACATAACTGTTGCTTTCAGAAATAGTCATTCCGTTGAGAGCGAATGGAGCATCAGGAACAAGGCTGTTTCTCATAAACATTGTCTTCATAAGATTCAGCTATAGTCCGACCTTTCCATACTCAAAGTCGAAGTCGGCCAACATTTTTGCCGCTTGGCTGATGTTTGGTGTTATTAAAACAATGTCATCAGCAAAGCAGAGGTGGTGTAGTTGCCGACCATCTATCTTCACTCCCATTCCTTCCCATTCCAGTCGTCGCATGATGTTCTCGAGGGTGGCACTGAAGAGTTTCGGTGAAATGGTATCACCCTGCCGAACACTTTTCTTGACATCAATGATTACTTCTTTGTGGAAAGGTGAGATCCTGGTAGTGAATTAATAGTACAGCTCACGGAGGATCCTGATGTGTTGAGTTTGAATGTCCTATTTGGCTAGGGCTTCAATGACCCCTTCAGTCTCAACAGAATCAAAGGCCTTCTTTAAATCAATGAACGTTAGATGGAGCGGCATCTTGAACTCCCAAGAAACCTCAATGAGCTTGGTTATTGTGTGGATATGGTTGATGGTGCTGAATTCTTTGCAGAACACGGCTTGCTCACATGGTTGTCCTTGATCTAGTGTTCTACCAATCGTATTCAGGATAACTCCAGTGAACAGGTTGTAGAAGACAGACAATAGGCAGATTGGGCGATAGTTGCCAATGTCGTGGATGTCTCCCTTCTTGTACAGTAGTACAGTCCTGCTGGATTTCCATTGGGACAAAATCTTGCATTCACACAGGTAGTGTGTGAAGAGCCGTACCAGTGTATTGATGAGTACTGATGGCAGGTATTTTAGGTGGTCGGGTCTGACCTTGTATGGGCTGGGTGCTGTTCACTTCTTAACCGACAAAATGCGTGTGGGATTTCCGAATGGTTAACGCTGGGAAAGACATATCCATCCTGCGGAATTTGGTAAGTGGGCAGGTGAACATGGATATCGAAGAGATCTGAGTAGAGGTCATGGATAATCTTCTCCATTGCCCTTCTGGAAGATGTGATAGAAACAACAGGACATCAGAGGACAGTCATATTGGTCTTATAGTTGGCAAAGGACAGGCGGGCGTTGCGAAAGCTTTTCCCAGCCTCTGCCATCTCTGCCAGCACTGCTTCTCTTCTCTCTTTGAGGTCTTCCTTTATTGCTTCTCTGCACTGCTTCGCGAGCTCGAACGTTGCTTACAGTTGCCTGAGGCTTGCGTCAAGTCATGTTGGCCAATGAGCTCAAGAGTTTTCTAAGATAGGAGTCTTTTTGTGGCTCTCTCTCTGTGTTCCTCACTCAATCATGGAGGTGCTGAACCAGTTGATCTTATCCTCGTTAATGTTGTCAATGACAGCATCTTCCCATTTTGCCACAATAGTGCCAAAGAGCTCCAAGTTGGTGGTCGTTCTGGGAGTTCTATTCTTAAACTATATTTCTTTATATATTTTAATTTTAAAATAAAGGAAAAGAGTCCAATACAACAACCGCATACATGTCTTTGGAACCCAGCCCTATAGTCCCTGAAGCAAATCGCCCCCTGGTTGTCACATGCACTCCTGCAGCTCCCAAGTTTCCCTCAGCAGGTTTTGTCTGGGCTCACAGTGTCTCCTGCACAATAATACACGGCTGTGTCCTCAGTTACCGAGTTGCTTGGAGATGCTGAGTCGGGACTGAAGACTTGAGTTATAGTATATGATTCCAGTACTCCCTATACCACCAATCCATTCCAGCCCATTTCCAGGGAATTGGCGGACCCAGTGTACACGATTGCTGGTTATAGAGAATCCAGACACCGAGCAGGTGAGGGACAGAGTCTGAGAGGGAATCACCAGACTTGGTCCTGACTCCTGCAGCTGTAGCTGGGACAAGACACCTGGAGACAGAGACCCACAGTGAGTCACGGACTCAGAGCTCCTATACCCACCTTGGATCATCTGTCCAGAGGATACTCACATCCTGGTGCTGCCACCAGAAAGAGGAGGAACCAGCGCTGATGCGTGTTCCTGCCCAAGAGGTCCATGATCTCAGACACCATGTCAGGGGGAGAGGGAGCCTGGGTTGGGTTGACTCTGAACGTGGTTTTAATTCTGGTTCCCGAGTACAGGTTTGCATGAGGGAGCCTCTGTAGAGAAAGAAGGTCCCAGGGGAAGCTTGTGTGTGGGTTCCCCTGGAAGGAGGTACTGAGTGTGACTTACAGCACTTTGGCCTATCCCTGGGTCCATCAGAGTTGGGCCTCTTCCTCCAGCACAGGAAACATTCTGAGGAGCTCTCAGGAAATAGGAATTTCTGAGGGGGAAACATCAGCTGGGGAGGAGAGTCCTCATGTCCCGGTGCCTGAGAACCAAACCCAGCCACCCCAGGGCCTCTATCCTGTAGACAGGCCCCTGACCCTCCATTTTCGTGTGTGGTGGCTTTTGTTCTAGAACTGTCTGTGGAAAATTTAGGTTTGAACAGCCAGGTTTATTGTTAAAATAAATTCTGACAGAGCTGGGTTGAACCCAAAGTTAATAAAATTTTACAGTAGTGTCTTCTCACATTTATCTTGGATAAAAATTCCTTCTTCTGCAGCAGGTTTACCCTTAACTATTCAAAGTAATTTTAAGAAGCGTCATTGTCACTGATGATGGACTTAATCGGAACAAGGAAGAGCCTCTTCCCCATGACCTGCCTGGTGTGGTTGCCCTGGTAACAGCGCCTGATCCTGCTCTATCCTGTCTATAACTCAGTGTCCATAAATTAGCATGAACCTCAGTACCCTGTACTGCAGTCATCACTGAGGAATCCTGACCCTGTCTGGAGCATAGAAAGAGCTCTTAGAAGACCTTCAGCACACAATCTATTTGTCAGGGAGCCTGGTCTTAGTATTCAGACTCAAAAATTTGACAGGTGTTCAAGCACAAAATTCCTGAACACTGTCAGGTGTGGCCATCCACAGCCCCCAAATGAATAGAGCCGAGACACAGGGTGTGTCACTTATTGTACCTCCTATTTCCAGGAAGCACCAGAGGGTTGGGATAAATCCAAGGGACCGTAAAATATGTCCTAAAATTTAATTAAAAAAAATTCAGCAGGGGCTGGAGCAATAGTACATTGGGTAGAGCATTTGCCTTGCATGCGGCCGACCTGGGTTCGATTTCCAGCATCCCATATGGTCCCCTGAGCACTGCTAGGAGTGAGTCCTGAGTGCAGAGCTAGGAGCAACCCCTGTGCATTTCCAGGTATGACCCAAAAAGAAAAAGAAAAAAAATCAGCATTGGGGCTGGAGCGGTAATACATTGGGTAGGGGTTTTGCCTTACATGCGGCCCACCCGGGTTCTATTCTCAGCATCCTGTATGGTCTCCCGAGCATCTCTAGCAGTGAATTCTGAGTTCAGATCCAGGAGTAACCCCTGCACATTGCCGGGTGTGACCCGCCCCCCCAAAAAAATAATTCAGCATTAAGGGTCAAAAATCATCAATGTACCCAAATTATTAAAAAATACAACTAAAATAAATACAGATGCCCCCAAAAGTCAGACAGTGTGAGTATTTGGGGTGAATGAGTCTCCCTTTCACAGCCACGGTACCTCTAGTGTGGCACCTGAATTATCCTGAGCTCAGTGAGTGCTCTTGAAAGCAAATAGGAGATGGACAAGAAGCGTTACTTATCTTTCCATCATTGCACTTTGGATCAGGGTCTCTAACCTCCACCAAAGACCCCAACGCTCCTGTCAGACTCGTACCTCAAAATTACATTCCAGTGTGTAACTAGGAGAAGACAAGCTGAACTCTTGTCAGTACTGAAACAAACATTGTCTCACATTCTGACAAGACGTGAGAGAACAAGGTGTCTTTTATTCATATGAGAAAATGGGGGGAACCAATTTCCTTTACTCAGCTCAGGGTCAGGGCACACTTTGCCGTACCCTGTAGGAAGCCAGTCCAGGTGGTGCTGAAGAAGTGCAGGGGCGAGTTTTGATGATTCTCAAAAATTTAGAAACTGAGCTCCTATTTGACCCAGCAGTACCACTCCTGGGAATATATCCCAGAGAGGCAAAAAAGTATGATGTTTGCACTTGTATGTTTATTGCTGCACTGTTCACAATAGCCAAAATCTGGAAAAAATCTGAGTGCCTGAGAACAGATGACTGGTTAAAGAATCTTTGGTACATCTACACAACGGAATACTATGCAGCTGTGAGAAATGATGAAGTCATGAAATTTGCAAACAGGTGGTTCTACCTGGACAATATTATGCTAATAGAAATGAGTCAGAAAGAGAGGACAGACATAGAAATACTGCACTCATATGGGGAATATAAATAAACAGAAAGGGAGACGCACACCCAAGAATAGTTGAGATAAGTACGAAGAGGTATGCTCCACGGCTTGGAAGCCAGCTGCACATGCTGGGGGGAAAGGCACCTCAGATAGAGAAGGAACACTAAATAAAAGGGTGTTTGGAAGACACGCTTGAGATGAGAGATGTGAGCTGAAAGTAGGCTATAGGCAAAACACAATGGCCACTCAATACCTTTATTGCAAACCATTACACCCTAAAGGAAAGAGAGAGAAAAAGGGAATGCCCTGCCACAGAGGTGGGCAGGGTGGGGGAATGGGGGTGTGGGAGGGCTACTAGGATCATTGGTGGTGGATATGGGCACTGGTGGAGGGATGGGTACTTCATCATTGTATAACTGAAACCCAAACACAAAATTTTGTAAGTCTAAAACTGTACCTCATGGTGTTTCACTAATAAAAAATTTTTATTTTAAAAAAAGGATTTGATAGATTTCACTACCAATGCCCTTCTTTAAGTGTATTATCAGTTATTTTATGTATTTTCCTGATCAGTCATTGGGTGCATATATGTCTCGAGTGTGGCTTTTTCCTTATGTACATATCCCTTGATTATTAACATGAACTTCATGTTTCTGGTAACCTTGTTCAGCCTGAAATCTATGCCATTGGACACTAGTATGAACACCCAGGTCATATTAAAGATATTCTTTGCTAAAAGAATTGTTTTCCAGCATTTGACTTTGAGTCTGTGTTTGCTCCAACAAGTTAAATTTGTGTCTTTTAGGCAGAAGAATGTTGCAGCAATGTTTCAATTGACTTTACCACCGTGTGTCTCTTAATTGGTGCATTCAGACCATTAACATTGTGCCATCTTTCTTTAGAGAATTATTGTGTTTGTCTCACATTATAGTCATTCCTTGAGCTTTTCTTTCAATATTAATTTGCGTCCTTGAAGTTTCTGAGCTATTGTTTGTCCATGAATTAGGTTATCTTTCTTTTGAATATAAATGGGAGTCTACTGGGTAAAGTATTCTTGGTGAAGCTCCACTTTGCTAAGTTTTTATAACTATATCTATCAATTAATACCCATGTTCCAGGATTGCCGAAACATATTTGATAGGGTTAAAATATGGTTTGAATAATGGGAACACCTACAAGGACAATTAGAGGCCGCTCTAAAAGCCTCCATCCTTCTCAGAGAGCATGGCAAGCTACCCTTAGGGCCTCCTGAATGTGGTCGCATGTTTTCTTCAGCCCTGGGATCGTTGTAGCAATGATGTCTTTGATGGTTTCTTCTTCATCAGGGTTTTCTTCCTGTCCCTCTGGAACTCCAATAATTCTTATGGTACTCTTCTTGGCTTCATCACTATCCTCTCTTGCCATCTGTTTCCGAATTGTGAGTCTCTTTTCCATTTTCTGCTGTTTTCTGGAGAGTCTCTGGTCTTCATCTTTGAGCTCACTGATTCTGTCCTCAGCAGCTGTTACTCTGCTGCTGAGGCCTTCCACTGAGTTTTTCAATCGCCTACCAGGCTTTTCAGGTCTGACATTTCCGTTTGTAATTTTATTTGCATTTTCCTCATTTCTACCTTCAAATTCTCTTGTGTTTTATTGACATTGCTTTCCGTTGTTTCTTTTAGCTCCCTAAGCATCCTCAGTAGCTCCCTTCTAAATTCTTTGTCAGAGAGGTTGTCTAGCACTTCATTACTGTTGGCGTCTTCTGGGTTAGCCTCTTCAATCAGTAAGCTTGGTGGGATTCTGTGTTGCTTTACCATTGTGACCTGTGTGGTTTAGACCTTCACGCTCACTGTTACTATTCTGCTTAAGATGCAGAATAAAGTGAGATGGGCTTAATGAATTATTGGCTAATGTGTTTTTGGTGATTAAGCTATCCTAGTGAAAGTTCCATCTAAGAGGGTAACTTATGTTTCCTATGGGAAATGTAGGGGGAGAAAAACTCGCAGCCCCATTAGTGGAGTGAGTGAGCAGAGAATGGCGGAAAGGCTCAGCTTTGGTCTCATGTAGTGTGCCTCAAATCCCGTACCCCGCAGACCAAGGATGAAAAACTGCCATTCTCAGGGAGTCTAGTTAGACACGCAGCCCTGGGAAGGGGCCCTGACACTGGCAGGTACCTGAATGAATGAGCAGAGAGTGGTGGAATCACTCAGCTTTGGGCTCACAGTTGTTCCTCAATTCCCGTACCCTGCAGACCAAGGATGAAAACCAGCCAATTTCAGGGGATCTAGTTAGACGTGCAGCCCCGGGAAGGGGCCCTGCCGCCAGGCGGGTAGCTGGATAAGTGAGCGTCAAATGGTTTGCACAATATGGAAAAATACACTTTAAGTGTTGGTCCTACTGTCTAGACAAAAAAATCCATTTTGTCACCCACAGATGTCCCTGGGAGCCAAGTGTTTAGTTAGAATTAGGAGGAAGGAAGAATGGCCAGAAAACAGGGCCTTGATTTCTGGAAACCCACTGGAGCAAGTCCAAATCTATGCTGTTTTTGTATATTGTCTCAGAGTAAACACCTCTGTGGTCAAAGGTATTTGTCCTGATTATGTAAAGACCTCGGATGTGTAAGAGCTAAGCTCAGACAAAGCTAGAAAATTGACCTAAGAATGTTGTCTCCTGAGATTCCTGGTTCTAAGTAATGACTCTCAATGTGCTGGGCATTTGGAGCACTCAGACTACTAGGGAGTTAGTCCCCCGAGCAACACCCTTTCTCTCTTCAGTCCGTCTGTATGTTCATACTCACAGGATCCCACAGCTGGTCCCTGTTCACAAGAATCGTCACTGTAACTAGAGATGCAGAGGTGGTGGTTGTGGGGGGGAGGTTCCTCCCCTGTACGTAGTTCATCAGGTTAATTCCCTGCCCTTCACATGGTTTCCCGTGTACCCATCAGGAGTGATCCCTGAGCACAGAACCAGGAGTATAGAAAAGTGGCACAAGCAACATGAAAAAACCAACAAGGGCTGAGATATAGTACAGTGGTAAGACAATTATGTTGCACATGGCCAACCCAGATTCCTGGAGGTGTGGATTTCTCCCTGGCATAGTCCCTTGATCACTAGAGGACAATGGACTTGTAGAGAGTTCCCCAGGCCCAACTTTTCTGACGTTTCTAAGAATAATGTAAATTAATTGCCCTTGAGTTGCTAGTGCCCAATGGCTCGAGACTTGGGAGAGACACATCTCTGGTGTCAGCAATACTTCAATCTTGCCTCTGCCTCAGAGCATCAAGCTCCAGAAGCTTCTTCCAGTCATAACAATCCCCTGCTGTCTTTGCCACTTGCTCCTTAGTGCACACAGGCATCCTACCTCGGCCTCTATGGGCCATTGCTCTCCCAATAAACTCTGTCATATGACTAAGGGTCAAGAGCCTATGTGGGCTGCTATGTCTCAGCCACTCTGCACTCATAAATCTTTGAGCATCTACTGACCAAGACAGATGGGCCAACTCCTTGTTCCAAGAGTCCCTGTAATTACGAGATAACTACATGCAGACGGGGGCCCATGCATTTGATCAATGACCTCTGCAAGGGGTATGTTTCTCCACTCCCAGTGAGATGCTCCTCATTTCATGCTGAAATCTCAGTAGGGAAGACAGGACATAGATAGAACTATCGGTAATTTTTTAACTCAATACGTTTGAGAGGACAGGATTTTCCTGAAAATCTGGAAAGGGTTAAAAATATGCCCCCAGTGTCAGCCAAAACATTTCCTTTTTCCTGTTATTTCAAGTGTGACCTAAGGGTCCCCTGTGCAAATGTTGAACACCGGAGCCTGTGTGCCTTGGGCCTCCCCTGAACAGGAAACTGAAAGTCTCCTCTAGAGACTGAGTGAGGGAAACTGAAGATCCTGTCTGTCCCAGAACACGGATGGATGGTTAGACCTGGGTCAGGACTGGAAGACTCCCCCACATTTCTGCCTACAAAGGAGCACTTCCTGTCCCAGTGCCCTGGCTGTGTGTAGCTGGGACAACCATTCTGTGCCTTTGGCACTCAATGCAGGATCTGGGAGATTGAAACAGGTTCAATTCTTGGAGCTCAGAGAATAGGATTTTGTGAGAATTCAGTAACTGAAGTCATAGTTAAAGTCCCTTCCCCCCAAAATACTCAAATGTGAGGATCAGTTCTCCTATTGCACAACTCTTAGCCCTTGTTGCTACCTTGCTCTGTATTCTTCAAGCCCCATATCATGGGACAGATCATTCTGTATCTCTCCATTTTCTTCTGACTCATTCACTCAGCATAATATTCTCCAGTTTTTTCCTATATTGGAGAAAGTTGAGAGATTTTCAATTCATTAAGCATAGTAAGGTTCCCAGTAGCTAGACAGGATTAGGACTCTTTCCAGTGTTCCTCATCTATGTGAAATTTATGAGTAAAATGTCTTCAGAGCAATGTTCCAGACTTTCTGGATTCAGTTGGAAGTGTGTAAAACTAGGAGAGTGGATGGTGACTCAAGAAAGGTGGCATTACCAGGCATCACTTGGAGTTGTCACTACACACAGAGGACAATAGGGAGACTGAGGACAGTCTGACACTCCAAAACTGTAGGTAGCAGTTCAGTCACTAAGGAGCCCCATCCAGGCGCCTACTCTGTACAGAGGTAGGAAGGGTGCATTGAGAACAAACCTCGATGTCTGATTCCTGGACTGCCCTGTCCCAGGAATCTGTCTGCATCTTTCTGCTCTATCACACTGACAGTCCAGGCTGGACTTCAGGTCGGGCTCCTGCTTCTGTGCTCTGCACTGACCTCGTTCAGAACTTTCGCCCATAGTGATAGCACAGCGGGTAGGGCGTTCGCCTTACAAGCGGCCAACATGGCCGACCCGAGTTCGATTCCTCCGCCCCTCTCGGAGAGCCCGGCAAGCTACTGAGAGTATTCGATATGCCAGACACAGTAACAACAAAGTCTCCAATGGAGACGTTACTGGGCCCGCTCGAGCAAATCGACGATCAACGGGAGGGCCTTTACCTTTACCTTTACCTGTGCTCATCGTGCTTTCAGGAATTGAAGGGCCGTCCTGATTCATATACGTTCGATGTTCACCTCGGGGGGGGGGGGGGGGGATGAAAATACTCTCTATCAGTACAAGTATTTTTCCTGTCATTGGGAAGGGTTTTCCTCACTTTTTGTAAATTGACCTCACGTTTTGATAAATTTGGTAACAGTTTTCAAAGTGCGGATATGAATCTTGGATTCTGCATAAGAAGAAATGGTCATAGTCCAACGACAGAAGCACATATATTCCCAGTAATACTATGGTGGTATGACTGATAGCTCATCACATATTCATGCTGTCTAGTCTGTACTTTTCTGCATGGATATAGTCATTGGATCTATATCCTCCATAGCAATTGAGAGAACGTGATAAATTTTGATTATTTATTCCCAATTGCAAGGCATGCATAAAATTAACGTCTCACTCAATACCATATATTTCGCAGGAATATTGGTCAATTGTTGAGGTCAGGCCCAGGTAAACTCAAATGGGATTCATTATCCTGGGGTGGAGGGAGCAGCCCCTGGGGCCTCACTCTAGAACCTGTCTGATGGTTCATGCTACTGCCACAACTCCTGGGCACACCTCTGACAGTGTGTCTGTGCTTGAACATTCCCCTGAGCTGGGCTTAGATGCCCCCAACATCAAGTCTACACAGATTCTGACCCTGACCATTTCCTTACCACCACATGATAGGACAAATTTGACCATGGCCTCTTTCATAGAGGATCATCTCCTCCACTGTCCATGGCAGAATTCCATCTCACTAATATGGACATACAAACATGCACAGAGGGGTAGGGCTCCACAGAAACTACAGAAGAGGCACGGGGCCATCAGCAGAATTTTGTCTCAGAGAAAAGGATTTCTGGCAGAGACACAGAATTGAAAATAAAATGTATAACATTGGGAATCTGCCATGCATAGATCTACAGTTCAGGAACCTACAATGATACCAGCCCAAACTTCCATGTGGGGCGCTCCATACAGATTCCTAGAAGAAAAGATGAGTGACACCAGGTGTTCTCAAGAGAAGCCATCTTCCTCTTGGCTGTTTTTGAAGGACAGAGAGATCCTGAGCCTTTCTCTCAGATGAAGCCTGGCCCTGTGATCCCCATGCTGTGTCTCAGACTCTGACTCTCTGAGGAGGAAGTCAGGAGGATCAGCGTCCCTGTCATCTCCTTACCCAACACAGTTGCCTCCCCTTCAGTTTTCTGGCAGACTCAAGATGTGGTTGTCACACTGAGTCACTCACACAGTAATACACGACTGTGTCCTCGGTGCTCAGTCTGCTCAGTTCCATGTAGGCTGTGTACTTTGACTTATCTGCAGTGATTGTGAGTCTGCCCTAGAACTTCGGTGAGTAGATTGTACCACCACTATTGGAGTATACGTATCCCATCCACTCGAGCCCTTGTCCTGGGGCCTGCCTCACGCAGTACATATAGTATTCGATGAATGTGTATCCAGACACCTTGCAGGAGATCTTCACTGGTGTCCCAGGCTTTCCCATCTCAGCCCCTGACTGCACCAGTAGTATCCGAGAGTTCACACCTGTGGACAGCAGACAGGAGTGGGTGGACTCTGCTTGACTGGCCCCGTTCCCTCAGCCCAAGGAACTAGGACGCTTACCTGCAGCCACTGCCACCAGGAAGAGAATTCTCCAGGTCCAGTCCATGGTGGAGACCGTGCACTCAGGGGATTCTGAAGGTTTGGGTGTGCCGGCTGTGTGAGGTTGTCCGGACACAGACACATCTGTATTTAACTCAGTGTCCCTCGTGTAATTTGCATATTCATGAGGAGGGGGAATTCATAACTGAAGGCCAGGTCCAACCTGAGAAGGGGCTGGTGGAAGTCACCAGGTCCATCTTCAAGGGGAGTGAAGAGGGACATGGTCTGATCCTTGTTTGAGAAGATGAGACCCTGCCCTGTCCCAGGACTCTGTGCACACAGAGCTCCCCCTCCGGAGGGCTAAGCCCTTTCAGGATCTTCCCCTTAGGGCCCCCACATCTGTATGCCCTGAAGATATCTGGACACACCTGGGCTCTGAGATTATTTCTGGGACGCTGTAACTCCCAAGGGATGCCACAGTGAGACTACAAAACCATGCTAATGCCCTTGTGGTTTCCATTGGTGATATTAAGAAGTGCAGAAACACCCCCTGCATACAGGTTTTACTGCTTATCAATGTGTTAAGTGTTTTATCCTCAAGATAAATATACAGAATTTCACCTTTGTGTCCTATACTGATTTTAATTTCGGTTTTTCTGAGAAAGCAAAATTTTGTTTTATGGAAGAAGGAAATCCTGCTCCGAAAGATTTCTGCATATCTGCACCCATTTCTTCCATCTCTGCACCCCTTCTAGCCTGCACTGGGTGCTCTAGGGTCTTGGCACCCCCAGCAGCCCAGTCCCTTTATGCAAGGAGAGACTCTGGTCTCACAGGTGCATTAACTTGTCATGTCTCTAACACAGGATTGAGTCCTGGCTGTTCACTTCAGGAGCCTTGTTCATGAATCATATTTTTTATGGCCCTTTTGGTTTGGTATTGAGCCACACCAGGCGTTCTGAGGACTTTCCCCTGGCTTGCACTCAGGAATCGTTCAGGTCTATGTATCCCTGAGAAAAAAATATTACTACTTGATTTGCCAGTAATTATATATATCACTGTATTACTGTCATCCCTTTGTTCATTGAATTGCCCTAGCGGGCGTCAGTAACATCTCCATTCATCCCTGTCGCATCTAGTATATGGTCCTCATTCCCTTGACCCTGAAATAACTCCCAATATGCCATCGGACTGCACTAGCATACAAGTGTATATATTAAAAGATGAAACTGAGTTTTCTTTGCTGAGATTACGTTAAAGTGATACAATACATATTCAAGTCACTCAAATAAAAATAATAAAAATAGTAATAGCTACAAAATAAACAAGGAGCTAAATATTTAAGTAAAGACTTTAAGATAAACAAAAATTATATTAAATTTGCTTTGCTAAGAAGACTTTTTCAAAAAGCAAGCATGAGTCTAACATAGCTCCCAACAAGTTTATTCTATAGCAGTATTTGTGGAGCAAATATAAGTAAATAAGAAATGATTAGGATAAAATTAATAAAGTTTTATGAAACATATGACTTGAACTCTGACTTTTTCAGTGATAAAGAATAGCATTATTTAAAGATATTTACTTAGAGGTATGCAAGGGGAAAGAAAGAGAGAGCCGTGTTCATAAGAGAACATGGGCTTCTCCAAATGGAAAAAATCCTTGAGTCCTGATGGTCAGACATGTTAGAGGCCTTGAAAATATCTTTCCACCCAGCACACATGAAAACCTGAACAAGTGAAAACCTGAACAAGTGAGATTCACTTTCTGTCTCTCTGTGATACTAGGAAAAGGAAGATAGAGAGATAAGTAAATGTATTATGCAAATAAATTTCAGTAGCTTCCAAAAAACAAGCTTCATCCACACCATTATCCCAGTCAGCATCAGAAGATGCACCTTTTGATAGTTCATGCAGGTTTCTGCTTTCATTGTTTACAGCAGCTTCCGTGGTCAAGTCCTCTTCCTCTTTGAAAAGAAACAGGAGAGAAACTTCAGCAGGTATTGGAAAACACTTAGATTTGAAGTTTTCTGCTTTGCATATAGGGTCATGACATTTTTGATACCAAACTTCATTTTTCAGATCAACCAAAATCATGATATTATTGCTTTGTGGGCTCTGCCAATGTTTTCACACCAACGGTATTTACAAATATCATAAACCAATAATTCTTCTGGGAAAAAGTAGTTCCAACGCCGAATTCCTCCTTTAATGCCATTTTTAGTAACCAAAGAAAGAACAAATTGATCAACTTCAGGGTAGGGTGAACACTGAAAACCTTCAATAGTTTCCACTGAAGTGCTGGCACCACCAAAACACTCCACTCCTTTTTGTTTATTCTGACATGATGCTTCACATGTAAGAATTCGTAAAGTATCTGAGAATCTGACATTGCTGACCAATGAGGAGAGGAAATACTGATTTTCATCAGAAACATTTTTCGGTTGTCCAGGAAAAAATTTGTTATCTTCAGCGATTTTCAAAGTCACTTGTTTTCCTATTTTTGATGACTTGTAGAGTCAAAAGTTTCGACACTACTTCCACTACCCAGCCGTCGCCACACTTCAGGACGCTTTCCGGATCCGCATGGCAGCTCCGGCCGAGACTCACACACGACTGAAGACCCACAGAACAAGATAAGCGGAACTCTCTGAGACCTTGGACTCCAGGCTCTGCAGACCCAGGGACAGAGCTTCTCTGCTTGCTCCCACCAACAACAGGAGACCCACCCTACCCAGATAAATACCCCACTGGCAGACTTCCACTATCAACACTACTTCCACTACCTAGCCATCGCCACACTTCAGGAAGCTTTCCAGACCCGCGTGGCAACTCCGGCCGAGACTCACGCACGACTGAAGACCCACAGAACAAGATAAGCAGAACTCTCTGAGACCTTGGACTCCAGGCTCCGTGGACCCAGGGACAGAGCTTCTCTGCTTGCTCCCACCAACCACAGGTGACAAAGGGATTCTAATCAGGAGCCCCACCCTACCCTACCCTGTCTGCTTCCATCAACCACCCAGAGATCGAATTGCCCACAGGAGACCCACCCTACCCAGATAAATACCCCACTGGCAGACTTCCAATATCGACCCTACTTCCACTACCCAGGCGTCGCCACACTTCAGGACGCTTTCCGGACCCGCGCGGCCGTGAAGCAGCCGCGCGACACATCATAAGACACTAAATACCCATCTTCTGGAATTACCATACCGTATTTGATAGGGTTCAAATGTGGTAACACCTACAAGGGTGATTAGAGGTCACCCCAAAAGCCTCTATCCCTCTCGGAAAGACTGGCAAGCTACCGAGAGTATTCCACCCGCACGGAAGAGCCTGGCAAGCTATCCGTTGTGTATTCGATATGCCAAAACCAGTAACTACAACTGGTCTCATTCACCTGACCCTGAAGGCTTCACCGACATGGCAGCACTGAGAAGGATGAGAAAGGAGAGGCTGACAAAATCTCAATGCCGACCTAGGCTGCCACAACGAAGGAAGACAAAAATGATCATCTGTACTTTCAATGCACGTACGTTAGCATCAGATGCATCCATCGAGGACCTGATGGTACAGGCGCGAATGATCAAGTACGACATCATTGGTCTGACTGAGACAAGAAGGCACGAATCTCACCATGCCGTTTTCGACACTGGAGAAGAATTGTAACTCAGAACATGCGATAAAAGAGGTGTTGGAGGCGTCGGTGTCCTTGTCAACACAAACTTGGCCAAGAGCATTGATTCATTCGAATGCCTAACAACCCGAATCGGACGTTTACATTTGAATAGATGTGGCTCACTGCCTGTAGTTTCTATCTTCGTTGTCTATGCACCAACATCTCATTATGATGAAAGAGAAATCGAGAAGTTCTACATGGAGCTAGAGAAGTTCTATAAAGAAGACCACACCTTCTACAAGATCATTGTGGTTGATTATAATGCCAAGATAGGACCGAGAAGATCAGCTGAAGAACTTCACATCGGGACCCATGGCCTAGAATGGAACGAACAGGGTGAGAGACTGTCTGAGTTCATCATGTCAACCAAGACCATTCATGGTAACTCACAGTTCCAGAAGGCAGAATCTAAACGATGGACATGGGAGTCTCCCGGTGGACGATTCCACAACGAAATAGACCACATCCTATTCAATCGACGGTTTTGCCTGACTGATGTCGCTGTTGTCCCAAAATTCCGAACGGGATTGGACCACTGTCTCCTTCGTGCAAAATTCTACTTCACAGAGCGGGGAGAAAGGCCTGCAAAGTTCAAAAAGAGAACTCCCAGAATGACCACCAACTGGGAACTCTTTTTTTTTTAATTTTTCTTTTTTTATTAGTGAAACACCATGAGGTACAGTAGTCACTTAATCACCTAATCACTTAATCCCCGTTATTCATCGATTTATTTGAGCGGGTGCCAGTAACGTCTCCATTCATTCCGGTTGGGTGCTAGCGTAGCCCAATGGTATCTGTTCGTTTTAGGAACATGCAGAGCCTCAAACCAATCATTTAGGGTCTTGACGAAGAAGTCTGACCATCTTGTAGGTGGGCGTCCACGTGATCTTTTGATGTCCCATGGAATCCAATCAGTAATGGCTCTAGTCCAGCGGTTGTCTCTAAACCTCATTATGTGTCGAGTCCATCTGATTTTTGATGTCTTGGCAAATGAGACAGCGTCCCTTATTCTTGAGCATTGGCGAAGATCAGAACTCCGGATTCTATCTTTCATTTGAGTG
Source organism: Sorex fumeus (assembly GCF_029834395.1). NCBI lineage: Eukaryota > Metazoa > Chordata > Mammalia > Eulipotyphla > Soricidae > Sorex > Sorex fumeus. The sequence goes on from NW_026606101.1 coordinate 76,553,218, forward strand.
AATCGTGATATTCCAAGCATAGGTCTTTCGATTCCTCTTTGAGATACCCGAGTAGCGTTCTCATCCCGTTTTCGTAGGGTCCAGGTCTCTGAGGCATATGTTAATGCAGGAAGAACAGTGGAATCAAGGAGATGGGCTCGTAGCTGGAGGTTCTTTGTCCTTTTAGTTATTTCTTCAATGCTCTTGAAGGCATTCCAAGCCGCTCTCTTCCTCCTGCGCAACTCAGGTTCCAGGTCATTCATCATGTTGATTTCTCGACCTAGGTATATATAAGTGTTGCATTCGGAGATGGTGGTTCCGTTGAGAGCGAATGGAGCGTCAGGAACAAGGCTGTTTCTCATAAACATTGTCTTCGTAAGATTCAGCTGTAGTCCGACATTTCCACATTCACGGTCAAAGTCGTTAAGCATTTGTGCTGCTTGGCTGATGTTTGGTGTTATTAGAACGATGTCATCAGCAAAGCGGAAGTGGTGTAGTTCCCGAACATCTATCTTCACTCCCATGCTTTCCCATTCCATCATCGCATGATGTTTTCTAGGGTGGCACTGAACAGTTTTGGTGAAATGGTATCACCCTGCTGAACCCCTCTCTTGGTATGGATGATCACTTCTTTGTAGAATGGTGAGATCTTGGTAGTGAATCCGCAATAGAGCTCACGAAGGATCCTGATGTATTGAGTTTGTACGCCCTGATTGCCTAGGTCTTCCATGACCGCTTTCGTCTCAACAGAATCAAAGGCCTTCTTTAAATCAACGAACGTTAGACAGAGTGGCATCCTGAACTCCCGAGAAACCTCAATGAGCTTAGTAATCGTGTGGATATGGTCGATGGTACTGAATCCTTTTCAGAATCCAGCTTGTTCACATGGTTTTCCTTCATCTAGTGTTCTGCTAATCCTATTCAGGATTACTCGAGTGAACAGTGTGTAGACGGCAGACAATAGGCAGATTGGGCGATAGTTGCCAATGTCGTGGATGTCTCCTTTCTTGTATAGTAGTACAGTCCTGCTGGTTTTCCATTGGGATGGAACCTTGCATTCAGAAAGGTAGCATGTGAAGAGCTGAGCCAATGTATTGATGAGTACTGATGGTAAGTTCTTCAGGTGTTCAGGTCTGATCTTGTCTGGGCCACGTGCTCTTTGTTTCTTTACCGATGAGATGGCATGTTGGATTTCGGAAGGGAGAACATTGGGAATGACATATCCATCCTGTGGTATGTGGTATGTGGGCAAATGGACGTGGCTATTAAAGAGATCTGAGTAGAAGTCATGAATAATCTTCTCCATTGCCCTTCTGGAAGATGTGACAGATCCATCATTGTGTCGGAGGGCAGTCATCTTGGTTTTGTAGTTGGTGAAGGACAGGCGGGCATTACAAATGCTTTTCCCAGCTTCTGCTGCATCCACCAGTACTGCTGCTCTCCTGTTTTTGAGGTCATCCTTGATGGCTTCTCTGCACTGTTTTGCCAGTTCGGATGTTTGCTTGTGGTTGCCTGAGGCATGTGCCAAGCCACGTTGGCGAATAAATTCAAGAGTGTTCGAAGAAGGGCGGTTTTTTGTGGTTATCTCTCTCTTGGCACTCCACACACTTGGATAAGTCTCAGGCATAACAGAGGTACAGTAGTAGATTTACAATTTTTTGTGCTTGGGTTTGATTATACAATGATCAGATACCCATCCCTCCATCAGTGCCCATTTTCCACCACCATGGATAATATCCCCCCCACACCCATCCCCCCATTCCCCCTGCCTCTGTGGCAGGGCAATCCCCTGTGTTCTCTCTCTCCTTTTGGTTGTTGTGGTCTGCAAAAGAGGCATTGAGTGGCAAACATGTTCAGTCCATAGTCTACTTTAGACATGCATCTCCCCTCCTGGGAGGATCCTAAAAACACCCTTTATTTGGTGTTCCCTTCTCTATCTGAGCTGCCCTTTCCTCTAGAATGCCCGACCGGCCACTAAGCAGTAATCCTCCTGGTGCTGATCTCAGCTATTCTTGAGTATTAATTTCATATTTTGTTACTTTATATCCCCCAGATGAATGCAATCTTTCTATGTCTATCCCTCTTTTTCTGACTCATTTCGCTTAACATGATACTTTCCATGTTGTACCACTTGTATGTAAATTTCATGACTTCATCTTTTCTAACAGGTACATAGTACACCATTGTGTAGATGTACCAAAATTTCTTTAACCAGTCATCTGTTCTTGGGCATTCAGGTTTCTTCCAGGTTCTGGCTATTGTAAAGAGTGCTGCAATGAACAAACAAGTGCAGATGTCATTTCGACTATATATTTTTGCCTCTCTGGGATATATTCCCAGGAGTGGTATTGCTGGGTCAAATGGGAGCTCAATTTCAAATTTTTTGAGAATCGTTCATACTGTTTCCCAGAAGGGCTGATCTAGTCGACATTCCCACCAACAGTGAAGGAGTGTCCCTTTCTCGCCACATCCGCGCCAGCATCGGTTGCTTTTGTTCTTTTGAATGTGGGCCAGTCTCTGAGGTGTGAGATGGTATCTCATCGTGGTTTTGATCTGCATCTCCCTGATGATTAATGATGTAGAGCATTTTCTCATGTGCTTTTTTGCCATTCGGATTTCTTCTTTGAGAAAGTTTCTGTTCATTTCATTGCCCCATTTTTGGATGGTGTTGGATATTTTCTTCTTGTGGAGTTTAACCAGTATTTTGTATATCCTGGATATCAACCCCTTGTCAGATGTGTATTCGGCGAATATCCTTTCCCATTCTGTAGACTGTCTTTGTATTTTGGTCACTGTTTCTTTGGAGGTGCAGAAGCTTCTTAGTTTAAGATAGTCCCATTTATCTATCTCTGTTTTCACTTGCTCGGTCAGTGGCGTGGCATCTTTGAAGATACCATTAGCTTCAATGTCATGGAGAGTTTTGCCAACTTTGTCTTCAATGTACCTTATGATTTCTGGTTTGATGTTGAGGTCTTTAATCCATTTTGATCTTACTTTTGTACATGGTGTTAGGCAGAGTTCTGAGCCCATTTTTTTGCATGAAGCCATCCAATGATGCCAGCACAATTTGTTAAAGAGGCTTTCCTTACTCCACTTCACATTACTTGCACCTTTATCAAAGATTAGATGATCATATGATTGAGGGGAGATGTCAGTGTATTCAACCCTATTCCACAGATCTGCAGTTCTGCCTTTGTTCCAGTACCATGTTGTTTTAATTATTACTGCTTTGTTGTACAGTTTGAAGTTTGGGAGGTTGATTCCTCTCATTTTCTTTTTCCCAAGAATTGCTTTAGCTATTCGTGGGGGCTTATTGTTCCATATAAATTTCAGGAGTGTTTGCTCCATTTCTTTGAAGAATGTCTTGGGTATCCTTATAGGGATTGCATTGAATTTATACAATGCTTTCGGTAGTATTGCCATTTTGACAATGTTAAGTCTCCCGACCCATGAGCAGGGGATATCTTTCCATTTCCTCATGTCCTCTTTTATTTCCTGTAGTAGCGTTTTGTAGTTTTCTTTGTACAGGTCCATTACTTCCTTAGTTAAGCTGATTCCTAAGTACTTGATTTTCTGGGGCACAATTGTGAACGGGACTTTTTTAATTCATGTTGCTTTCTTCTCTCTCACTGTTTGCATATAGGAAAGCCATTTACTTTTGGGTATTGATTTTAAAGCCTGCAACTTTACTATATGAGTCTATTGTTTCTAGGAATTTTTTGGTGGAGGTTATTGGGTTCTCTAAGTAGAGTATCATATCATCTGCGAATAGTGAGAGCTTGATTTCTTCCTTTCCTTCCTGAATGCCCTTAATATCTTTTTCTTGCCTAATCGCTATTGCAAGTACTTCCAGTACTATATTGAACAGCAGTGGAGATAGTGGGCATCCTTGTCTTGTTCCTTATCTTAGAGGGAAGGCTCTCAGTTTTTCCCCATTGAGGATGATGCTTGCTGTAGGCTTGTGGTAGATGGCTTTAATTATGTTGAGGAAGGTCCCCTCTATACCCATTTTGGCTAGGTTTTTCATCATAAAGGGGTTCTGGATCTTGTCAAATGCTTTCTCTGCATCTATTGATATAATCATATGCTTTTTATCTTTTCTTCTGTTGATATGATGGATTATGATGATTGATTTCCGAATGTTGAACCATCCTTGCATCCCTGGGATGAATCCTACTTGGTCATGGTGTATGATCTTTTTGATGAGTAGTTGGATTCTATTTGCTAGTAGTTTGTTGAGGATCTTTGCATCTGTGTTCATCAGGGATATCGGTCTGTAATTCTCTTTCTTTGTGGTATCTCTGTCTGCTTTTGGTATCAGTGTGATATTTGCTTTGTAGAAACTGTTCGTAAGTGTTATTGATATTTCAATTTTGTGGAAAAGCTTAAAGAGGATAGGGAGTAAGTCCTCTTTAAAGATCTGGAAGAATTCACTAGTGAATCCATCCGGGCCAGGACTTTTGTGCTTGGGGAGACTTTTTATTACCATTTCAATTTCCTTGATTGTAATAGGTCTGTTCAGGTATTCCAGGTCTTCTTGGTTCAGCCTTGGCAGTCTGTAGGAGTCTAGGAATTTATCCATTTCCTTGAGGTTTTGATGTTCCGTGGCATAAAGTTTCTCAAAGTACTCCCTGAGAATCCTTTGAATTTCTGTAGTTTCTGTTGTAATGACCCTCTTTTCATTTCTAATTCGGGTTATTAGGGTTTTCTCTCTCCCTTTCTTTGTGAGTTTTTCTAGAGGCTTATCAATCTTGTAAATTTTCTCGAAGAACCAGCTCTTTGTTTCATTGATCTTTCGGATTGTTTTTTTGGGTTTCCATCTCGTTAATTTCTGCTCTGAGCTTTATTATTTCCTTTCTCCTGTTCGGGTTGTGCTCCTTTTTTTTGGTCCTTCTCCAAGCTCTTAAGCTGTGAGGTTAGGTTACTTATGTGTGTTCGCTCCTCCTTCTGAGGAATGCTTGTACAGCTATAAACTTTCCTCTTAACACAGCTTTTGCTGTGTCCCATAAGTTTTGGTAACTCGTGTTCTTATTTTCATTCGTTTCTAGGAATCTTTTGATTTCCTCTTTGATTTCCTGTCTAAGCCACTCGTTGCTCAATAGCGCACTGCTTAATTTCCAGGTGTTTGATTTAGTTTTCTGTTTTTGTGTGTGATTTACTTCTAACTTCAGCGCATTATGGTATGAGAAGGTTGTTGATACAATCTCTATCTTCTTAATTTTTTGGAGGCATGTTTTTTGGCTCAGCATGTGGTCTATCTTGGAGAATGTTCCATGTACGCTTGAGAAGAATGTTTATTCAGCTTTTTGTGGATGAAGTGTCCTGTATATATCTACTAAGTCCCTTTCTTCCATTGTTTCCCTCAGATGAAGTATGTCCTTGCTAAGTTTGAGTCTGGTTGATCTATGAAGAGGTGACAAAGCAGTGTTGAAGACTCCCACTAATATTGTGCTGCTATTGATGTCTCTTTCCAAATCTATGAGTAGTTGTTTTAAGTACTTTGCTGGCCTCTCATTAGGTGCATATACATTTATTATTGTAAGTTCTTCCTATTGTACAGATCCTTTGTTCAATAAGAAATGGCCTTCACTGTCTCTTATGACCTTCCTCACTCTGAAATCGATGTGGTCTGATATTCGGATGGCTACCCCAGCTTTTTTATGGGAGCTGTTTGCCTGTAGGATTGTTTTCCAGCCTTTGACTCTGAGTCTGTGTTTGCTTTGACTATTGAGATGTGTTTCTTGCAGGCAGCAGAATGTTGGGTTCAATTTTCTAATCCATCCTGCAACTCTATGTCTTTTAATTGTTGTGTTTAGACCATTGACATTGAGAGAGATTATTGTTATGGGATTTTGTCCCATTGTTCTGTTGAAATTTGGTGTATTTGAGGGGCCTCTCTTGCCTTAAAGTAGTCCATTTAGTTGTTCTTGTAACCACGGTTTTGAGTCTATGAAGTTCCTGAGCTGTTGTTTGTCTGTGAAACTGTGTGTTGTTCCTTCTATTATGAATGAGAGTTTCGCTGGGTAAAGTATTTTTGGGGAGGCATTTATTTCATTGAGTTTTTTCACTATGTCCCACCACTGTTTTCGGGTCATAAGGGTTTCATCAGAAAAATCAGCTGTGAATTTTAAGGATGCTCCTTTGTAAGAGATTTCTTTCTTCGATCTTGCTGCTTTCAGAATTTTGTCTCTGTCTAAGGTTTTGGTCATTTTGATTAGAATGTGTCTTGGGGTATTTTTATTCGGATTTCTTCTAGCTGGTACCCTTCGGGCCTCCTGAATATGGTCACAAGTTTTCTTTCACTCTGGAAACTTTGTAGCAATGATGTCTTTGACAGTTTCTTCTTCATCAAGGTTTTCTTCCTGTACCTCTGGGACTCCAATAATTCTTATGTTACCCCTCTTGGCTTCATCACGATCTTCTCTTGCCATCTGTTCCCGAATTGTGAGTCTCTTTTCCATTTTCTGCTCTTTTCTGGAGAGTCTCTGAACTTCATCTTCGAGCTCATTGATTCTGTTCTCAGCAGCTGTTACTCTGCTGCTGAGGACCTCCACTGTGTTTTTCAATGCGCCTACGAGATTATTCAGGTCTGACATTTCCGATTGCATTTTCCTCATTTCTGCCTTCAAGTCCTCTTGTCTTCTATTGGCATTGCTTTCCATTGTTTCTTTTAATTCCCTAAGCATCCTAAGTATCTCCCTTCTGAATTCCTTGTCAGAGAGGTTGTCTAACACTACAGTACTGTTGGTGTCATCTGTGCTAGACTCTTCAATAAGAAAGTTTGGTGGGTTTTTGCGTTGCTTTACCATTGTGAGAAGTGTGGTTTAGTCCTTCATGTTCACTGATACTATTCTGCTTGATATGCAGTGTGAGTTAAGATAGGCTTATGAGTAATTGGCTACTATGTTTCTAGTGACTGAGCTAAACTAGAGAAGTTTCCATCTAAGAAGGTAGCTTATGGTTCCTAAGGCATATGTACTGGGAAAATATTTCGCGGCCGCATTAGGGGCCACGGCTCTGGAAAAAGTCCCTGGCACTGAGCGAGGAGTTGGGAACATCTACGGTTGGAATAGGAGCCGTTCAGCTTGGTTGCCCAGAGCTGGGCCTCCGTGCCCGTCCCGCGCAGATCAGGGGAGAAAACCAGCTTTCCAGGACATGGAGCTGGCTGTGCATACTCAGAGAGGGTCCCAGGTCCTTAGGGGCAGGCTGTACCTGGTTGGAATACGAGCCGTTCAGCGTGGTTGCCCAGAGCTGGGCCTCCATGCCCGTCCCACGCATATCAGGGGAGAAAACCGGCTTTCCAGGTCATGGAGCTAGCTGTGCATGCGAAGAGAGGGTCCCAGGCCCTTGGGGGCGGGCTGTATCTGGTTGGAATAGGAGCCGTTCAGCTTGGTTGCCCAGAGCTGGGCCTCCATGCCTGTCCCGCGCAGATCAACCAAGTGGGAACTCTTTGGTACTATTGCGACAACATGGGAAGATGCCATTGCTGACAACATTGACGAGGAATATGATTGACTGGTTCAGCACCTCCACGAATGTGCGAGGAACGCCAAGAGAGAGATAGCCACAAAAAATCGCCTATCTTCGAAAACTCTTGAGCTAATTCGCCAGCGTGGATTGGCACATGCCTCAGGCAACCGCAAGCTTATGTCCGAGCTCACAAAGCAGTGCAGAGATGTGATAAAGGAAGACCTCAAAGAGAGAAGAGCAGAAGTACTGGTAGATGCGGCAGAAGCCGGGAAAAGTATTTGTAACGCCCGCCTGTCCTTCGCTACTACAAGACCAAAATGACTGCCCTCCGACTTCCTGATGGATCTATCACATCCTCCAGAACGGCAATGGAGAAGATTATCCATGACTTCTACTCAAATCTCTTTGATAGCCATGTCCACTTGCCGACATACCAAATTCCACAGGATGGATATGTCGATCCCAACATTCTCCCTTCCGAAATCCGAGATGCCATTTCGTCGGTAAAGAAACAAACAGCACCCAGCCCAGACAAGGACAGACCTGTGCCACGCCGGTAACGGCCTCGACGTAGCATTCCGAAATATGCTTCATCCTACGCAGAAGGTTCGCGTTGACATGTATGCCATGCGTCTGAAAAATAAAAAGGGAGGAACTGCCACGCCGGTAACGGCGTCGACGTAGCCCTACGCAGAAGGTTCGGGTTCACATGAATGTCATGCGTTTAAAACATAAAAAGGGAGGAATTGCCACGACGGTAACGGCGTCGCCCACCTAGCAACATGCTGCAAGGGGCTCAGGCAAGGGCCTGGGTCCCTGGGACGGGAAGGTTCGTGACCTACGGGTTTATGCCTCCGGCAGTCCCCTTTCACTGTTTTTATAGGCGCCTCTGACATGCAGTCTTCACCTGCCATTCTGTGGGAGCATGCCTCCGGCAGCCCCCTTTCACTGTTTTTATAGGCACCTCTGACATGCAGTCTTCACTTGCCATTCTGTGGGAATAGGAGCCTGCTTGTGAAATATCTTGATTTAACTTTTGGCCTTGGAAAGATGCTTGCTAGTAGAGTTAATATTAGTTTTTGCAAAATTCTGATTTTTACATGCCTGCTAGTAGAGTTAATATTAGCTTATAAAGTCCTGATATTTTCTTTAGTTTATGGGTAGGCGTTTTTAGGGAAATAGAAGCTTAATGTCAGTAAAAGTAGACAATTAAGGAATTATAAGGAACATAATATTTCACTCACATATTTTATTAGAACAAGTGGATCTTTTGCCCTAATCTTAAAACAGAACGTGTACGTGCCCCCTGTTGTCTTGGAAACATGACCCATGGCCTGATGTAATGTGTGCTTTGCCACGTTGTTTCTGTAACTGTATAAGAAGAAGAACTCTGGATGCTATAAACCGCAGCAGCACTCAACCTCTCTTGTGTTGGTGTCTGTCTGTCCAACGCGCCGAATCTCCTGCTCTCCTGTGCACCTTCGCATGGTCCCCCTCAGTCTGGTGGTCTTCGACCAAGCAAGTCTGCGGCAGACCTGAACACCTGAAGAACCTGCCGTCAGTACTCATCAATACACTGGCTCGGCTATTCACTCACTACCTGTCTGAATGCAAGATTTCGTCCCAATGGAAAACCAGCAGGACCGTACTACTGTTCAAGAAGGGAGACATCCATGACATTGGCAACTATCGCCCGATCTGCCTATTGTCTGTCATCTACAAGTTGTTCACTGGAGTCATCCTAAGTAGGATTGCCAGAACACTAGATGAAGGACAACCATGCGAGCAAGCCAGGTGCTGCAAAGGATTCAGCACCATCGACCATATCCACACGATAACCAAGCTCATTGAGGTTTCTCGGGAGTTCAAGATGCCGCTCTGTTTAACGTTCATTGATTTAAAGAAGGCCTTTGATTCTGTTGAGACGGAAGCGGTCATTGAAGCCCTAGCCAATCATGGCATTCAAGTCCAATACATCAGGATCCTCCGTGAGCTGTATTGTGGATTCACTACCAGGATCTCACCATTCTACAAAGAAGTGATCGTTGATGTCAAGAGAGGGGTGCGGCAGGGTGATACCATTTCACCGAAACTCGTCAGTGCCACCCTTGAGAACATCATGCGATGACTGGAATGGGAAGGAATGGGAGTGAAGATAGATGGTCGGCAACTACACCACTACCGCTTTGCTGATGACATTTTTTTAATAACACCAAACATCAGCCAGGTGGCACAAATGCTGGCCGACTTTGACCGTGAGTGTGGAAAGGTAGGACTACAGCTGAATCTTACAAAGACAATGTTTATGAGAAACAGCCTTGTTCCTGATGCCCCATTCGCTCTCAACGGAACAACCATCTCCGAATGCAACAGCTATATGTACGTAGGTCGAGCGGTCAACATGCCAAATGACCTGGCACCCGAGCTGCGCAGGATGAACAGAGCTGCTTGGAACGCCTTCAAGAACGTCAAAGAAATAGCTAAGAGGACAAAGAACCTCCGACTCCGTGCACATCTCTTTGATTCCACTGTTCTTCCTGCATTAACATATGCCTCAGAGACCTGGGCCCTACGCAAACAAGATGAGAACGCTATTCAGGTCTCCCCAAGAAGAATAGAAAGAGCTATGTTTGAAACATCACGTTTCACTCAAATGAGAGAAAGAATCCGGAGTTCTGACATCCGTCGACAATCAAGAATCAGAGACGCTGTCTCATTTGCCAAGGTGTTGAAAATCAGATGGGCTGGTCACGTAATGAGATTTAAATACGACCGCTGGACTAGAGCTGTTACCGACTGGATTCCACGGGATGTCAAAAGACCGCGTGGCCGCCCACCTACCAGATGGTCAGACTTCTTCATGAAGATCATGAACGATCGGTTTGAGGACCTTCATGTTCCCGGAGCGAACAGATGCCATTGTGCTACACTAGCACGCGACATGGACAAATGAAGACGTTACTGGCGCCCGCTCGATCAAATCTACGACTAACGGGAAGTTAAGGGATTAAGTGATTAAGTAAATAAATTTACTTACAAAATGAACTGTAGCGATAGCACAGCCTAGTAGGGCGTTTGCCTTGCATGCAGTTAAATGGATTTGATTCGTTTGCCCCTCTTGGAGAGCCCAGCAAGCTACCGAGAGCATCCCGCTCAAACGGCAGAGCCTGGAAAGTTCCCCGTGTCGTGTTTGATATTCCAAAATCAGTAACAACAAGTCTCACAATGGAGACGTTACTGGTGCCCGCTCGAGCAAAATGATGAACAACGGGAGAACAGTTCTACAGTGATACAAAAATGAATGGAGGGTGACAGAGAGTGGGGGGATAGAGAAAGGAATAGAGATAGAGATACAGAGATGGCACAGAATTATGACAGGAAGGACAGTCCAAACACAGAATCTGGTCATCATCATGTGAGCCATCATTCTCCTTTATTGACCTCTAGGATCCTGTATGGGTTCTCTCTCTTTCTTTCTCCTTCTCTCGTTCTCTCTCTTGCTTGCTTGCTCACTCTCTCTGGTCTATGGATTGCAATACACACACTGAAAGGTTATCATGTATATCCCTTTTCCTACTTTCAACACTCAGTTCTTGTCCAGAGTGACCATATCTACCTATTCCTGTCATATTGGTCCTTCTCTGTCCTTCACCCCCCACACACTTGAAGAAAGCTTCCAAATTTTAACTAGTCATTTAAGGCCCCTGTGTATCCTGGCACTTAATATTAATCTCGTAGAAAAGTATAAATCCCACGGAAGAGTACAATTATTCTATGTCTATCCCTTTCCTTCTGAGACATTTCACTCAGCCTGAAATATCCAGGTCCATCCATTTATAGGCGAATTTCATGATTTCATTTTCCCTGGTGGCCACATAGTATTCCATTATGTACATGTACTCTATTTCATCCAGGTTTCTCTTCTCAAACACACTGTTTGTTTCATATTTGGCTATTTTGAATGCAATATTGTGATGCAGCAAACATAGTCGTGCAAATACATTTCTAAATTAGTGTTTGGGGTCGTTTGGGGTCGATACAAACAGTGGAATTTCTGAGTCATATGGAAGGTCAAGTCTAAATATATTGGGAAGTATTCAAGATTTTTCCAAAGAGGTCTATCCCTTTGACAAATTCCAACCAGCAGAGAATAAGGATTGCAGTTCCCCCACATCTATGCCATCACAGAATGTTTTGGTTCTTTGTGATGTGTGCCCTTCTCCCTGGTATGAGGTTATATCTCATTATTATTTTAATTTGCATTTCTCTGATAAGAGCTGTGGAGAATTTGTTCATTCAGTTATCTGCCTCAAAGTCTACTTTAGGATGTTATCTGTTTAAAACTCCCATTATAGATGCGGTTGATTTTTTCTTAGTAAGTTCTATAAGTGCTTTATATATGTTTTATTAATCTTACATCGGATGAGGCATGGGCAGATATTTTCCCCCAGGTTTTTGGTTTTCTATTGATTCTGATAATCATTTCATTTATATTGATTGGGTCATTTAAAAAAGAGAGAATCAGAACACAAAAAGCATGAAATGGGTGAAAACTTTGGCTCCACGTTGATTCCAAAATTATTAGTCGGGACACACCTGGCATGTCTTCACAGCACAGGGCCTCACTCAGCCTCTGTGCACACAGTAAAGTGCAAGGATGTGGTTCCTCCTTCCCCAAGCACAAGTGAAACAAAATCAGCTCTGGACTCACTCCCCACTGCTTTCTCAGAGAGTCACCAGGGCGCAGCACTTCCCCATCAGACAACATGAGCCTCGGGTACTTTATGTGTCTCCTGGAAACCCAAAAGCATTAACTGGTGGAGATGATCACTGTCTTGTTCACGGCACCACCAAGTTCATTAGCCAAGATGCTCACACAACACAACACACAACTGCAGTGCTCAGTTCTGTCTTTGCTCATTCAGCCGTGGAGTCCATTCTTTCACTCCTTCAGCTCTGTTTGAGGGACAGTGATCATTGTTTTCTTCCTTCTCTCCCTGAGATCCCTGAATCTCCCTGTCAGTGTTTTTGTCAGGTCAGAGAGCACTGAGAGGATTGTTGCTCTCCGCACACCCACAGAGAATCAGATTTTCTGATGTTGTTACCTGAATGGAGTACACATTCATTAAACAATCGAATTGTTTTCATTGTTCCTGGTGCTCTGTGGGAGCTAAGGGTGTAAGTGCTCGGTAGTCTGGGCACGGATTGGGTGAAGTTCCTCACTCTACACATCTAGGGCTGTGACTCTAGGAACTTCTGGCAGCCACAAAGCCTGTGGTGTTTGCTCAGTGGGCCTGAGAGGGGCAGAGGTCGGGTGGCAGGAATAACTGTGGGTTCTGGTGCTGACGGGGCCTCGCTGAGGCCTGTGACTTTCCGCAATGAACAATATCATGAAATTATAGAAATTAAACCCATGAGTTTCAGGAATATAAACTCTAAGTCCAAGTGTATAGAATTGAGAGCCCAGAATAAATCTTTAGGTCTTTTTATAGTGAAACTTTGGGAAATAATTCCATCCCATGGAGTGAAGCAGGGAAAATCTCTTCAAAACCACATACAAAAACAACCAAAGAAGACAGAATTGAATCAATCTCTAACACCAGATACAGAATTTATTTAAAAGTGGTCTTATGGTTCAGCTTTGACAGCAGAATCCTTAAAACACACAGAGGAAAACCTCAGAAGTTCTCTCCATAAAACCGATCTTAGAAGACTCATTTCAGTCTATTGCAGAGATAAGAGCAATTAATATAAATCAATGGGACTAAATCAATTAAAATATGTTAAGGACAATATTAATGACATTAAAATTCAGATACCCTACTGCCTCGGAGAAAATGTGTACCCACCAAACATCAGATCCAAACTAGTTTCTAGATATTCATAGAAGTCACCAAGGTCAATTTTAGAATAAATCACTTACCATAAAATAGGGAATAAACATGTACTTTCCTAAAGGAACATTCCTATGACCTGTAGGCATATAAAAAACTGTTTATCATCACTCACTCTGAGGGAAATGTTAATATAAAGGACAATGAAATCATCTCTTCCCAGTGAGAATGACTTATATGAAAATTACTGTAAATAACCAGTGTCAGAAGGTTGTCAGTGGAAACACTATTTCTATGTTTGTGGGAACCCATCTATGGAAAACACTATGAGATTTCTCTAAAAAGTAAAAATAGAATTTCCAAGTTACAAATGATTCTATATTTGTCCCTTTGACCAAAGAATAAAAATATTAATTTGATAAAATATATATAAACTTATGTGCATTATTGCATTTAGTATCATGGTAAGGGCATGGGAAAAATCCTAATTCCTAATGAAAGTTTCATGGATAAGAAGTTGCGGTGTATATGCACAGTGGAATAAGAAAAAGTAAAATATCAGCATTTTCTGCACCATGAATTGAACTAGCGAATATCAGATTAAGCAAAGTTTGTCAGAGGCTAAGGACCAATTCAGACAATCTTATTAATTGTGTTACAGAGGGAAGAAAGCTTTAGGATGGACAGGATCCAATGATAACGGCCCCTGCACCCTAAGCACACTTTGGGGTTTCCTGAGGAGTCGGGTGTGGGGCTTAGATCACTGGGAAGAAGAGACTGAGCAAAGGGGCCACAGCAGAGTGTGGGGATCTGTGGGGATTTGGTGCTGGGAGAAGCTCAGGGAGTTGGAACCCACAAGAATCAACACTCAGACTATTGTCATCGTGTTCCCTCAGTGACAATAAAGAGCGTAACGGGATAAATCTCTCCTTTCTGTGAAGAGGAGTGATCTTTATTGGAAGAAAAATCAAACTCACCTGCCCTAGCAGGACATAACAATCTCTAGTGGACTCTGAGACAGGAAGAAGAATGAGCAAATCTGTAATGGGAAAGTAATGACTGAAACGTTTATACATGAAATGTTAAATTTTATTCATATATTTCAACAAGGGCTGGAGCGATAGCACAGCGAGTAGGGCATATGACCTTGGTTCGAAGTACTCCGTCCCTCTCAGAGAGCCCAGAAAGCTACAGAGATATCCTGCCTCACAGAGGACCCTGGTAAGCTGCCAGTGATCACTTGAACACTTGACTTCCCATTAATCTTTGATTTGCACGAGCAGGCGCGAGTAATGTCTCCATTTGTCCCTGTTGCGTGCTGGTTTAGCCCAATGGCATCTGTTCGTTATAGGAACATGAAGAGCCTCAAACTGATCGTTCAGGATCTTGATAAAGAAGTCTGACCATCTGGTAGGTGGTCGACCACGTGGTCTTTTGATGTCCCATGGGATCCAGTCCGTAATGGCTCTAGTCCAGCGGTCGTCTTTAAATCTCATTACGTGACCATCCCATCTGATTTTTGACACCTTGGCAAATGAGATAGCGTCCCTGATTCTTGATCGTCGACGGATGTCAGAACTCCGGATTCTTTCTCTCATTTGAGTGAAACGTGATATTCCAAGCATAGCTCTTTCTATTCTTCTTTGGGAGACCTGAATAGCGTTCTCATCCTGTTTGCGTAGGGCCCAGGTCTCTGAGGCATATGTTAATGCAGGAAGAACAGTGGAATCAAAGAGATGTGCCTGGAGCCGGAGGTTCTTTTTCCTCTTAGCTATTTCTTCGATGCCCTTGAAGGCGTTCCAAGCCGCTCTCTTCCTCCTGCGCAGCTCGGGTGCCAGGTCATTTGTCATGTTGACTTCTCGACCTAGGTACACATAGCTGTTGCATTCAGAGATGGTCGTTCCGTTGAGAGCAAATGGGGCATCAGGAACGAGGCTGTTTCTCATAAACATTGTCTTCGTAAGATTCAGCTGTAGTCCTACCTTTCCACACTCACAATCAAAGTCGGCCAGCATTTGTGCCGCTTGGCTGATGTTTGGTGTTATTAAAACAATGTCCTCAGGAAAGCGGAGGTGGTATAGTTGCCTGTAGAATAACACTCTTTTGTCCTTCCTCAGGTAGCTTAGGTTTGTCAGCTCACACCCTTCTAAGGACCCTGAACTTGTATTGTAAGCAATGTCCTTTATGTGTGGACACAGGTAGACAGTTTATATTATGCTTTGTAACTTGGGAGTTGATTGACTCCGAATAATATTTATTCCTGGGCATCTGATTTCTTGACTCAGTTGCCCTTAGTTCCTAGCACTCCAAAAGCAGGGTCCCGACGAGGGACTGAATGGACCCACGGCAAGCAGTGAGCTACCCTGGCATCGAAATGGGCCAGGCCAAAAAGCCACGATACTCAACTATAAGTTGAGGGCATGATCATGGACAAATGCTGTCATGATCCAAAAGTAAGTAACGATGAGACTAGGACCCTGCTGTACCTAGGAAGATTAACCTGGCCTGAGGAATGCGAAATGTATAGTGAAATGTTCTCAGGAAGAACCAAACTAAATTTATATCTCTTACTGTGCTCCTACAGAATGACATTGCTAGAAATATTAGAAGTAGATTTATTACAACTGTTTAAGTAGATCGCTAATTGAGGGAAGAACACACCCTTTTTGGGATCCCACCGTTGGGCGGATCTCCTAGTAATCTGAAGTAATCTCTGTAGATGAGATTTTATCCTTGAGTTAATCTCCTGGAGGAGTGATCTTACCTCTCTTTGTTGATTCGTCATATTTAACCCACCTTTATGTCCCCGCCTTATGTGACTGCTATATAAACTAAGACGTTAAGTTCGGAAAGGGAGACAGAAGCGAGAGAGCACGGGCTCCAAAGATCCAGAGTCTTAGCCAGAAGGAGAGAGGTTCCAAGATTGGAGCCCATGAGAGAAGGAGGCAGAGACAGGAGTGAAGAGGATTGGAATAAACTACTATTGATATAGACCGGCCTGGCCCTCGTTTCTTCTTCCATCTGCCCTTGGCCAACAGCCATTCCGATCCAGGCCACACACAGTGGCTCAAGAGCACTGAACGCAGACAGTGAGACAGTGCCATCCGGTGAGCTCACACAACCTTTACAGTTGCCGACCATCTATCTTCACTCCCATTCCTTCCCATTCCAGTCGTCGCATGATGTTCTCGAGGGTGGCACTGAAGAGTTTCGGTGAAATGGTATCACCCTGCCAAACCCCTCTCTTGACATCAATGATTACTTCTTTGTAGAATGGTGAGATCTTCGTAGTGAATCCGCAATAGAGCTCACGAAGGATCCTGATGTATTGAGTTTGTACGCCCTGATTGGCTAGGGCTTCAATGACCGCTTCCGTCTCAACAGAATCAAAGGCCTTCTTTAAATCAATGAACGTTAGACAGAGCGGCATCTTGAACTCCTGAGAAACCTCAATGACCTTGGTTATCGTGTGGATATGGCCGATGGTTCTGAATCCTTTGCGGAACCCGCCTTGCTCGCATGGTTGTCCTTCATCTAGTGTTCTGCCAATCCTATTCAGGATGACTCGAGTGAACAACTTGTAGATGACAGACAATAGGCAGATCGGGCTATAGTTATCAATGTCATGGATGTCTCCCTTCTTGAACAGTGGTACGGTACTGCTGGTTTTCCATTGGGACGGAACCTTGCATGCAGACAGGTAGCGTGTGAAGAGCCGAGCCAGTGTACTCCAAGCATAGCTCTTTCAATTCCTCTTTGGGATACCGGAATAGCATTCTAATCCTGCTTGCGTAGGGCCAAGGTCTCTGAGGCATATGTTAATGCAGGAAGAACAGTGGAATCAGAGATGTGCCGGTACATGGAGGTTCTTCGTCCTCTTAGTTATTTCTTCAATGCTCTAGAAGGCGTTCCAAGCCACTCTCTTCCTCCTGCACAACTCAGGTGCCAGGTCATTTGTCATGTTGACTTCTCGACCTAAGTACACATAACTGTTGCATTCGGAGATGGTCATTCCATTGAGAGCGAATGGACCATCAGGAATGAGGCTGTTTCTCATAAACATTGTCTTCGTGAGATTCAGTTGTAGTCTGACCTTTCCACACTCACAGTCGAAGTCGGTTTCCACTTGTGCCGCTTGGCTAATGTTTGATGCTATTAGAACAATGTCATCAGCAAAGCGGAGGTGGTGTAGTTGCCGACCATCTATCTTCACTCCCAATGCTTCCCATTCCAGTCATCGCATGATGTTCTCGAGGGTGGCACTGAAGAGTTTCGGTGAAATGGTATCACCCTGCCAAACCCCTCTCTTGACATGGATGATCACTTCTTTGTAGAATGGTTAGATCCTGGTAGTGAATTCGTAATACAGCACATGGAGGATCCTGATGTATTGAGTTTGAATGCCCTGATTGGCTAGGGTTTCAGTGACTGCTTCAGTCTCAACAGAATCAAAGGCCTTCTTTAAATCAATGAATGTTAGACAAAGCAGCATCTTGAACTCCCGAGAAACCTCAATGAGCTTGCTTCTCTTGAGGATATGATCGATGGTGCTGAACCCTCACGATAAGGTGCCTGTGAGGTATTAGATATGCCAAAAAGAGTATCAACAAATCTTATAATGAAGACGTTACTGGTGCCCAATAAAACAATCGATGTTCAATGGGAGGACAGTGCTATATTTCAACAAAAGAGTAAAGTTGGTGCCCACTTTAAAGCTTCTGCCCCTGCCCACCTGCTCCTGTTGCACAGCCCTGGAGTCGGAGGAGCAGGGAGCCCCCTGGTGGTCACATGCACCCCTGCAGCTCCCCTGTCTCCCTCTGCAGGTTTGTGTCTGGGCTCACAGGGACTTGGCCTCACTGTGTGTTTCTTGCACAATAATACACGGCTGTGTCATCAGTTACTGAGTTGCTCAGTTTTAGGTAAACTTGGTTCTTGGAGGTGTCCTTGGAGATTCTGACTCGGGACTGAAAACTTGGGTTATAGTTTATGTCTCCATCATACCATACAACACCAATCCAATCCAGCCCCTTTCCAGGGGACCCAGTGCATATTATAGTCTGTTAGAGCAAACCCAGAGTCCGAGCAGGTGAGGGACAGCGTCTCCGAGGGAGTCACCAGGCTTGGTCCCGACTCCTGCAGCTGTATCTGGGACAGGACACCTAGGAACAGAGACCCACTATGAGTCACAGGCCCCATGCCCACCTTGGAGCCTCTATCCAGGGGATACTCACATCCGGGAGCTGCCAACAGAAAGAAGAGGAACCAGTGATGATGCATATTCCTGCCCACGAGGTCCATGATCTCAGACAATGTGTCAGGGGGAGAGGGAGCCCGAGTTGGGGTGAGTGTGAACATGGTTTTAACCCTGAGTCCCGAGCTCAGATTTGCATGCGGGAGCCTCAGTAGAGAACAGGGGATCTGGGGAAGGCTGGTTTGTAGGTTCCCTGTGGGGGAGGTGCTGACTGTGGACCAGAGCACTCAGGGTGTCCCTGGGGTCCTGTCAGAGAAGGTCCTCTTCCTCCAGTTCAGGAAATATGCTGAGGAGCTCTCAGGATTCAGGAATTGCTGAGGCGGAAACGGCAGCTGGTGCGGAGAGTCCCCATGTCTCAGATCACTGACAACCAAACCCAGCCCCCCCCAGGGCCTCTACCTGGTAGAGAGGCCCCTGTCCTTCCATGTCCCTGTGGTGTCTCCTGTTCCCTCACTGTGAATGCAAATACTGGGGCCTAACTGATCGTGTCATTGTCCCTGTGAATTGTGACTTGTCCTGGTCCAATCCATGTCAATCAAATTTCGCAGTTTTTTTTTTTCTATAAGTCAGCCCTCAGCTGCTCCATGGAATTATGGGCTGAGTTTTTTCACACATTTATTTATTCATGCACATTGCAGAAAAATCCATTTTCCTTAAGCAGCTTCAGTCTGAAATATTCGGGGCAGTTATTAGGATGGATTAGTTCTTTCTGACTGGTGCTGAGTCTAGTTAGGGACAGGGAAGATGCTTCGCCAAGTGACTGCCCTGGTGTGGTTGGCCTGGCGATCCTCAGGACCCTGTTATTGGGGTCATCACTGTGTAATCTCAGCCCTATCAGGTGCCTGAAAAGAGCTCATGGAGAGTCCTCTCAAGCCAAAAACTATTGGGCCTGGAACCTGGTGTTAGTGCTCAGACTCACACATTTTACAAGGGCACAAGTGTGTTGGCCCTGAGGAGCAGACTGTCCTTTACCCACCTCCCACATGCTTGAAACCTGAACTCTGTGTCACATACGTATGCCCTGTAATTCCATGGAGCACCAGAGGGCTGAGTTCAATCTAAAGGGCCAGAAAATATGCTCTAAAATTTGATGTTTAAAAAAGTCAGCATTAAGGATCAAAAGCAATCTACACACCCAGCAGGTTCTACAAAATCCTGCTAAGATAGGCACAAAGACACACAAACACCAACACAGGCAACATGAGGATTGAGATGATTGATGTCACACCTCAGGGACCAGATGGCTACAGGATTCATAAATATTCTTGTGTATAAGCACGTGACTCACTGTGTCTGTCTCCATGTGTCCTGTCCCAGAGCTCCTGCATGGCCGAGACCGTGAATCCTTAAAGACCTAACCCACCTGCGCTGTGTCTGTAACTCCACAGTCAACAGTTTCTAGGGGAGAGGGGCCCCTAGACCTCGGGAAGGACGCTGGAGTGTCTGGGGAATGTTGGGAATATTTTCTAAAGCTGCTTCATCAAGATCAATAGGACACTTAATTAAATTTATGAAGGTTTATTTTCACACCTATATTAACTGTCGCGTGTGAAGAGCCGAGCCAGTGTATTGATGAGTACTGACGGCAGGTTCTTCAGGTGTTCAGGTCTGACCTTGTCTGGGCCGGGTGCTGTTCATTTTTTTACTGATGAGATGGAGTGTTGGATTTCGGAAGGGAGAACGTTGGGAACGACATATCCATTCTGTGGAATTTGGTATGTCGGCAAGTGGACATGGATATCGAAGAGATTTGTGTAGAAGTCATGGATAATCTTCTCCATTGCCGTTCTGGAGGATGTGATAGATGCATCAGGACGTCGGAGGGCAGTCATCTTGGACTTGTAGTTGGCGAAGGACAGGCAGGTGTTAAGAATACTTTTTCCAGCTTCTGCTGCATCTACCAGCACTTCTGCTCTTCTCTCTTTGAGGTCTTCCTTGATCACATCTCTGCACTGCTTTGCAAGCTCAGACGGTAGCTTGCGGTTCCCTGAGGCATGCGCCAAACCACGCTGGCAGATAAGCTCAAGAGTTTTCGAAGACAGACTTTTTTTGTGGCTATCTCTCTCTTGGCGGTCCTCGCACAATCATGGAGGTGCTGAACCAGTCGATCGTATTCCTCGTCAATGTGGTCAACAATGACATCTTCCCATGTTGCCGCAATAGTGCCAAAGAGCTCCCAGTTGGTGGTCGTTCGGGGAGTTCTCTTTTTAAACTTTGCAGCCCTTTCTCCCCGCTCTGTGAAGTAGAATTTTGCATGAAGGAGACGGTGGTCTGATCCCCTTCGAAATTTTGGGACAACAGCGACATCGGTCAGGCAAAACCGTCGATTGAATATGATGTGGTCTATTTCGTTGTGGAATCATCCACCGGGAGACTCCCATGTCCAACGTTTAGATTCTGCCTTCTGGAACTGTGAGTTACCATGGATGGTCTTGGTCGACATGATGAACTCTGACAGTCTCTCACCCTGTTCGTTCCATTCTAGGCCATGTGACCTGATGTGAAGTTCTTCGGCTGATCTTCTCGGTCCTATCTTGGCATTAAAATCACCCACAATGAAATTGTAGAAGGTGCGGTCTTCTTTATAGAACTTCTCCAGCTCCATGTAGAACTTCACAATTTCTCTTTCATCATAATGAGATGTTGGTGCGTAGACAACGAAGATAGAAACTGCCGGCAGTGAGCCACATCTATTCAAATGTAGACGTCTGATTCAGATTGTTAGGCATTCGAATGAATCAATGCTCATGGCCAAGTTTGTGTTGACATGGACATCAACGCCTCTGACACCTCTTTTATGGCACGTTCCGAGGAACAGTTCTTTTCCAGTGTCGAAAACGGCATGCTGAGATTGGTGTCTTCTTGTCTCGGTCAGACCAATTATGTCGTACTTTATCATTCGCTCTTGTACCACCAGGTCGTGCATGGATGCATCTGATGCTAGCATACGTGCGTTGAAAGTACAGACAATCATTTTTGTCTTCCTTCGTTGTGGCAGTCGAGTTCAGCCTTGAGATTTTATCGGTCTCTCCTTTCTCATCCTTCTCAGTGCTGCCATGTCGGTGAAGCCTTCAGGGTCAGGTGAATGAGACCCACTGTAATTACTGGTTTTGACATATCGAATTCACACGCTACCTGTCTGAATGCAAGGTTCCATCCCAATGGAAAACCAGCAGGACCGTACTACTGTTCAAGAAGAGAGACATCCATGACATTGGCAACTATCACCCGATATGCCTATTGTCTGTCATCTACAAGTTGTTCACTCAAGTCATCCTAAATAGGATTGACAGAACACTAGATGAAGGACAACCATGCGAGCTAGGCGAGTTCCGCAAAGGATTCAGCAGCATCGACCATATCCACACGATAACCAAGCTCATTGAGGTTCCTCGGGAGTTCAAGATGCCGCTCTGTCTAACGTTCATTGATTTAAAGAAGGCCTTTGATTCTGTTGAGACGGAAGAGGTCATTGAAGCCATACCCAATCAGGGAATTCAAGCTCAATACTTCAAGTTCCTCCTTGAGCTGTATTGCGGATTCACTACCAGGATCTCCCCATTCTACAAAGAAGTAATCATTGATGTCAAGAGAGAGGTTCGGCAGGGTGATACCATTTCACTGAAACTCTTCAGTGCCACCCTCGAAAACATAATACGACGACTGGAATGGGAAGGAATGGGAGTGAAGATAGATGGTCGGCAACTACACCACCTCCGCTTTGCTGAAGACATTATTTTAATAACACCAAACATCAGCCAAGCGGCACAAATGCTGGCCGACTTTGACCGTGAGTGTGGAAAGGTAGGACTACAGCTGAATCTTACGAAGATAATGTTTATGAGAAACAGCCTCGTTCCTGATGCCCCATTTGCTCTCAATGGAACGACCATCTCTGAATGCAACAGCTATGTGTACCTAGGTCGAGAAGTCAACATGAAAAATGACCTGGCACCCGAGCTGCGCAGGAGGAAGAGAGCGGCTTGGAACGCCTTCAAGGGCATCGAAGAAATAGCTAAGAGGAAAAAGAACCTCCGGCTCCAGGCACATCTCTTTGATTCCACTGTTCTTCCTGCATTAACATATGCCTCAGAGACCTGGGCCCTACGCAAGCAGGATGAGAACGCTATTCAGGTCTCCCAAAGAGGAATTGAAAGAGCTATGCTTGGAATATCACGTTTCACTCAAATGAGAGAAAGAATCTGGAGTTCCGACATCCGTCAAAGATCAAGAATCAGGGATACTGTCTCGTTTGCCAAGGTGTCAAAAATCAGATGGGCTGGTCATATAATGAGATTTAAAGACCGCTGGACTAGAGCTATTACCAACTGGATTCCACGGGATGTCAGAGGACCGCGTGGCCACCCACCTACCAGATGGTCAGACTTCTTCATCAAGATCATGAGCGATCAGTTTG
The DNA here is from genome assembly GCF_029834395.1 of Sorex fumeus. Taxonomy (NCBI): domain Eukaryota; kingdom Metazoa; phylum Chordata; class Mammalia; order Eulipotyphla; family Soricidae; genus Sorex; species Sorex fumeus. The sequence continues at coordinate 76,576,169 of NW_026606101.1, forward strand.
AGGCTCTTCATGTTCCTAGAGCGAACAGACGCCATTGGGCTACAGTAGCACGCGACAGGGACAAATGGAGACGTTATTGGTGCCTGCTTGAGCTAATCGATGACTATCGGGAAGTTAAGTGATTAAGTGATTAACTGTAGTATTGTAGCTCTGTAGCATTGTCCTTCCGTTGTTCATCAATTTACTCGAGTGGGTCCAATAACGTCTTCATCATGAGACTTGTTTTTATTGTGTTTGGCATATTGAATATGTCACCGATAGCTTTCCAGGCTTTTCCGTGTGGGCGAGATACTCTTGGTAGCTTTCCGGGCTCTCCGAGAGGGGCGGTCTCTCCGAGAGGGGCGGAAGAATTAATCCCAGCTTAGCTGGCCGGCTGCGCATAAGGCAAACGCCCTACTGCTCTGCTGTAGCTCCAGCCTAAATTTAGAATATTCATTTCATATTTTATCATTGTTATACATTCCTGGCATGACAGAAACTTTAAAATTTTGTTTTTCACAGCAACTTGGGCAGGATCAATGGAATTGAGGCATCTTTGCACATGTTCATTTTCCTGCACCACTAACTTGATCCCTGAGCACTACAGGAGAGGCCAGGACACAGACAGAGTACTCCTATGGGTGGTCCCACAACTAAAAAACACAAAATATCCAAATTTGAATAGTAAAGTTTTTCATAATGATTGTGTATCCACTAGTTTAACTCCAAATTAGCCAGTTGCAATCATCACTGAGAGTGTAATTTCTTTCCTTTTTCTTTTGAGAGTGTAATTTCTATTGGGAAATTCACCTTCAACATTGGACTATATTATTGATACTGAACTTTCAAAATTCTTTGAGTTCCCTAAGTGAAGAACTAATGGTGCACTTGTGATTTTAAAAAGGTGACTTTGGAAGGTCCCCAGAACAGAGAGCTGCCCAGTGATATCACCATGTGAGGGGAGGGAGGAACATAGATTTTATCTCCAGGTTTCTCTTTCTTGGGAGGGCAGACAGGAAATTAAGGTTGATCTACAACGAGTAATTCAATAAGAGTCATATCTGCAATGGTCTCTGTATTGAAGCCTCAGTGTAAGGAAGACCCTTAGACTCTGGAGTGTGGTGTATCTGGGTGTTCCGAGAGAGTGGGAGCTCAGGGAGAGCATCAATGTTCTGGGTCTTTCCTCTGTGTCACTGTGAAGGGGTCAGTGCTGTAGGTGTCACTGGACAGGGTTTCTCCTTTACAATGGCTGAGGGGTGGAGAGGGAATGGGAAAACCTGAATGTCCATTTAGTGAGTGGCTGAGGGAGTAGAGGTCAGCCCATACCAGAGAGCAGGACTCCTAGGTGTAGGGTGACCCGGTATATGCTACTTGGGTGTAGATCAGAGGGTAGAGGTCAGTGGGCACATAGTGTGTGTCTGAGAGCAGAAGGAAGGAGCCACCACACAGCTGAGTGGACACTAGGAATTCTCTTTCTTAAGAAGTGACTCCTGAGCATTGCCAGGTGTGACCCAAAAGGCCAAAAAAAAAATGAACTGGGGGTGGAGAGAAGGAAAGTTTCCATCGCTCCAGCCCCAGATCATTCATTCTTTAATTTTTTTTTTTTTTGCTTTTTCGGGTTACACCTGGCAATGCTTCGGGGTTACTCCTGGCGGTGCTCGGGGGACCCTATGAGATGCTGGGAATCGAATCTGGGTTGGCCACGTGCAAGGCAAACACCCTCCCCTCTGTGCTATCACTCCAGCCCCGGTCATTCATTCTTGAGCCCCTCTTTGTGCCTCAGGCAGGTCGCAGAGGCCCTCCCCCTCTTGCCTTTGCTCTGTCTAGGTGAAGAACGTGGCCGAAGGGCAAGTTTTGCTTCTCTGTTGGGTTGAGCGGTTCAGTAAAACCAGATGCAGTGCAGAGAGGAAGCGGGAAGACCACACTCTCTGCCGTGGGGGGGGGGTGGGGGGTGGGGAATGGTGCATTCCTCCTCTACCCAGGTCTGAGCCTCGCCGGCCCTCTGGTTCCTATCATCTATGCTGTCTGCTTGCGCCTCCCATGCCCCCAAATTTTCAGTGGGACCATGGGTCATGGTCCCCAGGCCTGCTCATCTGAAGTTCGGTGGCCTATCAGATTCTGCGGAGCCTGCTGATAAGGAGTATTCCCCTTTCCCGGCCAGGGATTGGGGCGCTACTTTTCTGTTTCTCGGGGAGCCAGACCTTGCTTGACCGGGGTCTACTCCAAGCTGTGGGTTGGGGTCGGACCTGGGCCTCCTGGCCTGCACACCTGTGCTCAGTCTGTCGAGTTCTGTGGCCCCTTGGTTTGGGGAAGCAGCTGTCGAGCAATCGCTGACCCAGCCATGGTAGGAGGAGCGGTCGGCCCGGGAAAACGGGTGGAGGCAAGAGGCAGGTGCGTGCGCGATGCGTCTGGCCCTTCCCAAGGGGTCCCAAGGGATGACTGTTGTGCTCCTGACTCCCAGAGCCCCTGGCAGCCTCCGAGATCCCTGGTGCAGGACTTTGGGGTCTGTGTGTGTGTGTTCCAGCTCTCCCGGGCCCTGGACCGGGCCGCTTTCAGTGGAATCTGGGCTCCTGATGCAGTGAGGGAAAAAAAATCTTGGGGTGTTGTTTTTGTTCTTTTCATTTGCTTGATTTGGGTTTGGGGGCCACTCAGGGGCTATTCCCAGCTTGGTCATGTGGAGTCGCTCTCCGCAGTGTTGGGGAGGTCATGGCATATGCTGGAATCTTGCGCTGGGCTTCCTGCGTGCAAAGTCTGTGCGGCGGTACTTTGAGCTGTCTCGCTGGCAGTGTGACCCATTTTCTTCTGGCTACAGTCAGCTGTGTGCTGGGCTGATTCCTGGCTCTGCCCTCTTTGTTATTGGTTTTTTGTTTTTGGGACACACCCGGGAGTGCTCAGCAGTTATTCCTGGCTAGGCACCCAGAAGTTACTCCTAGTGGTGTTCGGGGGGAAGCCAGAGATCAAACCCCGGGTCAGCCACATGCAAGCCAAATGCCCTACCCATTGTACTCTGGCACCTTGAGTTACTCTTGGAGGTGCTGGTAGGGTTGGAGATGGTGCCGAGTACCCAAACTGAGACAGCTGCATGCAAGACAAGTGCCTTCCCCACTGTATTCTCTTCATGGTCCTAGACCCAGTTTTTATTACTACTACTACTACTACTACTACTACTACTACTACTCGATTCCTCTACTCCTCTTGGAGAGCCCGGCAAGCTACCGAAAGTATCATGTTCCTTGTGACGTATTCAATATGCCAAAACAGTAAAAACAAGTCTCACAATGGAGACGTTACTGGTGCGTGCTCGAACAAATCAATGAAAAAAACAGGAGGACAGTGCTACATTGCTACAAATGAAATGACTCCTGCTAGGAGACCATGATAATCTCTACAGGGAACTTTTAATTTCTACCAGAGAATAATGTACCCCTCAGGACCCAGGAAAGTCATGGTCCTATTAGTAAAAACTACCATCATGAGGCAGATGGTGAGACAAACTCCTTCCTGCCCACAGTGGGGATGGAGAAATCAGAGCAACAACTCACAGGACAAGGTGCCATTGGTGTCATCTGAGAGCTGAGGAGCAGGTCAGGCCTGATCTCCACAGAAAGATGATTCATCTGTTCATGAGAAACATCTCCTCAGGGGAGAGTCCTCAGAGCCTCCTGGGGGTCTGCTCCCTTGAAGCTCACACTGCTTCCTACTGCAGGTGGTTTTTGTCTGGGCCCACATGGGCTTCCCCTCACTGTGTTCTTCACACAGTAGTACAGGGCTGTGTCCTCCTGCCTCAGGCGGCTCATTTGCAGAGAGAGCGTGTTCTTGCTGTTGTCTCTGGAGATGGTGAATCGGTCCTTCACAGAGTCGGCATAGTATTTTTTACTACCATCATAATAAATTAGTGCAACCCACTCTAGGCCCTTCCCTGGAGACTGGCGAACCCAATTCATCCCATATTTGCTAAAGTCGAATCCAGAGGCTGCACAGGAGAGTGTCAGGGATCCCCCGGGCTGCACCAAGCCTCCCCCAGACTCCACCAGCTGCACCTCACACTGGACCCCTGCAAACAGAAAGGCATCCTGGTCAGGAAACTCTTCTCACAGAGATGATCTGCCTATCCCATCTCTCCCATGCTCCGTGTCTCTGTCGCCCATGAGTTACCTCCTAACACAGCCACCACCAGGAGAAGCCAGCTCAGCCCACATGCCATGTTGGTTCTGTGTGACTCAGGATGGGGCCCCTGGATACCCCTGAACTGACGCTTCTCCTGGAGCTGAGGCTGGGCTGGGCTGTTTTCATCATAGCTGGGAGAGGCTAATTTGCATATCCTCGTCCTACATAAAATGTTCTGCTTGAACCTAAAGAGTAAGTGAAGGACTCCAGACTAAGTGTCAGGTTCTGGGGGTGACTTGTGACCCGGAAAAGATTCTATCATGCAATTGTTATATGACAACAAATTTAATTTGTGATAGTTTTTCCTTTTTTTGGATGACTATCACGCAATATCTACAGTCATACTTCTGTTTCATGCATCATTTGTCACATAAAAGCTTAAATACTTTATACAATATTTGTAACACATTGTAAGAGTTGGTCCCATTATTATTATTATTGAAATGTAGGAGTATTGCTATTTATTCAGCCATTGATTAGGCTGATTGCATTGGGCATGAACTCTGCCTTACTTTTATTTTCTCCTTTTTATAAACTTATTTATTGAATCACTATGAGAGCAGTTACAAAGCTTTCAGGTCTAAGTCTCTGTCATACAATGATGAAACACCTGTCCCTTCACCAGTGCCCATTTTCCACCACCAAAAACCCCAGAATACACCCCTCCCCACACCCTCCCCCACCCTGAAGGGGAAAAGATGATTTCCACATTACTCTCTATATACTTTGATTACATTAAATATTTTGACACCAAGCCCACCATTATTATTTGGGATTTTACCCCAACACTTTTTGGGCTGGAGCGATAGCACAGCAGGTAGGGCTGTGCTTACAAGCGGCCTTACAAGCGGCCTTACAAGCGGCCAACATGGCCGACCCGAGTTCGATTCCTCCGCCCCTCCCGGAGAGCCCGGCAAGCTACCGAGAGTATTCGATATGCCAGACACAGTAACAACAAAGTCTCCAATGGAGACGTTACTGGGCCCGCTCGAGCAAATCGACGATCAACGGGAGGGCCTTTACCTTTACCTTTACCTTACCCCAACACTCAGATCTGCCAAAAAGGCAGCCGGAGAAAATTTGATTTCTATTGCTGGTTATGAATAACAATGATGTTGCCCGGCCACAGTAATTGCTACATGATTTCGGAATTCTGAAATTTTAACAATTAAATCTGAAGGATTTCTGCTAAAACCTGGTGGGTTCTGAGATTTGTTCCTGAGTCTCTGGGATTATGGTTGTTAAGCAGCTTGATCAAGTGCCAGAGAGGCCGTTCGTGGGCGGTGACCCAGGGTCTCATTGGGACAGGGAGGAAAGGACTGTTTCCACCCCCATCCCCTGAGGCCCCATGTCACTGCGGGCCCAAACCTGACTGGCCAATGGTCTCTGGATGTTTGGCACCCACCAAGCCGCCAAGAGGGAACAGGTGGAGGGACAGCAACTTATCCCCCCGGGGTGACCAGGTGCCGGTAAACTCCTGTGGGGACCAGACACATTTCTGCCAAAAGCCGCTGGGTTCCGAGACCTGCCTCTGAGTTTCTGGGATCATGGCAGTTAAGCAACTCAATCAGGAACCAGAGAGACCTTGCCTCCAATTATATAGCTGATCCGCAGGTGTTTTGTGGGTGTGTCTCCCACATACCTAACTTTTTGCCTTTTAATTTCTTGGTAGACGTGGCCCTAAGTTGTTGGGTCTGGCCAAAGACACAGCAGCAATTTTGGGGTATCTAGAAGTCTGAAGGCACCATCAGGCTGCTACTGCACTCGTCTCACAGGTACAGATTGACCTACTTGTAGCACCATATCCCTGAGTTGGTCCCACTATTGAGACAAAAGTAATCCACTCAATCACACCGAGTTATGAATGAGTTGGAAACCCAGAATTAAATCAGATTCAGGAGTAAAGCAGAATGGCCAGATAACCTAGCCCTAATATCTGGGAAACCTGAGTCAGGATCCAGTGTCTGTTCTGTCTCTACTGTTTCTCCCAGAGGAAACATCTCTGAGGTTAAATATATTTGTCCTGATATCAAAGGCTCTCAGATGTGTAAGGCTCTTTTATAGACTAAGACAGGCAGCTAACCTAAGATGTCGTTCTTCTGATGATTCTTTGTTCTGAGTGAAAAATCTCACTGTGTTGGGCATTAGGAGCTCTCGATCCATGAGCATGTTAGTCCCCTGAACTTCTACGCCGTTCTCTTAAGTCCGTCTTTAAAATACTCACAGCATCCCATGGTTTGTCCTTGTTCACCAGGATTGGTTCCCAGTAACAACAGATTAGAGGCAGCAGAGGTGTAAGCTTCTTCCCTTGCATTGGGTGATCAAGGTTCATTCCTTGCACTTCGTATGTTTTCCATGCCCCCACCATGAGTCACCCCTGAGTACAAAGTCAGCAGTATACGCAGAGTGGAACAACACCAAATCCAAACCAACAGAGACTGAAGGATAGCACAATAGTGGGGCGCTTGCCTTGCACATGGCTGACCCAGGATTGAACTCTAGTATCCCATATTCTTCTCCCAGCAATTTCAAGTGTAATTGATGAGAGCAGAGTCAGGAGAAATCCCTGAGAAACGCCATGTATAGCCCCCAAGCCAGACAAAAACTCACAAATAGCACCAAACAAAATATGGGCTAGCAGCTGTCAAGAAATTCTTCCCTGTTATGAGGACAAATTATATTTATTCTGAATTTTGCCTTTACCTGGAGGAAGATATTGGAGACTAGTGTGCATGGAGGTGCATGGGGTGTGACTCTTCACATCAGCCGACTCCACGTTTCCTTCTTACCATTTCAATATTTGATTGGCAGTGAAAACCACAGGAGGCCATGCTCTACACAGAATACTGACTTGTAGGTCATTGATGTTTCATGAGTGCTGGCATATATGGACACCTGTGCAGTGATCATGACACCCCAAACAGAGGATGAACCCCTCACCCCAGTGTTTCCCCTTGGCCCATGGTTTTCCTCCCCACACGCATCATTCCTCCTTCATGCTCTCTGCAGTGCTTCTGTTTGTGTAAGTGTATGTAGGGTGTGATGACAGAGATTCACTCTCAATAACCTTTCACTCTTACTGCTGTGCTATTGCTCCAGCCCGTGACGTATTCGATATGCCAAACACAGTAACAACAAGTCTCATGACAGAGACGTTACTGGGCCCGCTCAAGCAAATCGATGAACAACGGGCGGACCGTGACCATGACCACGGTCCTTGCACTCTAGGGATATATTATGGGTTTTTACTAATGATTAAAGGTGTTTTGGATTACTCTCAGTTCTGAGCTTTTAAAAAGGGTCACACGAGCTTTCTAGAAGGAGGGAGAAAAATGAGGAAAAGCTGTTCTATATCTTATGTGACTTTCAAAGAGAAAGCTATAAAAATAATAACAAACCAGGAAAGTACCGATTAATACTCAGCCTGCCAGGCGTTGGAGTCCTGGGTGCCTGGTGGGGTGAGTGTGAGGGACAGGGAGGACAGATCACAGGGAGGGAGTTGGAAGGGTGAGGGTGTCACTGAAATTTGAGCTGCTCTGGGAGCGATGGGGAAGGGTCCTAGGAAAGACGCTGGAACTGGGCATGAATGGTAGTGGGTGGGAGTGATGGGGGCTGAGTGTCTCTGTGTTGTGACAGAATATTGGCCCTTGTGGGCTTCTAGCACATGGTGACCCTCTTTGTTCCTTGGTGGGCCGAGGCCTTTTCCAAAGTGGCTCCCGAGTGCCCTCTGGCGGTCGGCCGCACCCCTGCAACACCTCCTGTGGTCTAAGTCCCCCAATTCCCAGTGAGACTAGAAGTCCGTCCTGAGCATCCTGGGGGACAGGAAATCTGAGCACTGGGAAATGAGTCCAGCCTGATTCACACCTGTTCCCCCAGGGAAGTGTGTTCAGAGACAGCTCATGGAGAACGGAATCCTTCCTGCCCCCACGTGGGGGTCACTCATACCTGAGTCACATCACAGCTCAACTAGACATTAGAGTAAGTCTGGGTTGCAGAGAAAGGGCTGGAGAGGGGAAGTCCTGCAAATGGAGATTAAAGGGTCACAGTACAAACACAGAAATGATGAGAAAGAAAAAAAAACTTGTGAAAATCAATGCCACTGTCAGTAGACTACTATGGGTGTTGAATTTCCAAGTCCCACTAAGGATCAATATTCTTGAATATAGGCTGGGTATTTGACATCTTGTGAAAATTTGAATGATAAATGTCTGTGAACAGAAATACAGCTTCTTGCATTATCTTTGAATTCAGTGACATTGAATATTCATGATCATGATCACGACCATCCTGTTATTCGTCGATTGCTTCGAGCAGGGCCCAGTATGGTGGTGGCTTGTTCTGGAGGTCTTCGACTGCCAGAGCCCTGGTTGGGGCAGGGAGGAAAACTCAAACCGCTCCCCTCCAAGGGGCCCTGGCGAGGACAGCCAGGCGCGGGGGCAGGAGACTGCACTGTTCTCTTCCGGGAGCTGGGTTTTACAGTCTCTGAGTCTTGGCTATTGATGGGATGACATTATATATTATCTGAACATTTTTTATCAAGGAAATAGATTTTTTTCTTTAAAGTGTATCATTTTCATGCCAATAAGGTTCCAAATGGACTAAAATCAGATGCAGGAAAAATGAACTTTTATTTCTGCCTTCTTCTGGGCACCTCAGCTCATCTGCCCCCTTTTTGGGGACACACCCTGGGGGCCCTGCATCTCAGGGTGCAGAATGAGAAGGAATTGATCACCTGATTTTCTGGTTCCCAGCATGCACAGGGCACAGCACGAGGATAATTAATCATCACTGATGCACGTTTTTCAGATGATATTTTTGTTGGAAATCATTGAATATTTTAGCTACAGGATCAGTGTTTTAATTTGATCCAGTTGTGGCACCCGCAGCATCTTCCTGACCTTAGACACTAGTAAGTGACTGGGCCCCTTCTTAAACACCCTGCAGGCGAGTGCCCAGGAGTGAACTGAGGGGTGTGGACTGGAGCTTCCCCCCCGAGTCCTCTTGCAGCCCCTCCCTTAGCCCTGCACAGAGGGACACAGCAGAGTGAGGAAGAAGACGAGGCTCAGGGGTCACAGGTGGGTCTTCAAGTGACCAGGTACCCCTGACAGGAGACTAAGCTGAGCCCATCTATGGGCGTCCCTGAGCATGGGAGTGAGACTCTCCGGGGAACAGACAGGAGGGGAGTGTGCGCGGTCACTAAGGGGAGAATAGAGACTTTCACCCCCATATGGCTGGGCAGAAACAGGAGGTGCAGGAATTGTGACATCCTGGAGAAAGTTGGTACAGAGATCCTTGCGGGAGATTTGAGAATGGGCCTGTCCTGAGAGTGAGTGATGGCTGGACGGGAACCCCTGTGTGACCCCACGGTCACTCTGAGAATAGTGTGGGTTAGTTACTGTTCTGTTAGGATTCCCTTTGTGGACCTGACCCCTCCTGGTCCTTGTACCCCTATCAGCCCTGCGCGCCCTCTGGTGGCCCTAGAGACCTGCAGCCCAGCCTGTCTCAGCAGGGTTGTGTCTGGGCTCCCCCTGACTTCCCCTCACTGTGAGTCTCTCTTAATCACTTAATCACTTAACTTCCCCTTAGTCATCCATTTGCTCGAGCGGGCGCCAGTAACATCTCCATTTGTCCCTGTCGCGTGCTAGTGTAGCCCAATGGCATATGTTCGCTCCGGGAACATGAAGGGCCTCAAACCGATCATTCGTGATCTTCACGAAGAAGTCTGACCATCTGGTAGGTGGGCGGCCACGTGGTCTTTTGACATCCCGTGGAATCCAGTCGGTAACAGCTCTAGTCCAGCGGTCATCTTTAAATCTCATTACATGACCAGCCCATCTGATTTTCGACACCTTGCAAATGAGACAGCGTCCCTGATTCTTGATCGTCGACGGATGTCAGAACTCCGGATTCTTTCTCTCATTTGAGTGAAACGTGATATTCCAAGCATAGCTCTTTCATTCTTCTTTGGGAGACCTGAATAGTGTTCTCATCTTGTTTGTGTAGGGCCCAGGTCTCTAAGGCATTTGTTAATGCAGGAAGAACAGTGGAATCAAAGAGATGTGCCCGGAGCCGGAGGTTCTTCGTCCTCTTAGCTATTTCTTTGACGTTCTTGAAGGCGTTCCAAGCCACTCTCTTCCTCCTGCACAGCTCGGGTGCCAGGTCATTTGTCATGTTGACCTCTCGACTCAACTGAGCCCATCTAGTGAGTCTCTCTAGCGCAGTGATATACAGCTGTGTCCTTGGGGGTCACTGAGCTCAGCTGCAGGGAGAACTGGTTTTTGTTCGTGTCTCTGGTGATGGAGACGCGGCTCTCGAGGGATGGACTGTAGTGTTTCCATCCCAACATATATGCCCCAACCAGAGCAGGCCCTTCCCTGGGGGCTGAAGGATCCATGCCCAGTAGTAACCAGAGAAGATGGAGTTACCAGAGACAGTGCAGGTGAGGGAGAGGGTCTGGGATGGCTTCACCAGGCCTGGGCCCAACTCCTGCAGGGTCAGTGCAGACACAACACCTGGGAACAAGGAGGTGTTCCCTGTCAGTCACTGTCAGTCCCTGCAGTCACTCCCTCCCCTAGACGCTGTCACATCTGGGACACTCACCCAGGGGGGTGTCCCCAGGCAGAGGAGAAGACCCCACAGAATCATCTTCTCAACCACAGCTCTGCCTTCCCCAGAGACTCAGTCCTGAGTGAGGAGACAGCTGTGAGCTCCACAGCCCAGAGAACATTTAATCCCGGAGCCTGAGAAGGATTTGCATGAGGTGTACAAGTCTGTTATTATCGGAGACCTCTGACCTCAGGTCCCCTTTGTCCCAATGGATGCTGAACTCACACATCCTGTCTGGTGGATTAAGCACTGGTCAATGGGTCACATTGAAACAAGTCATAGGCGGGTCCTGACTTATTCATCTTCATTACCAGAGAAGATGAGAGGATCGATATTCCCTCAATTGACAGGTCTTTCATATATACATAAAATAGTTCACATTTTCCCTTCTTTTCTTCAGAACTCAAAAATTAAACTCAGTTTTCTTTATTTAAACATCGTCATTTGCAAAGTTGTTTGTTCCTAAGGCAGCTATAATGGGTATTTTATATTCCCACACCAATCCCACCTCCTAGTGACCTTCCTTCCTCATTGTCGTCATTTTCCCAACCAGCCCCACACGCCTGCCCATTTATCAGACACACGATGATTTTTTTCTATCTTACTTGTTTCAATCAAATGGTTAAAGGAATTACCAAAATTGCTTCAGTAAAATAACATCTGTGAAATTGCTCTATCTCACCTCAGGGTTGTGGAGTCTTTGTCTGAGAATTTACTAAACTCTTGGTGTCTGGTTGAGCCTTCTGTATATTCTTTTTATTTTTTGAGTTTAGTTGGCTTCTACATTACTTTTTCATCTACTCAGTGAGACCCAACTGGAATTTCAGTTCTGAGGAATGAGGAGGTGTTGGTCAGTCCAGAAACTTTAGGATCTGTAGGACTGGGATGAGTGTGCGGAGACTCTCATTGCAGCCCTTGAGTTAGGCCTTGGGCAGTAGGTGTGGTGAGTCAGTGGGGGTGGGTGCAGCTACTGGGTTTTCAGCAGGGCGGGGTCAGGGCTGTGCCCTCTTGAGCGCCCTCTAGTGCTCATCCCGGGTCGGTGTGCCCGTGAATTCCAGCTGCTGGGCTGCCTCTCCTGGGAGATTTTGGTGGAATCTGAGGAGCAGGGCCGGTGGGTAAGTGGGCATGAGGCAGCTGTGGCGGTGGGCGTGGCCGCCTAATATTCATGTCTAAAATTTAGAGTTGGGGCCTGAATTATCTGTCACTGAGTGTCCTTCTGTGCTCAGCCTTGTCACCCTCCACAATGCCAGTCTATTGCTGTTCCTCCATCAACTTCCTCTGACAAAGTGTCAAAGTCCTTGTGGTATCTGAGGGGTATTGAAGAAGAATCACCAGGAATTCTCTGGCTTGTAGATGTCCCCTGACCCCACCCCTTCCCAGAGTCAGAGCAAACCCTCCCCTGAGTGTATAGATTTTCCTCAGGACAGTACCGCATTCCTCTGAATGGCTGATCCTCAGGCAGGACACAGGGACCGTGAGCTAGGAAAAAGGGGGTGAGACTCAGCATGACCCCTCCTCCTGTGGGGGCCACAGTGGGTAGGGGGCAGTTCCCACAGCCCTGAGCTTTATCCTGAGGGTGAGAGGGGTGAGTCACCCTCAGAAAGCCCCAACCCTTGACTTCTGAGTAGGTCATGAGCCTCTAATAATTTTGGCTTTGTCACCCAAACAGGAAACACACCCATATTCCAGCATATCACGGAGCACGGATAGAGAATCTAGAACCTAGATGGTACCTGAAGAACTCTAGACAAGGAGCTCCTTAACCTCCTTCTGCACCTGCTGCTGTGCTGACCCAGAATGCAGGGTGGGGTTCAGGTCCAAGACCCTGCAGACCAGTCCTCTGTCCCCCTGCAGGAAGGCGTGAGTCTGGGATACCACCCATTTCCCTCCCTGGATCCACACACACAGTCCTGTGTCCTTGTGACCGCTGGGCTCAGGGCACAGAGGACGGTGCTCTTAGCTGCGTCTCTGGGATTGTTCCCTGTGGAGGTTGTATGTAGTCTGAGCTTTAGCAGGACCAAAGGTACCATCCACTCCAGCCGTTCCCTTGAGGTTGGTGAGCTGGCCATGTCACAAGCAGATGGTTTGCTGGGAACCAGAGACAGGCCAGTGAGGGTGAGTGCGTGGGCTTCTCTCCTTCTGATCCATCTCTTCCACAGCCCTGGGTCAGATCCTGAAGATTCCCCTGATCAGGAGGAATAGTGGACACCCCCACAGACTGTCCCAATGTGAAAACTTCCCAAAGACACAGCTGTAGCTGTCATCACGAGAAGCTACAGAGAAATTCAGCGTCTGCGGGGCTTAGCTTTGACTCTGACTGTCCCTGAGGGGACCCTGCCCTGAGAGCAGAGGGGCTGCGTTTCCCAGGGGCCCAGAGGTAAGCAGCAGTGGACACACTGTGTGCAGGGAGGGGTAGGAGTCCATGACTGGCCCCTCCCTTCTGGGCTCTGCTGGGAGGAGGTGCTGAGTGGGTCCTGATGGATGTGGGATCTGGGTTTCCTCCCCACGGGTCTTCCTCTAGAGCAGGAGAGGCCATGACAGGGGGTCTGAGGACATGGGACTGTGACCGTCAGCACAGCATGACTCGTGCTCCCCAGAGTGCTCTGTGAGCACTCTGTAGACAGGGATGCGAGCTCACCCTGCAGGTGGGCAATCTCTCCCTTTCCCCTCCCGGCCTGACTCCCAGCCCCTCCTGGGCCCCTACTCAGCTTCTCTCTCTCCTGTCAGCTTTGGGAACTCTGGGCTGAGCCAACATGTGCTGTTTATCTTAGTCTGAGGATCAGAGTCACCTCACTCAGCAGGACTGACCAGAGGGTGGGGAGCCCAGTCCACTCGCAGGAGCTCTCCCATCCTCATCACGACTATGCTCAGAATTCGAACTCCATGCATGGGGAATCGCCTTCTGCTGTAGATGGTTTCACTCTTCATGTATCAGTTGTAAATTTCCAAGAGTTTGCCATGAATATATTCCTCAGATTTTCAGTTATTTCCAATGAACTTCCTCCTGTCATGTAGTAGCATGAATGTGTGCATATGTTTTCTCTCCCAATTATGGGAGAATTATATTAGTATTTCTTCATCCATTCTAATGAGTTGCATATTAATCTAGGTCCCAAGTACCATGTTGCTAGCAAGGAAACGGTATGCTTTTGTATTTCTTTTAATCCCACATTCAATAAGCAACAGAAAACTAGTATTTGTATTCTAAGCCATAGATCCATTAAAAATATTTGTTTTTTCAAACACTACACTTTCTCTTTAACAGGAGGAAGAAGAGGCTGTGACGACAAATGACACAGCGGGTGTGGACGGTATTTGGCAATATGTTGCTAGTAGAAAGCTCCATAACTCTGTAAACCACAGAAGGAAAACATGACTATATATATACATATATATATACATATATATGTATATATATCCATTACAGAAAAATCATAACAGAATGAAAACTTATTACTACAAAGAGTATATTAGTTCAGGAATACAGAATAAAATATACTTTGTAATATGGGGTTGGACAGTGTATTCTGTAGTCTCAAAAGCAAGTGGTTTAGGGGCTGAAGTGATAGTACAGGGGGTAGGGCGTTTGCCTTGCAAGCAGCCTGACCCGAGTTCAATTCCCAGCATCCCATATGGTCCCCTGAGCACCGCCAGGAGTAATTCCTGAGTGCATGAACCAGGAGTAACCCCTGTGCATCGCTGGGAGTGACCCAAAAAGCAAAAAAAAAAAAAAAAAAAAAAAAAAAAAAAAAAAAAAAGCAAGTGGTTTAAAAATTCACACTAAAGGAGGAAAGAATATGTTGGTGTATACCTGCGTGACTTTATTTACTTTATATATTTTAAATTTTAAATAAAAGAAAGGATCCCTTTACAACACCCCCCATACCTTTTCCTAGAACCCAATCAGAAGTCACAGGATCAGAGCGCCCCTGGTGGTCACACTATCCCTTGTAGCTCTTCTGTCTCTGAACAGGTTTGTGTCTGAGTTCACAGGGACTTGTCTTCACTGTGTCTCTTGCACAATGATATACAGCTGTGTCCTCTGTTACTGAGTTGCTCAGTTTCAGGTAAACTTGGTTCTTGGAGATGTCCCTGGAGATGCTGATTCGGGACTTAAGACTTGGATTATACCTTGTATCCCCATTAATATACATAACACCAATTCAAACCAGCCCCTTTCCAGGGGCCTGGCAGACCCAGTTTACACTATAGCTGATTATAGAAAATCCAGAGACTGAGCAGGTCAGGGACAGTGTCTGTCCTGTATGTAACTCAGCACACAGAAGATGACCATGAACCTCAGCACCCTGTTATTGGGATCATCACTGAGGGATCCCAGCCCCATCAGGTGCCTGAAAAGAGCTTGTGCAGAGTCCTCAACCCACAATTATTGGGACTGGAAGCTGGTCTTAGTGCTCAGACTCACACATTTCACAAAAACACAAGTGTGCTGACCCTGAAATAACCCTCCACCCCTTCCCAAATGCACAGAACCTAGACACAGGCTGTTCATATATGTGTATCCCCTAATTCCATGGAGCACCAGAGGTTTGAGTTCAATCTAGCACTGTAGCACTGTCCTCCCATTGTTCATCGATTTGCTCGAGTGGGCACCAGTAACATCTCCATTATGAGACTTGTTGTAACTGTTTTTGCATACCGAATAAGCCATGGGGAGCTTGCCAGGCATTGCTGTGTGGGTGGAATACTCTCGATAGCTTGCGGGGCTCTTCGAGAAGGGTGGAGGAATCAGCAATGTGCAAGGCAAACGTCCTACCCAAAACACTAAGGGGCCAGAAAATCCTGTTATTCATCATCCTGTTATTTGTCGATTGCCTCGAGCAGGCCCCAGTAACGTCTCTTTCATCCTAGCCCTGAGATTATATTCAAGGCTATTTAGGAGAATGAGACCCATCATTGTTACTGGTATCAGGCATATTTGGTACGCCACGGGGAGTTTGCCAGACTCTGCCCTGTGGGCAGGCTACATTTGATAGCCTGCAAGTTTGTCCAAAGTAGTAATGAGACAATAAGATGTCATAAAAAAAAGTTTTGATAAGATGTCGTGCGGCCGCATTTGCGGCCGCTCGGTTCCGGAATCTGGATTTTATAGTCTCTGAGTCTTGGCCGCTGATAGGATTACACGGCGCCAGGGGGCCAGGTGGTGGGTGTGACCCCCGCCTACTGGAATTTGGAGGATCTGGGTGGAAGATGCTCGACTCCAATTCGAGTAGGCTTGGAGGTCTCGGCCCCGGAACCTGCGTGGCTTTGTCCCTCTGCCAGTACCTTCATGTGTGCGGAGAGTGGTCTCAGCATGGTGGTGGCTGGTCCTAGAGGTCTTCGGCTGCCGGAGCCCTGGTCGGGGCGGGGAGGAAAGCTCAACCCGCTCCCCTCCATGGGACCCCGGCGAGAAACAGCCAGGCGCAGGGGCAGGAGACTGACTGCACTGGTCTCGTCCGGGAGCTGCATTTTGTAGTCTCTGAGTCTTGGCCGCTGATGGGATTACACGGCGCCAGGGGGCCAGGTGGTGGGTGTGACCCCCGCCTACTGGAATTTGGAGGATCTGCGTGGAGGATGCTCGACTCCAATTCGAGTAGGCTTGGAGATCTCGGGCCCGGAACCCGCGCGGCTTTGTCCCTCTGCCAGTACCTTCATGTGTGCGGAGAGTGGTCTCAGCATGGTGGTGGCTGGTCCTGGAGGTCTTCGGCTGCCGGAGCCCTGGTCGGGGCGGGGAGGAAAGCTCAACCCGCTCCCCTCCAAGGGGCTCCGGGAAGGAACACCCAGGCGTGGGGGCAGAAGACTGCACTGTTCTCGTCCGGAATCTGGGGCCAGAAAATATGCTCCAAAATTTGATGTTTAAAAAAGACAACATTATGGAATCTGGAAAAAACCTGAGTGCCGGAGAATAGATGACTGGTAAAAGAAACTTTGGTACATCTATACAATGGAGTACTATGTACCTGTTAGAAAAGGTTGAACACTTGATCACTTGACTTCCTGTTAATGGTCAATTTGCTCGAGAAAATCCCTGAATAGGATTGGCAGAACACTAGATAAGGACACCCATGCGAGCAAGCCGGGGTCCGCAAAGGATTCAGCA
Organism: Sorex fumeus; assembly: GCF_029834395.1. NCBI lineage: Eukaryota > Metazoa > Chordata > Mammalia > Eulipotyphla > Soricidae > Sorex > Sorex fumeus. The sequence goes on from NW_026606101.1 coordinate 76,593,021, forward strand.
CCATCGACCATATCCACATGATAACCAAGCTCATTGAGGTTTCTCGGGAGTTCAAGATGCCACTCTGTCTAACGTTCACTGATTTAAAGAAGGTCTTTGATTCTGTTGAGACGGAAGCAGTCATTGAAGCCCCAGCGAATCAGGGTATTCAAACTCAATACATAAAGATCCTCCGTGAGTGTATTACGGATTCACTACCAGGATCTCACCATTCTACAAAGAAGTAATCATCAATGTCAAGAGAGGGGTTCGGCAGGGTGATACCATTTCACCAAAACACTTCAGTGTCACCCTCAAGAACATCATGCGACGACTGGAATGGGAAGGAATGGGAGTGAAGATAGATGGTCGGCAACTACACCACCTCCGCTTTGCTGATGACATTGTTTTAATAACACCAAACATTATCCAAGCTGGCCGACTTCGACCGTGAGTGTGGAAACGTCGGACTACAGCTGAATCTTATGAAGACAATGTTTATGAGAAACAGCCTCGTTCCTGACGCCCCATTCGCTCTCAATGGAATGACCATCTCCGAATGCAAGAGCTATGTGTACCTAGGTCGAGAAGTCAACATGACAAATGACCTGGCACCCGAGCTGCGCAGGAGGAAGAGAGAAGCTTGGAACACCTTCAAGAGGGTCGGGAAATAGATAAGAGTACAAAGAACCTTGGGCTCCGGGCACATCTCTTTTATTCCACTGTTCTTCCTGCATTAACATATGCCTCAGAGACCTGGGCCCTATGCAAACAGGATGAGAACGCTATTTAGGTCTTCCAAAGAGGAATTGAAAGAGCTATGCTTGGAGTATCACGTTTCACTCAAATGAGAGAAAGAATCAGTAGTTCCAACCTCCGTCGACCATCAAGAATCAGGGACTCTGTCTTGTTTGCCAAGGTGTCAAAAATCAGATGGGCTGGTCACGTAATGAGATTAAAAGACGACCGCTGGACTAGAGCTGTTACGAACTGGATTCCATGGGATGTCAAAAGACTGCGTGGCCGCCCACCTACCAGATGGTAAGACTTCTTCATCAAGATCGTGAACGATCAGTTTGAGGCTCTTCGTGTTCCTGGAACGAACATATGCCATTGGGCTACACTAGCACACGACAGGGACAAATGGGTATGTTACTGGCGCCCACTCGAGCAAATCAACGATTAATGGGAAGTCAAGTGATCAATTAATAACTGAAACCCAAGCACAAAAATTTGTATGTACCTCATGGTGTTTCACTAATAAAAATTTTTAAGAGAAAAAACAGCATTAAAGCACAGAAGTAATCTTACACACTCAGCAGGTTCTACAAAATTCTGCTAAGATACACACAGAGACACACAAACACCAACACAGGCAGCGTGATTGAGATGGATGATGTCACACCTCAGAGACCAGGTGGCTATAGGATTCATAACAACCCTCGTGTATAAGCACGTGACTTACTGTGTCTGTCCGGAGATGTCCTGTCTCAGAGCTCCTGCAGGCCCCGAATAGTGAATCCTCACAGACCTGACCCACCTGCGCTGTCTCTGTACCTCCACAGTCAGCATTTTCCAGGGGAGCTGGGCCCCTAGACCTCGGAAGGACGCTGGAGTGCCTGGGGAATGTTGGGGATATTTCTTAAAGCTGCTGCACTAAAACCAACAGGACACTTTCTAAAGTTATGAAAGTTTATTTTCACATACAAATATTAACTGTAGATTAGCAATTTTTGTTTTTATTTTCATCTTATTAAATTAGACATTTCTTTTCTCTCTCTTGCCTCATGTTGTAGCTGTTTCACTCTTTCAGATGGAGGACAAATAAAATATTCTGGTGTATAATTAGTAGTGTACTAGAAATATTGCAAGAACCAAATTAGAAAGGAAAGAGACCTAGAATATTCATTTCCTATATTATGATTATTAGACACTGCTGGCACAATAGAAACATGAAACTTATGTTTTTCACAGCCACTCGGGCAGGACCAATGGAATTGGAACATCTTTGCACATGTTCATTTTTCTGAAACACTAGCCTGATCCCTGAGCACTTCAGGGGAGAACAGGACACAGACAGAGTATTCCCAGAGGTGGCCCAAAACTAAAAACCACAGAATATCCATATTTGAATAGTACGGTTTTTCATAATGATTATGTATCCATTAGTTTAATTCCAAATTAGCCATTTGCAATCATCACAGAGTGTAATTTATAATAGGAAATTTAGCTTTAACATTAGTTTTTATTATTGATATTGAACCTTTAAAATTCTTTGAGTTCCCTAAATGAAGAACTAATGGTGCACTTGTGATTTTAAGGAGGTAACTTCGAAAGGTCCCCAGAACAGGAGAGCTTTCCAGTGATGTCACCCTGTGAGGGGAGGGAGGAACATAGATTCTAATCTCCAGGTTTCTCTGTCTTGGGAGGGCAGACAGGAAACTAAGGTTGACCTACAATGAGAATTTCATTAAGAGTCAAATCTGCAATGTCTCAGTATGGAGTCTAAGACTAAGGAAGACCCTTAGGCTCTGAGGTGTGGTGTATCTGTGGGTTCCGGGAGAGTGGGGACTCAGGGAGAGCATCGATGTTCTGGGTCATTCCTCTGTCTCACTGTGAAGGGTCAGCGCTGCAGGTGTCACTGGACAGGGTTTCTGCTCTGCAATGGCTGAGGACTGAAGAAGGAATGGGGACAAATGAATACCCATTTTGTCAGTGGATGAGGAACTAGAGGTCAGCCTATCCCAGAAAGCAGGACTCCGAGGTGTGGGGTGACCAGGAAGAAGCTACCTGGGTACAAGTCACATGGTAGAGGTCAGTGGGCACAGAGTGTGTGTCTGAGAGCAGAAGGAAAGAGCCAGCACACAGCTGAGTGGACACCAGGATTTCTCTTTGATGATGTGACTTCTGAGCATTGCCAGTTGTGATCCCCCCCAAAAAAAGAGACCTGGGTGTGGAGCGAAGGAAAGTGGATAGAGCCTTGCAGCCTTGGTCAGCTGCATGCAAGGCAAATGATCTATCCACTTTCCTTCGCTGCAGCCCCAGATCATTCATTCTTTATTTTTTCTTTTTTTTTTTACTTTTTTGAGTCACACCTGATGATGCTCTGGGGTTTCTCCTGGAGTCACTCTCCGCAGTGCTCGGGAGGTCATGGCATATGCTGGAAACAGGCGCTGGACTTCCTGTCTGCAAAGCCTGTGCAGTGGTCCTTTGAGTTGTCTCCCTGGCAGTGCGACCCTTTTTCTTATGGCTACAGCCAGCTGTGTGCAGGGCTTATTCCTGCCTCTGCTCTCTTTGTTGTTGGTTTTGTTTTTTTGGGACACACCCATGAGTGCTCAGGAGTTATTCCTGTCTCTGCATTCAGAAATTACACCTGTTGGTGCTCAGGGGAAGCCAGGGATCAAACCCCTGGTCAGCCACATGCAAGTCAAATGCCCTACCCACTGTACTATCTCTCTGGCACCTTGGGTAACTTTTGGAGGTGCTGTGAAACTGGAGGTGGTGCTGGGTATCCAACCTGGGTCAGCTGCATGCAAGGCAAGTGACTTCCCTGCTGTATTCTCTTCCTGGTCCTAGACCCATTTTATTATTATTATTATTATTATTTATTACTACTACTACTCGATTCCTCTGCTCCTCTCAGAGAGCTTGGCAAGTTACCGAAAGTATCTCTCCCGCACAGCAAAGCCTGGAAAGCTCCCCATAACTTATTCGATATACCAAAAACATTAAGAACAAGTCCCACAATGGAGACGTTACTGGTGCCCACATGAGCAAATCAATGAAAGCGGGAGGATAGTACTACAGTGCTAGAGAAGAAGTGAGTCCTACTAGGAGACCATGATAATATCTACAAGGTAATTTTAATTTCTACCAGAGAATAATGTGCCCCTAGGCCCCAGGGAAGTCATGGTCCCATTTGTAAAAACTACCATCATAAGGCAGAGAGTGAAACAAACTCCTTTCTGCCCACAGTAGGGATGGAGGACTCACAGCCCCAACCCACAGGACGAGGTGCCCTTGGGCTCATCTGAGAACTGAGCGGCAGGTCAGGCCTGATCTCCACAGAAACATGATTCATCTGTTCATGAGCAACGTGTCCTCAGGGGAGAGTGCTCAGAGCCTCCTGGGCGCCTGTGTCCCTGAAGCTCAGCCTGCTTCATCCTGCAGGTGGTTTTTGTCTGGGCCCACATGGGCTTTCCCTCACTGTGTCTTTCGCACAGTAGTACAGGGCTGTTTCCTCCTCCCTCAGGCGGCTCATTTGCAGAGAGAGTGTGTTCTTGCTGTTGTCTCTGGAGATGGTGAATCGGCCCTTCACAGAGTCGGCATAGTATTTAGTACCACCATCATAACTAATGACTCCAACCCACTCCAGGCCCTTCCGTGGAGCATGGTGAACCCAATGCATCCCATAGTTGCTAAAGTCGAATCCAGAGGCTGCACAGGAGAGTGTCAGGGACCCCCCGGGCTTCACCAAGTCTCCCCCAGACTCCACCAGCTCCACCTCACATTGGACCCCTGCAAACACAAAGACATCCTGGTCAGGAAAATCTCCTCACACAGAGTATCTGCCTCTCCCATCTCTCCCATGCTCTGTGTCTCTGTCGCCCACGAGTTACCTCCTAACACAGCCACCAGGAGAAGCCAGCTCAGCCCACATGCCATGTTGGTTCTGTGTGAGTCAGGATGGAGCCCCTGAAAACCCCTGAACTGACTCCTCTCCTGGAGCTGAGGCTGGGCTGGGCCTTTTTCATCATATCAGGGAGAGGTTAATTTGCATATCCTCCTCCTACATAAAACGTTCTCTTTGAACCTAAAGAGTAAGTGAAGGTCTCCAGAGCAAATGTCTGCTTCTGGGGGTGACTTGTGACCCGGAAAAGATTCCCTCATGCAATTGTTATATGACAACAAATTTAATTTGTGATATTTTGTGCTTATTTTTGATGACTATCATGTAATATCTATAGTCATACTTCTGTTTCATACTTCTATTTCATGCATCATTTGTCAGAGAAAAGCTTACTTCATATAATATTCTCATAACACATATTCCTGTGGGTTGGGGCTGTGAGTCCTCCATCCCCACTGTGGGCAGTAAGAGTTGGTTCCATTATTGAGACAAAAGTAATACACTGAATGACACCAAGTAATAAATGAGTTGGAAACCAAGAATTAAAACAGAGCCACCCGCTTGGAGCAGAAAAGCAAATGGACTATGTGTTAAACCGCGCCAGTATGCCTGCCTGGAGGGGAAAGGGTGTTGTCCCGCTCGCCCGCTCCTCTCTGGAAAGAAAGATGGCGGCCCCACGGGAGCCTTGTGGACAGCAAGTTTGAGCCGGGGGCGGGGGGCGGCAGGAGCCTCATGGGAAGGGGGGTGTAATGGGCCGTCCTTCACGCCCGACCGAGGTTGCCAGCTGCCCCCCACGAGCGGCTCTCCGGCACGGCCACGACTACAGGCACAGAAACCAATCTCTTAACTATCTAACTTTTAATAGAAATTCTTCCAGGGTCAATAAGTAAAATAGCAGAAATCCAGCCGCGCGTCATTATTTTATTCCTAAACCAAGTTGTAGAAAGCAAATCATTTCACAACGCTGTTTCAGCATGTCTGATGGGGGGGGGGTCGTAAACTCTAAACAATAATTGTGCATCTTCTATCGAAACAATGTATCTAGTCAAAGTAGATAGAGTATTAACTAGAACTCATCTGCCTCAGAAGAATTGGGAGGGGTGGGAGGTGGGGGTCTATTGGGGTTCGGGGTTAAAAATAAGTATTGGTAAAGGGAAATGTGTTTGATATTTACATGACTGAGACCCAAACCCGAAAGCTCTGTAACTTTTCCCACAGTGATTCAATAAAGAAATAAATTATATATATAAAAAAAAACAGAATCAGGAGTAAGGCATAATGGCCAGATAGCATAGCCCTGATATCTGGGCAACCTGAGTCAGGATCTTGTGTCTGCTCTGTCTCTACTGTTTCTCCCAGAGGAAACATCCCCGAGGTTAAACATGTTTGTCCTTATATCAAAGGCCCTCGGATGTGTAAAACCTTAGCTCATATAGACTCAGTCAGGTAGCTGACTTACAAATGCCATTCTTCTGATAATTCCTGGTTCTAAGTGAAAACTCTCACTGTGTTGGGCATTAGGAGCTTTCAGTCCACAAGCCTGTTTGTCCCCTGATCCCCCACCCCTTCTCTCTTAAGTCTATCTTTAAAATACTCACAGCATCCCGTGGTTTGTCCCTGTCCACCAGGTTTGTTCCCCAGTAACAAAAGATGTAGAGGCAGAAGAGGGATGAGCTTCCCTTGCATGTGGCAGATCAAGGTTCATTCCCTACACTTCATATGGCTTCCCATGCCCCCACCAAGAGTGATCCCTGAGTACGGAGCCAGCAGTATACCAAGAGTGGCACAATAACAAATCCCAAACAACTGGGGCTGAAGGATAGCACAGTGGCTGGGCACTTGCCTTGCACATGGCTGACCCAGGTTTGAACTCTAGTATCCTATTTGTTTCCCCCAGCAATTTCAAGAGTAACTTCTGAGTTCAGGGTCAGGAGTAATCCCTAAGCATAGCCAGGTATAGCCCCTAAACCAGACAAAAACTCACAAATAATATTAAACAAAATATGGGCTAGCAGCTGTGAAGAACTTCAGTGTAATGAGAAAAATTTGTTTTTATTCTGAATTTTGCCTTTACCTGGAGAAGGATGTTGGAGACTAGTATGCTTGGAAGGGCATGGGGTGTGACTCTTCACGTAAGCCCGACCCCACATCTCCTTCATACCATGTCAATATTTGATTAGCAGTTAAAACCACAGGAGGCCATGCCCTACACAGAAAACTGACTTATAGATCATTAATGTCTCATGAGCACTGGCATAAATGGACACTTGTGCAGTGATCATCACACCCAAAACAGTGGATGAACCCCTCACCCCAGTGTCTCCCCTTGGCCCGTGCTATTCCTCCCCACGCTTCACCCCTCCCTCGTGCTCTCTGTATGCCTCCTGTTTGTGTAAGAGTATGTAGGATGAGATGACGGATATTGACTCTCAATAGCCTCCCACTCTAGGGATATATTATGGGTTTTACTCATGACTAAAGGCATCATGTATAACTCTCAGTCCTGGGCCTTTAAAATAGATCACATGAGCTTTCTAGAAGGAGGGAGAAAAATGAGGAAAAGCTGCTCTACATCTTACATGAATATAAAAGAGAAAGCTATAAATATAACCGGGAAAGCACCGGTTAATACTCACCCTGCCAGGCATTGGAGTCCTGGGGGCCTGGTGGTGTGAGTGTGGGGGACAGGGAGGACAGATCACAGGGAGGTGTTTGGGAGTGTGAGGGTTTCACTGAGAGTGGCTCTGGGAGCGACGGGGAAAGGTTCCAGGAAAGACGCTGGAACTGGGCATGAATGGGAGTGGGTGGGGGTGATGGGGGCTGATTGTCTCTGTGTTGGCCAGTGTGGGCTTCTAGCATATGGTGACCCTCTTTGCCCCCTGGTTGATCTGAGGCATTTTCTGGAGTGGCTTCCTAGTGCCCTCTGGTGGCTGGCAGAGCCCCTGTGGCCCCTCCTATGGTCTGGGGGGTCCTTCAGAGTCCCACAATTCCCAGAGTGAATAGAGGAAGTGAGTCCTCAGCTCCATCGGAGACAGGAAGTGTGAGCACTGGGAAATGAGTCCGGCTTGATTCACACCAGTTTCCCCAGGGAGGTGTGTTCAGAGACAGCCCGATGGAGAAGGGAATGCTTCCTGCCTCCACGTGGAGGTACCTCATGCCTGAGTCACATCACAGCTCACAGAGATCTTTGAGTAAGTCTGGGTTACAGAGAAAGGGCCAGAGAGGGGAAGTCGTGCAAAGGGAGAGCAAAGGGTCAGTACAAGAGATGCAAATATAGGAAAGAAACAAATTATGAGGTAAGACTCAGTTTCTCTGGCAGTCCATTACAATGAGAGATTGATTCATCAATCTGTAGCATTCCTGACACAGCAATAATCAATATCCTTAAATACAGACTCAAGCAGTACTTGAAATTGTCTGTGAATTATTGTCATTATCTGGTTTGTTGTTGTTGTTTAATTCTCCTCTAATATCAGGTATTTATGAACAGTTCAGCCTGCCATGCGCAAAGTCCTTCCCTGGGATAATTTTTTTTGTTTTAATTGAATCAGGGAAAACCAGGACCTGAGGTTACACCCACTTACCCGGCTGTGCCTGCTACTGGGCTGCAGCCTTTTTGGGGACCTGAGCACCCCCTGCTGCTCAGTCTTTTTCCATTATTTCAGTGACTAATCGCCTTGGAATATCTGGATTTCTGGAGGCTCCTTGAGGGGCTGCCACCAGGTCACTGTCTCCACCTCATTCCTCTATAGGTCCTTCAGCTCATCTCCGCTCTGAGCACCGGAAAATCATATCTGGATGCGAATATGATGCACAATTAGGACTGAGTCCAGGTCAGAACCAGACACAATCTGTCTAAAGTTTGTGCAAGTCAGGATCCGCGGGAAACCGTTTCTGCCCAGTCCTCACTCACGGTCCAGACAAGGGTTGTCCCAGAGGAAATTGCACCTAACACAGAATTTGCACACCCACAAGAAGGACATCAGGAATACATGAATATTTAGTGGGTAAAAAGTAAAACCAAATTATTGATCCATGAAAGAATTTCATGTGTTTTTTGATGTTTCTACTGGAATGGTACAATTTTCTCAGTCATCTCTGATGATTTTGAACCTGTAAAATTCTGACTGTAGATATGGAGCAGATATATTAGCTGATTACACACAAAACTATCATAATCTCTAGTAAGTTTCTTTGATTTATTATGCAGAGGAGAATTTACTTTGATCCATTAATTTGATTACCATTATCAACATTGTCATTTGAGTAATTAATGTGGGATAGTCCATTGTTAGCAACATGAAACCTGTATACCAGGACAATAATAATTTTGAGATATTTCCCCAACTTTGCAGAGTCCTCTCCTAGCTGATGCCATCAGTATGAGAGAGATTCCCTTCATGGTAGTCAGCCCTTGGCATTCCTCTCTGCCAATGTCTGGGAGTCCTCTCTCTCTCTCTCCTGGCCTTACTGAGGTGGATTTCCACTATGTCATTATGGAAATTTCCACCCGTCATCTAGTTGCTCCAGACCAGCATTGTGTTATTGACATATGTCTCCCAGGGAAATGTATTCCATGATTAGGAATAACTAAGAACTTTAAGATGACGTGGACAGTGGCTATTGCCTTGAGAACTTGGGGGAAATTCCGGGTGAATCTGAGATTGGCTCCATGTACAGAGAAAGAAGTGAGGATAGACTGAGATACTGCACCATAGTAAGCAGCAGCTTAATATCCAGGGACCCACATAGGTGTCTGTTTGGGGGCACAGACATGAAAAGTGCATCAGGAACCGTCACAGAAGCTTCATTTCTGGATTTGACCCCCTGTGAAAGTTCCTCTGCCTGTCATAGATTTGTGTTGGCACACATGTTCTCAAAGTCGGCCTTTGTTTTCTTGATTTTCCTTGGCCTCTGTTGGAACAGATCTGTGCCCATATTTGGAACAAAATTCCAACAGGGTTGTCTAAGCATCAATATGGCTGTGGCTGGGCAATGTTCCCCTTGGGGAGGAAAAAGTGGTGTCATTGTGGGGTCTCTGAGCTCAGTTCCTGAGTCATAAATTGTTAATTCACCACAATTAATGTAATTTGGGGATATTTTAAAGTGAAAAATTGAGATGTTGGTGCAGCATAATAAGTACAACTAATATTACATCTTCTGCTGCCACCAGCTGTCCAGGAAGACTGTGGGCAATCACACATGTGGCAGCCCGTCCCGTGGACTCTATCATATCTGCATGGAGTCTCCATGGACACTAATAGGAGATGTGCTTATCTCTACAAGTACTGATTCTCTAGTTTTTATTTCTGGGTTTTGTCAAACACTTTCCTCTAGGTTCTTAAAACTAGGCTCATTTTTAATGTTAAGTGTCCACACATTTCTCCTTGGGTGTCTGTCCTCTCTGCCAAAGGATACCAAGTGGAATTGTTTGGTTATTCAGTTTGCATCTCAGAATACTTCTAAATCTGGCTCAATAAATGGCATTCATTTCCAACGAATTTTACGACAGGTGAATTAAGGTGCCACCTCCCTTCAGCTGAAAGCGCTGAGTTCTTGTATTGCCAACAGGGACCTCCTAACCTTGCTCAGGAACCGCTGCTGCTGTCACTCAGGGAGCAGCCCCTCTGCACACATCCCCCTGGTGTCTCTGTCCTCTCCAACTGAAGCATCTCCTCAGCACGGGCATGATGACTCCAAGGTCAAGGGTCACAGGGACAGAGGGAGAGGCACGCAGTTTTCACGCTACTGTGTCATGCTAAGTCACAGCGAGGTTAGGACAGGACATGGATAAGCTCTCATTACACAAAACCACGTGGTCCTGGACCTCTGACCTTGGCCGCTATCCTAGTGTCACCTTGTCCACTCCATGTGTCTAGTGGCAGAATTCCAGCTCAGGGATACAGAGATGCAAACTCGAGCACAGGGCTGGGCCCACAGCCTCTCAGAAGGGGTCTTTCAATACCTGGATTCCATCTCATATGAAAGGATTTCCTGCTGGCCCACAGCAGGGGAATATGTGCATATTTAGATCCTGGGATTATTTTACACATTAGTCCAAGGAATGTCCCTGTCTTTTCAGGCACAAACCACAGAGAGGACATCAGAAACTGACTCTTATACACCAGGGTCATCCTCCCCACAGCTGGTGTCCTGTGTCCCATGTCTGACCAAGTGCCACCTGTGTGATGCTGAGAAGAGGAAATGAAGTTCAGCTCCGATTTCAATCTATTCACATATTCAAAGAACAATTTTTATGCCCCAAAATGTATTAAATAATCAAAGATTTTCCTGGAGCTGGATCCTTGGTCCCAAACCTGCAATGGTCCCAGCACACACTGACATATGTTAGCTCCTGTGACAAGTGTGAAACACGATGAGCTCAGCCACACATGAAACAGGAGTGAAGGTATGTTCTAGAGGAAACAGTCCAAGAACCTGTTAAGCCCCCAGCACATACTTAAAAGTGATTCTTCCACTAGCGTCTGGGAAGTACTAGTGTACAATCCATAAAGAAAATATGAGTGTCTGCAGGTGTTCTAGAGAGAAGCCATCTTCCTCTTGGCTGTTGCTGAAGGACAGAGAGAGATCCTGAGTCTTTCCCTCAAATGAAGCCTGGCCCTGTGGTCTCCATTCCGTGTCTCAGACCCTGACTCTCTGAGGAGGAAGTCAGGAGGATCACCGTCCCTGTCATCTCCTCACCCGGCACAGCTGCTTTTCCCTCGGTTTTCTGACACACTCGGGATGTGGTTGTCACACTATGTCTCTTGCACAGTAATACATGGCCGTGTCCTCAGTGCTCAGCATGCTCAGTTCCATGTAGGCTGTGTCCTTGGACTTGTCTGCAGTGAATGTGAGTCTGCCCTAGAACTTCGGTGCATAGCTTGTACCACCATTGTCAGCGTATATCCTTCCCATCCACTCAAGACCTTGTCCCGGGACCTGCCACACACAGTGCATTGTGTAGCTGGTGAAGGTGTATTCGGATGCCCCCAGGTGGTATTTTTACCAGCAGAGAATGAGGATTGCGTTTCCCCCAAATATATGCTAACACAGAATGCTTTGGTTCTTTGTGATGTGTGCCTTTCTCCCTGGTGTGAGGTAATAATTCAATATTGTTTTAATTTGCATTTTTCTGATAAGTGATGTAGAGAGTTTGTTCATACCATTGTCTTCCCTAAACTCTACTTTAAGGATATATTCGTTTAAACCCCCATTTTTAGATGGGGTTCATTTTTCCCTTAGGCTTTTCAAGTGCTTTATATAAGTTTTATTAATCCTACATAAGATAAGTAGTAAATTTTATTAATTCTACATAAGATGAGTAGTGAGCAGATATTTTCCCCAGTTTTGGGGTTTTCTTTTGATTCTGGTCATCATTTCATTTACTATGAATGAGCCATATTAAAAAGTAGCTGTCAACTCAAAGTATGAAATGAGTGAAAACTTTGGCTCCATGTTGATGCAAAATAATTAGTTTATGGGAGAGAAATTGAAACAAGAAGATAGTGACCATGTGTTTGAACTCAGGTGAAACACAAAACCTTTGTCACAGGCTGATCAAAATCACAAAACAAAATCACCTTCAATGTTGGGTGCCGAAACAGCGTAGAGAGTCAGTGACCCCTCAGATGGAATTGTGACCAATGTAGGTGGGTCATTGCAGGTTCAGAGTCAGGACACAACTCACGTATATTCACAACGCAGGGCCTAACTTAGCCTCTGTGCACACAGCAAGGTCCTAGGATGTGGTTCCTTCTTCCACAAAAACAAGGCGAAACAAAATCAACTCTGTACTTACTCCCCACTGGTTTCTCAGAGAGTTACCAGGGCTCAGCACTTCCTCCTCAGACTAAGATGAACATCAGGTGCTTCCTGTGTCTCCTGGAACCCAAAAGAATTAACTAGTGGAGGTGATTATCGTCATGTTCATGCAGCACCAGATACAGTAGCCAAGATCCACACACAACACACAACCGCAGAGTTTAGTTCTGTCTGTTTCCTCATTCAGCCATGGAGTCCATTCTTTCTCTCCTTCAGTTTTGTTTGAAGGACAGTGATCATTGTTTCCTTCCTTTTCTGAGACTCCCAAGTCTCCTTGTCAGTGTTTTCTTCAGGTCAGAGAGCACTGAGAGGATTGTTGCTCTCCACACACTCACAGAGCATTGGCTGTTCTGATGTTCTTACCTGGATTCAGCCCACATTCATTGAACAATAGAATTATGTTTTCATTGTTCCCACTGCTGTGTGGGAGCCGAGCGTGTGAATGCCCAGTGGTCTGGGTATGAGTTGGGTGAAGTTCTGCCCAAATAAATACTCTATTCAGCTAGGGCTGTGACTCTACTAACTTCTGGCAGCCACAAAGCTTGTGGTGTTTTCTTAGTGGGACTGGGAGGGCCAGAGGTTGGTTGGCAGGAATAACAGTGGGTTCCGGTGCTGATGGGGCCTCATTGAAACCTGTGACATCCCTCAGAGAACAGGCTTTAAAGAATATCATGAAGTTATAGGAATTAACCCATGAGTCTCAGGAATATAAATTCTCAGTCCAACTGTATAAAATTCGGAGCGCAGAACAAATCCTTGCATCTTTTATGGTGAATCTTTGGGAAAGGATTCCATCCCCTGGAGTGGAGCAAGGAAAATCTCTCCTGTGGAGCAAGGAATATCTCCGGGAAGCTAGGGAAGCCCCAGCGGCTCTCCCCTTCGCTGCCCAAGTTTAAGAGGGCTCGGGCCGCAACCCCACCTGCGTAGTCCATGTCCTGGGTGGACGGAGGAGGAAATGAGGGCCGACACGGTTGATTGATCAGTTGCTGTTTATTCCATTCTCCCCATGGGCCTGTTCCAGTCTCTCTGAGCCCCCCCCCATTCTTGTCTCACAATGCCCCTGATTCCTGTTTCCTCCTGTCTCTCCCGCTCATCTCTCCATGCTCCATCTCACAGCCTGGGGAACCTCTCTCCATGCACCGGCTCCTGTATTTTTCTTCTACATTCTTCTCCCTCTGTTCCCCTTGCTAGTCTCTCTGTGCTCCATCTTGCTGTCCTGCTATCTCTCTTTCCAACTCTCTTGCTTCTCATGTTCCCCAGCACTGGGGGTAGCCACCACACTCTGTCATTAGCAAGATAAATATAAGAAAACCCTTCCTGACCGCCCATCAGGCTCAAGGGCTGAAACACCACCTAGGGGTGTTCCCTTCACCTTAGTCCAGTAACTTACTTAACATCTTTCAATTAACATCTTAATCCTACTTCTTAACATTAGTTATTTTGTACGGGCACATTAAGAGATACAATGAACTTGTAGTGTGGCTCTCCGGGGAACATCTCGCCATGGACTCAGACCATAGTGCCCAGGCCAGATTAATCATTTCTAATCCTAAGCAGGGTCAGAATATAGTTATTACTTTTTTGATCATGACAGAATTTGTCCATGACCATGCTCTTAAGTTATAGTAAAGCATTATGACATATGGCCAGGCTCATTTCGATGCCAGGGTAGCACATAGCTCACAGCTTGCCCTGGGCCCATCCAGTCCCTCGTTGGAACCTTGAGTTTGGGGTGCTAGGAAGTAAGGGCAACAGAGGTTTAAGTGGAGAGAACAGATGTCCAGGAAGTAAAAATCATTCAGAGTCAACTAGCTCCCAAGTTACTAAACCATAGTATTAATTGACTTCTTGTGTCCAGACAAAAAGGACATTGCTCTAAATTTACTATGCAAGTGACTTAAGGAGAAGAGAAAAACAATAGTTACAAGTCAACAAAGCACAAAGAGAGAAATTACAAATAAACGCAAAGCAATGGGAACACAGTGATGGGAGCAACCCAATAAACCTAAGCTCTCTGCGGCAAGGCAGAAAGGACAAACCAATGGTATCATACATTCTACAACAAATGGTGTAATGGGAAAACAACACCATACACAAAAACAACAATAGAAGACAGAATTAATCCACATCTCACAGCAGATGCAGAATTTAATTAAAAGTGTACTTATAGTCCAGCTTTGACAGCAGAATCATTAAAATACGCAAAGGAAAACCTCTGCCACTCTGTTCATCAATGTGCTTGAGGGGTACCAGTAACGTCTCACAACAAATGTGAGACTTGTTGTTACTGTTTTTGGCATATAGAATACGTCACGGGTAGCTTGCTAAGCTTTGCTGTGCGGGCGAGATACTCTCGGTGCTTGCCGGGCTCTCCGCGAGGGGCAGAGGGATCAAACCCGTGTCGGCCACGTGCAAAGTACAGACAGTACCTGCTGTGATATCGCTCCAGCCAATCAGAACAAATAACATACCGTAAAATGGTGTGGGAAATAAACAGATTATTTACTAAAGCAACATTTCTATGGGCTGTGGGCATATGAAAAGGTGTTTATCAACACTTACTATAAGGTAAATGTTAATACAAAAGACAATGAAACCATCTCTCCCCAGTGAGAAGAGCTTAGGTTAAAAATACTGGAAACAACGATATTTGGAAGGTTGCCAAGAGAAACACTGTTTCTATGTTTGTGTGAACTTATCTAAGAAAAACACTATCAGATTTCTCTAAAAAGTGAAAATAGAATCTCCAAGTTACAAGTGATTCTACTTTTGGTAGCTTCACCCTAGCATGACAATAGTCATTTAAGAAAATACATGTAGACATATGTTTATTGCAGCGTTTAGAATAGTTTCCAAGGCATGGAAACAATCCTAATGCTTAATGACAACTTTATGGAAAAGGAGTTGTGGTGTATGTACACAATAGGATATTGTGCAATTACGAGAAAAGACAAAATAGCAGCGTTTTCAACACCATGGATGGAACTAGAAGATATCAAATTAAGTGAAGTTAGTCAGAGGGAGAAGAACGAATTCAGACAATCTCATTCACCTGTGGTAAACAGAGAAAAGAGTGTCAGGATGAAAAGGATCAAACGATAATAGCCTCTGAATCCTAACCAATCTGGGGTTCCCGTGAGGGGTCAGGTGAGGACTTAGATCACTGGAAAGAAGAGACCATGCACATGGGCCACAGCAGAGTGTGGGGGTCTCTGAGTATTTGGTGCTTGCAGAGGCTCAGGGAGTTTGTGACTCACCAGTATCAATACTCAGACTATTGTCATGGTGTTCCCTCAATGACAGTAAGAAAGGAAGGAGAGAAATCTCTCCTTTCTGTGAAAATAAATGATCTTGATTAAAGAAAAATCAACAACATCTGACCTAGTAGGAGAGCACAGTCTCTAGTGGACTCTGAGAAAGGAAGAGAAATAAGCAAATTTGTAATAGGAGAGAAAGCAATTACTAAAATGTATTAAAATATATAGGTAATATATTAAATTTTATTCAAATATTTCAACTAAAGAGTAAAGAAGCCCCTCTCCCCTTATAGCCCCTCTCCCTGCACCTCTGCATCACAGCCTTGGAACCCCTGGATCACAGCATTCCCTGGTGGTCACACGCATCCCTGCAACTCCCTGCCTCCCTTAGCAGGTTTGTGTCTGGGCTCACAGGAACTTGCCCTCACTGTGTGTATTTTGCACAATAATACACAGCTGGAAGGCAGCTATGCTAGCCACTATACCACCAATGCCAAAGAACTCCAGGACTAGCCACCACCATGCTGAGACCACTCTCCACACACATGAAGGTACTGGCAGAGGGACAAAGTCACGCGGGTTCCGGGGCCGAGATCTAAAAGTCTACTTCGATTTAGGCAGAGCATCCTCCACCCAGATCCTCCAAATTCCAGTAGGCGGGGGTCACACCCACCAACTGGCCCCCTGGCGCCGTGTAATCCCATCAGCGGCCAAGACTCAGAGACTATAAAAACCAGCTCCCGGAACTGTGCGGTCGCATTTGCGGCTGCGCGACATCTTATTATCTCATTCCTACTTTGGACAAACTTGCAGGCTACCGAATATAGCCTACCCACATGGCAGAGTCTGGCAAACTCACTGTGGCGTACCCAATATGCCAAATACCAGTAACAATGATGGGTCTCATTCTCCTAAAAAGCCTTGAATATAATCTCAGGGCTAGGATGAAGGAGACGTTACTGGGGCCTGCTCGAGGCAATCGACGATTTGTGATTTTTGAATACACAGCTGTGTCCTCAGTTACTGAGTTGCTCAGTTTTAGGTAAACTTCTTGGAGGTGTCCCTGGAGATGCTGACTCGGGACTGAAGACTCGGTTTATAGTATGTACTTCCATCACTCCATATACCACCAATCCAATCCAGCCCCTTTCCGGGGGCCTGGTGGGCCCATTGTACACCATAGCTGGTTAGAGAGAATCCAGAGACTGAGAGGGTGAGGGACAGCATCTCCGAGGGAGTCACCAGGCTTGGTCCTGACTTTTGCAGCTGTACCTGGGACAGGACACCTGGGGACAGAGTCCCACAGTGAGTCACTAGCTCAGATGCCCCATGCCCACCTTGGAGCCTCTGTCCAGGAGGTACTCACATCGGGAACTGCCACCAGAAAGAGGAGGAACCAGCGCTGATGCACGTTCCTGCCCATGAGGTCCATGATCTCAGACACCGTGTCAGGGGGAGAGGGAGCCCGAGTTGGGGTAAGTGTGAATGTGGTTTTAACCCCGGATCCCAAGTGCAGATTTGCATGGGGGAGTCTCTGTAGAGAAAGGAGGGGACCCGGGGAAGGCCAGTAGCTCAGAGCATTCAGGCTTGTCCCTGGGGTCCTGTGAGACCCGGGCTGCTTCCTCCAGCACAGGAAACCTGCTGAGGAGCTCACAGAAAACAGGAATTGCTGAGGGGGAATTGGCAGGTGGGGAGGAGGGTCCCCGTTTTTCAGGTCTCTGATGACCAAACTCAGTCCCCTAGGGCCTCTACTTTGTAAACAGGCCCCTGCCCCTCCGTGTTCCTTGGTGGTGGCTCCTGTTCTTCCACTGTATGTGCAAAACCTGGAACCAAACACACAGTGTAATTGAAACAATCAGTTCTGACTTCTTTTGGTGAAGTCACAGATCAATCAACTTTCACAAAGTTTATTCAGACACTTTCTAAGCATGATCATTCCTTCAACCGTAGCAGCCTTATTCATAAGTATACAGGTAGTTATTAGATGTACATTTTCTCTGGTGACGTGTTTTTATGAAGAATAGGAAGATACTTCTGCCTCGGTGAGTTTCCTGGCGTGATTGACCTGATCATCAGTACCAAAACCTACTCTGTCCTGTGTGCAACTCAGTGTCCAAAAGATGACCATGAACCTCAGGACCCTATTCTTGGTGGTCATCACTGAGGAATCCCAGCCCTGTATTATGCTTAGAAAAAACTCAGTAAAGCGTTCTCAGCATATAATTTATTGGGCCAGCTTTCTCGTTCTAATGCAAAGACTCCCACATGCTGCAGATGTCCAGTGTGCAAGCTCTGAGCAGTGAGAGGTGAGGCCCCCCCACCCTGACCCCAAGATGCATGGAACCTAGACACAGCCTGTGTCACATAACTGTACCTCTAATTCCATGGAGTATCAGAGGGTTTAGTTCAATCTAAGGGACAAGAAAATATGCTCTAAAAATGTCATGTTCAAAATGTCAGCATTAAGGGTCAAAGTAATTGAAACCCTAGCAAGTTCAACACAATTCTATTAAAATAAACACAGAAAGATATACAAAGAACTCAGACAACATGATGATTGAACAGATCAAAATTACTTCTCACATACAGATAGCTCTAATAGTATTAATAAACATTTTATTATGCAAAGCATGTGAGTCGCTATGGTTCTCTGTCCCCAGGTGTCCTGTCCCTGAGCTGCAAGCCCAGGACGGTGAATCCTCCGAGTTCTGACCCACCTCCACTGTCTCTGTGAGTTCCACCACTGGCAGCAATTTCCAGGGTAACTTGATCCCTGGACTTCAAATATATTCTGGATGGATGGGGAGATGCAAAATTATGGGACTGTTTCCTAAAGCTACTTCACCAGACCAACAGGGCAGTTTCTTAACTCTGTTAAAACTTGTTTCCAACCACCAAATTTAAGGGATGATTTTATAAACTTTTTTTTTCTTTTTGGAGAAAAAAAAAACAGCGATGCACAGGGGTTACTCCTGTCTTATGCACTCAGGAATTACTCCTGGAGGTGCTCAAGGGAGCAGATGGGATGCTCAGAATAGACCCCCGAGTCAGCCACGTGCAAGGCAAATGCCCTATCTGCTGTGCTATCAGTCCAGCCCAATTTTATAAACTTTAATATTAAGGATATTAAAGAAGATGGATTTTTTTGCTTAATGGTTCTTGACTCATTTTGTGGGTGCTTCACTCATAGGTGTAGACTAATAAAATAGCCTGATTTATCACGAGTAATTTATTAGAAACAATGAAAGAAATCAATTAGATATGAATTGAAAGCCTATATCACTCATTTTGTGTTTTCTCATTGTGACAAACTCCTCACACCCTCTCCCTGTTCTTTGGGGAGCCTGGCAGTCATGCCCAGGTACTGCCCCTGTGCCAGCCATGTAAACTCATTAATGGCCATGATCCGGAGATTACAAATAAATCTTGAAGAACAGGAACACACTGCAGAGATGCATCTGGACCTCAAAGTCACCATCAGTTAAAAATTTAACTCCACCTCTATATTACAAATTTTAGAATTCCTGGACATCTCATACTCTACCCAACTGATGTACCAAGAGCACTACACCACATTTGATGGGGTGTAAAATAGAAACAAATTGATCTCAATTAAAAAAATAATAATAGCACGGAAGGCTCAACCTTTACCAACATGTTAGTAATCTCATACAGAGACTAAACAGCAATCTCACATACTTTCCTCTAAGGGTACATTTTGGGATCATTTTTCACAGATTTTTTTCATACCAAGAAATACAAAATAAATTATTTAGGACCTGCTTTGGGGGCAGGTTTTGGTGGTGGTGGAAAAATTCGAAATAATGGTGTGGGAAGTTGTAATGGTGGTGTGGCTGGTGTTGGAACAGTTAATGTAATACATTAATGTGAGCCACTTAAGAAAATAAAATTAAGAGAATTAGAAATACTTTTTAATTTGTTCTTATAGGAATTTGTTAAGGCTCAACGGAATACTTTGTATGTGAGTGTCCCAAATTTATTTTGCAGGAGTAGTAATTGATACCTGAGAACTACAATTGAAACCAGGACAGATAGGAATTAAACACGAGTACCCAGCTGTGTTCGAAAATCAAAGAAAACCATATATTGCCCATATTTGGAGAACGTTATTTTAACATAATGATTAGAGATACATCAATTTAAATTCTTTTGTTTTATAAAGTAGTTCAGAATATTTGTTTACATTTAATATTCAAACACCAGGCACGGGGGCAGAAGACTGCACTGTTCTCGTCCAGGTGCTGGATTTTATAGTCTCTGAGTCTTGGACATTGATGGGAATGCACGGCGCCAGGGGGCCAGGTGGTGGGTGTGACCCCCGCCTATTGGAATTTGGAGGATCTGGGTGGAGGGTGCTCGACTCCAATCCGAGTAGTCTGGGAAATCTCGGCCCCGGAACCCGCGTGGATTTGTCCCTCTGCCAGTACTTTCAGGTGTGCGGAGAGTGGTCTCAGCATGGTGGTGGCTGGTCCTGGAGGTCTTTGGCTGCCGGAGCCCTGGTCGGGGCAGGGAAGAAAGCTCAACCCGCTCTCCTCTAAGGGGGTCTGGCGAGGAACAGCCAGGCGCGGGGGCAGTAGACCTCCAGGACCAGACACCACCATGCTGAGACCACTCTCCGCACACATGAAGGTACTGGCAGAGGGACAAATCCACACGGGTTCCGGGGCCGAGATCTCCCAGCCTACTCTAATTGGAGTCGAGCATCCTCCACCCAGATCCTCCAAATTCCAGTAGGCGGGGGTCACACCCACCACTTGGCCCCCTGGCGCCGTGTAATCCCATCAACGGCCAAGACTCAGAGACTATAAAATCCAGCTCTCGGAAATGGGCGGCCACGCGATATCTTATCAGGACATCTTTTTATGATATCTTATTATCTCATTCCTACTTTAGACAAACTTGCAGGCTATCGAATGTAGCCTGCCCACAGGGCAGAGTCTGGCAAACTCCCCGTTGTGTACCAAATATGCCAAATACCAGTAACAATGATGGGTCTCATTCTTCTAAAGAGCCTTGAATATAATCTCAGGGCTAGGATGAAAGAGACGTTACTGGGGCCTGCTCGAGGCAATCGACGAATAACAGGATGATAAATGAAATAAATGAAATGTATTCAAACACCAATCCCAACACCATTACATCTTCTCACCGCCATATTTCTGATGTTTCCATCCTGAACCCAAATTGCTGCCCCAAAGCAGAACCAAGTTAATATATTTTGTATTGTTTGTTATGAGAAACCACTGAAAATGGTACATCAAGTATCCTTAATGATATCCATCAATTTTATCCTAATTTATTCATTTGCTCCCTTGGTTGATAGCATGATTTCTAATAAGAAACACATTTCAATCTTTGTGTTTTGTTGACACTGAACTTTTAAATATCTTTCAGTTTCCTAAGTGAAGACCTCATGGTGTATTTGTGATGTTTAACACATGGCTTGGAATGGTCGCCCAAAAGAGGAGTGCTGATTCACTGGGGTCACCATGTGCCGGAAGGGAGGAATACAGACTCTAATCCCCGAATTTCAGTGGGGTGACTGGAGAGTGAGGGTTATCCACAGACAAATACAGTAAGAGTCGTACCTGCAATGGGCTCTGAGAATTCAGGATATGATGTTCGGTGGGCTCTGGTTTGTGATTTTCAGGAGATCTGGGAGAAATGAAGGCTGATATCTGGCCCCTCTGAAGCAGAAATGTAGGTATGTCTCTGTGTGCGTTAGAGAGTGTGTGTTTGTGTGTGGTTGTATGTGTGTACATGTGTGTCTGTGAGTGTGTGTGTCTGTTTGTGTATGACTATGTGTGCATGAATATGTGTTTGTGTGTCTGTGTGTGTGTTTATGTGTCTGTGTAGGTTGTGGGCTGGGCAATATTTCTTGAGGAGTAATAAAGACATGATGGGACTTGCAGAAGTGACTCTGTCTCTGGCCCTCAAGCATCTCCAAGCATTTGGGCCTGACCCACTTTCTGAACACAGGACCTGAGGCCTGATGAGACTCTGAGGCCACAGTGGACTGAGGGGAGCCTGGAGCCCTGCAGGAGAGGAGAGACTCCCACAGAAGCAAAAGGCAGCGCCGTGAAAGCCCATAAACAGCCAAAGCTCTTCCCTGTGGCTACACCCTGACCAACCCTTGGGTGCCCAGAATCTCCAGTTTGAGGCTCTCTTGGGAACAAAGCACATGTAACTCAGACTGAAAAGCCGCTCAAATCTGCTGCCACCTCTGGAGACGCCCACGGTATCCTTTGAGCATGTTACCCATCTTACTTCTTTTCTTCCCTCTTTCATAACCTCTGATCAAACCATTTCACTCACCCTTTCTCTCCTCCTGCAGTTCTATTCTATGGAGGAGGGTGACAGACCTAGAGCCTGAGTCGAGCCTAGACTGACTTTCCTCTCTTGCCAAGGGTGATTCCTTGCTGCAACCGAACTCCACCGTGCCCCCAGCAAAGGGGGTTCAGGGATCATCTCCCACGCAGCACAGAGCAATAGGCACCAGGTCAGCTTCCTGCTGCCCCTGGGCCTGGTGGAGATGTGAGGTCTGTTCCTGCAGGGGCTCCTGGCCCACTTTCCCAGAGGGGGTTTCCTTGGGCACATTGCAGTGACTGGAGTGGGAGGGAGGGAAGGATCAGCCCCTCTCCAGGCTGCAGCCCTCCCCGTCCCCACTCGGGTCCCTGCAGTACTCCCACTTTGCTTCCCTGAGCTTCTCTTCCATCCAGTTTTTCCCTCCTTCTGCATTTTGACAATATGTTAGGATTTATGTTAGACCAAGGCTCACGCACAAGTGAAGCCCCACAGAACAAGGGAAGCAGAACTCTGTGACCTTGGACTCCAGGATCAATGGACCCAGGAACAGAGATCCTCTGCCTGCTTCTAGCAGCCTGGCAGATCTCCACTACCTCCACTACCTCCACTGCCCGGTGGCCGCCACACTCCTGGATGCTTTCCAGACACTCGGGATGAGACTCATGCGTGAGTGAAGCCCCACAGAGCCCGGAAAACAAGAAAACTAGAAGCACAATGTTGGATTCAATTTTTAATCCATTTGGCCACCCTGTGTCCCTTATTTGGTACATTTAGGCCACTGACAATGAGAATGATTATTGTCTTTGGGTTTTCTGCCATCTTTCTTTAGAGGATTATTGTATTTGTCCTGCCTTACATTCGTTCTTTGATTTTTTTCTTTCAAACTTCTTTTTGAGTCTTTGAAGTTTCTGAGCTGTTCTTTATCCATGAATTATTGTATTTTTATTTTAAATATGAATGGGAGTCTACTGTGTATTCGTGGTGAAGCTCCATTTTGATAAGTTTTTTTTAACGATATTTTACCATAGTCCTAGGAACCAGAGGATTCATTTGATAGGTCTGCTGCATATCTGAGGACATTCTTTTGTATGTAATTTTCTGCTTTGATCTTGCTACTTTCAGTATTGTATCTCTGTTTATGGGGCTTGGCCTTCTGATTACTGTTATTTTCTGTAGTCTTTCTGTTATAGTCTCTTTTAGCTGGCACAGTCTAGCTTCTTGGACCTGGGTGCCTGTGGTATCCAGTACTGGGATCTTTTCAGCAACGATGTCTTTAGTTGTTACTACCTCATTGGGGTTGCTCCCCTGTTCTCTCTTGGACTTTGAGGATTCTAATATTTCTCCTATTGAATAAATCCATTCTCTGTTTTGCTGTTTAATTGAGGTCTTTTTCCAAATTCTGTTGTTGTCTGGAGGTTTTCTGCAGCTCGTCCTCAAGCTCACTGATTCTGTCTTCTGCTGTTGTTACTCTTTCCGTGAATATCTGTTCATTCGGAGGTGCTGAGACAAAGAATGAGAAAGAAATTATTTTCATGGAGGGTCCAGGTTCTCTCAGATGCTGTGACAAAGGTAGAGAGCCCCAAAATCTCCTTTTATTAATCATGGTGCTGAAGCGATAGCACAGCAGGTAGGGTGCTTGCCTTGCTCGCAGCTGACTGGGGCCGACCCTGGTTTGATTCCTCTGCCCCTCTTGAAGAGCCCGGCAGGGTACCAAGAGTATTTCGTCCACACGTCAAAGCCTGGCAAGCTACCAGTGACATATTCAATATGCCAAAAACAGTAAGAACAAGTCTCACAATTTGTTGTGAGACATTACTGGTGCCTGCTTGAGCAAAATTGATGAACAACGGGAGGACAGTGACAATGACCTCTAAAGGGTGCAATACTGTGTTGTCATCAAAAGAAGTTACAGAAAGAACATTGAGGCAGCAAAACGTACATTGTTTCCTTGCATCTACAGGCCAATAATTTTGGACTCCTGAAAGAAGATACAAAAGCAAAACCAAAACCTTTCCTGGGCTGCACGTATTTGGATTTGCATCACAAAGACTAGTCTGGCTAGAGCCTGGAATCTATATCCCAAAGATCAGGCCTGAGTAGCACCTGAGATCTGCATGTCAACGACCAGCCAGGTTACTGTGAGAAAAGGAAAACTGCTCCTTTCAATATACTGAAATTATTTACTGAATGCCATTTAAAGGGGAAAAGAGGTTCAGCCTCATCCAATCCAGTCAGGTCACAGGAGAAATTTCTCCCATTTTCATGGGTCCCTGTGTGCCTGCCCGTTGTGCAGTGCACTCTACATGGGCTCAGCCTGACAGCTCAGTCCAGACTCACAGTTACTCTACTGTTGAGGGAAACAATTGAGTTTTTCATTTCATGTACTGACATTTTTATTAATGCCATTTGTTATGTCAGCCCAGTTGCCCAGAGTGTAGATATATTAGATTGTTCTTATCTCTCCACATTGGAGATATAAGTAGGTCATCTGAAAGCATAGAGTGACATGCCCACACTTTGAAGTCTTTTTTCAATAATAGTTACACAAAAGCCTCTTATTTCAGAAACAGACATGACAGGTAGAAAAGTGAGAGTTCTGTACAATGCTGAGATCCCGTCCCTAGGACAACAGGAAGGAAGCTGAGGTGGTGGCTGAAAAGGGGCTCGTGTACCCCTTCCCACACCCTGCCTCTCTCATGTTATCCAAGGGCTCAGCTCCCTTCACGGGCCCAGACTCTCCCAATAATTGACCGGGTCTGGGACAACCCAGAATACTGACCAGGTTTACACCCATGTATCAACTCAGAAGCAGAACCCAAACCTCCTGTCCCCTACAGGGTAGACACAGCCATGAAGACCATCCATGCACTGAACACAACATGGGCCCTAAATCTGAGCCACAATGGGACCACAGGACTGGCCACCCTGGCAGAGTCCCTCGCATGCAGGGATACACAAAAGGGGTGTGATGAGACCCTGGATCCATACCTCACTCACCTGCGGCCCCTCACAACAGACAGCCAGATGGGGATCAGCGGGATTAGGCTCCACATAATGCCCAAGGCATGCTCTGTCCACACAGAAGTCAATGGGTTTCAGCACTCTGCCAAGTTCCCTGCACTCCACATCCCTCTGACCCTCTGTAGTGGGAGCACCCATTCTGTTCTGCCTATCCATCTGGGGAGAAGCCAGTCAGGCAAGGGTGACAGAAAGCAGAATGGAGACATTTTTAGAGACCACAGACATTTTTCTCCTTGTTATGGAAACAAGGAGACTGACAGGAGAGGGCAGCCAGTTGCTGAGAGATGCTGGCCCAGGCCCTGCTCTGGTGCCTTCCGGAAAGCCAGAGCAAAGCAAAACTCCCCGTGCAGGCAGAGGGGCGCAGAGCCAACATAGAAAACATATATCCCAAGGGGTGGAGGAAAGGAGGAAAGCACAAGGGAAGAAGATGGCTCAGCTGAGCCCCAGAACCCAGCACCCACACCTCAGTCCCTCAGAGAAGCTCCAGTGGCCAAGGAAGGGGAGGGAGGGAAAGACACAAGGACTGGGGGTGGGGGGAGAGACAAAGGGAGAGAGAGAGAAAGACGGAAAGAGAGAGGGAGAGAGGGGGAAGAAATGTAGGGGAGGGAGGGAAGAAGGGCGGGAACAGCTGGTACCTGGCGCAGGAGCCCTGGAAGGTTCTGAAACCACCACTCCCCACTGCCGGCCCTCAGGAGCTGTTTTTGGATCAGGGGGCAAAGGTCAGGTAACCCCGCCTTGCCCCTCCTGCCCCTTCTGACCGACCCTCTCTAGGCTGGGTGCCCCCAGACAGCCCAAGTCGGGTGCAGCTGCTGGACAGGTCAGCGGGAGCATGTGTCCGCTCGGGCCTGTCTGGGAGCTCCCTATGTCCACTCAAGACTGTGGGGTCGCAAGGTCAGCACAGCCCATGGCCTACCCCTGCCGAGCCCAGAACCCCTTCTGTGTCCCCCCGGGGAATGGTCAGTGTGGAGGACCTCGGGGACCCCCGGAGGGGTCGAGCCAACCCCGGGTCTGAGAGGAAGGGCCCATGCAGCCCCGTCTGTCGAGACCCCACAGACAGACAGACAGTGAGTGTTGCATGCGTGGTCTCAGGTCCAGGGCCCACGAGAAACTCGGACCCCGAGACCCACAGTAGGTGTCCCCAACATGCACAGCTTCCCAGGGACCAGGCAGGGGGAAGGGAGGTCTGCACTGATGTCAACTACTCCCATAGATAGTGCAATCGATGCTCATCTATTGGGAAGTTCTGCTATTTCCTGAAAATGACTCAGAGTCCAGGAAATTGTGTTTGTGCCAAACCCACAGTTACGGGTTGTTGGGGCCTGTGTCAGGGCCTGGACAGTGCAGGGCTGGTGCAGAGGGTCAGGGGGAGCATAAGCGGGTCCCATGATGGGTGTCTGTGGGAGAGGAGAGGAGGCAGAAGGTGTCTGACACCCAAACGCCCGCCTGGGGAGTTTCATGACGTTAGTCAGTGAATTTTCTCAACAACGCTGAGATCACTAGATCCTCATGGCTGTCACCTTGATGACACACATTTTCACTTTGTTACAGAATATGTTAAATACCAATATTATGGGGAAATTCCAAAATTACTGAAGGATTATCATGGTGCTTATTTTTTAATTTTATTTTTATAAAGTTCTTCACAGTATAAAGTTCACTCACATTTCCAGAAGGTCGAATCTAAACGTTGGACATGGGAGTCTCCCGGTGGAAGGTTTCACAATATAATTGACCACATCATATTCAATCGACGGTTTTGCCTGACCAATGTCGCTGTTGTTCCAAAATTCCAAACGGGATCAGACCTCCATCTCCTTCGTGCAAAATTCTACTTAACAGAGCAGGGAGAAAGGGCTGCAAAGTTTAAGAAGAGAACTCCCAGAATGACCACCAATTGGGAGCTTTTTGGCACTAATGCTGCAACATGGGAAGATGCTGTCGCTTTCAACATTGACGAGGAATACTATCAGCTGGTTCAGCACCTCCCTGATTGTGCGAGGAATGCCAAGAGAGAGATAGCCACAAAAAAAATGCCTGTCTTGAAAACTCTTGAGCTTATTCGCCAACATGGTTTGGCACATGCCACAAGCAACTGCAAGCGAACATCTGAGCTTGCAAAGTAGTTCAGACATGCGATCAAGGAAGACCTCAAAGAGAGAAGAGCAGAAGTGCTGGTAGATGCGGCAGAAGCCGGGAAAAGCATTCGTAACGCCTACCTTTCCTTCAAGACCAAGACTAAGATGACTGCCCTCTAACTTCCTGATGGAACTATCACATCTTCTAGAAGGGCAATGGAGAATATTATCCATGAGTTCTACTCAGATCTCTTTGACAGCCACGTCCACCTGCCCACATACCAAATTCTGCAGGATGGATATGTCGTTCCCAATGTTCTCCCTTCTGAAATATGACACGCCATTTCATCGGAAAAGAAACGAACAGCACCTGACCCAGATAAGGTCAGACCTGAACACATGATAAACCTGCTATCAGTACTCATCAATACACTGGCTCGTCTCTTCAGGTGCTACCTGTCTGAATTCAAGGTTTCATCCCAATGGAAAACCAGCAGGACTGTACTACTGTACAAGAAGGGAGACAGCCACGACATTGACAACTATTGCCTGATCTGCCTATTATCTGTCATCTACAAGCTGTTCACTTGAGTCATCCTGAACAGAAATGGCAGAACAAGAGATGAAGGACAACCATGTGAGCAGGTCGGGTTCCACAAAGGATTCAGCACAGTCGACCATGTCCACAGGATAACCAAGCTCATTCAGGTTTCTCGGTAGTTCAAGATGCCATTCTGTCTAATGTTCATTGATTTAAAGAAAGCCTTTGATTCTGTTGAGATGGAAGTGGCCATCGTAGCCCTAGCCAATCAGGGCATTCAACCTGAATACATCAGGTTCTCCATGAGCTGTATTACGGATTCACTACCAGAATCTCACCATTCTACAAGAAGTGATCATCCATGTCAAGAGATGGGTTCGGCAGGGTGGTGCCATTTCACCGAAACTCTTTAGTGTCACCCTCGGGAATGTCATGTGACAACCTGGAATGGGAAGGAATGGGAGTTAAGATAGATGGTTCGCAACTACACCTCCTCTGCTTTGCTGATGACATTATTCTAATAACACAAAACATTAGCCAAGCGGCACAAATGCTGGCCGACTTCATCAGTGTGGAAAGGTCGGACTCCAGCTGAATCTCACGAAGATGATGTTTATGAGAAACAGTCTCGTTCCTTATGCTCCATTTACTCTCAATGGAACTATCATCTCTGAATGCAACAGTTTATGTGTACCTAGGTCGAGAAGTCAACAGGAGGAGTGACCAGGTACCTGAGATGCGCAGGAGGAAGAGAGCGACTTGGAATTCCTTTAAGAGCTTCGAAGAAAGAGCTAAGAGGAAGAACTTCTGGCTGGCGCCAATAATGACTCCATTCATCCCTGTCTCATGCTAGTGTAGCCCAATGGCGTCTGTTCGTTCTAGGAACACAAAGAACCTCAAACCGATCATTCAGAATCTTGACAAAGAAGACTAACCATCTTCTAGGTGGGTGGCAATACGGTCTTTTGACGTCCCATGGAATCCAGTTGTAACGACTCTAATCCAGCGGTCATCTCCAAATCTCATTACGTGTCCAGTCCATCTGATTTTCGATGCCTTGGCAAACGAGACAGCGTCCATGATTCTTGACCATCAATGGAGGTCAGTACTCCGGATTTTTTCTCTCATTTGAGTGAAACGTGATGCTCCAAGCATAGCTCTTTCAATTCCTCTTTGGGAGACCCAAATAGCGTTCTCATCCTGTTTTCGTAGGGCCCAGGTCTCTGAGGTTTATGTTAATGCAGGAAGAACAGTGAAATCGAAGAGGTGTGCCTGGAGCCAGAGGTTCATAGTGCTGTTCATAGTGCCTTTCTACATATTGCAATATATATATATATATATATATGTATATATATATATATATATATATATTGCAACTAAGTCTACTTTCAAGTATCAACAGGTGACACTATGAGTATGTGAGTATAATGATATCTTACTCTAATTTCTTTCTCTCTTTCTCTGAGTGATATTGAGATTTAGAATGAATATATATATATATATATATATATATATATATATATATATGTTTGGTCTGGAGCAATAGCACAGCGGTAAGGCGTTTGCCTTGCTCACAGCCAACATGGCTGACCCGAGTTCAATGCCTCCGTCCCTCTCGGAGAGCCCGGCAAGCTACCGAGAGTATCTCGCCCACACGGCAGAGCCTGGCAAGCCACTCGTGATGTATTCGATATGCCAAACACTGTAACAACAAAATCTCCAATGGAGATGTTACTTGGCCTGCACGAGCAAATCGATGAACAACGGGAGGGCCTTTACCTTTACCTTTACACACACATATATATATATACATTTATATATATATATGTTTAGTGTCCTCATTTTTGAAACAGAGCTATAAAAACTCTGCATTTCCTTAATAATCTGGGATAACATAGTTTCACCTTGTTATGCTTATAGATTAATTTGAAGGTTTTGAGGAGGCCAATTAATTATGAGAAGTTATTAATTGTGATGTGAGTCATGTGATAAGAAGTTTGGAAATTTGGGGGGTATAGTGCTGGCTGAAGGTCAATGTGTACCTGTGAGGCATGTACATCAGCAGCTTGATGGCACCTTCAGACTTCCAGATACCCCCAAATTGCTGCTGTGCCTTTGGCCAGACCCCAAAAACTTGTGGCAAAGTTTACCAAGAAAGTAAACAGCCAAAAGTTAGGTATATGAAAGACACACTCAAAAACCACCTCGGGCTCAGCTATGTAATTGGAAGTATGGCCTCTCTGGTTCCTGATCGAACTGCTTAACAGCCATGATTCCTGCGACTCAGAAACAAATCTCGAAATGCACCGGCTTTTGCTAGAAATGCATCCGGTCCTTGCAGTTACCAGCGCAAGTGGAAATAGGTTTCGTGCTTTTACCTGTTTGCCCTGGCAGTCCAGTGGCTGTCATCCTCTAGAAGCCACTGGACAGTCAGGTTTGGGACTGCAGTGACAATACATGTGGGACCTCACAGGATGGCGTGGATCGGTCCTTTTCTCCCCACCACAATGATACCACAAGTAGCCACCCACGAACGGCCTTGCTGGCTCCTTATCAAGCGGCTTACTGGCCATGATGAGCCCAGAGACTCAGAAACAAATCCCAGCGGCTTTTGGCAGAATTGCGTTCTGTCTATGCAGTAGGATACTGTCGCCAGGCCACTCCAGGGGGGTAAGGGTCCTGTTCCTCTGCCTGCTCCCTCTTGGTGTTGTAGTGCTACCATCTACCAGAAGCCACTGGACAGTCATGTTTGGGTCCACAGTGACGAGACATGCGGGGCCTCATGGGATTGGCCTGGAGCAGGCCCTTTCCTCCCTGTCCCACTGAGACCCTGAGTCGCCGCCCACGAATGGCCTCTCTGGCTCCTGATCAAGCTGCTTAATGGCCATCATCCCAGAAACTCAGAAACAAATCTCGGAACCCATAATTTTTTGGCAGAAATATGTCCAGTCCCTGCAGTAGGTTACCGACGATGGGCCACCCCAGGTGGGAATAGGTTTTGTGCCTTGGCCTGTTTCACTGGTGGCCCGGTGGCCACCATCCTCCAGAGGCCAAAGGACAGTCAGGTTTGGACCCACAGTTACGAGACACGTGATGCCTCCTGGTATGGGGGTGTAGCCGGTACTTTCCTCCCTGTCCCAATGAGACCCCAAGTCACCACCCACGAACGGCTTCTCTGGCTCCTGATCAAGATGCTTAATGGTCATGATCCCAGAGACTCATGAATAAATCTCGGAACCCAGCAGGTTTTGGCAAGAAATCCCTCCAGATTTATGTGTTAAAATTTCAGAATTTCAAAATCGCGCAGCCACTACTACACCCACGCAACATCATATGTTATTCATAACCAGCAATAGAAAACAAATTGTCTACTGTTGCCTTTTCGGCAGATCTGAGTGTTGGGGTAAAATCCTAAATAATAATGGTGGGTCTGGTGTCAAAATATTGAATGTAATCAAACTAGAGAGAGTACTTAGGAAATCATCTGCCCCACAGGTAGGGGGAGGGTGTGGGACGGGTGTATACTGGGGTTTTGGTGGTGGAGAATGGGCACTGGTATTTCATTGTATGACCGAAACTTAAACCTGAAAGCTTTGTAACTGCTCTCACGGTGATTCAGTAAATGAATAAAATTATAAAAATGGGAAAAAAGTAAGGTGGAGTTTATGCACAATTCAATCAGCCTAATCAGTGGCTTAGTAAATAGCAGTGGTCCTACATAAAAAGAAATATAAAAAAAGAAATATGGGAATTTCAATTCCAATTACTAAGCTTCAGTCATCTGGTAAGGAGATTAGAAATTGCAATTAATCACCAGGGACAACAAATAATGAATCACACTTATGGAAAAAAATCTCCATAAAAACTCAAGTGGATGGTGTTCAGAGATTGTGGGAAGTACCATACTCAGCTAGAGCATGGAGACTCACTGTCCCTCCTACAAATCTTGCCCCATGCATCTCTTTTAGCTTCCACTTTCAGAGTTAGGTACATTTTTCTTCCAAAAGCATACATTTTATTGAGATACCATGAGTTACATATGTGCTATTACTAGGGTTTCAGACATATAATGTTCTACCACCAATCCAAGCGCCAGTGTCAACTTCCTCTTCTAATGTTCCCTGATTTCTTCTCACCCTACCTCCTGCATCCTTAATAGTCATATTTTGTGGTTTGGGTCTCTGGCTTGTAGTATAGATGACCCTGTGGTTTAGCTGCTACTTAAGTCATCCTGCTACATAACTGATGTTCCCAGGGACCCTACCCTGCCCCTGTCATCTCACGTCTCTCTCTTCTTAGCACTACTCCTTTCCTTTCCTTTCTTGGCCTTGTAATTTCCATAATTACATTTTGAAAGATTTTTATTTCTATCTCCTTTGATACTGTGCACCCTGAATTCATCCCAATTTACATGTTACAGATGAGTGAGGTCACTTGGTACAAGATCTTGTGTCTCCCTTCACTTAATGTGAGATGACTCAGCTCCACCTAAGCTGCAGTGACTTGCACGATTCCACCAGGTCCTTCAGTTGCATAGTGTTCCACTGGGTACATGTACCTCAACTTTCTTATCTACTCATCTGTCATTGCAACCTGGCTGAGTCCACATCCGAGCTACTGTGCTAAGTGCTGCATATGTCCTAGTGAATGAGTACTTTTGTGACTTGTGGGAGAGATTGCCTCGAGCAGGCCCCAGTAACGTCTCCTTCGTCCTAGCCCTGAGATTTTTTAAAATGTGCCATATTGAAGGCTCTTTCACGGTTAGGAGAATGAGACTCATCAATGTTACTGGTATTTGGCATATTGGGAATGCCACGGGGAGTTTGCCAGACTCTGCTGTGTGGGCAGGTTACATTCAATAGTCTGCCAGTTTGTCCAAAGTAAGGATGAGATAATAAGATGTCCGGGATCTGGATTTTATAGTCTCTGGGTCTTGGCAGTTGATGGGATTAAACGGTGCCAGGGGGCCAGTTGGTGGGGGTGACCCCCGCCTACTGGAATTTGGAGGATCTGGGTGGAGAACGCTCAGCCCCTATCCCAGCAGGCTTGGAGATCTCAGCCCTGGGACCCACATGCCTTTGTTCCTCTAAAGGTACCTTCATGTGTGCGGAGAGTGGTCTCAGCATGGTGATGGCTGGTTCTGGAGGTCTTCGGCTGCTGGAGCCCTGGTTGGGGCAGGGAGGGAAACTCAACCCGCTCCTCTCAAAGGGGCCCCAGTGAGGACAGCCAGGCGTGGGGGCAGGAGACTCTGGAGAGAGAGACGTGGAATTGCTAGATTGTAGGGAAATTTTAGTCTTCATTTTTTTGAGAAATCGCAATACTTTTTTCCAAGTTGCTGAAAATGATAGCATTCATGTGGTCATAACTGTTTTTTTTCTGATAATTTGCTATGTTCCCTTCTCACTACTATGAGATTATACGTGTTCTTGATTTAAATTTCCCTGACTATCACTGATGATGAAGACATTTTAATGTGAGTGGACATTCACCTGTCTTCACAGAGAAGAAGAATATTACTTGCCATAGTTTTATCATGTAAGGCAAACGCGCTATCCACAATGCAATCGCTCCAGGCCCAGTTTGATTACTCCGCCTCTCTCGGAGAACCCAGAAAGCTACAAAGAATATGCCGCCTAGACGGCAAAACCTGGCAAGCTACCCGTGATGTATTCAATATGCCAAAATTTGTAACAAGTCTCACAATGGAGACGTTACTGGTGCCCGCTTGAGCAAACTGATTAACAATGGGATGACAGTGCTACAGTGCTAATTTTATAGCATTTTGGACTTTTATGTCATTCTTTTCTGTGGATTAGTTGTTTATTTTGGATTTTAACTCTGTTTCAGATGGGTGGAATATAAATAGGTTCACCCTTTCTGGAGGGTGCAGTGTAGTTTTAGGTCATTTCTTTTTTCTTTCTTTCTTTTGCCATGAGGAAAAAATGCAATTTGATGTCACAGTATTTTATTTTTGGTTCTGTTGCTTTGGCCAGTGGATTCAGATCACTGAGATATAGAAACTCTCAGGCTGCCTCACATCTCCCCAGACTCCACGACTCTACCTCACACTGGAATCCTGCAAAGACAAAGACATCCTGGTCAGGAAACTCATCATCCTTCTGTTCCTCTCACTCACCTTCACTCAGATGCTCTTGACCTGATGCATTAGCTCCAGACATTGCAGAAGGAGATCCCAGCTCAGCCCAAACTCCACGTGGAGCCCAGGAACACCGAGGAATTCTTGTGCTGACTCCTGTCCCAGAGTTGAGGGCTGCACTGGGCTGGTTTTCATCATCAGAGTGAGGGTTTAATTTGCATTTATTCTTTAGATTTAGAAAGTTCTGGAATGGGAATTTACAGAGAAAGCTGGTCCACGTTCTGGAATATGTGCCCCGGAGGAGTTAGGTGTTCATGAAAATTTCCAAAAATTATGAGTTGTAGTATTTGATTATTTTTTAATTAACACTTCATTTAACTCATTGATTTACTACTCCCTGTTTTCAGAAATGTTATGTTCAGAATTATCTTATTTTATAAATGAAAGCTATAATTAGAAAGAAAATAACTTTGTAATGCATTAAAGATACAGATTAGCAAGAATAATCCCAAAAATTTAGACATAAATGCTCTCCTGAACCATCCTACATCAGAACTGTACTTGTGTACTTAAAGTTTGTAAAATCTCCTCTACTAAATCCAATGTCACATGATTTTTCTGAATCTGTTAACCTGGAAGTTGTTAGAGAAAATAATCAGAGTCCACTCAGTTGCACTGAGATGATGCACATCATTTGACCTCTGTTCCTGCTCCTCTTACTTACCCATACAAGCAGTTGTTTGTAAAAAATGTATATATGTATGTGGAGATTTCTATATTATACTGAGAAAAACATAGGCAGAACGTTTGAGAATCTGGGTATCAAGAGATAGTCACTGATCTATTTCCAGTGGTCAAAATAAGAGAAACAAAAATAAGCAGGCTGATTATAGGAAACATGAAAATTTCTATCATGGCATAAGAAACTTGGGCTAAAATGGAAAATCACACTGCTGATTTGGTGTAGATATTCACTCATAGTTCTTCAGATGAAAGACTAGCATCCCAAATCTATAACGCAGCCACACAATAATAACCCCATCACAAAAGTGGGAAGAGGAGACAGACATACCATTCTGCAAAAAAGGCATGTGGATAGCTAATCAGACGTGGAAAAGTAATAGTTTATCACTTAGTATCAGGGAAACACAAGCAACGAGTATCACCTCACATCTGTGAGAATGACATGTATCTCCCAAAACTGAAATCGACACATGTTAGTGCGAGTGTGGCATATAGTTATACTCAGTGGAATTCTATGAAACTAAATGGAAAATAAAGTCATGCTGTTCATTACACCTTGGGTGGTGATGAAGGGCATGATGGTGAGCTAAATAAGTCTGTGGAGAAAAGGACAAATAGAGGATAATTTCACTTCTTTATGTAAAGAAACAAATCAGCCGGGCAGAAGAGGGTTGGGTGTTTGCCTTGCTCTTGGCTGATCTGGGTTGGATTCCCAGCACCACAAATGGTTCCCTGATTCTATCCGGAGTGATCTCTCAGCCTAGAGAGCAGGAGGAAGCCTTGAGCACTGTTGTGTGTGGCCCTGAAACAAAAACACAAATATATAAATAAATAACAAAACAAATGAAGGGAATGAACACTATCAATTGTTAATGCACCTTCCTAAGGAGATACAGTACCGAGAGTGCAGGTTTGGAGTGAGGGGAGGAAAGATGTTGAAGTAACCCACAGACGAGGACAGATAGTCTGGAGCACAGGGGTGGTGCTAAGGGAGGTGACAGTGTGGACAGAAACTGCAGCTGCCAATCAGGGTCGAATAAGGGGATGGAGGGAGGGAAGAGAGTGTAGGTCGCAGATGAAATAGGATTGGGCTTGTGGGGTATGGGAACTTGAAAACCGTGGTGTGCAGTAACTGTACACTGATACCGTAAACTGAAATTTTAAAAAATTCTATCACCTATGTTACAACTCACAAAATTTTTTGTTAGAAATACCATAAAATCTGCACAGAGATCTTGTTTACAGCACTGGCACTGTGCACCCATTGCCACAGAGCAGGAGTGATTGGCTGTGTGTATCAGCATATTGAGCTTGTTTCTCCACACAGGGATGTGCATCTGGAATTTGCTCAGTCCTTGACTCTTATAAGGATACTCGGTCTCACTCTGTAGATTTATAAGAAGACAAGTTGATAGCATTATGAAAAAATAACAGAATAATGTTAGGAAACATCTAAGAAACAAGAATCATCTCATAGAACTGAAGTGCCAAACTCAATATAAAGGTGTGAGAATTCAGATGCTCTTTTTAACTTACCACTAGAGATCCAAAGACTATTGTACTTTGTCCCCTGTCCTTCAGGGTGAGTCTCGAAAGGTAAGACAGACTGTGTGGCACGTCCTGGTTGCAAGTTATCCTCAAAAGCCTTTACCAAGGCAACAGCCTGAAAGATTTTAATTCATTTTTTAAAAATATGTGGCGGCGAGAGGGGGCAGAGGTGGTGGGCCACAACTGATGGTGCTCAGGGTTTATTCCTGACTCTGCCCAGAGAATCACTCTTTTGGGACACAGGGTTTGTTTGTTGCAGGAGACAGAAATCATCTCCAGGTTGACCCGTCCAAATGTACTGGTAGGCTCTGCCCACTGTAACATGTCTCTTGCCCCAGTTTGGCCGTTAGTGAACACAAAATCTGCTCCACTAACCCAGTACCTTGCTCCAGACACATTAACCATCGTTTTATTTAATATGTGGAAGAATTAGATAGCTTAAAAGCAGGACTGGTATATTCACACAGCTGTGGCCATAGGGTTATCAGACAACCAGCAATTACACTTAAAACATGACACAGTGATGGTAATTTTCTACTTATTCTTGCCTGGAGCACAGCCCTGAGAATTTTCTAATCTTGCCTGCTTTAGAAACCCTTTAGACAGTCTCAGAACATTCAATTGATCACCCCAACTTTGGGCTTATAATTAAGGGGACAGTATCCCACTGGATGCCTGAAGGTGTGGAGTTCACCCTGGCACAGCCCCTTGACCACTAGAGGACATTGGACCTGTAGAGAGTTCCCCAAGCCCCATCTTCTCGGACACTTCTAAGAATAACGTAGATGAATTGGCTTTGATTTACTGGTGCCTAATGTCTCCAGACTTGGGACAGAGATATATCTGGTGTCAGCAATACTTCAACCTTGCCTCTGCCACAGAGCATCAAGGCCAGTGCTCCAGCAGCTTCTTCCAGTCATAAAAATCCCCTGCTTCTCTCTGCCATCTGATACTTAGTGCACACAGGCATCCTCCCTCAAACTCTATGGACCACTGCTCTCCTAATAAACTGTCATATGACGAAGGGTCTATGACCCATATGGGCGGCTATGTCTCAGCCATGCTGCACTCATAAACCTTTGAGAATCTACTTCCCAAGACAGACGAACCATCTCCTTGTTCTCAGAGTCCCTGTGGTTACGATATAATTACAGGCCGGGACACGGTAGTCCAAGCATTTGATCAATGGCTTCTTCAAGGGGGACGTTTCCCAGGTCCCACGTAGAAGCTCCTCACTTCATGATGAAACCTCATCAGAGAAGATAGGGCATGGATCCAACTATCTGGGATTTTTAACTCAACACCTTTGAGAGGAGAGGTTTTTCCTGAGACTCTAGAAAGGGCAGAAACATGTCCCCAGTGCCAGCCAAACTATTTCCTTTTTTCCTGTCATTTCGAATGTGAGTTGAGGGTCCTCTACCTAGATGTTGAACACAGGAGCCTGTGTTCCTTGGGCATCCCCAAAACAGGAAACTGAAAGTCTCCTCCAGGTACTGAGTGAGGGAAACTGAGGTTCTTGTTTGTCCCAGAACACAGAAAGATGGTTAGACCTTGGTCAGGCTATGAGACTCCCCTACACTTCTGCTCACAAGGGAGCAATTCCTGTCCCAGTGCCCTGTCTGTGTGCATCTGGGACAATCATTCTAAGATCCTGGAACTTGATGCAGGCCTGAGAGATTAAAACAGGTTTAGGTATTGGAGTTCAGGGAATTGGATGTTGTGAGGATTTAGAGATTGAAGTCAGGGTTAAAGACCCTTTCCCCAAAACTCAACTCTGTGGATCAGTTCTCCTATTGTGCTGCTCTTAGTCTTTGTTGCTACCTTGCTATGTATACTTTAAGCTCAATATTATGAGACAGATCATCTTATCTCTCCCTTTTCTGCTGACTGATTCACTCAGCATGACACCATCTAGTTTTTTTTCTATGTTTCAGAAAGTTGAGTGATTTTTATCTCACTAAGCATGGTAAGGTTCACAGAGGGTATACAGGATTAGGACTCTTTCCAGGTCTTCCTCATGTATGTAAAATTTATGAGTAAAATGTCTTCAGAGCAGTGCCGCAGACTTTCTGGATTCAGTTGGAAGTGTGTAACACTAGGAGAGTTATATAAAATCTCCGAGGGCCGCCAGGGGGTTGCCCCGAAGGCTCTTCCCTTGGCCGCCCAGGATTCTGATGGCCTGGACTGCTCTCCCAGTCGGGTAAGCCCGGGCCATGGGGCAGACGGTGGACAAAGCGAGGGCCAAGCCAATTGAGTGATCAGATGCTGTTTATTCCATTCTCATCCACATTCACTCCTGTCTCTCTCTCTCCTTCTCTCCCAGGCCCCAATCTGGAACTGCTGGTCCTTCTCGCTTTGGCTCTGACTCTGATCTCCAAGCCCACTCTTACAGTCTAGCTAAATCCCAAAATCATGTGGGCTGGACTTACACATAGGTGTGGTCACACTCGATAGGGTTAAAGTTCTCTCCCTCTGGGGATGCTGCGTCTAAGACAGATTCTCTTTCAGCAGGAATCTCATGGGTGTGTTTCTCCTCTCCTTGTCCAACAAACATATAAGCATTCATAATATTAATAATTTTATGAACATAGTAAGAGATACATTAAGCTTATAGAATTGCTCTCCCAGTGTCATTCCAATCTCAGACTACAGTGCTCAGGGAAGATTAGTCTTTCCTATTCCTAGCAGCGTCCTAGTCTCTTTGTTACTTTTGGATCATAACAGCATTTGTCCATGATCAAACTCTTAACGTATAGTTAAGAACTGTGCCACTTTGTCCAGGCCCATCTCGATGCCAGGGTAGCCATAGCTTACCAGTTGATCTGGTTCCATCCAGTCCCTCGTTGGGACCTTGCTTTGGGGGGTGCTAGAAAGTGAGGGTAACTTAGGCTTAAGTTGAGAAAGCAGATGCCCAGGAATAAGTATTTTTTGAAGCCAATTAAATCCCATGTTACAAAAGCATAATATTAATTGTCTTCGTGTGTCTTTACAAAATGACATTGCTTCAAAGTAAACTATTCAAAAGACATAAGGAGAGGAGAAAGGCAATATTAACTTACTATACAAGTTCAGTGTCCTAGAAAGATCTGGCCTTACAAATGAACAGAAACTGGTTAGGGGAATAAGCTGATTAACTGATTGCTGAAGAGAGCATAGAGAAGTGCTTACAGATAAACAAAAGATTGGGAGTGACTCGGGAGCACTGTCATGAGTGTGACCCGATAAACCTAAGAAACTTGTGGCAAGGGAAAAAGGACAAAGCAATGTTATCCTACAGAGAGTGGTTGGTGATTTGAGAACGCGGCATTCCCAGCATCACTTGGAGCTGTCACTACACACAGAGGACAGTGTGGAGACTGAGAACAGTCTGACACTCCAGAACAGAGGTGGCAGTTCAGTCACCAAGAAGCCCCATCTAGGCACCTGCTCTGTGCAGAGGCCTGAAAGGTACATTGAAAACAATCCTCGAGGTCTGATTTCTGGACTGCCTTGTCCCCATAATCTGTCTGTGTCTTTCTGCTCTACCACACTGACAATCCAGGCTGGCCCTCAGGTCGGGCCCCTGCTTCTGTGCTCTGCATTGACCTCTGTCAGAACTTTTGCCCATTTTGTGCTCTTTGTGCCTTAAGGAATTGAAGGTCATCCTGATTTGTATGTGGTCAATGTTCTTCTAGGAGAGAGAATGAAAATACTCTTATATCAGATATGAGCATTTTTCCTGTCAATGGGAAGTATTTTGGTCATTTTTTGTATATTGACAATTTTGATAAATTTGTAACAGTTTTCAAAGTACAGGTATGAATATTGGATTTACATAAGAAGTAAAGGTCATAGTCCAACTATGGAAGCACATATATTCCCAGTAATACTGTGGTCTGCATGACTCATAGCCCTTCACGTTGCCAAGCTTTCTGAGGCTTCCCCGTGGACAACGATAGGAGATAGATATGTATGTATATAAATATATTTCTGTTTTCCACTCATATAGTCTATACATTTGTGCATGGATATATGATCATGTACATATGTTCTCAATATCAACTGAGAGAAAGTGATACATTGTGATTATTTTCTCCGAGATGGCAAGGCATGCAAAAAATTTATGCTTCACTCAATCACTGTCATGGTATCACTGTTATCCCATTGTTCAACAATTTGCTCGAGAGGTGGCAAGTAACATCTCCATCCATCCCAGCCCTGAGATTTTAGCAGTCTCTCTTTACGCGTCCTTCCCACTGGTACCATATTGGAGGCTCTTTCAGGGTTAGGGGAATGAGACCAGTTATTGTTACTGTTTTTGGCATATAGAATACACCATGGGGAGCTTGCCAGGCTCTTCAGTGCGATGTCTCACTCAATACTATATATTTCCTAGGAATATTGGTCAATTGGTGAGATCTGACCCAGGTAAACTCAGCTTGGATAGATGACCTGGGGTGGAGGAAGAAGCCCTTGAGGCCTCACTCTAGATCCTGTCTGCTGGTCCTTGCTACTGTCAGCCTTCCTGGGCACACCCCTGACCGTATGTCTATGCTTGGGTAACTACGTTCCCCTGAGCTGGGCTCAGATGCCCCCAACATCAGGATTACACAAACCCTGACCCTGACCACTTTCTTACCACTACGTGATAGGAGAAATGTGATCATGGTCCCTTTCATATAGGGTCATGTCCTCAGGAATTATGGAGATACAAATATGCACAGAGGGGCAGGGCTCCATAGAAACTCCAGAACAGGCTTGGGACCAACAGCAGGATTTTGTCTTAGAGAAAAGCATTTCTTGCAGGGACACAGAATTTAAAACAAAACGTGTAACAATGGTAGTCTACTATTTGTAGACCTACAGTTCAGGAACCTACAATGATAATAGCCTAAACTTACACATGGTTCTTCCTGTACCATATGGGGAGTTCCAAACAAATTCCAAGAACAAAATATGAATGACATCAGGTGATCTAGAGAGAAGCCAAATTCCTCTTGGCTGTTGCTGAAGGACAGAGAGAGATCCTGAGCTTTTCCCTCAGGTGAAGCCTGGCCCTGTGAGCTCCATTCTGTGTCTCAGACCCTGACTCTCTCAGGAGGAAGTCAGGAGGATCAGCGTCCCTGTCGTCTCCTCACCCGGCACAGCTGCCTCCCCCTCAGTTTTCTGACAAACTCAGGTTGTGGTTGTCACTCTGTGTGTCTTGCACAGTAATACACCGCCATGTCTTCAGTGCTCAACCTGCTCAGTTCCATGTAGGCTGTGTCCTTAGACTTGTCAACAGTGAGTGTGAGTCTGCTCTGGAACTTTTGTGCATAATCTGTACCACCATTGCTAGGATTTATCCATCCCATCCACTTGAGCCCTTGTCCTGGGGCCTGCCGCACCCATCTTATCATGCCGCTGATGAAGGTGTATCCGGACGCCTTGCAGGAGATTTTCACTGATGTCCCAGGTGTTCCCACCTCAGGCCCTGATTGCACCAGCTGTACCTGGGAGTTCACACCTGTGGACAGCAGACAGGAGTGGGTGGACTCCACTTGACTCGCCCCATTCCCTCAACCCAAGCCATGGGGATGCTTACCTGCAGCCATTGCCACCAGGAAGATAATTCTCCAGGTCCAGTCCATGGTGAGGACCATGCACTGAGGGGCTTCTGAAGGTGTGGGTGTGCCTGCTTGCAGTGCAAGCTTGTCAGGACACAAACACATCTGTATTTAATTCAATGTCCCTTCTGCAATTTGCATATTCATGAGGACATAGAATTAATAGCTGCAGGCCTGGTCCAACATGAGAAGGGGCTGGTGGAAGCCACCGGGTCCATCCTCAAGGGTAGTGAAGAGGTCCACGTTCTGATCCTTGTTTGAGGAGATGAGACCCTGCCTTTTCCCAAGACTTTGCACACAGAGCTTACTCTCCGGAGGGCCAAGCCCTTTCAGGACCTTCCCCTCAGGGTCCTCCACACCTGTGTGACCTGAACACATCTGGGCACACCTGGGGTTTGAGGTTATTTCTGGGATCCTGTAACTCCTCAAGGGATGCCACAATGAGACTACAAAACCATCGTAATGCTCCAGTGGTTTCCATTGGAGATATTAAGAAACACCCCCCCTGCATACAGGTTTTACTGTTTATCAATATGTTAAGTATTTTATCATCAAAATAAATATGCACAATTTCATCTTCTGTGTCCTATACTGATTTTAATTTCGGTTTTTCTGAGAAAGCAAAATTTAGTTTTATTGAAGAAGGAAATCCTGTTTCTGAGAGATTTCT
The DNA here is from genome assembly GCF_029834395.1 of Sorex fumeus. Lineage (NCBI taxonomy): Eukaryota > Metazoa > Chordata > Mammalia > Eulipotyphla > Soricidae > Sorex > Sorex fumeus. Next base: position 76,635,319 of record NW_026606101.1, read on the forward strand.
GCATATCTGCACCTATTTCTTTCATCTCTTCACCCCTTCTAGCCTTCAACTGGGTACTCTAGGGACTTGGCGCCCCCAGAAGCCCAGTCCCCCTATGCAGGGAGAGACTGGGCTCACAGGTGTGTTAACTTGTCATGTCTCCAACACAGGATTGAATCCTGGCTGTTCACTTCAGGAGACCTGTTCATGAATCATATTTGTATGACCCTTTTGGTTTGGTATTGAGCCACACCAGGCATTCTGAGGACTTACCCCTGGCTTGCACTCAGGAATCACTCAGATCGATGTATCCCTGAGAAAAAAAAATAACTACTTTATTTTCCAGTAATTATATATATCACTGTATCACTGTGATCCCTTTGTTCATCGAATTACCCTAGCGAGTACCAGTAACATCTCCATTCATCCCTGTCGCATCTAGTGTAAGGTCCTCATTCCCCTGATCCTGACATAACCCCCAATATGCCATTGGACTACACTAGCATACAAGTGTGTGTGTATATATATATATATATATATATGTATATGTAAAAATTAAAAAGTGACACTGAGTTTTCTTTGCTGAGATTATGTTGATCACTTGATCTCTTGACTTCCCGTTAATCGTCAACTTGCTCGAGCGGGCTCCAGTAACATCTCCATTTGTCCCTGTCGTGTGCTAGTGTATCAATCACATTCATTGATTTAAAGAAGGCCTTTGATATTATGTTAAAGTGATACAATACATATTTAATTCACTCAAAAATATTAAAAGTCACAATATAAACAAGGAGCTAAATATTTAAGACTTTAAGATAAACAAAAATTATATTAAATTTTCCTTGCTAAGGTGCCATCAGGCTGCTGACGCACTCGCCTCACAGGTACAGATTGACCTGCTGGCGGCACCATACCCCCTACCATAGAATATTTTACAGACATAAATACAGGTCTTGTTATAAACTTTAAGTAATATAAAACATGATTTGGTTCAGAAATTCATTTCTCTGCCACCAAAAAAACCTGCTGGAGCGATAGCACAGTGGTAGGGTGTTCGCCTTACAAGCGGCCAACATGGCCGACCCGAGTTCGATTCCTCCACCCCTCTCGGAGAGCCCGTCAAGCTACCAAGAGTATTCGATATGCCAGACACAGTAACAACAAAGTCTCCAATGGAGACGTTACTGGGCCCGCTCGAGCAAATCGACGATCAACGGGAGGGCCTTTACCTTTGCTAAGAAGATTTTTTCAAAAAGCAAGCCTGAGTCTAACATAGCTCCCAACAAGTTTATTCTATAGTAGTATTTGTGGAGCAAAAAAAGTGAATAAGAAATTCCTAGAATAAAATAAATGAAGTTTTATGGCACATATGACTTGAACTCTGACTTTTTCAGTGACACAAAATAGTATTACTTAAAGAAATGTACTGGGGATGGAGAGATAGCCCAGCGGGTAGGTCGTTTGCCTTGCACGCGGCCGACCCAGGTTCGATTCCCAGCATCCCATATGGCCCCCTGAGCATTGCCAGGAGTAACTCCTGAGTGCAGAGCCACGAGTAACCCCTGTGCATCGCCAGGTGAGACCCAAAAAAAGCAAAAAATTAAAATAAAAAATAAAGAAATGTACTTAGAGGAATGAAAGGGGAGAGAAAGAGAAAGCCGTGTTTATGAGAGAACATGGGTTTCTTCAAATGGGAAAGATTCTTGGGTTCTGATTTCTAGTCAGACATGTTAGAAGTATGGAAAACATCTCACCCAGCACATGTGAAAACCTGAACAACTGAAAACCTGAACAAGTGAGATTCACTTTCTGTCTCTCTGTGAATACTAGAAAAAGGAAGATGGAAAAAGTAAAATAGTATTATTAAATAAATATTCTTACAAAAATGAACTGTAGCGATAGCACAGAGGGTAGGGCGTTTTTCTGCACGCAGTCAACATGGGTTCCAATCCTTTGCCCCTCTTGGAGAGCCCAGCAAGCTACTGAGAGTATCCCGCTCAAGCAGTAGAGCCTGGCAAGCTCCCCATGGCGTGTTTGATATTCCAAAACCAGTTACAACAAGTCTCACAATGGAGACATTACGGGTGCCCATTCAAGCAAATTGATGAACAATGGGAGAACAGTGCTACAGTGCTACAAAAATGCAAGGAGGGTGAGAGACAGTGGGGGGAGAGAGAAAGGAACAGACAGACAGAGAGACAGAGATGGCACAGGATTGAGACAGGAAGGACAGTCCAAACACAGAATCTGGTCATCATCATGTGAGCAATCATTCTCCTTTATTGATCTCTAGGATCGTGTATGGTTTTCTCTCCCTTTCTTTCTCCCTCTCTCGGTCTCTCACTTTCTTGCTCGCTCACTCTCTCTGGTCTATGGATTGCAATATACACACTGAAAGGTTATCATGTATATCCCTTTTCCTACTTTCAACACTCAGTTCTTGTCCAGAGTGACCCTATCTACCTATTCCTGTCACACTGGTCCTTCTCTGTCCTTCACCCCCCACACACTTGAAGCAAGCTTCCAACCCTTGACTAGTCATTAAGGCCTCTATATACTGGCAATTAATATTAATTTATTAGAAAAGTATAAATCCCATGGAAGAGTTCAATTATTCTATATCTATCCCTTTCCTTCTGAGACATTTGACTCAGCCTGAAATATCCAGGTCCATCCATTTATAAGCGAATTTCATGATTTTATTTTCCCTGGTGGCCACATAGTATTCCATTATGTAGATGTACTGTATTTCATCCAGTTGTCTCTTCTCAAACACTCTGTTTGTTTCATATTTGGCTATTGTGAATGCAATAGTGGAATGCAGTAAACATAGTCGTGCAAGTACATTTCTAAATTAGTGTTTTGAGTCCTTTGTGGTCAATACAAACAGTGGAATTTCTGAGTCATATGGAAGGTCAAGTCTACATATATTGGGAAGTATTCAAGATTTTTCCAAAGAGGCCTCTCCCTTTGATAAATTCCAACCAGCAGAGAATAAGGATTGCACTTCCCCAACATCTATGCCAACACAGAATGTTTTGGTTCTTTGTGATGTGTGCCCTTCTTCCTAATATGAGGTTATACCTCATTATTGTTTTAATTTGGATTCCTCTGATAAGAGCTGTGGAAAATTTGTTCATTCAATTATCTGCCTCAAAGTCTACTTTAAGGATGTTATCTGTTTAAAACTCCCATTATAGATGGGGTTGATTTTTTTCTTGATAAGTGCTTTATATATGTTTTATTAATCTTACATCAGATGAGGCATGGGCAGATATTTTCCCCCAGGTTTTTGTTTGTCTTTTGATTCTGACAATCATTCCATTTATATTTATTGGGTCATTTAAAAAAGAGTGAATCAGAACACAAAAAGCATGAAATGGGTGAAAACTTTGACTCCACGTTGATTCCAAAATTATTAGGTTACATGAGGGAAATTAAAACAAGAATACAGAGACCATATGTTTGAGGGCAGCCGAGAATAACTGCTTGTTGGCAACACAAAACGTTTTGTCACAGGCTGAACACAATCACAAACACAAAGTCACCTTGAATGTTGGATCACAAACAGCCAAGGGAGTCGGTGAATTCTCAGGTGGAACTGTGTTCAGGGTGGGTGAATCACTGCTGGTCCAGAGTCGGGACACACCTCACATATCTTCACAGAGCAGGGCCTCACTCAGCCTCTGTGCACACAGCGAAGTGCTAGGATGTGGTTCCTCTTTCCACAAGCACAAGTAAAACAAAATCACCTCTGGACTCCTCCCCACTGCCTCCTCAGAGAGTCACCCAGGCTCACCACTTCCCCATCCGACAAGATAAGCCTCGGATACTTTATGTGTCTCCTGGAAACCCAAAAGCATTAACTGGTGGAGATGATCACTATCGTGTTCACGGCAGCACCAAGTACAGTAGCCAAGATGCACACACAACACCCAACTGCAGCACTCAGTTCTGTGTTCCCTCATTCAGCTGTGGAATCCGTTCTTTCTCTCCTTCAGTTCTGTTTGAGGGACAGTGATCATTGTTTCCTTCCTTCTCTCCCTGAGATTCCTGAGTCTCCCTGTCAGTGTTTCTGTCAGGTCAGAGAGCACTGAGAGAATTGATGCTCTCCGCACACCCACAGAGAATCGGATGTTCTGATGTTACCTAAATGCAGTCCACATTCATTAAACAATTGAATTGTTTTCATTGTTCCTGGTGCTCTGTGGGAGCTATGGGTGTAAGTGCTCTGTGGTCTGGGCACGTATTGAATGAAGTTCCTCACTCTACTTATCTAGGGCTGTGACTCTAGGAACTTCTGGCAGCCACAAAGCCTGTGGTGTTTTCTCGGTGGGTCTGAGAGGGGCAGAGGTCGGGTGGCAGGAATAACTGTGGGTTCTGGTGCTGATGGGGCCTCACTGAGGCCTGTGACATTCCCCAGGGAACAATATCATGAAATTATAGATATTAAACCCATGAGTTTCAGGAATATAAACTCTAAGTCCAAGTGTATAGAATTGAGAGCCCTGAATAAATCTTTAGATCTTTTTATGATGAAATTTTGGGAAAGAATTCCATCCCATGGAGTGAAGCAAGGAAAATCTCTTCAACAAATGGTGCTGGGAAAACAAAACCACATACAAAAACAACCATAGAAGACAGAATTGAATCCATCTCTAACACCAGATACAGAATTTATTTAAAAGTGGTCTCATGATCCAGCTTTGACAGAAGAATCCTTAAAATACACAGAGGAAAACTTCAGAAGTTTTCTCCATAAAATCGATCTTAGAAGACTCATTTCAGTCTATTGCAGAGATAAGAGCAATTAATATAAGTCAATGGGACTAAATCAATTAAAATATTTTAAGGACAATATAAGTCACAGTCACGGTCACGGTCTTCCCGTTCATCGATTTTCTCTAGCGGGCCCAGTAACGTCTCCATCGTGAGACTTGTTGTTACTATGTTTGGCATATCAAATACATCACGGTTAGCTTGCCAGGCTCTGTCGTGCGGGCGAAATACTCTCGGTAACTTGCCGGGGTCTCCGAGAGGGGCGGAGGAATCGAACTCGGGTCGACCATGTTGGCTGTATGCAATGCAAACGCCTTACCGCTGTGCTATCGCTCCAGTCCAGGACAATATAAAAGGCCCTCCCGTTGATCGTCGATTTGCTCGAGCGGGCCCAGTAACGTCTCCATTGGAGACTTTGTTGTTACTGTATTTGGCATATCGAATACGTCGTGGGGAGCGTGCCAGCTCTGCAGTGCGGGCGAGATACTCTCGGTAGCTTGCCGAGCTCTCCGAGAGGGGCGGAGGAATCGAACTCGGGTCGGCCATGTTGGCTGCTTGTAAGGCAAACGCCCTACCGGCTGTGCTAAAATTCAGATACCCTACTGCCTTGGAGAAAATCAGATCCAAACTAGTTTCTAGATATTCATAGAAGTTACCAAGGTCAATTTTAGAATAAATCACTTACCATAAAATAGGAAATAAACAGATACTTTACTAAAGGAACATTCCTATGACCTTTAGGCATATAAAACCTGTTTATCATCACTCACTCTGAGGGAAATGTTAATATCAAGGACAATGAAATCATCTTTTCCCAGTGAGAATGACTTATATCAAAATTACTGGAAACAACCAGTGTCAGCAGGTTGTCAATGGAAAAACTATTTCTATGTTTGTGGGAACCCATCTATGGAAAACACTATAAGATTGCTCTAAAAAGTAAAAATAGAATTTCCAACTTACAAGTGATTCTATATCTGGCTCCTTGACCAAAGAATAAAAATTTTAATTTCATAAAATATATGTAAACTTATGTCCATTATTGCATTTAGTATCATGGCCAAGGCATGGGAAAAATCCTAATTCCTAATGAAAGTTTCATGGATAAGAAGTTGTGGTGTATATGCACAATGGAATAAGAAAAAGTCAAAATATTAGCATTTTCTGCACCATGAATTGAACTAGCGAATATCAGATTAAGCAAATTTTGTCAGAGGCTAAGGACCAATTCAGACAATCTCATTAATTGTGGTACAGAGGGAACAAAGCATTAGGATGGACAGGATCCAATGATAACGGCCCCTGCACCCTAAGCACACTCTGGGGTTCTCTGAGAAGTCGGGTGAGGGCTTAGATCACTGGGAAGAAGAGACTGAGCACAGGGGCCACAGCAGAGTGTGGGGGTCTGTGAGGATTTGGTGCTGGGAGAAGCACAGGGAGTTTGGAACCCACAAGCATCAACACTCAGACTATTGTCATCGTGTTCCCTCAGTGACAATGAAAAACATAAAGGGAAAAATCTCTTCTTTATGTGAAAAGGAATGATCTTTATTGGAAGAAAAATCAACCTCATCTGACCTAGCAGGACAGAACAGTCTCTAGTGGACTCTGAGACAGGAATGAACAAATCTGTAATAGGATAGTAATGACTAAAATGTCTATACATGAAGTATTAAATTTTGTTCTATATTTCAAAAAGGGCTGGAGCGATAGCACAGCGGGTAGGGCGATCTAACTGGGTTTGACACCTCCACTCCTCTCAGAGAGCCTGGCAAGCTACTGAGAGTATCCTGCTCCCAGCAAAGCCTGGCAAGCTGCCCATGAGGTATTTGATATGCCAAAAGTAACAATGAATCTACACAATTGAGACTTTACTGGTGCCTGCTCGAGCCAATCAATGAACAATGGAGGACAGTGCTACAGTGCTATATTTCAACATAACAGTAAAGTTTGCCCCCCTTAAAAGCTTCTGCTCCTACAACCGGAACAAGAGAAAGGAAATAATAAAGCTCAGAGCAGAGATTCACTTAATCACTTAACTTCCCGTTAGTCGTAGATTTGCTCGAGCGGGTGCCAGTAACGTCCCCATTTGTCCCTGTCGCGTCCTAGTGTAGCCCAATGGCATCTGTTCGTTCTGGGAACATGAAGAGCCTAAAACCAATCGATCATGATCTTGACGAAGAAGTCTGACCATCTGGTAGGTGGGCGGCCACGCGGTCTATTGACATCCCGTGGAATCCACTCAGTAACAGCTCTAGTACAGCGGTCGTCTTTAAATCTCATTATGTGACCAGCCCATCTGATTTTCGACACCTTGGCAAATGAGACAGCATCCCTGATTCTTGATCATCGACGGATGTCAGAACTCCGGATTCTTTCTCTCATTTGAGTGAAATGTGATATTGCAAGCATAGCTCTTTCTATTCTTCTTTGGGAGACCTGAATAACATTCTCATCTTGTTTGCATAGGGCCCAGGTCTCTGAGGCATATGTTAATGCAGGAAGAACAGTGGAATCAAAGAGATGTGCCCGGAGCCGGAGGTTCTTCCTCCTCTTAGCTATTTCTTCGACGTTCTTGAAGGCTTTCCAAGATGCTCTCTTCCTCCTGCGCAGCTTGGGCTTCAGGTCATTTGTCATGTTGACTTCTGGACCTAGGTACACATAGCTGTTGCATTCGGAGATGGTCGTTCCGTTAAGAGTAAATGGGGCATCAGGAACGAGGCTATTTCTCATAAACATTGTCTTCGTAAGATTCAGCTGTAGTCCTACCTTTCCACACTTACGGTCAAAGTCGGCCAGCATTTGTGCCGCTTGACTGATGTTTGGTGTTATTAAAACAATGTCACCAGCAAAGGGGAGGTGGTGTAGTTGCCGACTATCTATCTTCATTCCCATTCCTTCCCATTTCAGTCGTCGCATGATGTTCTCGAGGGTGGCACTGAAGAGTTTCAGTGAAATGGTATCACCCTGCCGCACCCCTCTCTTGACATCAACGATCACTTTGTAGAATGGTGAGATCCTGGTAGTGAATCCGCAATACAGCTAACGGAGGATCCTGATGTATTGGGCTTGAATGCCCTGATTGGCTAGGGCTACAATGACCGCTTCCATCTCAACAGAATCAAAGGCCTTCTTTAAATCAATGAACATTAAACAGAGTGGCATCTTGAACTCCCGAGAAACCTCAATGAGCTTGGTTATCGTGTGAATATGGTCGATGGTGCTGAATCCTTTGCGGAACCGGGCTTGCTCGCATGGTTGCCCTTCATCTAGTGTTCTGCCAATCCTATTTCGGTTTCCTCGAGTGAACAACTTGTAGATAACAGACAATATGCAGATCGGGCAATAGTTGCCAATGTCATGGATGTCTCCCTTCTTGAACAGTAGTACGGTCCTGCTGGTTTTCCATTGGGACGGAACCTTGCATTCAGACAGGTAGCGAGTGAAGAGTTTAGCCAGTGTATTGATGAGTACTGATAGCAGGTTCTTCAGGTGTTCAGGTCTGACCTTGTCTGGGACGGGTGCTGTTTGTTTCTTTACCGATGAAATGGCGTGTCGGATTTCGGAAGGGAGAATGTTGGGAACGACATATCCATCCTGTGGAATTTGGTATGTCGGCAAGTGGACATGGCTATCGAAGAGATTTGAGTAGAAGTCATGGATAATCTTCTCCATTGCCATTCTGGAGGATGTGATGGATCCATCAGGACATTGGAGGGCAGTCATATTGGTCTTGTAGTTGGCGAAGGACAGCCAGGCGTTAGGAATACTTTTCCCGGCTTTTGCCACATCTACCAGTACTTCTGCTCTTCTCTCTTTGAGGTCTTCCTTGATCGCATCTCTGTACTGCTTTGCGAGCTCGGGTGTTAGCTTACGGTTCCCTGAGGCATGCGCCAAACCACGCTGGCGAATTAGCTCAAGAGTTTTCGAAGACAGGCGGTTTTTTTGGCTATTTTTCTCTTGGCATTCCTCGCACATTCATGGTGGTGCTGAACCAGTCGATCATATTCCTCTTCACTTTTGTCAACAATGGCATCTTCCCATGTTGCTGCAATAGTGCCAAAAAGTTCCCAGTTGTTGGTCGTTCTGGGAGTTCTCTGAGAGCAGAGATTAACTTTATGGAAACCCAAAAAACAATCCGAAAGATCAATTAAACCAAGAGCTGGTTCGTCGAGAAAATTAACAAGATCGATAAGCCTATAGCAAACTGACAAAGAAAGGGAGAGAGAAAACCCTAATAAACCGAATCAGAAATGAAAAGGGGGTCATTACAACAGAAACTACAGAAATTCAAAGGATCCTCAGGGAGTATTTTGAGAAGCTTTATGCCATGGAACATCAAAACCTCGAGGAAATGGATAAATTCCTAGACTCCTACAAACTCCCAAGGCTAAACCAAGAAGACCTGGAATACCTGAACAGACCTATCACCATCAAGGAAATTGAAATTGTAATAAAAAGTCTCCCCAAGCACAAAAGTCCTGGCCCAGATGGATTCACTACTGAATTCTTCCAAATCTTTAAAGAGGACTTACTCCCAATCCTCTTTAAGCTTTTCCACAAAATTGAAATATCAAAAACACTTCCAAACACTTTCTATGAAGCAAATATCACACTGATACCAAAAGCAGACTGAGATACTACAAAGAAAATTACAGACCGATATCCCTGATGAACACAGATGCAAAGATCCTCAACAAACTACTAGCAAATAGAATCCAACTACTCATCAAAAAGATCACACACCATGACCAAGTAGGATTCATCCCAGGGATGCAAGGATGGTTTAACATTCGGAAATCAATCAATATAATCCATCATATCAACAAAAGTAAAGATAAAAAGCATATGATCATATCAATAGATGCAGAGAAAGCATTTGACAAGATCCAGCACTCCTTTATGATGAAAACCCTAGCCAAAATGGGGATAGAGGGGACTTTCTTCAACATAGTTAAAACCATCTACCACAAGCCTACAGTAAGCATCATCCTCAATGGGGAAAACTAAGAGCCTTCCCTCTAAGATAAGGGACGAGACTAGGATGCCCACTCTCTCCACTGCTGTTCAATATAGTACTGGAAGTACTTGCAATAGCGATTAGGCAAGAAAAAGATATTAAGGGCATTCAGGTAGGAAAGGAAGAAATCAAGCTCTCACTATTCGCAAATGATATGATACTATACTTAGAGAACCCAATAACCTCCACCAAAAAACTCCTAGAAACAATAGACTTGTATAGTAAAGTTGCAGGCTATAAAATCCATACCCAAAATTCCATGGCTTTCCTATACGCAAACAGTGAGAGAGAGGAAGGCGACATGAAAAAAATAATCTCATTCACAATTGTGCCCCAGAAAATCAAGTACCTAGGAATCAACTTAACTAAGGAAGTAAAGGACCTGTACAAAGAAAACTACAAAACGCTACTTCAGGAACAAAAGAGGACATGAGGAAATGGAAAAATATCCCCTGCTCTTGGGTCGGGAGACTTAACATTGTCAAAATGGCAACACTACCAAAAGCATTGTATAAATTCAATGCAATCCCTATAAGGATACCCATGAAATTCTTCAAAGAAATGGAGTAAACACTCCTGAAATTTATATGGAACAATAAATAGCTAAAACAATTCTTGGGAAAAATTAAATGGGAGGAATCAACCTCCCTAACTTCAAACTGTACTACAAAACAGTAGTAATTATAACAGCATGGTATTGGAACAAAGGCAGAACTGCAGACCACTGGAACAGGGTTGAATACACTATCATCTCCCCTCAATCATATGATCATCTAATCTTTGATAAAGGTCCAAGTAATGTGAAGTGGGTAAGGAAAGCCTCTTTAACAAATTGTGCTGGCATCACTGGAGGGCTACATGCAAAAAAAATGGGCTCAGAACTCTGCCTAACACCATGTACAAAAGTAAGATAAAAATGGATTAAAGACCTCAATATCAGACCAGAAACCATAAGGTACATTGAAGACAAAGTTGGCAAAACCCTCCATGACATTGAAGCTAATGGTATCTTCAAAGATGCCACGCCACTGGCCGAGCAAGTGAAAACAGAGATAGATAAATGTGACTATCTTAAACTAAGAAGCTTCTGCACCTCCAAAGAAACGTTGACCAAAATACAAAGACAGTCTACAGAATGGGAAAGGATATTCGCCAAATACACATCTGACAAGGGGTTGATATCCAGGATATACAAAATACTGGTTGAACTCCACAAGAAGAAAACATCCAACCCCATCCAAAAATGGGGCAATGAAATGAACAGAAACTTTCTCAAAGAAGAAATCCAAATGGCAAAAAAGCACATGAGAAAATGCTCTACATCATTAATCATCAGGGAGATGCAGATCAAAACCACAATGAGATACCATCTCACACCTCAGAGACTGGCCCACATTCAAAAGAACAAAAGCAACTGATGCTGGCGTGGATGTGGCAAGAAAGGGACACTCCTTCACTGTTGGTGGGAATGTCCACTGGTTCAGCCCTTCTGGAAAACAGTATGGACGATTCTCAAAAAATTAGAAATTGAGCTCCCATTTGACTCAGCAATACCACTCCTGGAACATATCCCATAGAGGCAAAAATGTATAGTCGAAATGACATCTGCACTTGTTTGTTCATTGCAGCACTATTTACAATAGCCAGAATCTAGAAAAAACCTGAGTGCCCAAGAACAGATGACTGGTTAAAGAAACGTTGGTACATCTACACAATGGAGTACTATGTAGCTGTTAGAAAAGATGAAGTCATGAATTTTACATACAAGTGGTACCACATGGAAAGTATCATGCTAAGCGAAATGAGTCAGAAATAGAGGGATAGACATAAAAATTTTGCATTCATCTGGGGGACATAAAGTAACAAAATAGGAGATTTATACCCAAGAATAGCCGAGATCAGTACCAGGAGGATACTCCATGACTTAGAGGCCAGCCGGGCATTCTAGGGAAAAGGGCAGCTCAGATAGGGAAGGGAGCACCAAATAAAGGGTGTTTGGAGGATCCTCCCAGGAGGGGAGATACTTGTTGAAAGTAGACTATGGACTGAATATTATTGCCACTCAATGCCTCTTTTGCAGACCACAACACCCCAAAGGAGAGAGAGAACAAAAGGGAATGCCCTGCCACAGAGGCAGGGTGGGATGGGGGGGATGGGTGTGGGAGGGATACTGAGATCCGTAGCGGTGGAAAATGGGCACTGGTGGAGGGATGGGTACTTGATCATCGTATAATCGAAACCCAAGTACAAAAAATTGTAAATCATGGTGTTTCACTAATAATAAAAAATAAATAAATAAAAATAAATAATAAAAAAAAGCTTCTGCATCTTGCCTAGCTGCTCCTGGAGCACAGCTCTTGTGTCACGAGAGCAGAGCTCCCCCCTGGTGGTCACACGCACCCCTGCCCCTCCTCTGCCTCCTCAGCAGTTTTGTGTCTGGGCTCACAGGAACTTCGCCTCACTGTGTGTCTTGCACAATAATACACGGCTGTGTCCTCAGCTACTGAGTTGCTCAGTTTTAGGTAAACTTGGTTCTTGGAGGTGTCCCTGGAGATGCTGACTCAGGACTGAAGACTTGGGTTATAGCTTGTGTTTCCATCATACCGTATACGACCAATCCAATTCAGCCCCTTTCCAGGGGCCTGGCGGACCCAGTCTATACTATAGTCTATACTATAGGCTAGAGAGAATCCAGAGATGGAGCAGGTGAGGGATAGCATCTGTGAGGGCGTCACCAAGCTTGGTCTCGACTCCTGCAACTGACCCTGGGACAGGACACCTGGGGATAGAGAGCCAGAGTGAGTCACCGGCACAGAGGCTGCATACCCGCCTTTGAGTCTCTGTCCAGGCGATACTCACATCCGGGAGCTGCCCCCAGAAATAGGAGGAACCAGCGCTGATGCACGTTTCTGCCCACGAGGTTCATGATCTCAGACACTGTGTCCAGGGAGAGGGAGCCCGTGTTGGGGTGAGTGTGAACGTGGTTTTAATCCTGAGTCCCGAGTGCAGATTTGCATGGGAGAGCCTCTGTAGAGAAAGGAGGGGACCCGCGGAGGCTGGTGTGTGGGCTCCCTGGGAGGAGGTGCTGACTGTGGCTCAGAGCACTCCGGCACGTCCCTGGAGACCTGTCAGATTCGGGCCTTTTCCTCCCACACAGGAAACATGCTGAGGAGCTCTCAGGAAACAGAATTACTCTGGGGGAAATGGCAGCTGGGGAGGAGAGTCCCCATGTCTCAGGTCCCTGATAACCAAACCCAGCCCCTCCAGGGCCTCTACCCTGTTGACAGGCCCCTGCCCCTCCGTGTACCTCTGGTGGCTCCTGTTCTCCCACTGTGAATGCAAATCCTGGGGCCTAACAGACCATGTCATTTTCCCTGTGAATTCTGACATAGCCTGGTCCAATCCATGCCAATCATATTTCACAGTTTTTTTTTTTAAACTCAGCCCAGGTTCTCCATGGAATATGGGCTGATTTTTTTCACACGTTTATTTATTCAGGTACCTTGGATAAAAATTCACTTTCCTTAAGCAGCTTCAGTCTGAAATATTCAAGGCAGTTATTAGGATGAATTTGTTCTTTCTCATTGGTGCTGAGTCTATTTAGGGACAAGGAAGATTCCTCGCCTAGTGACCTTCCTGGTTTGGTTGGCCTGGTCATCAGGAGCACCTCAACCCGCTTTGTTCTGTATGTAACTCAGCACCCAGAAGGTGACCATGATCCTCAGGACCCTGTTATTGGGGTTATCACTTCGTAATCTTAGCCTCATTAGGTGCCTGCAAAGAGGTCAAGGAGAGTCCTCCTCAATCCACAAACTGGAACCTGGTCTTAGTGCTCAGACTCACATTATACAAGGGCACAAGTGTGCTGACCCTGAGGAGCAGACTGCCCTCTACCCACCTCCCAAATGCATGGAACCTGGACACAGGCTGTGGTACATACGTGTACTCCGTAATTCCATGGAGCACCGGAGGGCTGGGTTCAATCTAAGGGGTCAGAAAATATGCTCTAAAATTTGATGTATAAAAAAGCCAGCATTAAGGATCAGAAGCAATCTACACACCCAGCGGGTTCTACAAAATTCTGCTAAGATAGACACAGAGACATACAAACACCTCACAGGCAACATGAGGATTAAAATGGATGATGTCACACCTCAGGGACCAGGTGGCTATGGGATTCACAAACTCACTCTCATGTATAAGCACGTGACTCACTCTGTCTGTCCCCAGGTATCCTGTCCCACAGCTCCTGGACTGCCGAGACAGTGAATCCTCACAGACCTGACCCACATGCGCTGTGTCTGTGTCTCCACAGTCAGCAGTTTCCAGGGGAGCTGGGCCTCCAGACCTCAGCAAGGACACTTGGGGTGCCTGGGGAACGTTGGGAATATTTCCTAAAACTGTTGCACCAAGACCAACAGGAAAGTTTCTTCAATTTGTGAAACTTTATTTTCACACACCAATAATAACTTTAGATTAACAATTTTTGTTTATATTTTCATCTTATTAAATTAGACATATTTCTTTTCCCTTTCTTGCCTCATGTTGTAGCTGTTTCACTCTTTCAGATGGAGACTAAATAAAATATTCTGGTTTATAATTAGTAATGTATTAGAAATAGTGCAAGAACCAAATTAGAAAGGAAAGAAATCCAGAATATTCATTTCATATTTTGTCATTGTTAGACACTCCTGGCATGACAGAAACTTTAAAATTTTGTTTTTCACAGCAACTTGGGCAGGATCGATGGAATTGGAGCATCTTTGCACATGATCATTTTCCTCCATAACTAGCCTGATCCCCGAGGACTATAAGGGAGACCAGTACACAGACAGAGTACTCCTAGGGGTGGCCCAACAACTAAAAAACACAGAATGTCCATATTTGAATAGTACAGTTTTTCATAATGGTTTTGAATCCATTAGTTTAATTCCAAATTAGCCAGTTGCACATCATTGAGAATGTAATTTCTTTTTTTCTTTTGAGAGTGTAATTTCTAATAGGAAATTTACATTCAACATTAGTCTATAGTATTGATACTGAGCCTTCAAAATTCTTTGAGTTCCCTAAGTGAAGAACTAATGGTGCACTTGTGATTTTAAAGAGGTGACTTTGGAAGATCCACAGAACAGGAGAGGTGCCCAGTGATGTCACCCTCTGAGGGGAGGGAGGAACGTAGATTTTAATTTCCAGGTTTCTCTGTCTTAGGAGGGCAGAGAGGAAACTAAGGTTGATCTACAATGAGAAACTTATTAAGAGTCACATCTGCAATGGTCTCAGTATGGAGCCTCACTGTAAGGAAGACCTTTTAGTCTCTGGGATGTGGTGTATCTGGGGGTGCCGGGAGAGTGGGGGCTCAGGGAGAGCATCGATGTTCTGGTTCTTTCCTCTGTCTCACTGTTAAGGGGTCAGTGCTGCAGGTGTCATTGGACAGGGTTTCTGCTCTACAATGGCTGAGGGGTGAAGAAGGAATGAGGAAACTTGAATGTCCATTTAGTGAGTGGATGAGGGACTATAGGTCAACCCATGCCAGACAGCAGAACTCCCAGGTGTGGGGTGACCAGGTGTACACTACCTGGGTGCAGGTCAGAGGGTAGAGGTCAGTAAGCACAGACTGTGTGTCTGAGAGCAGAAGGAAGGAGACAGCACACAGCTGAGTGGACACCAGGATTTCACTTTCTGATGAAGTGACTCCTGAGCATTGCCAGGTGTGACCCAAAAAGCCAAAAAAAATGACGTGGGAGTGGAGTGGAGGAAAGTGGATAGACCCTTGCAGCCTTGGTCAGCCACTTGCAAGGCAAATGCTGTATCCACTTTCCTTTGCTGTAACCCCAGATCATTCTCTTTTTTTTTTGTCTCTTTCGGGTAACACCAGGCAATGCTCTGGGGTTACTCCTGGTGGTGCTTGGGGAACCCTATGGGATGCTGGGAATCGAATCCAGGTTGACAACATGCATGGCCAATGCCTTTCCCGCTATGCTATCGCTCCAGCCCCAGACATTCATTCTTGAGGCCCTCTTTGTGCCTCAGACAGGTCGGGGCAGTCCTCCCCCTCTTGCCTTTCCTTTGTCTCAGTGAAGAGTGTGGCCAAAGGGCAAGTTTTCCTTCTCAGTGGGGTTGATCAAAATTGAGAATTGAGCATTTCAGTAAAGCCAGATGCAGTGTGGAGAGGAGGCAGGAAGACCGTGCCTGGCTCCTCTGTGGGGGTTGGTGCCTCCTTCCTCTACCGGGGTCTGGGCCTCAAAGGCTCTCTGGTTCCTATCATCTCTGCTGTCTGCCCCCGCACCCCTGTCCCCACATTTTCAGCTGGACCATGGGTCATGGACGCTGTGGGCCCTCGGTTTCTGGGACACCTACTGATAAAGCCTCTTACCCTTTTCCGGCCCGGATTTGGGGGACGCTCCTTTTCTGTTTCTCGGGGAGTCAGCCCAGGCTTTCCCAGGGGCTATTCAGGCCAAGGTTCAGAGTCGGACCCGGGTCTACTGGCCTGCCGCGTGTGCTCCGGCTGTCGAGTTCTGTGGCCCCTTGGTTTGGGAAAGCTGCTCTCAAGCAATCGCTGACCCAGCCTTGCTTGGAGGAGCGGTCAGCCTGGGAAAACGGGTGGAGGCAAGCAGCAGGTGCATGCACGCTGCGTCTGGCCCTTCCCACGGGGTCCCAAGGGATGACTGTCGTGCTCCTGACTCCCAGAGCCCCTGGCAGCCTCCAAGACCCCCGCGCAGGACTCTGGGGTCTATGTGTGTGTTCCGGGCCCCTTTCAGTGAACCTGGGCTCCTGCTCCAGTAGAACAAAAAAAAATCTTGGGACCTTGTTTTTGTTCTGTTCAGTTTCTTGATTTGGGTTTGGGGGCCACACTCGGGGTCTTCGGGGACTACTCCAAGCTTGGTTATGTGGAGTCGTTCTCTGCAGTGCTGGGGAGTCATGGCATAGGCTGGAAACCAGCCCTGGGCTTCCTGCGTGAGAAGCCTGTGCGGTGGTCCTTTGAGCTGTCTCCCTGGCAGTGTGACCCTTTTGCTTCTGGCTACACCCAACTGTGTGCAGGACTGATTCCTGGCTCTTCTCTCTTTGTTGTTCGTTTAGTTTTTTTGGGACACACTCGGGAGTGCTCAAGAGTTATTCCTGGCTCTGCACTCAGAAATCACTCCTGGTGGTGTTCAGGGGAAGCCAGGGATCAAACCCCAGGTCAGCCTCATGAAAGGCAAATTTCCTACATACTGTACTATCTCTATGGTACTTTTGGAGGTGCCACGGTACTGGAGGTGGTGCTGGGTATCCAAGCTGGGTCAGCTGCATGCAAGGCAAGTGTCTTCCCTGCTGTACTCTCTTCCTGGTCCTAGACCCATTATTATTATATTATTATTATTTTATTATTTTATAATTATTATTATCATTACTACTACTACTACTACTACTACTACTACTACTACTCGATTCTTCTGCTCCTCTTGGAGAGCCCAGCAAGTTACCTAGAGTATCTCTCCTGCACAGCAAAGCCTGGCAAGCTCTCCATGACGTATTCATATTCGATATACCAAAAACAGTAAGAACAAGTCTCACAATGGAGATGTTACTGGTTCCCACACGAGCAAATCAGTGAAAAATGGGAGGACAGGCTACAGTGCTACAGATGAAGTGACTCCTACTACGAGACCATGATTATCTCTACAGAGTCATTTTAATTTCTACAAGAGAATAGTGTGCCCTCAGGCCCCAGGGAAATCATGGTCCCATTAGTTAAAACTACCATCATGAGGGAGCGATTGAAACAAACTCCTTCTTGCCCAAAGTGGAGATGGAAGACTCAGAGCCATAACCCACAGGACAAGTTGCCCTTGAGATCATCTGAGAGCTGAGGGGCAAGTCAGTCCTGATCTCCACAGAAACATGATTCATCTGGTCATGACCAATGTCTCCTCAAGGGAGAGTCCTCAGAGCCCCTGAAACTCACCCTGCTTCCTCCTTCAGGTGGTTTGTGTCTGGGCCCACACGGCCTTCCCCTCACTGTGTGTCTCGCACAGTAGTACAGGGCCATGTCCTCCTCCCTCAGGCGGCTCATTTGCAGAAATAGCGTGTTCTTGCTGTTGTCTCTAGAGATGGTGAATCAGCCCTTCACAGAGTTGGCATAGTATTTAGTATCACCATCATAATAAATGACTGTGACCCACTCTAGGCCCTTCCCTGGATCCTGGCAAACCCAATGCATCCCATATTTGCTAAAGTCTAATCCAGAGGCTGCACAGGAGAGTATTAGGGACCGCCCGGGCTGCACCAAGTCTCCCCCAGACTCCACCAGCTAAACTTCACACTGGACCCCTGCGAAAACAAAGACATCCTGGTCAGGAAACTCTCCTCACACAAAGGATCTGCCTCTTCCATCTCTCCCATGCTCCGTATCTCTGTTGCCCATGAGTTACCTCCTAACACAGCCACCAGGAGAAACCAGCTCAACCCTCACGCCATATTGGTTCTGTGTGAGTCAGGATGGGGACCCTGGATACCCCTGAACTGACGGTTCTCCCAGAGCTAAGGCTGGGCTGGGCTGTTTTCATCATAGCAGGGAGATGCTAATTTGCATATCCCCCTCCTACATAAAATGTTCTGCTTGAACCTAAAGAGTAAGTGAAGGACTGTAGAGTAAGTGTCAGGTTCTGGGGGTGACTTGTGACCCAGAAAAGATTCTGTCATGCAATTGTTATATGACAACAAATTTAATTTGTGATATTTTGTCCTTATTTTGATGGCTATCATGTAATATCCACAGTCATACTTCTGTTTCATGCATCATTTGTCACAGAAAAGCTTAAATACTTTATACAATATTCTCATAACACAATATAAGAGTTGGTCCCATTATTATTATTTTTGAAATGTAGGAATATTACTATTTATTTAGCCATTGATTAGGCTGATTGAATTGGGCATGAACGCTGCCTTACTTGTTTTTTTTTATAAATTTATTTATTGAATCACCATGAGAGCAGTTACAAAGCTTTCTGGTCTAAGTCTCGGTCTCACAATGATGAAACACCCGTCCCTTCATCAGTGCCCATTTTCCACCACCAAAAAAAAAAAAAAAACAGAATACACCCTATCCCACACTCTCCCCCACCCTTAGGGGGAAAAGATGATTTTCACATTACTCTCTCTATATTTTGATTACATTCAATATTTTGACACCAAGCCCACCATTATTATTTGGGATTTTAACCCAACACTTAGATCTGCCAAAAAGGCAACCGGAGACAAATTGATTTCTATTGCTGGGTATCAATAACAATGATGTTGCATGGCTGGAGTAATGGACACATAATTTCGGAATTCTGAAATTTTAACAATTAAATCTGGAGGTATTTCTGCTAAAATCTGCTGGGTTCTGAGATTTGTTCCTGAGTCTCTGGAATTATGGTTGTTAAGCAGCTTGATCAGGAGCCAGTGAGGCTGTCCGTGTCGGCAACCCACTGTCTCATTGGAACAGGGAGGAAAGGGCTGGTTTCACCTCCATCCCATGAGACCCCGAGTGTCTTGTCACTGCGGCCCCAAACCTGACTGTCCAATGGCCTCTGGAGGATGGTGGCCACCAAACTGCCAGGGGGAACAGCCCAAGGCATGAAACCTATTCCCACCTGGGTGGTCTGGTTCCAGTAACCTACTGTGGAGACTGGACACATTTCTGCCGAAAGCTGCTGGGTAACAAGATTTGTTTCTGAGTCTCTGGGATCATGGAAATTAAGGAGCTTGATCATGAGCCAGAAGCTGGGCTTTATAGTCTCTGAGTCTTGGGGCCCCTTGGAGAGGAGCAGGTTGAGTTTTCCTCCCCGTCCCGACCAGGGCTCCGGCAGCTGAAGACCTCCAGAACCAGTCACCACCATGCTGAGACCACTCTGCGCACACATGAAGGTACCGGCAGAGGAACAAAGGCACTCGGGTCCCAGGGATGAGATCTCCAAGCCTACTCGGATCGGGGCTGAGCATCCTCCACCCAGATCCTCCAAATTCCAGTAGGCGGGGGTCACACCTACCAACTGGCTCCCTGGTGCCGTGTAATCCCATCAACGGCCAAGACTCAGAGGGTATAAAACCCAGCTCCAGGAAGAGAAGCGCAGAGTCTCCTGCCTCCGTGCCTGGCTGTCCTTGACGGGGCCCCTTGGAGAGGAGCGGGTTGAGTTTTCCTCCCGACCAGGACTTCAGCAGCTGAAGACCTCCAGAACCAGCCACCACCATGCTGAGACCACTCTCTGCACACATGAAGGTACCAGCAGAGGAAAAAAGGCACGCAGATCCCAGGGCTGAGATCTCCAAGCCTGCTCAGATCAGGGCTGAGAATCCTCCACCCAGATCCTCCAAATTCCAGTAGGCGGGGGTCACATCCACCAACTGGCCCCCTGGTGCCGTGTAATCCCATCAATGGCCAAGACTCAGAGACTAAAAAACCCAGCTCCCGGACGCCACATCTTATCATCTCATTCCTACTTTGATCAAACTGGCAGGCTATCGAATGTAACCTGCCCACACGGCAGAGTCTGGCAAACTCCCCTTGGTGTACCCAATATGACAAATACCAGTAACAATGAAAGGTCTCATTCTCCTAACTCTGAAAGAGCCTTGGATATGGCACTTTTTGAAAAAAATCTCAGGGCTAGGACAAAGGAGATATTACTGGGGCCTGCTTGAGGCAATCGACGAATAACTGGATGGTTGTGATTGTGATTGTTGTGATTGTGATCATGAGCCATAGAAGCCATTCATGGGTGCGTGACTCGCGGTCTCCTTCGTGGGCAGGGGGAGAAAAGGGTCGGCTCCACGCCCATCCCATGAAACCTCGTGTGTTCCATCACTGCAGGCTGAAACCTGACTGTCCAATGGCTTCTGGAGGTTCGGCACCCACTGAACCACCAAGAGGGAGCAGGTGGAGGGACAACATCTTTTCCCCCTGGGGTGACCAGGTGCTGGTTAACTACTGTGAGGAACAGACACATTTCTCCCAAAGTTGCTGGGTTCAGAGACCTGCCTCTGAGTCTCTGGGATCAGGGGTGTTAAGTAGCTCAATCAGCAAATCAACAACCAGAGAGGCCTTGCCTCCAAATATATAGCTGAGCCAGAGATGGTTTATGGGTGTGTCTCCCACATACCTAACTTTTGGCCATTAACTTTCTTGGTAAACTTGGCCCTAAGTTGTTGGGGTCTGGCCAAAGACACTGAAGCTATTTTGGGGTATCTAGAAGTCTGAAGGCACTATCAGGCTGCTGCTGTACTCACCTCATAGGTAGAGGTTGACCTGCTAGCAGCACCATACCCCCGAGTTGGTCCGATTATTGAGACAAAAGTAATCCATTCAATTACTCCTAGTTATTAATGTGTTGGGAACCCAGAATTAAAACAGAATCAGGAGTAAAGCAGAATAGCCAGACAGCACGTCCCTGATATCTGGGAAACCTGAGGCAGGATCCTGTGTCTGCTCTGTCTCTGCTGTTTCTCCCAGAGGAAACATCTTTGAGGTTGAAGATGTTTGTCCTGATATCGAAGGCTGTCAGATGTGTAAGGTTCTTTTATAGACTAATGTAGGATAAGACAGGCAGATGACCTAAGAATGTCGCTCTTCTGAGGATTCCTCGTTTTGAGTGAAAACTCTCACTGTGTTGGGCATTAGGAGCTCTCGGTCCACAAGCATGTTAGTCCCCTGACCCTCTACTCCTTCTCCTGGTGGGGTGAGTGTGGGAGACACGGGGGACAGATCTCAGGGAGGGGTTGGGAGTATGAGGGTGTCACTGAGAGTGGAGCTGCTCTGGAAGCGACGGGGAAGGGTCCTAGGAAAGATGCTGGAACTGGACATGGATGGAAATGGGGGGGAGTGAGGGGGCTGAGTGCCTCTGTGCTGTGACAGAATATTGGCCTGGCCCGTGTGGGGTTCTAGCACCCATGTGGTGACCCTCTTTGCCCCTGGTGGAGCTGAGGCCTTTTCCGGGGTGGCTCCAGAGTACCCTCTGGCAGTCGGCCATGCCCCTCCTGTGGTCTGATTGCCCCAATTCCCAATTTGAATAGAAGAAGTCTGTCCTGAGAACCCAGGGTAACAGGAAATCTGAGCACTGGGAAATGAGTCCAGCCTGATTCCCACTAGTTTCCCCAGGGACGTGTGTTCAGAGACAGCCCATGAAGAAGGGAATCCTCCCTGCCCCCACGTGAGAGTCACTCAGCCTGAGTCACATCGCAGCTCAACAAGACCTTAGAGTAAGTCTGGATTACAGAGAAAGGGCCGGAGAGGGGAAGTCCTGCAAATGGAGAGTAATGGGTCACAGTACAAACACAAAAATGTTGAGAAAGAAAAAAATAACTTGTGAAAATCAATGCCACTATCAGTAAATTACTATGGGTGTTGAATTTCCAAGTCCCAGTAAGGATCAATATCCTTGAATATGGGCTGGGTATTTGACATCTTGTGAAAATTTGAATGATAAATGTCTGTGAACAGAAATACAGCTTCTTTCAGTATCTTTGAATTCAGTGACTTTGAATATAATCAGCGGCCAAGACTCAGAGACTATAAAATCCAGATCCCGGACGAGAACAGTGCAGTCTCTGCCCCCGCGCCTGGGTGTTCCTTCCCGGAGTCCCTTTGGAGGGGAGCGGGTTGAGCTTTCCTCCCCGCCCCGACCAGGGCTACGGCAGCCGAAGACCTCCAGGACCTGCCACCACCATGCTGAGACCACTCTCCGCACACATGAAGGTACTGGCAGAGGGACAAAGCCACGCGGGTTCCGGGGCCGAGACCTCCAAGCCTACTCGAATTGGAGTCGAGCATCTTCCACCCAGATCCTCCAAATTCCAGTAGGCAGGGGTCACACCCACCACCTGGCCCCCTGGCGCCGTGTAATCCCATCAGCGGCCAAGACTCAGAGACTATAAAATCCAGATCCCGGACGAGAACAGTGCAGTCTCTGCCCCCGCACCTGGGTGTTCCTTCCCGGAGTCCCTTTGGAGGGGAGCGGGTTGAGCTTTCCTCCCCGCCCCGACCAGGCCTACGGCAGCCGAAGACCTCCAGGACCTGCCACCACCATGCTGAGACCACTCTCCGCACACATGAAGGTACTGGCAGAGGGACAAAGCCACGCGGGTTCCGGGGCCGAGACCTCCAAGCCTACTTGAATTGGAGTCGAGCATCTTCCACCCAGATCCTCCAAATTCCAGTAGGCGGGGGTCACACCCACCACCTGGCCCCCTGGCGCCGTGTAATCCCATCAGCGGCCAAGACTCAGAGACTATAAAATCCAGATCCCGGACGAGAACAGTGCAGTCTCTGCCCCCACGCCTGGGTGTTCCTTCCCGGAGTCCCTTTGGAGGGGAGCGGGTTGAGCTTTCCTCCCCGCCCCGACCAGGGCTACGGCAGCCGAAGACCTCCAGGACCTGCCACCACCATGCTGAGACCACTCTCCGCACACATGAAGGTACTGGCAGAGGGACAAAGCCACGCGGGTTCCGGGGCCGAGACCTCCAAGCCTACTCGAATTGGAGTCGAGCATCTTCCACCCAGATCCTCCAAATTCCAGTAGGCGGGGGTCACACCCACCACCTGGCCCCCTGGCGCCGTGTAATCCCATCAACGGCCAAGACTCAGAGACTATAAAAACCAGCTCCTGGAACTGCGTGGCCGCATTCGCGGCAGTGCGACATCTTATTATGACATCTTATTATCTCATTCCTACTTTGGAGAAACTTGCAGGCTATCGAATGTAGCCTGCCCACAGGGAAGAGTCTGGCAAACTCCCCGTGGCCTACCAAATATGCCAAATACCAGTAACAATGATGGGTCTCATTCTCCTAAAGAGCCGTGAATATAATCTCAGGGCTAGGATGAAAGAGACGTTACTGGGGCCTGCTCAAGGCAATCGATCGACGAATATAATCTGAACGTTTTTTCTCAAGGAAATATATATTTTTTTCTTTAAAGTGTATCATATCCATGCCAATAAGTTTCCAAATAGACTAAAATCAGATGCAGGAGGGATTAACGTTAATTCTTGCCTCCTTCTGGTCACCTCAGTTTATCTGCCCCCTGTTTGGGGACACAGCCTGAGGGCCCTGGGTCTCAGGGTGCACAATGAGAAGGAATAGATCGCCTGATTTCCTAGTTTCCAGCATGCACAGGGCACAGCACGAGAATAATTAATCATCACTGATGCATGTTTTCCAGATTATATTTTTGTTGGAAATCATTGAGTAGTCTAGCTACAGGATCAGTGTTTTAATTTGATCCAGTTGTGGCACCCGCAGCATCTTCTGACCTTAGACAATAGTGAGTGACAAGGCCCCTTCCTGAAGGCCCTGCAGGAAAGTGCCCAGGGGTGAGCTGAGGAGTGAGGGCTGGAGCTTCCCCGCTCGTCCTCCTGCAGCCTCTCCCTTAGCCCTGCACAGAGGGATGCAGCAGAGTGAGGAAGAAGAGGAGGCTTAGGGGTCACAGGTGGTACTTCAGGTAATCAGGTACCCCTTGACAGGAGACTCAGCTGAGTCCATCTCTGGGCATCCCTGAGAACGGGAGTGAGACTCTCCTGGAAGCAGACAGGAGGATAGTGAGGGGAGTGTCCAGGGTCACTGCAGGGAGGGTCAGAGATCTTCACCCCCATAAGGCTGGGCGGAAACAGGAGGTGCAGGAAGTGTGAGATCCTGGAGGAAGTTGGTACAGAGATCCTTGCGGGAGATTTGAGAATGGGCCTGTTCTGAGAGTGAGTGATGGCAAGGCAGGCATACCTGTGCGACCCCGTGGTCACTCTGAGTCCAGTGTGGGTCAGTTGCTGTGCTGTTAGGATTCCCTTTGTGGGCCTGACCCCCTCCTGGTCCCTGTGCCACTCTCAGTCCTGAGCGCCCTCTGGTGGCCCTCGAGAGCCCTGTAGCCCAGCTGGTCTCAGCAGGTTTGTGTCTGGGCTCCTCCTGTCTTCCCCTCACTGTGTATCTTGCACAGTAATACACAGCTGTGTCCTCGGGGGTCACTGAGCTCAGCTGCAGGGAGAACTGGTTCTTGTTCGTGTCTCTGGTGATGGAGACGCGGCTCTTGAGGGACGGGCTGTAGTAGGTGTTTCCATCCCAACATATATGCCCCAACCAGAGCAGGCCCTTCCCTGGGGGCTGGCGGATCCAATACCAGCAGTAACCACTGGTTGTGATGGAGAATCCGGAGACAGAGCAGGTGAGGGAGAGAGTCTGGGATGGCTTCACCAGGCCTGGACCCGATTCCTGCAGGGTCAGAGCAGACACAGCACCTGGGGACAAGGGGAATCAGTCACTGTCAGTCCATGCAGTCACTCCCTCCCCTAGACCCTGTCACATCTGGGACACTCACCCAGGGGTCTGTCACCAGGCAGAAGAGAAGACCCCGCAGAATCATATTTTTCTCGACCACAGCTCTTCTTTACCCAGAGACTCAGCCCTGAGTGAGGAGACAGCTGAGAGCTCCACAGCCCAGAGAGCTTTTGACCCCGGAGCCTGAGAAGGATTTGCATGAGGCGACCCAGTCTGTTATAAGGGGAAAATTTCTAACCTTGGTTCCCCTTTTTTCCCATTGGGGAGCATAAATAGCACACCCTGTGTGGTGTTTTGCGAATTCAGTCTATGGGGCACCTTGAAAGAGCTTATAGGAGGGTCCTGACCTAGTCTATATAATAGTGTCAGCAACATTGACAACTTCACAATTCCTTCCGTTTGACTGTCTTGGAATATATTATGAAAGTAGTTCACATTTTTCCCTTTTCAATACTCTAAGAAACTCTAAAACTAACCATCTTCTACAATGCTGTAACTGTGATTTCATTTAAGCTGTGACTCATTTGAAATATTCTCAGTATCTCTGTCTCTGTCTCTGTATCTTTCTCTCACTGTATGTATCCATTTTTTGCTCCCCAAAGAGTCTTGATATTACATTAATCAAGCTTTTGCAATTTTCTCTTCAAATATATATTCACTTGAGATTCTATGCTATTTTTGCATGACTCAGTTTTAGCTAGAAACCTTTGAACTCATATTAATGAAATTTCTCTCCCTAGACATCTGGGCATCCTGTAGAATCAATCATCTCCGTGGTTTCCTCCATTCCCTATGTCGTGTCTGCTCATCTTCCTTCAGCAAGAAATCTTGAGTCAGCCCCTCAGGATCACCTCAGCCTGGTTACTCCCCTCCTCTAAGCCTGCTCATCCTTTTCTGATGTTTAACACAAATCATAGCATGCACATGCAGTGTTTGGGGTTGATTCAGATTTTCAAGGATGCATAAATTTTACAGCAAGGACTTTGTTCTTTTGTGATGTGAAGATCGTGTCAAAGCCAGCAGGCAGGGTATTTGCCATGTATGTGGAGTTTCCTGGTTGGGTCCCTGGGTTCCTTATATTCCCCCAAAGAACCAGGATAATTCCAGAAATAAGCAGGAATAATCCCTAAGCATCTCTGGGTGTGATCCCAAAACAAACATAAAATCAAGTTATTTGAAAATTTATTAGTTGTCTCAAGATTCGATCTGAACCCCTAAAATCTATTATGGAAACCAGCCAAAAATCATCATGTATTGATGTCAGAGATGTCAGCGATGCTTTGATTCCACTGGCAAAGAAAATAAAACTAAAATGAATAGTGGGCACTTTTTTAAAAAAATCTCAGGGCTAGGATGAAAGAGACGTTACTGGGGCCTGCTCGAGGCAATCGATGAACAACAGGATGGTCGTGATCGTCGTGATCGTGAATAGTGGGACTTTATCAATTAATAACATTTGCATGATAAACTATATTAAAATTAAGGATATTCTGGTAAATCACTTGTATCACTTGTCATCCCTTGATAATTGATTTGCTCAAGCAGGCACTAATAATGTCTCCATTCGTCCTTGTCGCATGCTACTATAACCCAATGGCGTCTGCTCACTCTAGGAACACTGAGAGCCTCAAACTGTTTGTTCAGGGTTTTGACGAAGAAGACTGGCCATCTCTTAGGTGGGCAGTCACATGTTCTTTTGAAATTCCATGGAATCCAATCAGTAACAGCTCTCATAGCGGTCATCTCTAAATCAAATTACCTGTCCGACCCATCTGATTTTCGACACCTTGGCAAACCGAGGTAGCATCCCTAATCTTCAATCATCTATGGAGGTTGGAACTCCAGATTCCTTCTCTCACTTGAGGGAACTGCAAAACTCCAAGCATAGCTCTTTCAATTCTTCTTTGGGTAATCCGAATAGCGTTTTCATCCTGTTTTTGTAGGGCACAGGTCTTTGAGGCGTGTGTTCATGCAGGAATAATAGTGGAGTTGAAAAGATGTGCCCAGAGCTGGAGGTTCTTCATCCTCTTAATAATTTCTTCGATGCTCTTGAAGGCGTTCCATGCTGCTCTCTTCCTCCTGAGCAGTTGGTGCCAAGCCATTCCTCATGTTGAGTTCCCAACCCAGGTACATATAACTGCATTCAGAGATGTTTGTTCCTTTGAAAGCAAATGGAACGTCAGGAACTAGTTTGTTTTTCATGAATATTGTCTTGGTGAGATTCAGCTGCAGTCCGACCTTTCCACACTCATGGTTGAAGTCTGCCAGCCTTCATGCCACTTAGCTAATGTTTGGTGTTATCTGAATGATGTCATCAGCGAAACAGAGATGGTTTACTTGCCGACCATCTATCTTCATTCTCATTTCTTCCCATTCCAGTCGTCACACGATGTTCTCGAGGCTGGCACTGAAGAGTTTTGGTGAAATGGTATCGTCCTGCCGAATCCCTTTCTTGACATGAATGATCACTTCCTTGTAGAATGGTGAGATCCTGATGGTGAATCTGTAATACAGCTCGAGGAGAATCCTGATATACTGAGTTTGAATGCCCTGTTTGGCTAGGGCTTCAATGACTGCTTCAGTCTTAACAGAATCAAAGGCCTTTTTTTATTTTTTGGAGTACTGCTATTTATTCAGCCACTGATTAGCTGATTGAATTGGGCATGAACTCCACCTTAATTTTTTTAATTTTTATATTTATTTATTGAATCACTGTGGGAAAAGTTACTAAGCTTTCAGGTTTAAGTCTCGGTCACACAATTATCAAACACCTTTCCCTTTACCAGTACTCATTTTTCACCACCAAGAACCCCAGTATACCCCTCCTCCCACCCCTCCAAATGCCTGTGAGGTAGATAATTTCTACTTAACTCTTCTCAACATTGATTACATTCATTATTTCAGCAAACAATGCACCATTATTGTTTAGAATTCCCCCCCCCAAACAATCAGAATTGCTGAAAAGGCATTGTGAAATATTTTGTTTTCTATAGCTGGTTATGAGAATCATATAATGTCACTCAGCCATGATTTTGGATTTCTGCAAAGAGCCAGATAATTACGAGATTGGTTTCTGTGTGTCTGGTGATACGGCCGTGCTGGAGAGCCGCTCGTGGGGGGTAACCCGTGACCTCGGTAGGGCGTGAAGTATGTGCCGGTACCGCCCCACTTCACATGATACTGCAGTTGCTCCATCACCGTTGGCTCCTACCTGGCTTTCCTATAAGCTCTGAGGTGGCGGCTACCTTGCTGCCGGGGGGGGGGGGGGGAGGCGGAAGGGAGCAACACTGTTTCCCTCCAGGGGAGGCATGGCACCATAGTTTAATGTATGGTCCATTTACTTTTCTGCCACAAGCTGCCAGGTTCTGGATTAAGTCCTTTTGCCTCTGGAGCCATGGACATGCCAGAGAGCTGCTTTTGGGGGGCAACTTGTGAGCTCAGTAGGGCGTGAAGGACGAGCCGGTACTGCCCTCTTTCCCGTGAGACTGCAGTTGTCCCGTCACCGATGGCTCAAACCTGGCTTTCCAATAAGCTCTGAGGTGGTTGCCACCTTAAAGGCCTTTTTTAAATCAATGAACCTTAGACAAAGCGGCATCTTTAACTCTCTCAAAACCTCAATGAGCTTGGTCACTGTGTGGATACAGTAGATTGTGCTGTATATTTTTCAGAACCTGGCTTGCTCGAATCATTGTTCTTCATCTAGTGTTCTGCCAATCCTATTCAGGATGACTTGAGTGAACAGCTTGTAGACGACAGACAACAGGCAGATTGGGCGATAGTTGCCAATGTCGTGGATGTCTCCTTTTTTGTTCAACAGAACAGTCTTGCTGGTTTTCCATTGGGATGGAATGTTGCATTCAAACAAGTAGCATGTGAAGGATCGTGCCAGTGTACTGACAGGTACGGGTAACAGATTCTTCAGTTGTTCGGGTCTGAACTTGTCTGGTCTGGGTGCTGTACGCTTCCTTACTGATGAAGTGATGTGTTGGATTTTGGAAAGGGAATGACATATCCATCCTGCGGAATTTGGTATGTGGGCAGGTGGACGTGGTTATCAAATAGATCTGTCAATGCTGGTAAAAGGAAGAAAACATATGACTATTGATCACTTGATCACTTGACTTCCCATTAATCGTCGATTTGCTCTAGTGTGTGCCAGTAACGTCTCCATTTGTCCCTGTCGTGTGCTAGTGTAGCCCAATGTCGTCTGTTCGCTCTAGGAAAATGAAGAGCCTCAAACTGATCATTCATAATCTTGATGAAGAAATCTGACCATCTGGTAGGTGGGAGGCCACGCGGTCTTTTGACAACCTGTGGAATCCAGTCGGTAACAGCTCTAGTCCAGCTGTCATCTCTAAATCTCATTACGTGACCAGCCCATCTGATTTTTGACACCTTGGAAAACAAGGCAGCATCCCTGATTCTTGATCTTCGATGGAGGTCAGAACTCCGGATTCTTTCTCTCATTTGAGTGAAACATGATATTCCAAGCATAGCTCTTTAAATTCCTCTTTGGGAGACCCGAATAGCGTTCTCATCCTGTTTGCTTAGGGCCCAGGTTGCTGAGGCGTATGTTAATGCAGGAAGAACAGTGAAATCAAAGAGCTGTGCCTGGAGACGGAGGTTCTTAGTTCTCTTAGCTATTTCTTCAATGCTCTTGAAGGGATTCCAAGTTGCTCTCTTCCTCCTGCGCAGCTCGAGTGCCAGGTCATTTGTCATGTTGAATTCTCGACCTAGGTACACATAGCTGTTGAATTCGGAGATGGTTGTTCCGTTGAGAGCGAATGGGGCATCAGGAACGAGGCTATTTCTCATAAACATTGTCTTTGTAAGTTTCAGCTGTAATCGCACATTTCCACACTCACAGTCAAAGTCGGCCAGCATTTGTGCCACTTGGCTAATGTTTGGTGTTATTACAACAATATCGTCAGCAAAGCGGAGGCAGGGCCTCTAACCCCCACCAAGGACCCCAAGGTTCCTGTCAGATTTATACTTCAAAACTACATCCCAGTGGCTGGAGAGATATCACAGAGTGTAGGGCGTTTGCCTTGCACATGGCCAATCCGGGTTCGATTTCCAGCATCCCATATGGTCCCGTGAGCACCGCCAGGAGTAACTCCTGAGTGCAGAGCCAGGAGTATCCCCTGTGCATCGCCAGGTGTGACCCAAAAAGCAAAACAAAAACAAAAACAAAAAACAAAACAAAACAAAAAAACTATCCCCGCATGTATATGTATTTAAGAGCAGACAAGATAAACTCTTGCATTTTCTTTAAAAAAAAAATGTAAAAGAAACAACTGCCTCACATCCTGCCCAGATGTGTGGGGTACAAGATATGTCTTAACTCACATGATCAAATAGGAGAAAATTTCTTTTACACAACTACGGGGGCGGGGGAGGCAACTTTCTCAGACCTTATTAGGGAGACCGTCCAGGTGGTTGCTCGAGAGGTCCAGAGACTAGTAAGGAATTAGAGATAAACCTAGATAAAGAGTGGGCACACGTGGGGTCCTTGAATCTTGGGGACAAACCTTTCATCTTTGTTTGGCCCAACAGTGCCCAGTATGTGGCTTAAGTTCTCTTTGCCAATTCAATATTATTGCTGTCTCCTCAAAACGGGGATCGGGCGCGTTCAGGGAGCGATAGCACAGCGGGTAGGACGTTCACCTTACAAGCGGCCAACATGGCCGACCCGAGTTCGATTCCTCTGCCCCTCTCGGAGAGCCCGGCAAGCTACCGAGAGTATTCGATATGCCAAACACAGTAACAACAAAGTCTCCAATGGGGACGTTACTGGGCCCGCTCAAGCAAATCGGCGATCAACGGTAGGGCCTTTACCTTTACCTTTACCTCAAAACGGGGTTTAAGATTGAGACAATTGTACATAGCACACAAATCGCTGTTGCTCTGTCCCAGGTGTCCTGTCCCAGCACATCTGCAGGCTCAGGACCCAGAATCCTCACATCGCTGCCCTCACCTATGCTCTCTCCCCATGCTCCACCTAAACCAGCAGTTTCCAGGGAGGCTGGACCCCAGAGCTCAGGGAGGACCTGGAGTGAAAGGGAGATGCATGATGATGGGAACAGTTCCTAAAGCAACTTCACTTAAACCCACTGAAATCTTCTTGAACTGATGAAGACTCACTTTAGCAAAAAATTTTATTAACATGCTTTACTCTATTTTCAGCACAGTATTGAAGACATATCTCTTTTTTTCCCTACTTATAGACTCATTTTATGTGTTTTTAATTTCTTAAAAATGTAGAGTAAGTCATCCTGGATCATTATTAGTGATTCACTAAAACAATAAAAGAAATCTAAAACCAGTACTGTATCACTGTATCACTGTTATCCCGTTGTTCATCGATTTACTCGAGCGGGCACCAGTAATGTTCCATTTGTTCCAGCCCTGAGATTTTAGCAACCTCTCCTTACTCGTCTTTCCCAACATATTGGAGGCTCTGTCAGGGCCAGGGGAATGAGGCCCATTATTGTTACTGTTTTTGGCATATCGAACGCGCCACGGGTAGCTTGCCAGGCTCTGCGGTATAAACCATAAATCATTCATTTTATATGTTCTCATTATTAGACACTCCTTGCATGACAAATATTTTATAAGTTTGTTCTTGACATCAATTTAGGCAGGCAAAATGTAGGCACTTGCTAGCTCATGAGTGTTCCAAGTTCATTTTCCAGTACAACTAGCTGATACCCTGAGCATGACAGGGGGACCAGGACACAGACAGGAAGTAAATAGAAGAAAGCCAGGTGTGGCCACAAAACCAAAGAAAACACATATTGTCTTGGATTTGGATAATAACCGGTTTTCATAATGATATATAAACCCATCAATTTTATCTCAGTTTAGTCGTGTGATATCTTGGCTGATAGCAATGTAGCACTGTCCTCCCATTGTTCATCGATTTGCTCCACCAGTTCATCGATTTGCTTCAGCGAGCACCAGTAACATCTCCATTGTGATAATTGTTGTTACTGTGTTTGGCAATTTGAATACGCCACTGGGAGCTTGCCAGGCTCTGCCGTGCAGGTGGGATACTCTCGGTAGCTTGCCGGGCTCTCTGAGAGAGACGGAGAAATTGAACCCTGTCAGGATCCTGGCCAGTCGACCCTGACAAACTGGAGTATGACCTCCAAGCCACCTAACTTACTCCCTATAGGAGAGGGAATGGGATGGGGAGAAGCCTCTGCCCTGGCCTCCCGTGCCCATGGACCCCCGCCGCCACTGAGAAAGAACTGCACAGAGAGGGGGATAGCTGGAGGTCAAGCAGCTCTCCATTTATTAGCTCTCACACAGGGATATTTATACACACATTTTCGAGGTCAGTGCACACTGAGCGGCATAAGCACAGTATAGATGTTAATTGATGATTGACATACCCCGTCTTCAGGGCTGGGTGTGTTGATACTAACAGATGGTTAAGGGTGCGTTCTAAGCCCCATTTTCCTCTCTACCAGAGGGCCTTTATGGGTGGAGTGTGGCACAGGACCCTGAGGACCTGTGAACAGAGCCAGCTCCTGTTTCTAAGGGCAGGGGCTTTGGCCAGGGTCTGAGACCAGCTGCTGAGAGCCCCAACAGAACTCAGGTCGGCCACATGGAAGGCAAACACCCTACCCGCTTCCTATCACTCTACATTATCTTGGCTGATAATTTGATTCTAATAAGGAATATGCCTTTACAGTTTAACTTTATTATTGAAATTGAAGCTATAAAACTGCTTCTATTTTCTAAGTGAAGAGAATTGACTTGTACATTTCTGATGCTTAAATATGACATTGGAGGGTCACCAAAACAGGAGAGCTGCCCCAGTGTTGTCACCATGTGATGGGAGGGGCGAATCACTTGATCACTTGACTTCCCATTAATCGTCGATTTGCTCGAGCGGGTGCCAGTAAAGTCTCCATTTATCCCTGTTGCGTGCTAGTGTAGCCCAATGGCGTCTGTTCGTTCTAGGAATATTAAGAGCCTTAAAAATATCATTCATGATCTTGATGAAGAAGTCTGACCATCTGGTAGGTGGGCAGCTATGCGGTCATTTGACATACTGTGGAATCCAGTCGGTAACAGCTCTAGTCCAGCTATCATCTCTAAATCTCATTACGTGACCAGCACATCTGATTTTTGATGCCTTGGCAAATGAAACAGCATCCCGGATTCTTGATCGTCGATGGAGGTCAGAACTCTGGATTCTTTCTCTCATTTGAGTTAAACATGATATCCCAAGCATAGCTCATTCAATTCCACTTTGGGAGGAATAGAGTTCTCATCCTGTTTGGGAAGGGCCCAGGTCTCTGAGGCATATACAGGAAGAACAGTGGAATCAAAGAGATGTGCCCAGAGCCGGAGGTTGTACATCCTCTTAACTATTTCTTCGACGCTCTTGAAGGCGTTCCAAGCCGCTCTCTTCCTCCTGCGTAGCTCGGGTGCCAGGTCATTTGTCATGTTGACTTCTCGACCTAGGTATACATAGCTGTTGCATTCGGAGATTGTCATTCCTTTGAGAGCGAATGGGGCATCAGGAACGAGGCTGTTTCTCATAAACATTGTCTTCGTAAGATTCAGCTGTAGTCGTACATTTCCACACTCACAGTCAAAGTCGGCCAGCATTTGTGCCGCTTGGCTGATGTTTGGTGTTATTAGAACAATGTCATCAGCAAAGCGGAGGTGCCAACCATCTATCTTCACTCCCATTCCTTCCCATTCTAGTTGTCGCATGATGTTCTCGAGGGTGGCACTGAAGAGTTTCGGTGAAATGGTATCACCCTGCCAAACCCTTCTCTTGGCATCAATGATTACTTCTTTGTAGAATGGTGAGATCCTGGTAGTGAATCCGCAATACAGCTCATGGAGGATCTTGATGTATTGGGCTTGAATGCCCTGATTGGCTAGGGCTTCAATGACCGCTTCCGTCTCAACAGAATCAAAGGCCTTCTTTAAATCAATGAACATTAAACAGAGCGGCATCTTGAACTCCCTGGAAACCTCAATGAGCTTGGTTATCGAGTGGTCATGGTCGATGGTGCTGAATCCTCTGTGGAACCCGGCTTGCTCGCATGGTTGTCCTTCATCTAGTGTTCTGCTAATGCTATTTAGGATGCCAATCCTATTTAGGAGGGGCGAATGTAGATTCTAATCCCCAAGTTTCGTTGTCTCAGGAGGGTGAACGGAGGTTGAGGTTGATTCACAATGAGAAGCTCATTAAAAGTCACATCTGCCAGGGCCTCTTATGGAGGCTCAATGTAAGGAGGGTCCCTGTGCTCTGGGGTGTGGTGTATCTGAGGGTAGCGGGAGAGTGGGGCCTCAGGGAGAGCATCGATGCTCTGGGTCCTGCCTCTTGCCACACTGTGAAGGAGTCAGCGCTGCACATGTCACAGGACCTGCTCTCACTTCTGCAAGTGCTGAGGGGTGAAGATTGAATGGGGAAACCTGAATGTCCATTTAGTGAGCTGACAGGAGATGATTCGGGACCCAGCCAAAGCCATGCTGAGACCACTCTCCACATTCTTTGATAAGCCTCATGCATAAAGGAACTGACAGAGGAACCCATGTGTGCGGGACCCGGGGCTGAGATCTGCAAGCCTGCATGGCTCGGTACTTGGCCTTCCAGTAGCTAGACAGTTACACCCACCAACTGCCTTGTAACCCCATCAATGGCCAGGATCCAGAGACTATAATATCAAGCTCCCGGAAGCATTCGCGGCTGCATTCGCGGCCACACAACTTCTTATTCTCTAATTCTTGCTCTTAGATAACCCAGCAGGCTGCTGAGAGTATCATTGCAGCACATATGCCTAAATAGGAACACCTGTAAATTTCATTCATGTTTTCAGGCTACTGAGAATATCCCACCCACATGGCAGAGCCTGGCAAGATATCCATGGTGTATTTGATATGCCAAATCTAGTAAATACAATAGATCTCATTCCCCTGACCCTAAATACGGCAGCGTTGAGAAGGATGTGGAAGGAGAGGCTGATAAAATGTCAAGGTCAAACTAGGCTGCCAAAACGAAGATGACAAAAATGACTTTCTGTACTTTTAATGCACGTACGCTGGCATCTGAGGCATGCATCAAGAACCTGATGGTACAAGGGCGAAAGATCAAGTACGACATCATTGTTCTGACTGAGATGAGAAGACATCAATCACATCATGCCGTTTTCGACACTGGAGAAGAACTGTTCCTTGGAATATGCAACAAAAGAGGAGTTGGTGGTGTTGGTGACCTTGTCAACATGAACTTAGCCATGAGCATTGATTCATTCGAATACCTAACAACCCGAATCGGACGATTACACTTGAATAGCTTTGGTCACTGTCGGCAGTTTCTATCTTCGTTGTCTATGCACCAACATCCAATTATGGTGAAGGAGAAATTGAGAAATTCTACATGGAGCTGGAGAAGTACTACAAAGAAGACCACACCTTCTACAAGATCAATGTCGGTGATTTTAATGCCAAGATAGGACCGAGAAGATCAGCAGAAGAACTCCACATAGGGACCCATGACCTAGAATGGAATGAACAGGGTGACAGACTGTCTGAGTTCATCATGTCGACCAAGACTATCCATGGTAACTCACAGTTCCATAAGTACGAATTTAAACGTTGGACATAGCAGTCTCCTTGTGGACAGTTCCACAACTAAGTAGACCATATCATATTCAATCCAGGTTTTGCCTGACTGATGTAGTGTTATCCCAAAATTCCAAACGGGATCGGACCACCGTCTCCTTCATGTAAAAATCTACTTCACAGAGAGGGGAGAAAGGGCTGCAAAGTTTAAGAAGAGAACTCCCAGAACAACCACCAACTTGGAGCTCTTTGGCTCTTTTGCTGCAACATGGAAAGATGCCGTCATTGACAACATTGACGAGGAATATAATGGACTGGTTAAGCACCTCCATGATTGCGCGAGGAATACCAAGAAAGAGATAGCCACACACACATGCACACACACACACACACACAAAAGCCTGTTTTTGAAAACTCTTGAGCTTATTCACTAACGTGTCTTGGTGCATGCCTCAGGCAACTGCAAGCAAACGTCTAGCCTCGCAAAGCAGTGCAGAGAAGAGATCAAGGAAGACCTCAAAGACAGAAGAGCAGAAGTGCTAGTAGATGCAGCAGAAGCCAGGAAAAGCCTTCTTAAAGCCTGCCTGTCCTTAACTAACTACAAGACCAAGAAGACTGCCCTCCAACATCCTGGTGGATCTATCACATCTTCCAGAAGGTCAATGGAGAAGATTACTCATGACTTCTACTCAGGTCCCTTTAATAGCCACGTCCACTTGCCCACATACCAAATTCCACAGGATGGATATGTCATTCCAAATGATCTCCCTTCCGAAATCTGAAACACCATCTCATCAGTAAAGAAACAAGAGCACCTGTCTCAGACAAGGTCAGACCTGAACACCTGAAGAACCTGCCGTCAGTACTCATCAATACACTGCCTATTGTCTGTCATCTACAAGCTGTTCAGTCGAGTCATTCTGAATAGGATTGGCAGAACACTAGATGAAGGACAACCATGCGAACAAGCTGGGTTCCACAAAGGATTCAGCACCATCGACCACGTCCACATGATAACCAAGCTCATTGAGGTTTCTCGGGAGTTCAAGATGCCGCTCTGTCTAACGTTCATTGATTTAAAGAAGGCTTTTGATTCTGTCGAGACGGAAGTGCTCATTGAAGCCCAAGCAAATCAGGGCATTCAAATTCAATACATCAGGATCCTCCGTGAGCTGTATTACGGATTCACTACCAGGATCTAACCATTCTACAAAGAAGTGATCATCGATGTCAAGAGAGGGGTTCAGCAGGATGATAACATTTCACCAAAACTCCTCAGTGCCACCCTCGAGAACGTCATATGACAAGTGGAATGGGAAGGAATGGGAGTGAAGATAGACGGTCGGCGATTATACCACCTTCGCTTTGCTGATGACATCGTTCTAATAACACCAAACATTAGCCAAGCGGCACAAATGCTGACCAACTTCAACCATGAGTGTGGAAATGTCGGATTACAGCTGAATCTCACACAGACAATGTTCATGAGAAACAGTCTTGTTCCTGACGTTCCATTCACTCTCTACGGAACGACTATTTCTGAATGCAACATTTATGTGTACCTTGGTCGGGCTGGAGCGATAGCACAGCGGTAGGGCGTTTGCCTTGCACGCAGCCAACATGGCCGACCCAAGTTCGATTCCTCCGCCCCTCTCGGAGAGCCCGGCAAGCTACCGAGAGTATTCGATATGCCAGACACAGTAACAACAAAGTCTCCAATGGAGACGTTACTGGGCCCGCTCGAGCAAATCGATGATCAACGGGAGGGCCTTTACTTACTTACTTACTTTACTTGGTCGAGAAGTTAAAATGACGAGTGACCTGGCACCTGAGTTGCGCAAGAAGAGAGCATCTTGGAACGCCTTCAAGAGCGTTGAAGAAATAGCTAAGAGGATGAAGAACCTCTGGCTCCGAACACATCTCTTCAATTCCACTGTTCTTTCTGCATTAACATACGCATTACACCTACACAATGGGCCCTACATCTACACAATGGAGTACTATACACGTTGATTCCCTGCACTTCAAATGGTTTCCCATGCTCCCACCAGGAGTAATCCCTGAGCACAGAACCAGGAGTATACCAAAGTGGCACAAGCAACACAACCAAACCAACAGGGGCTGAGAGTAGTACAGTGGTAAGGCACGTATGTTGCACATGGCCAACCCAGATTCCTGGAGGTGTGGAGTTCTCCCTGGCTGTCCCCTTGACTTCTAGAGAACATTGGACCTGTAGAGAGCTTCCCAGGCACCAAGTTCTCTGACATTTCTATGAATAGCGTATATCAACTGGCCTTGATTTTACTGGTACTCAATGCCTCAATATTTGGTAAGGAGACATCTCTGGTGTCAGCAATACTTCAATCTTTCCTCTGCCTTAGAGCATCAAGGCGAGTGCTCCAGCAACTTCTTCCAGGCATAACAATCCCCTGCTTCTCTCTGCCACTTGCTTCTTAGTGCACACAGGCATTCTCTCTCAGCCTCTATGGGCCATTGCTCTCCTAATAAAATTTGTCATATGACTAAGGGTCAAGGGCCTATGTGGGCTGCTATGTCTCAGCCACACTGCACTCATAAATCTTTGAGCATCTACTGCCCAAGACAGATGGACCAGCTCCTTGTTCCCAGAGTCCCTGTAGTTACGAGGTAATTACATGCAGGAAGACGGGGGCCCATGCATTTGAGCAATGGCCCCTGCAAGAAGTATGTTTCTCCAGACCCACAGAGATGCTCCTCACTTCATGCTGAAATCTCAGCAGGGAAAACAGGCATGGATCGAACTATAGGGGATTTTTGAACTCAACACCTTTGAGAGGAGTGGATTTTCCTGAAAATCTTGAAAGGGTAGAAAAAATGCCCCCAGTGTCAGCCATAACATTACCTTTCTTTCTATTATTTCAAATGTAAGCTGAGGGTTCCCTGTGGAAATGTTGAACACAGGAGCCTGTGTGCCTTGGGCCTCCCCAGAACAGAAAACTGAAAGTCTCCTCCAGGCACCGAGTGAGGGGTACTGAGATTCATGTCTGTCCCAGGACACAAGTGGATGGTTAGATCTGGGTCAGGGCTAGGAGACTACTCCACACCTCTGCTCATCAGGGAGCACTTTTTGTCCCAGTGCCCTTTCTGTGTGCAGCTGGGACAACAATTCTGTTCCTCTGGCAATAGGTGCAGAGCCTGGGAGATTGAAACAGGTTCAAGTCTTGGAGTTCAGGGAATAGGATGTTGTGAGAATTCAGAGACTGAAGTCAAGGTTAAAAGCCTCTGCTCCAAAAATACTCAATTGTGAAGAACAGTTCTCCTATTGCACTGCTCTTAACCCTTTTTGCTACCTTGCTGCAGATCCTTTATTATGAGACAGATCAGTCTGTATCTCTCTCTTTTCTGATGACTGCTTCAATAAGCATAATATCCTCTTGTTTTTTCTATATTGCAGAAAGTTGAGTGATTTTCAACTCAGTAAACATGTTAAGACCCAGAGGGTAGGCAGGACTAGGACTCTTTCCAGGTGTTCCTCACAAATCACAAATCACAAATCATCCTGTTATTCGTCGATTGCCTCGAGCAGGCCCCAGTAACGTCTCCTTCATCCTAGCCCTGAGATTATATTCAAGGCTCTTTAGGAGAAAGAGACCCATCATTGTTACTGGTATTTGGCATATTGGGTACGCCATGGGGAGTTTGCCAGACTCTGCCGTGTGGGTAGGCTACATGCGGTAACCTGCCAGTTTGTCCAAAGTAGGAATGAGATAATAAGATGTCATAATAAGATGTCGCGCTGCCGCGAATGCGGCCACGCAGTTCCAGGAGCTGGTTTTTATAGTCTCTGAGTCTTGGCCATTGATGGGATTACACGGCGCCAGGGAGCCAGTTGGTGGGTGTGACCCCCGCCTACTGGAATTTGGGGGATCTGGGTGGAGGATGCTCGGCCCAAATCCGAGTAGGCTTGGAGATCTCTGCCCCGGAACCCACGTGACTTTGTTCCTCTGCCAGTACCTTCATGTGTGCGGAGATTGGTCTCAGCATGGTGGTGGCTGGTCCTGGAAGTCTTTGGCTGCCGGAGCCCTGGTCAGGGCGGGGAGGAAAGCTCAACCCGCTCCTCTCCAAGGGGTCCCGGTGAGCGAGGACAGTGAGGCGCGGGTGTTCCTCATATGTGTGAAATTTATGAGTAAAATATCTTCAGGGCAATGCCCCAGACTTTCTGAAATCAGCTTGAAGAGTGTAGCACTAGAGGAGAGATTGGTGATTTTGAGAACGTGGCATTCCCAGTGTCACTTGGAGTTGTCACTACACACAGAGGACAGTGGGAGACTGAGAACAGGCTGACATTCCTGAACTGTAAGTAGCAGTTCAGTCACCAAGGAGGCCCATCTAGACAGCTGCTCTGTGCGGAGGCAGGAAGGATGCATTGAGAACAATTCTCGAGGTTTGATTTCTGGTCTGCCCTGTCCCAGGAATATGCGTCTTTCTGCTCTACCACAGTTACAATCCAGGCTGGCCTTCAGGTCAGGCCCCTTCTTCAGTGCTCTGCTTTGACCCGACCTCAGTCAGAACTTTCCCCAATATTGTGCTCTTTGTCCCTTCAAAGATTGAAGGATCGTCCTGATTCATATATATTCAATATTCTTCTAGAAGCGGGAATGAAAATACTCTCACATCAGATATGAGCATTTTCTCTGTCATTGGGAAGGGTTTTGTTCCCATTTTTAAATTGAGCATTTTGATAAATATGGTAACAGTTTTCAAAGTGCAGGTATGAATCTGGTTTCAGTCTAAGAAGTAAGTCTCATAGTCCAACTACAGAAGCACGAATATTCCCAGTAATACTGTAGTCTGCATGAATGATAGTCCATCATGTAGTCACGCTGTCTGAGGCTTCCCAGTGGACACTAATAGTATATGGATATTATATATACATATATACATATATTTCTGTTTTCCACTCATCTAGCGTATACATTTGTGCACGGATATATATCCATGAATACATGTCCTCTATATCAATTGAAAGAAAATTATTAATTGTAATTAGTTATTCCCAGATTTCATGGCATGTAAAAAATTAATGTCTCACCCAATACCATTTATTTCCCAGGAATATTGGTCAATTGGTGAAGTCAGACCCAGGTAAACTCATCCGGGATGCATGACACTGGAGTGGAGGGAGCAGCCCCTGAGGCCTTGCTCTATATCCTTTATGCTGGTCCATGCTACTGTCAGCCCCCCTGGGCACACCCCAGACCATGTGTCTGTGCTTGGGTCATGACTTTCCCCAGAGCTGGGCTGATATGCCCCCAACATCAGGACTTTACAGAACCTCACCCCGACCATTTCCTTAACACCATGTGATAAGAGAAATGTGACATTGGTCCCTTTCACAGAGGGTCATCTCCTTCACTGTCCCTTGTCCAATGGCAGGATTCCAGCTCAGGAATATAGATATATGAATATGTACAAAGGGCCAGGTCTGCACAGAAACTCCAGAATGGGGTCTGGTCACTACAAGGAATTCACCTCAGAGAAAAGGATTTCTTGCAGAGACAGAATTTCAAGCTTAATGTGTAACATTGGGAGTCTGCCATGGGTAGAACTACATACAGTTCAGGAACCTGCAATGACACCATCCCAAACTTCCATGTGGTTCTTCCTGTACCATCTGGTCACTTCACACAAAATTCTGGAAGAAAATATGAGGGACACCAGGTGTTCTCCAGAGAAGCCATATTCCGCTGCGCTGTTGCTGAAGGGCAGAGTGAGATCCTGAGCCTTTCTCTCAAATGAAGCCTGACCCTGTGAGCCCCATTCTGTGTCTCAAACCCTGACACTCTGAGGAGAAAGTCAGGAGGATCAGGCCTGTCCCTGGGATCCTGTCAGAGATGGGCCTCTTTCTCCAGCACAAAAAAAAACGTGCTGAGGAGCTCTCAGGAAACAGGAATTGCTCAGGGGGCAACAGCAGCCGGGAAGGAAAGTCCCCATGTCTCAGGTCCCTGATGACCAAACCCATTTCCCCCAGGGTATCTACCCTGTAGACAGACCCCTTCCCCTCCGTGTCCCTGTGTGTTTGCTCCTGTTCTCCCACTGTCTGTCCACATTTTGGTTTCAAACAGTCAGATTTATTATTACCGTGAATTCTGACAGAGTGTGTTTCAACCCAAAATCAATCAAACTTTGCATTAGTTTCTTCACACACTTAACTTAGATGAAAATACCCTCGCCTGAAGTAGAGCCAAGATGGTTGTTAGAATGATCATTGTCACTGTTGCTGGGTTTATATATGGAAAACGAAGAGCCTGTCTTGTGACCTGCCTGGTGTGATTGATCTGGTAAGGGCGCCTGACCCTGCTCTGTCCTGTCTACAACTCAGTGTCCATAAACCAGCATGAACCTCAGGATCCTCTACTGGGATCATCACTGAGGAAGCCTGACCCTGTCAGGATATAGAAACAGCCCATAGGGACCCTCAGCACACAATCTATTGGGCAGGGATCCTGGTCTCAGTACTCAAACACACACAGCAACAAGGGTACAAGTACACAAGCCCTGATCACTGCCATATATGACCCCCCCCAGATGAATAGAGTCTAGACACAGGCTGTGTCCCATATTGTAACTCCTTTTTCTATGCAGTGCAGGGGTTGAGATAAATCCAGAATCCATAAAATATGGTCTAAAACATGATTTTAAAAATTAATTCATCATTAAGAGTCAAAAGCAAAATTGTACCCCATGAATTCAACCAAATTGAACTGAAATAATTAAAAATGCAC
The DNA here is from genome assembly GCF_029834395.1 of Sorex fumeus. Lineage (NCBI taxonomy): Eukaryota > Metazoa > Chordata > Mammalia > Eulipotyphla > Soricidae > Sorex > Sorex fumeus. Next base: position 76,677,739 of record NW_026606101.1, read on the forward strand.
AAACAAGTCAGGCAGTGTGAGGATTGGGGTTGGGTGAGTCTCCCCGTCACATCCACGGTAGCTCTAATGTGGCCCCTGAGTTATCCTGAGCTCAGTGAGAGCCCTCGGAGCCAAATAGGAGACATAGACAAGAAGTGTTACTTGTCTTCCCATCACTGCACCTTTGGGCAGGGCCTCTTACTTCCGCCAAGGATCCCAAGACTTCTATTGGATTTTACTTCAAAACTACATCCCAGCATGTATTTAAGATCAGACAAAATAAACTCTTATGTTTTTTTAAACTGTAAAAGAGAAAACTGCCTCACATCCTGACTAGATGTGTGGGGTCCAAGATATGTTTACATTCACGTGATCAAATGGGGAAAAAACAATTTATTTTACACAACTTGGGCGGGGAGGGAGTCAACTTCCTCGGACCTTACCAGGGACACCGTTCAGGTGGATGCTCGAGAAGTCCAGAGACTAGTCAGGAATTCGAGACAAACCTAGATAAAGAGTGGGCACACGTGGGGCCCTTGTATCTTGGTGACAAAATTCCATCCTTGTTTGATCCAGCTGTGCCCAGTATGGCTGAAGTTCTCTTCGCCAATTTGGTACTATCGCTGTCTCTTCAAAACAGGGTATAATGCTGAGATGATTTACCGACTCTCTGGTGTGCAAAGCACACAACTCACTATAGCTCTGTCCTGGGGAACCTGTCCCAGCACAGCTGCCGTCTCAGGACCCAGAATCCTCACATCGCTGCCCTCACCTATGCTGTCTTCACATGCTCACCCAAACCAGCAGTTTCCAGGGAGGCTGGACCTCGGAGCTCAGGAAGGAATGGAGTGAACAGGAGATGCAAAATGATGGGAACATTTCCTAAACCACTTAGCTAAAACCCACTGGTAACATTATCCCCCCCACACACACTTTTTATTATTGAATCACTGTGAGTCACCGTAACAAAGTTTTCATGTTTGAGCTTCAATCACACAATCATCAGACACCCATCCCTTCAGCAGTGCAAGCTTTCCACTACCTAAATCCCCAGTATTATCCCCTCACCACCACCATCATTCCACAACTACCCCTGCCTGTGTGGCAGACAATTTGCACAGTACTTTCATTCTCTACTCTGGTTATCTTCAATATTTCAGACCAGTCCCACCACCACTCATACATGATAAAAAAGTCATGCTAGACAATGTTTTGTATTGCTTCATTTGCCCTAGGAATTTTTAAATGTTAATAATTAGGGTCTGGAGAGATAGCTGCAGCAAATTACTGGGGTGTGAGATTCATTTGTGTGTCCACAATGAGAAATTCATTAAAAGTCACACCTGCAATGGTCTCTGCATGAGCCTCAGAGTAAGAAGGGTCCCTGGGCTCTGGGGTATGGCATATCTGGGGGTGTCGGGAAAGTGGGGGCTCAGGGAGATGGTCTGGGTCCTTGCATCTTGTCTCACTGTGAAGGGGTCAGCGCTGCCCACATCACAGGACCTGGTCTCTCCTCTTCAATGGGTGAGGGGTGGAGAAGGATTGGGGAAATCTGAATGTCCACTTAGTGTGTGGATAGAGGACGAGAGGTCAGGCTGTTCAGGAGAACAGAACTCCCAGGTGTAAAGGGACCAAGTAGAGTCTAACAGCAGCAGGTCAGTTGGCACAGAGTCTGTCTGAGAGCAGAAGGAAGGAGCCAGCACACAGCTGAGTAGACACCAGAATTTCTCTTTCTGATCAAGTGACTCTTACAGAAGACAATGATAATTCTACAGGGTCATTTTCATTTCTACAAGAGAATAATGTGTCCCTCGGGCCCCAGAGAAGTCATGATCCTGTCACTGGAAACTTCATCAGGAAAGAAAGAGTGTGATAAGTCATTACTGCCCAAAACGGGGATGGAGGCTCAGGGCCACAACCCACAGGACAAGGTGCCCATGGGGTCAGCCGAGAGGTGAGGGGCAGGACGGTCCTGATCTCCACAGAAACATCATTCATCTGTTCATGAGAAACGTTTCCTCAGGGGAGAGTGCTCAGAGCCTCCTGGGGGCCTGCTCCGCTGAAGCTCACCCTGCTTCCTCCTGCAGGTGGTTTGTGTCTGGGCCCACACGGCCTTCCCCTCACTGTGTCTTTCGCACAGTAGTACAGGGCCGTGTCCTCCTCCCTCAGGCGGCTCATTTGCAGAGATACTGTGTTCTTGCTGTTGTCTCTGGAGATGGTGAATCGGCCCTTCACAGAGTCGGCATAGTATACATATTTACCAGTACTACTTATGGCTGAGACCCACTCTAGGCCCTTCCCTGGAGCCTGGCGGACCCAGGCCATTCCATAGCTGCCAAAATTGAATCCAGAGGCTGCACAAGAGAGTGTCAGAGACCCCGCAGGCTTCACCAAGTCTCCCCCAGACTCCACCAGTTGCACCTCACACTGGACCCCTGCAAACACAAAGACATCCTGGTCAGGAAACTCTCCTCACACAGAGGATCTGTCTCTCCCATCTCTCCCATGCTCCATGTCTCTGTTGCCCATGAGTTACCTCCTAACACAGCCACCAGGAGAAGCCAGCTCATCCCACACGCCATGTTGGTTCTGAGTCAGTATGGAGCCCCTGGGAACCCCTGAACTGATGCCTCTCCCGGAGCTGAGGCTGGGCTCGGCTGTTTTCATCACTGTGGATAGTCTTATTTGCATGTCCTCCTTCTCTATAAAAAGTTCTCTTTGAACTTGTAGAGAGAAGGAAGGGCTCCACAGCAGGTGAGGGGTTCTGGGGGTGTCTGTGACCAGGAAAAGAGTCAGAAACTCTACTATTCTAGTAGGCGATTAATACATGACAACCAATTTAATTGATATTCTTTAATGTTTATTTTTAATACAAATCTTGTGATGTGTACAGTATTACTTTTATTTAATGATATAATATGGCACATAAAAGTTTAGATGGCTTTTACAATGTACTTAAAATGCTCAGCTCCTTGGCAGGCGTTTTACTGGGGCTGGAACGATAGCACAGCGTGTAGGGCATTTGCCTTACACGCGGCCCACATGGGTTTGATTCCTCCATCCCTCACAGAGAGCCTGCCTGCACGACAGAGCCTAGCAAGCTCCTCTTGGCGCATTCGATATGTCAAAAACAGTAACAAATCTCACAATGAAGACGTTACTGGTGCCTGCTCGAGCAAAATCGACAAACAACGCGAGGACAGTGCTACTACTAATCAAAACACATTTTAAGAGTTGGTCCCACCATTTAGACAAAAGGAATCCACTGAGTCACTCACAGTTGTCAATGTTTTGGGAACCAAGTGTTAAGACAGAATCAGGAGTAAGGCAGATGGCCAGATAACAGGGCCCTTGATGCCTTGAATTCCACTGTAGCAAGCCCATGTGTTGGTTGTTTTTGTTCTTTATCTCAGAGGAAACACTTCTGGCCTTAAATGTATTTGTCCCGATTACCTAAGACCCTCATATGTAAAAGAGCTAAGCCCAGACAGACTAAGCTAGAAAATTTACCTAAGAATGTCCTCTCCTGACGATTCCTGGTTCTAAGCAGTAACTCTCAATATGATGGGCATTTGGAGCTCTCAGTCCACTAGGGAGTTAGTCCCCTGAGCGACACCCTTTCTCTCTTCAGTCTGTCTGTCTGTTCATACTCACAGCATCCCACGGTTGGTCTCTGTTGACCAGGATCGTCTCTGTAACTAGAGATGCAGAGGCAGTAGAGAAGGAAGGTTCGTCCCCTGCATGTGGTTCATCAGGTTCATTTCCTGCACTTCATGTGGTTTCCCATGCACCTAACAGGACCACTGAGTATAGAGCCAGGAGTATACCCAACGTGGCACAAACGACAAAACTAAACCAACAGGGACTTAGACATAGTATGATGGTAGGGCACTTGCTTTGCACACGGCAGACCAGGTTCGATCCCCTATGTTCCATGTGGTCCTCCAAGCACATTCAAGAGTAGTTCCTGAGTACAGATCCAGGAAGAACCCTGAAAATCACTGGGTCTAGACCTAAAACCAAAACCAAATGAAGAGAAAAACAAAACCAACAACATAAACAAAATATAGACTATTCAACTGTCAAGAACTTTTTCCGTAAGGTAAGGTAAAGGTAAAGGCCTTCCCGTTGATAATCGATTTGCTCGAGCGGGCCCAGTAACGTCTCCATTGGAGACTTTGTTGTTACAGTGTCTGGCATATCGAATACTCTCGGTAGCTTGCCGGGATCTCCGAGAGGGGCGGAGGAATCAAACTCGGGTCGGCCATGTTGGCTGCGTGCAAGGCAGACGCCCTACCCGCTGTGCTATCGCTCCAGCCCGTATATTGAGAAAAAGATGTCTTTTTCCGTATATTGAGAAAAAGTTGTCTTTATTCTAATTTTGTGTTCACCTGGAGTAGGTTGGAATCAGGGTGCATGGAGGTGCGTGGAGTGTGATTCTTCACACAAATTTTGCTCCATCTCTCCTTACCCTGTAAGCATTATTTTGAGTCTGCACCCTACACAGATTAATGGCTTATAGGACATTTATGTTTCAGAGCATTGACGTATATAGGCAAACCTGTGCAGTGATAATCACACTCAAAACAGTGGATGAACCCCTCACCTCAGTGTTTCCCCTTGGCCCATAGTATTCCTCCCCCCACTCCTAACCCCTCCCTCATGCTCTCTGCAGTGCTTCCTGTTTGTGTAAGTGTGTGTAGGGTGTGATGACGGAGATTCACTCTCAATAGTCTTCCAGTCCAGGGATATATAATGCCTTTTACTCATGACTAAAGGCATCTTGGATTACTCTCAATCCTGGATCTTTAAAATAGGTCACACGAGCTTTCTAGAAGGAGGGAGAAAAATGAGGAAAAGCTGTTCTACATCTTACATGAATATCAAAGAGACAGCTATACAAATAATAACAAACCAGGAAAGTACCGATTAATATCCTGTCAGGCGTTGGAGTCCTGTGGGCCTGGTGGGGTGAGTGTGGGGGACAGGGAGGACAGATCACAAGGAAGGGGTTGGGAGTGTGAGGGTATCACTGAGAGTGGAGCTGCTATGGGAGCGATGGGGAAGGATCCTAGGGAAGACGCTGGAACTGTGCATGGAGGGGAGTGGGTGGGGTCATGGGAGCTGAGTGTCTCTGTGCTGTGACAGAATATTGGCCTGTGTGGGCTTCTAGCACATGGTGACTTTCTTTGCAACTGGTGGTGCTGAGGCCTTTTCCCAGGTGACTCCCGAGTGCCCTCTGGTGGTCGACAGCGCCCCTGCAGCCTCTCCCGTGTCCCAGCAGAAGTGGGCTGTCTGGGCTCCCCTGACTGACCCAGACTCCACTGCACAGTCACACCCCCTGGTCACCTGCTCTCAGGCTGCTCCCCGTCAGGCAGGTCACAGGGTTCCTGGGTCTCTGGAGATGGTGAATCAGCCCCTCCCAGAAGTCAGAGAATGATTGTCCTGCCACAGTCCTACCCTCTCCTGGGGCCTGGTGACCAGATTACGCAGGAGCTGCTGACCAGAGTCGGCACAGGAGACACTCCGTCTCTATCACTGTCTATGTTTCTCTCTCTCCCACTCTCTCTCCTCTCTCTCTCTCTGTCTCTCTGTCTCTGTCTCTGTCTCTCTCTCTCTCTCTCTCTCTCTCTCTCTCTCTCTCTCTCTCTCTCAGATTCAGGCTTCAGTGATTATATCTTGTTAATTGAGATCGGAGCCTTCCACATTACATTCCACCCAATGTCCAATCTACTATACTACTCCTGTTTGATCCAATTGTGGGGTTTGAGATGTCACTCCAGGAAATCCAGAGTTTTTAAAGAGGTAATATAGCTGAAGTTTAATCTTAAACTGGTGGTAACTTTGGGACATGTGCGTGACTTCCTGGGCTTCCAGAAGTACAGAAAGATGGCGGGAATATAAAGGAAATATAAATCAGAGGGACAATGAGAGATATCAGAGAGAAAGATCTATATCAGAATAAGTCTCAAAGCAACAAGAGTTGGGATGTTGTCAAAAGCAGATCTGTTTTCTCACTTGTTGTATGATTTAATGTCTATGAAAAACAGTAGGAGATTTCTCTAAAAAGTGAAAATAGAGTTTCCATATAACACACTGATTCAAGCTAGATACCTTCACCCAAAGGTGAAAATATCAAATTAAGAAGTTATAAGAAAACATACACTGAAGCATTTGATATACTCGCTAGGACACGGAAATGACCCTAATGCTTAATGACAGTTTCATGGTAAGAAGTTGTGGTGTGTATACAAAAAGGGATACTGTGCAGTTGTTAAAAATAGAAAAAGAAAAGACAAAATATTAGCGTTCTCTGCATCATGGTTGGAACTACAGTACATCAGATTAAGTGAATTTTGTCAGAGGGAGAAGGACAAATTCAGACAATCTCATTCAAGTCTAGGACACAGAGAACAGAGCGTTAGGATGGACAGTATACAATGATAATGGTCCCTGACCACACTCTGGTGTTCCCGAGAGGAGTCAGGTGGGGCCTTAGATCACTGGAAAGAAGAGGCAAAGCAAAGGGGCCACAGCAGAGTGTGGGGGTCTGTGGGTATTTGGTACTGGTAGAAGCTCAGGGAGTTTGTGGCTCACAAGCATCAATTTTCAGTCTATTGTCATCATGTTCCCTCAGTGACAGTAAGAAGGGAAGGAGGGAAATCTCTCCTTTCTGTGAAAAGAAATGATCTTGATTAAAGAAAAATCAACAACATCTGACCTAGTAGGAGAGCACAGTCTCTAGTGGACTCTGAGAAAGGAAGAGAAATAAGCAAATTTGTAATAGGAGAGAAAGCAATTACTAGAATGTATTAAGGGGCTGGAGTGATAGCACAGCGGGTAGGGTGTTTGCCTTGCACGCAGTCGACCCGGGTTCGATTACCAGCATCCCATATGGTCCCTCAAGCACCACCAGGACTAATTCCTGAGTGCATGAGCCAGGAGTAAACCCTGTGAATCACCAGGTGTGACCACCCCATCAAAAAAGCAAAAAAAAAAAAAGCATTAAAATGTATTTAGGTAATATGTTAAATTTTATTCATATATTTAAAGAGTAAAGAATCCCCCCCCACCCCCTTTACAGCCTCTTTTCCCCTCTCCCCTTGCCTCCAGAGCACAGCTCTGGAATCCCTGGATCACAGCACCCCCTGGTGGTCACACGCACCCCTGCAGCTCCCCTGTCTCCTCAGCAGGCTTGTGTCTGGGCTCACAGGGATTTGCCCTCACTGTGTGTGTTTTGCACAATAATACACAGCTGTGTCCTCAGTTACTGAGTTACTCAGTTTTAGGTAAACTTGGTTCTTGGAGGGGTACTGGAGATGCTGACTCGGAACTGAAGACTCGGTTTATAGTATGTACTTCCAACACTCCATATACCACGAATCCAATCCAGCCCATTTCTAGGGTTCCGGAAGACCCTACTTACACCATAGCTGGTTATAGAGAACCTGGAGACGAGCAGGTGAGGGTCAGCATCTGCGAGGGTGTCACCAGGCTTGGTCCCGACTCTTGGTCCCAAAACACCTGGGACAGGACACCTGGGGACAGAGACCCACAGTGAGTCATGGGCTCAGACGCCCCATGCCAACTTGGAACTTCTGTCCAGAGAATACTCACATGCGGGTGCTACCACCAGAAAGAGGAGGAACCAGCACTGATGCACGTTCCAGCCCACAAGGTCCATGACCTCAGACATCATGTCAGGGGGAGAGGGAGCCCGAGTTGAGGTGAATGTGAACGTGGTTTTAATCCTGAGTCCTGAGTGCAGATTTGCATGGGGAAGCCTCTGTAGAGAAAGGAGGGAACCCGGGGGAGGCTAGTGTGTGGGCACCCTGGGAAGAGGTGCTAACTGTGGCTCAGAGCACTTTGACCTGTCCCTGGGGCCCTGTAAGAGTTGGGCCTCTACCTCCAGCACAGGAAACATGCTGAAGAGCTCTCATGAAACAGGAATTGCTCAGGGGAAACCGGCAGCCGGAGAGGAGAGTCCCCATGTCCCAGGTTCCTGATGACCAATCCTAGCCACCCAAAGCCTATGCCCTGTAGCCAGGCTCCTACCCCACTGTGTCCCTGTGTGGTGACTCTTGTTCTCCCACTGTATGTGCAAAACCTGGGACCAAACACCCACTGTAATTAACGCAGTCTTTTAGTGTAATCACAGGTCAATCAAGTTTCAGAATTTATTCAGATACTTTCCAAAGATGACCATTACTTCAACTGTAGCAGCATTATTTGTAAGTATACAGGTAGTTGTTAGATGTACATTGTCTCTTATGATGCGTTTGTATGAAGACAAGGAAGATACTTCTGCTTCGGTGACCTTCCTTGCATGTCTTGCCTGATCAGCAGTACCAAATCTTTCACTGTCCTGTGTACAACTCAGTGTCCAAAAGATGACCATGAATCTCAGGACCCTATTATTGTTGGTCATCACTTAGGAATCCCAACCCTGAATGATGCTTCGAAAGATTCATTAAAGCCATGTCCACTTGCTGACATACCAAATTCCACAGGATGGATATGTAGTTCCCAACGTTCTCCCTTCCGAAATCCGACATGCCATTTCGTCAGTAAAGAAACAAACAGCACCCGGCCCAGACAAGGTCAGACCTGAACACCTGAAGAACCTGCTATCAGTACTCATCAATAAACTGGCTCGGCTCTTCACTCACTACCTGTCTGAATGCAAGGTTCCGTCCCAATGGAAAACCAGCAGGACCATACTACTGTTCAAGAAGAGAGATATCCATGACATTGGCAACTATCGCCCTATCTGACTATTGTCTGTCATCTACAAGTTGTTCACTCGAGTCATCCTAAATAGGATTGGCAAAACACTAGATGAAGGACAACCATGAGAGCAAGCCGGATTCGGCAAAGGATTCAGCACCATCGACCATATCCACATGATAACCAATCTCATTGAGGTTTCTCTGGAGTTCAAGATGCCGCTCTGTTTAACGTTCATTGAATTAAAGAAGACCTTTGATTCTGTTGAGACGGAACCGGTCATTGAAGCCCTAGCCAATCAGGGCATTCAAGCCCAATACATCAAGATCCTCCGTGAGCTGTATTGCGGATTCACTACCAGGATCTCACCATTCTACAAGGAAGTGATCATTGATGTCAAGAGAGGGGTTCGGCAGGGTGATACCATTTCACCAAAACTCTTCATGCGACGACTGGAATGGGAAGGAATGGGAGTGAAGATAGATGGTTGGCAACTACACCACCTTGGCTTTGCTGATGACATTGTTTTAATAACACCAAACATCAGCCAAGCGGCACAAATGCTGGCTGACTTTGACCATGAGTGTGGAAAGGTAGAACTACAGCTGAATCTTATGAAGACAATGTTTATGAGAAACAGCCTCGTTCCTGATGCCCCATTCCCTCTCAACGGAACGACCATCTCCGAATGCAACAGCTATGTGTACCTAGGTCGAGAAGTCAACATGACAAATGACCTGGCACCTGAGCTGCTCAGGAGGAAGAGAGCGGCTTGGAATGCCTTCAAGAACGTTGAAGAAATAGCTAAGAGGACGAAGAACCTCCGGCTCCGGGCACATCTCTTTGATTCCACTGTTCTTCCTGCATTTCATATGCCTCAGAGACCTGGGCCCTACGCAAACAGGATGAGAACAATATTTAGGTCCCCCAAAGAAGAATAGAAAGAGCTATGCTTGGAATATCACGTTTCACTCAAATAAGAGAAAGAATCCGGGGTTCTGACATCCCTCGACGATCAAGAATCAGGGACGCTGTCTCATTTGCCAAGGTGTCAAAAATCAGATGGGCTGGTCACGTAATGAGATTTAAAGACGACCGCTGGACTAGAGCTGTTACTGACTGGATTCCACGGGATGTCAAAAGACCGCGTGGCCGCCCACCTACCAGATGGTCAGACTTCTTCGTGAAGATCATGAACGATCGGTTTGAGGCTCTTCATGTTCCCAGAGCGAACAGATGCCATTGGGCTACACTAGCACGCGACAGGGACAAATGAAGACGTTACTGGCGCCCGCTCGAGCAAATCGACGACTAACGGGAAGTTAAGTGATTAAGTGTTAAGTGAAATCTGGAGGGATTTCTTGCCAAACCTGCTGAGTTCTGAGATTTATTCCTGAGTCTCTGGGATCATGGCCATTAAGCATCTTGATCAGGAGCCAGAGAAGCCGTTTGTGGGTGGTGACTTGGGGTCTTGTTGGGACAGGGAGGAAAGGGCCAGCTCCACCCCCATACCGTGAGGCCCCATGTGTCTCAGGTTTATGGGCCCAAACCTGACTGTCTTTTGGCCTCTGGAGGATAGTGTCCACTGGGATACCAGGGGAAACAGGCCAAGGCACAAAATCTATTCCCACCTGGGGTGTCCCATCGCCGGTATCCTACTGCAGAGACTGGATACATTTCTACCAAAAGCCACTAGGTTCCGAGATTTGTTTCTGAGTCTCTAGGATGATGGCCATTAAGCATCTTGATCAGGAGCCAGAAAGGCCATTCATGGGCGGCGACTCATGGTCTCATTGGGACAGGGAGGAAAGGGCCGGCTCCATGCCGATCCAGTGAGGCCCCACATGTCTCGTCACTGCGGGCCCAAACCTGACTTTCCAATGGCCTCAGGTGAATGGCAGCACCAGAACACCAAGAGGGAGCAGACAGAGGGACAGAAACCTTTCCCCACTGAGGTGACTCAGCGACAGTAACCTACTGCAGGGACCGGATGCATTTCTGCCAAAAGCCGCTGGGTTTCAAGATTTGTTTCTGAGTCTCTGGGAAAATGGCTGTTAAGCAGCTTGATTGGGAGCCAGAGAGGCCGTTCATGGGCAGCGACTCGGGTTCTCGTTGGGGAGGGGAGGAAAGGGCTGGCTCCACCCGATCCTGTGAGGCCCCATGTGTCTCATCACTGAGGGCCCAAACCTGACTGTCTAGTGGCCTCTGGATGATGGTGGCCACTGGGTCACCAGGGGGAGCAGGCCAAGGCACGAAACCTATTCCCACCTGGAGTGGCCCAGCACCAGAAACCTTCTGCAGGGAATGGATGCATTTCTGCCAAAAGCCGTTGGGTTTCGAGATTTGTTTCTGAGTGCCTGGAATTACGGCCTTTAAGAGGCTTGATCAGGAGCTAGAGAGGCTGTTCGTTGGCAGCTACTTGAGCTCTCAATGGGATGGGTAGGAAAGGGCCGGCTCCATCCCCATCCTGTGAGGCCCCGAGTGTCTCGTTACTGTGGGCCGAAACCTGACTGTCCAATGGCCTCTGGAAGATGGTGGCCACCAAGCAGCCTAGGGGGAGCAGGTGGAGGAACAGCACCCTTTTCACCCTGGGGTGGCCCAGCGAAAGTAACCTACTGCTTGGTCTAGATGCATTTCTGCCAAAAGCCTCTAGGTTTCGAGATTTGTTTCTGAGTCTGGGATCATGGCCATTAAACAGCTTGATCAGGAGCCCGATAGGCCATTTGTGGGTGGCGACTTATGGTCTCGTTGGGGTGGGGAGAAAAGGACCCGGCTCCACCCCATCCTGTGAGGCCCCCACATGTCTTGTCACTGCGGACCCAAACCTGACTGTCTCGTGGCCTCAAGAGGATGACAGCCACTGAGCCACCAGGGCGAACAGGCCAATGCACAAAACCTATTCCCACCTAGGGTGGCCCAGTGCCGGTAACTGCAGGAACCAGACACATTCCTGCCAAAAGCCGTTGGGTTTCAAGATTTGTTTCTGAGTCTCAGGGATCATGGCCATTAAGCAGTTCGATCAGGAAACAGAGAGGCCATGCCTCCAATTATATAGCTGAGCCTGAGTCAGTTTGTGGGTGTGTCTCCCACATACCTAACTTTTGGCCATTTTCTTTCTTGGTAAACTATGCCCCAACTTTTGGGGGTCTGGCCAAAGGAACAGCAGCAATTTTGGGTATCTGGAAGTCTGAAGGCGCCATCAGGCTACTGATGCACATGCCTCACATGTGCAGATTAACCTTCAGCCAGCACCATACCCCCCAAATTTCCAAACATCTTATCACATGACTAATGTCACAATTAATAACTTCTCGTAATTAATTGTCCTCAAAACCTTCAAATAAATCTACAAGCATAACAAGGTTAACCTCTGTTATTCCAGATTATTAAGGAAATGCAGATATTTTTACAGCTCTGTTTCAAAAATGAGGACACTAAACTTATATATAAATACATATATACACATTCTAAATCTCAATATTACTCAGAGAAAGAAAGAAATTAGAGTAAGATACCATTATACTCACATACTCATAGTGTGACCTGTTGATACTTGAAAGTAGACTTAGTCGTAGTATATATGTATGTATATATATATATATATATATATATATCTTGCAATATGTAGAAAAGCACTATGAACAGCACTACGAACCTCTGGATCCAAGAACATCTCTTTGATTCCACTGTTCTTCCTGCATTAACATACACGTAAGAGACCTGGGCCCTATGAAAACAGGATGAGAATGCTATTCGGGTTTCCCAAAGAGGAGTTGACAGAGCTATGTTTGGAGTATCACATTTCACTCAAATGAGAGAAAGAATCCGAAGTACCGACCTCCATCAATGGTTAAGAATCAGGGATGCTGTCTCGTTTGACAAGGTGTCGAAAATCAGATGGTCTGGACACGTAATGAGGTTTGGAGACTACCGCTGGATTAGAGCCGTTACCGACTGGATTCCATGGGACATCAAAAGACCACGTGGGCGCCCACCTACAAGATGGTCAGACTTCTTCGTCAAGATCCTGAATGATCGGTTTGAGGCTCTTCGTGTTCCTAGAATGAACAGATGCCATTGGGCTACACTAGTACGAGACAGGGATGAATGGAGATGTTGCTGGCGCCAGCCAGAGATTCTTCGTCCTCTTAGCTATTTCTTCAAAGTTCGTGAAGGCATTCCAAGCCGCTCTCTTCCTATTGCACAACTCAGGTGCCAGGTCACTCCTCATGTGGAATTCTTGACCTAGATACACACAACTGTTGCATTCGGAGATGGTCATTCCACTGAGAGTGAATGGAGCATCAGGAATGAGACTGTTTCTCATAAACATTGTCTTTGTGAGATTCAGCTGGAGTCTGACCTTTCCACACTGACAGTCAAAGTCAGCCAGCATTTGTGCTGCTTAGCTAACGTTTGTTGTTATTAGAATGATGTCATCAGCAAAGCAGAGGTGGTGTAGTTGCCGACTGACTCTCTTCACTCCCATTCCTTCACATTCCAGTCGTCGGATGATGTTCTTGAGGGTGGCACTGAAGAGTTTCGGTGAAATGGTATCCTGCAGAACCCCTCTCTTGACATGGATGATCACTTCTTTGTAGAATGGTGGGATCCTGGTAGTGAATCCATAATACAACTCACAGAGGATCCTGATTTATTGAATTTGAATACCTTGATTGGCTAGGGCTATGATGACCATTTTTATCCCAGCAGAATCAAAGGCCTTCTTTAAATCAATGAACGTTAGACAGAGTGGCATCTTGAACTCCTGAGAAACCTCAATGAGCTTGGTTATTGTGTGAATATGGTCGATAGTGCTGAATCCTTTGCAGAACCCGGCTTGGTCATGGATTGTCCTTCATCTAGTGTTCTGCTAATCCTATTCAGGATGACTTGAGTGAAGAGCTTGTAGATGACAGTCAATAGGCAGATTGGGCGATAGTTGCCAATGTCGTGGATGTCTCCCTTCTTGTACAATAGTATAGTCCTGCTAGTTTTCCACTGGGACAGAACCTTGCATTCAGACAGGTAGGACTTGAAGAGCCGAGCCAGTGTATTAATGAGTACTGACAGCAGGTTCTTCAGGTGCTCAGGTTTGACCTTATCTTTGCCAGGTACTGTTCATTTCCTTTTCAATGAAATGGCGTGTCGGATTTCAGAAGGGAGAACTTTAGGAACGCCATATCCATCCTGCAGAATTTGGTATGTGTGCAGGTGGACGTGGCTATCAAAGAGATCTGGGTAGAAGTCATGAATAATCTTCTCCATTGTCCTTCTGGAAGATGTGATAGATCCATCAGGACGTCGAAGGACAGTCATCTTGGTCTTGTAGTTGGCAAAGGAAAGGGGGGCGTTACTAATGCTTTTGCCAGCTTTCTGCCACATCTACCAGCACTGCTGCTCTTCTCTCTTTGAGGTCTTCCTTGATTGCATCTCTGCACTGCTTTGCAAGCTCAGATATTCGTTGTGGTTTCCTGAGGCATGCACCAAACCATGTTGGTGAATAAGCTCAAGAGTTTTCGAAGACAGGTGTTTTTTTTTTGTGTGGCTATTTACCTCTTGGCGTTCCTCGCACAATCATGGAGGTCCTGAACCAGTCGATCATATTCCTTGTCAGTATTGTCAACAAAGGCATCTTCCCATGTTGCAGCAATAGTGCCAAAGAGCTTCCTTTGGTGGTCGTTCTGGGAGTTCTCTTCTTAAACTTTGCAGCCCTTTGTCCCCACTCTGTGAAGTAGAATTTTGCACAAAGGAGTCGGTGGTCCGATCCAGTTTGGAATTTTGGGACAACAGCCACATCGGTCAGGCAAAACTGTTGATTGAATATGATGTGGTCAGTTTTGTTGTGGAACCGTCCACTGGGAGATTCCCATGTCCACCCTTTAGATTCGACCTTCTGGAACTGTGAGTGAACTTTATACTGTGGACAACTTTATAAAAATAAAATTAAAAATAAGCAGCATGATAAATCCTCCAGTAATTTTGGAATTTCCCCCATAATTTTGGTATTTAACATATTCTGTAACAAAGTGAAAATGTGTGTCTCAAGGTGACATCCATGAGGATCTAGTGATCTCAACGTTGTTGAGAAAATTCACTGACTAACGTCATGAAACTTCCCAGGCGGGCATTTGGGTGGGGTCAGACAACTGCGCCTCCTCTCCTCTCCCACAGACACGTATCATGGGACCTATTCATGCTCACCCTGGCCCTCCGCACCAGCCCTGCCCTGTCTCCAGACCCTGACACAAGCCCCAACAATCTGTGACCATGGGTTTGGCACAAACACAGTTTCCTGGACTCTGAGTTATTTTGGGGAAATACTGGATCTTCCCAATAGATGAGTTATCAATCGCACTATCGATGGGAGAAGCTGATGTCAGCACAGACCTTCCTTCCCCCTTTCCGGTCCCTGGGAAGCTGTGCATGTTGGAGACACCTTCTCCCAGGGGTCTCAGGGTCTGAGTTTCTCGAGGACCCCGGACCTGGGAACATGGGTGCAGGACTCACCGTCTGTCTGTCTTTGGGGTTCTGGTGGACGGGGCGGCATGGGCCCTTCATCTCAGACCCGGGGTTAGCTCGGCCCCTCCGAGGGTTACCGAGGCCCTCCACACTGACATTCCCCCGCAGGGACATGGGAAGGGGCGCTGGGCTCCCCAGGTCATGGGCAGTGTTGCCCATGCCACCCCGCGGTCCCGAGTGGACACAGGGAGCACCGGGACAGGCCCGAGCGGACACTGGCTCCTGCTGACCTGTCCAGTGGCCTCGCCCGACTTGGGCTGTCCGGGGGCACCCAACCCAGAGAGGGTCTGTCGGAAGGGGCAGGAGGGGCGGGGCGGGGCTGCCCAACCTTTGCACCCTGACCCGGAAATAGCTACTGAGAGCCAGCAGTGCGGAGCGGTGGTTTCACAACCTTCCAGGGCTCCTGCCCCAGTTATCAGCTGCTCCCGCCCTTCTTCCCTCCCTCCCCTACATCTCTTCCCCCCTCTCTCTGTCTCTCTCTCTCCCTCTCTCTCTCCCTCTGATCTCCCCCCACCCCCAGTCCTTGTGTCTTTCCCTCCCTCCTTTTCCTTGGCCACTGGAGCTTTTGTGAGGAACCGAGGTGTGGGTGCTGGGCACTGGGGCTCAGCTGAGCCACCTTATTCCCTTGTGCTTTCCTCCTTTCCTCCACCCCTTGGGATATATGTTTTCTATGTAGTCTATGCGCCCCTCTGCCTGCACAGGGAGTTCTGCTTGGCTCTGGTGTTCTGGAAGGCACCAGAGATTTGATTAGAAGTTATGGATAATCTTCTCCATTGCCATTCTGGAGCATGTGATGGATCCATCAGGACGTCGGAGGACAGTCATCTTGGTCTTGTAGTTGGCGAAGGACAGGTTGGCGTAATGAATACTTTTCCCAGCTTCTGCCGCATCTACCAGTAATTCTGCTCTTCTCTCTTTGAGGTCTTCCTTGATCGCATCTCTGCACTGCTTTGTGAGCTCGGACGTTAGCTTGTGGGTGCCTGAGGCATGCGCCAAACCATGCTGGCAAATTAGCTCAAGAGTTTTCGAAGACAGGCGATTTTTTGTGGCTATCTCTCTCTTGGCGTTCCTCGCACATTCATGGAGGTGCTAAATCAGTCAATAATATTCCTCGTCAATGTTGTCAACAATGGCTTCTTCCCACGTTGCTGCAATAGTGCCAAAGAGTTCCCAGTTGGTGGTCATTCTGGGAGTTCTCTTTTTGAACTTTGCAGCCCTTTCTCCCCGCTCTGTGAAGTAGAATTTTGCACGAAGGAGACGGTGGTCCGATCCCGTTCGAAATTTTGGGACAACAGCGACATCGGACAGGCAAAACCATCGATTGAATATGATGTGGTCTATTTTGTTGTGGAATCATCCACCGGGAGCCTCCCAATTCCAACGTTTAGATTCTGCCTTCTGGAACTGAGAGTTACCATGGATGGTCTTGGTCAACATGATGAACTCAGACAGTCTCTCACCCTGTTCGTTCCATTCTAGGCCATGGGTCCCGGTGTGAAGTTCTTCAGTTGATCTTCTCGGTCCTATCTTGGCATTAAAATCACCCACAATGATCTTGTAGAAGGTGTGGTCTTCTTTATAGAACTTCTCCAGCTCCATGTAGAACTTCTCGATTTCTCTTTCATCATAATGAGATGTTGGTGCATAGACAACGAAGATAGAAACTGCAGGCAGTGAGCCACATCTATTCAAATGTAAACGTCCGATTCAGGTTGTTAGGCATTCGAATGAATCAATGCTCTTGGCCAAGTTTGTGTTGACAAGGACACCGATGCCTCCGACACCTCTTTTATTGCATGTTCCGAGGAACAATTCTTCTCCAGTGTCGAAAACAGCATGGTGAGATTCGTGCCTTCTTGTCTCGGTCAGACCAATGATGTTGTACTTGATCATTCGCGCTTGTACCATCAGGTCCTCGATGGATGTATCTGATGCTAGCGTACGTGCATTGAAAGTACAGACGATCATTTTTGTCTTCCTTCGTTGTGGCAGCCTAGTTCGGCCTTGAGATTTTGTCAGCCTCTCCTTTCTCATCCTTGTCAGTGCTGCCATGTCAGTGAAGCCTTCAGGGTCAGGTGAATGAGACCAGTTGTAGTTACTGGTTTTGACATATCGAATACACAATGGATAGCTTGCCAAGCTCTTCCGTGTGGGCGGAATACTCTCGGTAGCTTTCCAGTCTTTCCGAGAGGGTAAAAGTAAAGGTAAATGCCCTCCCATTGATCGTCGATTTGCTCGAGCGGGCCCAGTAACGTCTCCATTGGAGACTTTGTTGTTACTGTGTTTGGCATATCGAATATTCTCGGTAGCTTGCCGGGCTCTCCAAGAGGGGCGGAGGAATCGAACTCGGGTCGACCATGTTTGCCACTTGTAAGGCGAACACCCTACCGCTGTGCTATCGCTTCCGAGAGGGATAGAGGCTTTTGGGGCGACCTCTAATCACCCTTGTAGGTGTTACCATACTTGAACGAAATATGGTAAAAACACAAATATATAAATAGATAAGAAAGAAGGATCTGGGTGGAGCATGAATCCACCCAGATTCTCCAAATTCCAGTAGGTGGGGGTCACACCCACCAACTGGCCCCCTGGCGCCGTGTAATCCCATCAATGGCCAAGACTCAGAGACTATAAAATCCAGGCACATCTCTTTGATTCCACTGTATTTCCTGCATTAACAGAGACGTGAGCAAACAGGATGAGAACACTATTCGGGTCTCCCAAAGAGGAATTAAAAGAGGTATGCTTGTAGTATCACGTTTCACTCAAATGAGAGAAAGAATCTGGAGTTTCGAACTCCATTGAAGATCAAGAATCAGGGTCACTGTCTCGTTTGCCAAAGCATCAAAAATTAGTTGGGCTGGTCACGTAATGAGATTTAGAGATAACCACTGGACTAGAGCCGTTACCTACTGGATTCCATGGGATGTCAAAAACCGCGTGGCCACCCACCTACCAGATGGTCAGACTTCTTCATAAACATCATGAACGATCGTTTTGAGGCTCTTCGTGTTCCTAGAGCGACAGACGCCATTGGGCTACACTAACACACGACAGGAACAAATGGAGACGTTACTGTCGCCTCTTCGAGCAAATCGACAATTAACGGGAATTCAAGTGATCAAGTGATGGAAGGTCCATTCTACATGTATTGGGAAGTATCCAAGATTTTTCCAAATATGTCTATCCTGTTGATCAATTCCAACCAGCAGAGAATAAGTATTGCATTTCCCCCACATCTATGCCAACACAGAATGTTTTGTTTCTTTGTAATGTATGCCCGTCTCCCTAGTATCAAATTATATCTCATTAATTTTTTGATTTGCATTTCTCTGATAAGAGCTGTGGAGAATTTGTCCATTTAATTATCTGCCTCTAAGTCTATTCTAAGGATGTTATCTGTTTAAAACTCCCATTTTAGATGGGGTTGATTTTTTTGATAAGTTCTATAAGTGTTTTATATATGTTTTATTAGTCTTACATTAGATGAGATATGAGATATCAGGGCAGATATTTTCCCCCAGGTTTTTGTTGTCTTTTGATTCTTATAATCATTTCATTTACATTGATTGGGTCATTTAAAAATGAGAGACTCAGAACACAAAAAAGCATGAAATGGGTGAAAATTTTGACTCCACGTTGATTTCAAAATTATTAGGTTACATGAGGGAAATTGAAACAAGAATACAGAGACCATATATTTGAACTCAGCAGAGAGTAACTGCTTGTTGGCAACACAGAACGTTTTGTCACCGGCTGACCATAATCACAAACACAAAGTCACCTTCAATGTTGGGTGCACAAACAGCCTAGAGTGTTGGTGATCCTCAGGTGGAATTGTGATCAGTGTGGGTAATCATTGCAGATCCAGAGTCGGGACACACCTCACATGTCTTCACAGAGCAGGGCCTCACTCAGCCTATGTGCACACAGCGAAGTGCTAGGATGTGGTTCCTCCTTCCACAAGCACAAGTAAAACAAGATCAGCTCTGGACTCACTCCCAACTGCCTTCTCAGAGAGTCACCAGGGCTCAGCACTTCCCCATCAGACAAGATGAGCCTTGGGTACTTTACGTGTCTCCTGGAAACCCAAAAGCATTAACTAGTGGAGATGATCACAGTCGTGTTCACGGCAGCACCAAGTACAGTAGCCACAATGCACACACAATACACAACTTCAGCACTCAGTTCTGCCAGTGTTTCCTCATTCAGCTGTAGAGTCTGTTCTTTCTCTTCTTCAGTTCTGTTTGAGGGACAGTGATCATTATTTCCTTCCTTCTCTCCCTGAGAGTCCTGAGTCTCCCTGTCAGAGTTTTCCTCGGGTCAGAGAGCACTGAGAGGATTGTTGCTCTCCACACACCCACAGAGCATCGGTTATTATGATGTTCTTACCTGAATACAGTCCACATTCATTAAACAAATTGTTTTTGCTGTTCCTGGTGCTCTGTGGGAGCTAAGGGTGTAAGTGCCCGGTGGTCTGGGCATGGATTGGGTGAAGTTCCTCACTACTCATCTAGGGCTGTGACTCCAGGAACTTCTGGCATCCACAAAGCTTGTGGTGTTTTCTCAGTGGGCCTGAGAGGGCCAGAGGTCAGGTGGCAGAAATAACTGTGGGTTCTGGTGCTGACAGGGCCTCAATGAGGCCTGTGACATTCCCGAGGGAACAATATCATGAAAATATAGAAATTAAACCCAGGAGTTTCAGGAATATAAACTCTAAGTCCAAGTGTATAGAATTGAGAGCCCAGAATAAATCTTTAGATCTTTTATGGTGAAACTTTGGGAAAGGATTCCATCCCAAGGAGTGAAGCAAGGAAAATTCTTCAACAAATGGTGCTGGGAAAACAAAACCACATACAAAAACAACAATAGAAGACAGAATTGAATTCATCTCTAACACCAGATACAGAATTTATTTAAAAGTGGACTTATCCTCCAGCTTTGACAGCAGAATCCTTAAAATACACAGAGGAAAACCACAGAAGTTCTCTCCATGAAACCTATCTTAGAAAGCTCATTTCACTCTATTGCAGATATAAGAGAAATTAATATAAATAAGTGGGACTAAATCAATTAAAACATTTTAAGGACAATATAAATGAAATTAAAATTCAGATACCCTACTGCCTCAGAGAAAATGTGCACCCACCAAACATCGGATCCAACCTAGTATCTAAGATATTCATAGAAGTCACCAAGGTAAATTTTAGAAGAAATCACCTACCATAAAATGGTGTGGTGAATAAACAGATACTTTTCTAAAGGACATTTCTATGGCCTGTAGGCATATGAAAAACTGTTTATCAAAACTCACTCTGAGGGAAATAAAGGATAATGAAATAATCTCTCCCCAGTAAGAATGGCTTATATCAAAATTAGTGGAAACAACCAGTGTCAGAAGGTTGTCAGTGGAAACACTATTTCTATGTTTGTGCGAACCCATCTATGGAAAGCACTATGAGATTTCTCTAAAAAGTAAAAATAGAATTTCCAGGTTACAAGTGATTCTATATTTGGCCCCTTGACCACAATGCAAACAAAAACAAACACTGTCCTCCCATTGTTCATCGATTTTTGCTCGAGCGGGCCCAGTAATGCCTCCATTTTGAGACTTGTTGTTACTGTGTTTGGCATATTGAATACATCACGGGTAGCTTGTCAGGCTTTGCTGTGTGGGAGACATACTCTCGGTAGCTTGCCAGGTTCTCCAAGGGGGGTGGAGGAATCGAACCCCGCTCGGCTGGGCTGGCTGAGCAGGAAGCAAATGCCCTACCACTGTGCTATCAATAAAAGTATGAATTTGATAAAATATTTGTAAACTTATGTCTATTATGTTATTTAGTATGATGGTCAGGGCATGGGAAAAATTCTAATGCCTAATGAAAGTTTCATGGATAAGAAGTTCTGGTGTATATGCAAAATGGGATACTGTGCAGTTACAAGAAAAGTAAAAATATCAGCGTTTTCTGCACCATGAATTAAACTAGGGAATATCAGATTAAGCGAAGTTTGTCAGAGGGTAAGGACCAATTCAGACAATCTCATTAATTGTGGTACAGAAGGAAAAAAGAGTCAGAATGGACAGAATCTAATGATAATGGCCCCTGCGCCCTAAGCACACTCTGGGGTTCCCTGAGAGGTCGGGTGGGGGCTTAGATCACTGGGAAGAAGAGACTGAGAACAGGGGCCACAGCAGAGTGTGGGGGTCTGTGCAGATTTGCTACTGGGAGAAGCACAGGGAGTTTGGAACCCACAAGCATCAACACTCAGACTACTGTCATCGTGTTCCTCAGAGACAATAAAGAGCGTAACGGGAGAAATCTCTCCTTTATGTGAAAAGGAATGATCTTTATTGGAAGAAAAATCAACCTCACCTGACCTAACAGGACATAACAGTCTCCAGTGGACTCTGAGACAGGAAGAGGAATGAGCAAATCTGTAATTGGAAAATAATGACTGAAAAGTTTATACATAAAATATTAAATTTTATTCATATATTTCAACAAGTGCCGAAGCTATAGCACAGCGAGTAGGGCGATTGACCTGGGTTCGACTCCTCCGTCCCTCTCAGAGAGCCCAGAAAGCTACCAAGAGTATCCTGCCTCACGGCAGACACTGGTAAGCTGCCAGTGAGGTATTTAATATGCCGAAAAGACTATCAACGAACCTTATAATCAAGACGTTACTGGTACTCACTCAAACAATCGATGAACAATAGGAGGACAGTGCTACAGTGCTATATTTCAACAAAACAGTAGAGTTGGCGCCCACTTAAAAGCTTCTGCCCCTGTCCACCTGCTCCTGGTGCACAGCCTTGGAGTCGCAGGAGCAGAGCGCCCCTGGTGGTAACACACAACCCTACAATCCCCTGTCTACCTCAGAAGGTTTGTGTCTGGGCTCACAGGGACTTGCCCTCACTGTGTGTATCTTGCACAATAATACACAGCTGTGTATTCAGTTATTGAGTTGCTCAGTTTTAGGTAAACTTGGTTCTTGGAGGTGTCCCTGGAGATGCTGATTCAGGACTGAAAACTTGAGTTATAGGCTGTGTTTCCACCATACCATATAGCACCAATCCAATCCAGCCCCTTTCCAGGGTTCTGGCAGACCCAGTGCACATCATAATCAGTTAGAGAACCCAAAGACAAAGCAGGTGAGGGACAGCATCTGAAAAGGCGTCACCAGGCTTGGTCCCGACTCCTGCAGCTGTATCTTGCACAGGACACTTGGGGACAGAGACCCACAGTGAGTCACGGGCTCAGACGCCCCATGCCCACCTTGGAGTCTCTGTCCAGGGGATACTAACATCCGGGAGCTGCCACCAGAAAGAGGAGGGAGCAGCACTGATGCACATTCCTGCCCACGAGGTCCATAATCTGAGACACCGTGTCAGGGGGGAGGGAGCCCGAGTTGGGGTGAGTGTGAATGTGGTTTTACTGCTGGGTACCGAGTGCAGATTTGCATGGACGAGCCTTTGTAGAGAAAGTAAGGGACCCAGGGGAGGCTGGTGTGTGGACTCCCTGGGAGGAGATGCTAACTGTGGCTCAGAGCACTCAGGGTATCCCTGGGGCCCTGTGAGAGCCCGGCCTCTTCATCCAGCACATGTAACATGCTTAGGAGATCTCAGGAAACAGTAGGAGAGTCCCTGTGTGTCAGGTCACTGATGACCAAACCCAGCCCTACCCCCAGGACCTCTACCCTGTAGACAGGCCCCTGCCACTCCATGTCTCTGTGGTGGCTCCTGTTCTCCCACTGTGAATGCAAATCCTGGCGCCTAACTGACTGTGTCATTGTCCCTGTGAATTCTGACTTGGTCTGGTCTAATCCATGTCAATCAAATTTCACAGGTTTTTTCTATAACTCAGCCCTCAGGTGCTCCATGGAATTATGGACTGAGGTTTTCACCATTTATTTATTCGTGTAAATTGCAGAAAAATCCATTTTCCTTAAGCAGCTTCACTCTGAAATATTCAAGGTAGTTATTAGGATGGATTTGTTCTTTCTCACTGGTTCTGAGTCTATTTAGGGATAGGGAAGATGCTTTGCCTACTGACTGTCTTGGTGTGGTTGGCCTGGATAGGAGCACTTCAACCCGTTTTGTCCTGTATGTAACTCAGCACCCAGAAGATGACTGTGATCCTCAGCACCCTGTTATTGGGGTCATCACTGCGTAATCTCAGCCCCATCAGGTACTTGAAAAGAACTCATGGAGAGTTCTCCTCAAGCCACAAACTATTGGGCCTGGAACCTGGTCTTAGAGCTCAGATTCACACACTATACAAGGGCACAAGTGTGCTGGCCCTAAGTAACAGACTGCCCTCTACCCAACTCCCAGATGCTTGGAACCTGGGCACAGACTGTCACATAATTGTACCCCGTAATTCCATGGAGCACCCGAGGGCTGAGTTCAATCTAAGGCGCCAGAAAATATGCTCTAAATTTTGATGTTTAAAAAACTCAGCATTAAGGATCAAAAGTAATCTACACACACAGCAGGTTCCACAAAATTCTGCTAAGATAGACACAGAGACACTCAAACACCAACTCAGGCAATGTGAGGATTGAGATGGATGATGTCACACCTCAGGGACCAGGTGACTATAGGATTCATAAACACTCTCATGTATAAGCACGTGACTCTCTGTCTGTCCCGAGGTCTCCTGCCCCAAAGCTCCTGCAGGGCCAGGACAGTGAATCGTCACAGTCCTGAACCCCTGAGCTGTCTCTGTATCTCCACAGTCAGCAATTTCCAGACCTCAGGAAGGACGCTAGAGTGCCTGGGGAATGTTGGAAATATTTTCTAAAGCTGCTTCACGAAGATCAATGGGAGACTATGTAAATTTTATGAAAGTTTACACCAACATTAAGTGTAGATTAACATTTTTGGTTTTATTTTTATCTTATTAAATTAGACATATTTCTTTTCCTTTTCTTGCCTCATGTTGTAGCTGTTTCACTCTTTTTTTAATTTGTACTAGTGAAATACCATGGGGTATAGTTGTACCTTTTCACTCTTTTAGATGTAGAATAAATAAAATATTCTGTTTTATCATTAGTAATGTATTAGAAATAGTGCAAGAACCAAATTAGAATAGAAAGAAACCTTGAATATCCATTTCATATTTTATCATTGTTAGACACTCCTGGCATTACAAAAACTTTAAATTTTTGTTTTTCACAGGAACTCGGGCAGGATCAATGGAATTGGAACATCTTTGCATATGTTCATTTTCCTGCACTAGTAGCCTGATCCCTGAGTACTGCAGGGGAGACCAGGACAGAGTCAGAGCACTCCAGTGGTGTCCCCCAAACTAAAAAACACAGAACATCCATGTTTGAATAGCAATTTCATAATAATTATGTATACATTAGTTTAATTCAAAATTAGCCATTTGCCTTCATCACTGAGAGTTTAATTTCTAATAGGAAATTTACCTTCAAGATTAGTCTTTTATTGATATTGAACCTTTAAAATTCTTTGAGTTCCCTAAGTGAAGAACTAATGGTGCACTTGTGATTTTAAAGAGGTGCCTTTGGAAGATCCCCAGAACAGGAGAGCTGCCTAATAATGTCACCCTGTGAGGGGAGGGAGGAACATAGATTCTAATATCCAGGTTTCTCTGTCTTGAGAGGGCAGACAGGAATCTAAGGTTGATCTACAATGAGAAATTCATTAAGAGTCACATCTGCAATGGTCTCAGTATGGAGTCTCAGTGTAAGGAAGACTGTTAGGATCTAGGGGGTGGCATGTAGGGGTTCCGGGAGAGTGGGGGCTCAGGGAGATCATCGATATTCTGGGTCCTTCCTCTGTCTCACTTTTAAGGGGTCAGTGCTGCATGTATCATTGGTCAGGGTTTCTCCTCTACAATGGCTGAGGGGTAAAGAAGGAATGGGGAAATCTGAATGTTCACTTAGTGAGTGGATGGGGGACTAGAGGTCAGCCCATTCCAGAGAGCAGGACTCCCAGGTGTGGGGTGACCAGGTAGAGGCTACCTTGATTCAGGTCAGAGGGTAGAGGTCAGTGGGCACAGAGTGTGTATCTGAAAGCAGAAAGAAGGAGCCAGCACACAGGTGAATGGACATCAGGATTTCTCTTTCTGATGAAGTGACTCCTACCGGGAGACCATGATAATCCCTACAGGGTGATTTTAATTTCTACAAGAGAATAATGTGCCCCTCAGACCCCAGGGAAGTCATGGTACCACTAGTTAAAACTCACAACATGATAAAGACTGAGACAAACTCCTTCACACCCAAAGTAGGGATGGAGGACTGAGAGCCACAAACTACAGGACAAGGTTCCTGTGGGGTAATGTGAGACTGAGCGGGAGGTCAGGCCTGATCTCCACAGAAACATGATTCATCTATCTGGTCATGAGCAACGTTTGCTCATATCATCCTGGGGATCTGAGCCCCTCAAGCTCACCCTGATTCCTCCTGAAGGTGGTTTGTGTCTGGGCCAACAGGCCCTTCCCTTCACTGTGTCTGCTGCACAGTAGTAAAGGGCCGTGTCCTCCTCCCTCAGGCGGCTCATTTGCAGAGAAAGCAATAGTGTCTCTGGAGATGGTGAATCGCCCCTTCACAGAGTCCGCATAGACTGTATATGTACCATCAGTATTAATGTGTGAGACCCACTTGAGGCCCTTCCCTGGTGCCTGGCAGACCCAGCTCATACTATAGCTGCCAAAATTGAATCCAGAGGCTACACAGAAGAGTGTCAGGGACCCTTCGGGCTGTACTAAGTCTCTCCCAGACTCCACCAGTGGCACCTCACACTGGACCCTTCCAAAAACAAAGACATCATGGTCAGGAAACTCTCCTCACACAGAGGATCTGCCCCTCCCATCTCTGCCATGCTCCGTGTCTCTGTCGCCCATAAGTTGCCTCCTAACACAGACACTAGGGGAAGTCAGCTCAGCCCACATGCCATATTGGTTATGTGTGAGTTCAAGATGGAGCCCCTGGGAACCCCTGAACTGACGCCTCTCCTGGAACTGAGGCTGGGCTGGGCTGTTTTCATCACTGTGGACAGAGCCTTATTTGCATGTCCTCCTTCTCTATAAAATGTCATATTTGAACTCATAGAGAGGAGGGAGGACTCCAGAGCAGGTGAGGGGTTCTTGGGGTGTCTGCAATCAGGTTAAGATTCAGAAAATACTTTTTTGCACGTAGCCGTCCAATGATGCCAACATAATTTATTAAAGAGGCTTTCCTTACTCCACTTCACATTACTTGCACCTTTATCAAAGATTAGATGATCATATGATTGAGGGGAGATGTCAGTGTCTTCAACCCTGTTCCATTGGTCTGCAGTTCTGCCTTTGTTCCAGTACCATGCTGTTTTAATTATTACTGCTTTGTAGTACAGTTTGAAGTTCGGGAGGTTGATTCCTCCCATTTTCTTTTTCCCAAGAATTGCTTTAGCTATTCGTGGGGGCTTATTGTTCCATATAAATTTCAGGAGTGTTTGCTCCATTTCTTTGAAGAATGTCATGGGTATCCTTATAGGGATTGCATTGAATTTGTACAATGCTTTCGGTAGTATTGCCATTTTGACAATGTTAAGTCTCCCGAACCATGAGCAGGGGATATCTTTCCATTTCCTCATGTCCTCTTTTATTTCCTGAAGTAGCGTTTTGTAGTTTTCTTTGTACAGGTACTTTACTTCCTTAGTTAAGCTGATTCCTAGGTACTTGATTTTCTGGGGCACAATTGTGAACGGGATTGTTTTTTTCATGTTGCTTTCTTCTCTCTCACTGTTTGCGTATAGGAAAGCCATGGACTTTTGGGTATTGATTTTATAACCTGCAACTTTACTATACGAGTCTATTGTTTCTAGGAGTTTCTTGGTGGAGGTTATTGGGTTCTCTAAGTAGAGTATCATATCATCTGCGAATAGTGAGAGCTTGATTTCTTCCTTTCCTACCTGAATGCCCTTAATATCTTTTTCTTGCCTAATCGCTATTGCAAGTACTTCCAGTACTATATTGAACAGAAGCGGAGAGAGTGGGCATCCCTGTCTCGTCCCTGATCTTAGAGGGAAGGCTCTCAGTTTTTCCCCATTGAGGATGATGCTTGCTGTAGGCTTGTGGTAGATGGCTTTAATTATGTTGAGGAAGGTCCCCTCTATACCCATTTTGGCTAGGGTTTTCATCATAAAGGGGTGCTGGATCTTGTCAAATGCTTTCTCTGCATCTATTGATATAATCATATGCTTTTTATCTTTTCTTTTGTTGATATGAAGGATTATGTTGATTGACTTTCGAATGTTAAACCATCCTTGCATCCCTGGGATGAATCCTACTTGGTCATGGTGTGTGATCTTTTTGATGAGTGGTTGGATTCTATTTGCTAGTAGTTTGTTGAGGATCTTTGCATCTGTGTTCATCAGGGATATCGGCCTGTAATTCTCTTTCTTTGTGGTATCTCTGCTTTTGGTATGAGTGTGATATTTGCTTCGTAGAAACTGTTCGGAAGTGTTTTTGATATTTCAATTTCGTGGAAAAGCTTAAAGAGCATTGGGAGTAAGTCCTCTTTAAAGATTTGGAAGAATTCACTAGTGAATCCATCCAGGACAGGACTTTTGTGCTTGGGGAGAATTTTTATTACCAGTTCAATTTCCTTGATGGTGATAGTTCTGTTCAGGTATTCCAGGTCTTCTTGGTTCAGCCTTGGGAGTCTGTAAGATTCTAGGAATTTATCCATTTCCTCGAGGTTTTGATGTTCCGTGGCATAAAGCTTCTCAAAGTACTCCCTGAGGATCCTCTGAATTTCTGTGGTTTCTGTTGTAATGACCCCCTTTTCATTTCTGATTCGGTTTATTAGGGTTTTCTCTCTTCCTTTCTTTGTGAGTTTTGCTAGAGGCTTATCGATTTTGTTAATTTTCTCGAAAAACCAGCTCTTGGTTTCATTGATCTTTCGGATTGATTTTGGGTTTCCATCTCATTAATCTCTGCTCTCAGAGAACTCCCAGAACGATCACCAACTGGGAACTCTTAGGCACTATTGCGGCAACATGGGAAGATGCCATTGTAGACAACATTGACGAGGAATAGGATCGACTAGTTCAGCACCTCCATGAATGTGCGAGGAAAGCCAAGAGAGAGATAGCCACAAAAAATCGCCTGTTTTCGAAAACTCTTGAGCTAATTCACCAGCGTGGTTTGGCTCATGCCTCAGGCAACCACAAGCTAACATCCGAGCTTGCAAAGCAGTGCAGAGATGCGATCAAGGAAGACCTCAAAGAGAGAAGAGCAGAAGTACTGGTAAATGCGGCAGAAGCCGGAAAAAGTATTCGTAACGCCCTCCTGTCCTTCGCCAACTACAATAACAAGATGACTGCCCTCCGATGTCCTGATGGATCCATCACATCCTCCAGACTGTCAATGGAGAAGATTATCCATGACTTGGCATCACTGGACGGCTACATGCAAAAAAATTGGTCTCAGAACTCTGCCTAACACCATGTACAAAAGTAAGATCAAAATGGATTAAAGACCTCAACATCAGACCAGAAACCATAAGGTACATTGAAGATAAAGTTGGCAAAACCCTCCATGATATTGAAGCTAATGGTATCTTCAAAGATGCCACGCCACTGGCCGAGCAAGTGAAAACAGAGATAGATAATGGGACTATCTTAAACTAAGAAGCTTCTGCACCTCCAAAGAAACAGTGACCAAAATACAAAGACAGTCTACAGAATGGGAAAGGATATTTGCCGAATACACATCTGACAAGGGGTTGATATCCAGTATATACAAAATACTGGTTAAACTCCACAAGAAGAAAACATCCAACCCCATCCAAAAATGGGGCAATGAAATGAACAGAAACTTTCTCAAAGAAGAAATCCGAATGGCAAAAAAGCACATGAGAAAATGCTCTACATCATTAATCATCAGAGAGATGCAGATCAAAACCACAATGAGATACCATCTCACACCTCAGAGACTGGCCCACATTCAAAAGAACAAAAGCAACCAATGCTGGCGTGGATGTGGCGAGAAAGGGACACTCCTTCACTGTTGGTGGGAATGTACACTGGTTCAACCCTTCTGGACAACAGTATGGACGATTCTCAAAAAATTAGAAATTGAGCTCCCATTTGACCCAGCAATACCACTCCTGGGAATATATCCCAGAGAGGCAAAAATGTATAGTCGAAGTGACATCTGCACTTGTTTGTTCATTGCAGCACTCTTTACAATAGCCAGAAACTGGAAGAAACCTGAATGCTCAAGAACAGATGACTGGTTAAAGAAACTTTGGTACATCTACACAATGGAGTACTATGTAGCTCTTAGAAAAGATGAAGTCATGAAATTTACATACAAGTGGTACAGTATGGAAAGTATCATGCTAAGCGAAATGAGTCAGAAAGAGAGGGATAGACATAGAAAGATTGCATTCATCTGGGGGATATAAAGTAACAAAGTATGAGATTAATACCCAAGAATAGCTGAGATCAGCACCAGGAGGATTACCCCATAACTTAGAGGCCAGCCGGGTATCCTAGAGGAAAGGGCAGTTCAGATAGAGAAGGGAGCACCAAATAAAGGATGTTTGGAGGATCCTCCCAGGAGGGGAGATGCATGTCGAAAGTAGACTATGGACTGAACATGTTTGCCACTCAATGCCTCTTTTGCAGACCACAACACCCAAACGGAGAGAGAGAACACAGGGGATTGCCCTGCCACAGAGGCAGGGGGGGATGGGGGGTGGGGGTGGGAGGGATATTATCCATGGTGGTGAAAAACGGGCACTGGTGGAGGGATGGGTATCTGATCATTGTATAATTGAAACCCAAGCACAAAAAAAATTGTAAATCTACAACTGTAAAAAAAAAAGATTCAGAAAATATATGCAGTTCCCAGTATGCATTGTTACATGGCAACCAATTAATTGATGTTCTTTAATATTTATTTTATATAAATCCTGCAATATGTACAGTACTATTTCTATTTCATAATATAATATGACTCATAAAAACTTAAATGGTTTGTGCAATATACTCAAAATACATTTAAGAGTTGTTCCCACTACCTAGACAAAAGTAATCCACTGAGTCATTCACAGTTATCAGTGTTTTGGGAACAAAGTGTTAAGATACAATCAGTTGAAAGGCAGAATGGCCAGGTAACAGGCCCTGATATCTGTAACACCAGTGAGGCAGGCTTCTGTGTCTGCTCATCTCTGTTCTTTCTCCTAGACAAACATCTCAATGATTAAAGATATTCATCCCCATGTCCTAAGGCCCTCGAATGTGTAAGAGTTTAACTCAGACAGACCAAGTTAGAAAAATTACCTAAGAATGTCATCTCCTGACGATTCCTGATTCTAAGCAGTAACTCTCAATGTGTTGGGCATTTGGAGCTCTCAGTCTACTAGGGAGTTAGTACCCTGAGCAACACCCTTTCTCTCTTAAGTCCGACTGTCTGTTCATACTCACAGCATCCCACGGTGGTCCCTGTTCACCAGGATTGTCCCTGTAACTAGAGATGCAGAGGCAGTAGAGGGGTAAGTTTCCTACCCTGCATGTTGTTATTCAGGTTGATTCTCTTTCCTTCACATGTTTTCCCATGGCCCCACACTAAGAGTGATCCCTGAGCACAGTCAGGAGTATACCAAGAAAGGCAGAAATAACACAACCAAATCAGCAGGAACTGAGAGATAGTACAATGGTAAAGCACTTACCTTGCACACGGCTGGCCAAGGTTTGATCCCCTATATTCCATGAGGTCTCTGGTCACCTTTAACTGTAATTCTCGAATACAAAACCAGGATGAAACTCTGAGGATCACTGGGTCTATCCCCAAAACTGAAACCAAATGAACAATAAACCCAAACTAGCAATAAAAATAAAAAATGGGCTAGATGGCTGTCAAGAACTTTTTCCCTTTAATGAGAACAAGATGTCTTTTTTGTGTCCTTTCCTGGAGTATGTTAGAGACCAGGGTGCATGAAGGTGCATGGATTGTGACTTCACATCAATTTTGGCTCTGTCTCTCCTTCTTACCATGTAAGCATTTGATTAGCAATAAAATTCACAACAGGCCATGACCTAAACAGAATACGAATTATTGATCAGTAATATTTCATGAGGCAGATTCTCCCGCTTCCACGCCTGGCTGTCCTTACCGGGGCCCCTTGGAGGAGGGTGGGTTGAGTTTCTCTCCTCACCCCGAGAAGAGCCCCAGCAGCTGAAAACCTCCTGTTCCAGCCACAGCTATGCTTAAGACCACTCTCCACACTTTCGGACAAACCTCAGGCATGAAGGAACCAGCAGAGGAACCCAGGTGTGTGGGCGTAGATCTCCAAGCCTGCTCGGATTGGGACTGGGCCTTCTTCACCCTGATCCTCCATCTTCCAGCATGTAGGCATTACGCCCACCAATTGCCCCGGCGCGGTGTAATCCCATCAATGGCCAAGACCCAGAGACTATAAAACCCAGCTCCCGGAAGCAGCCGCAACATCTTATTATCTAATTCTTACT
Source organism: Sorex fumeus (assembly GCF_029834395.1). NCBI lineage: Eukaryota > Metazoa > Chordata > Mammalia > Eulipotyphla > Soricidae > Sorex > Sorex fumeus. The sequence continues at coordinate 76,709,462 of NW_026606101.1, forward strand.
CTGGAGAACCTGGCAGGATAACAAAAGTATCCTGCTCACATGACAGAGTCTGGCAAACTCCCCATGGCATATTCAGTATGCCAAAAACCAGTAATAATGATGGGTCTCATTCTCCTGACCCTGAAAGAGCCTCGAATGTGGCACTTTCTAAAATCTCAGGGTTAGAATGAAGGAGACGTTATTGGTGCCTGCTTGAAGAAATCGATGAATAACAGGATGACAGTGATACAGTGAATGTTTCATGAACACTGAGATATATGGACACCCGTGCAGTGATCGTCACACCCCAAACAGTGGATGAACCCCTCACCCCATTGTTTCCCCTTGGCCCATGATATACCTCCCTTCACGCCTCACCCCTCCCTCATGCTCTCTGCAGTGCTTCCTGTTTGTGTAAGTGTATTTAGGGTGTGATGACTGAGGCTCACTCTCAATAGCCTTCCATTCTAGGGATATATTATGGGTTTTTACTCATGACTAAAGACGTCTTGGATTACTCTGTCCTGGACCTTTAGAACAGGTCAAACGAACTTTCTAAAAGGAGGGAGAAAAATGAGGAAAACTTGTTATACATCTTACATGTAGAAAAGGGAAAAGGGAAAGCTATAAAAAAATAAACAGGAAAGTACTGATTAATACTCACTGTGCTAGACGTGCTAGAGAAGAGTGCAGTCTTCTGCCCCCGCGCCTGACTGTCCTCGCTCGCCGGGACCCCTTGGAGGGGAGCGGGTTGAGCTTTCCTCCCCGCCCTGATCAGGGCTCCGGCAGCCGAAGACCTCCAGGACCAGCCACCACCATGCTGAGACCACTCTCCCCACACATGAAGATACTGGCAGAGGGACAAAATCATGCGGGTTCTGGGGCCGAGATCTCCAAGCCTACTCGGATTTGGGCCGAGCATCCTCCACCCAGATCCTCCAAATTCCAGTAGGCAGGGGTCACACCCACAAACTGGCCCCCTGGTGCCGTGTAATCCTATCAACGGCCAAGACTCAGAGACTATAAAAACCAGCTCCCGGAACCGTGCGGCCGCATTCGCGGCAGCGTGACATTTTATTATGACATCTTATTATCTCATTCCTACTTTGGACAAACTGGCAGGTTACCAAATGTAGCCTGCCCACAGGGCAGAGTCTGGCAAACTCCCCTTGGCTTACCCAATATGCCAAATACTTGTAACAATGATGGGTCTCATTCTCCTAAAGAGCCTTGAATATAATCTCAGGGCTAGGATGAAGGAGACATTACTGGGGCCTGCTCGAGGCAATTGACAAATAACAGGATGATTTGTGATTTTGTGATTTTGTCCTAGACGTTGGAGTCCTGGGGGCTTGGTGGGGTGAATGTGGGGGACAGGTAGGACAGATCACAGGGAGGGGTTTGAGAGTTTGAGGGTGTCACTGAGAGTGGAACTGCTCTGGACCGACGGGGAAGGGTCCTAGGAAAGACGCTGGAACTGGGCATGGATGGGAGTGGGTGGGGGTGATGGGGGCTGAGTGTCTCTGTGTTGTGACAGAATATTGGCCCATGTGGGTTTCTAGCACATGGTGACCCTCTTTGCCCCTGGTGGGGGTGAGGCCTTTTTCCAGGTGGCTTCCGAGTGTTCTCTGGTGGTCGCCAGCGCCCCTGCAGCCGCTCTCTTCTCCCCCCCGCAGGAATTGGTGTCTGGGCTCCCATGACTGACCCACAGTCCCCTGTACAGTCACAGCCTCGGGGTCACCTACTCTCAGGCTGCTCTCATGCAGGCAGGTCACAGGGTTCCTAGGTCCCTGGAGATGGTGAATCAGTCCCTCCCAGAGAGTCAGAGATTGATTGCCCTGCCACAGTCCTGCACTTTCCCAAGGTCTGGTGACCAGGTCATCCAGGAGCTGCTGACCAGAGTCTGCACAGGAGACTCTCTCTCTCTCTCTTTCTATCTCTCTCTCCCCCGCCTCTCTCCCTCCTTCTCTCCCTCTCTCTTCATTTCTCCCTCTCTCTCCCTTCCTCCTTCCACCCTCTCTCCCTCCATATCTCTCTCTGTCTCTCTCTCTCCAGATTAAGCCTTCAGTGATTATATCTGGTTAATTGAGATGGGACGCCTTCCACCTGACATCCCATCCAATCTCCAACCTGTGAGCTACTTCTGTTTTATTAGTTTAACTTTTTGAGATGTCACACCAGGAAATTCAGAATTTTTAAAGGGGTAATATAGCTGAAGTAAAATTTTTAACTGGTGGCAGCTTTGGGGCCTGTGCATGACTTTATGGGCTTCCAGAATTAAAGGAAGACGACAGGAATGTAAGGAAAAAATCAATCATAAGGAGAATAAGAGATATCAGTGAAAATAACCTCTATCAAAAAAAGAGTCAAAACAACAAGACTTGAATGTTGTCAAAAGAAAACCTATTTTATCATTAATATGTTATGTTGTCTGATTTAATGTACTAAATGTAGTATCTCTGGGAGATATCTCTAAAAGGTGAAAATATAGTTATAATATAACCCATGTATTCAATCTAGTTCACCCAAAAGTAAAAATATCAAATTAAGTATTTATTAAAAAACATACAGTGAAGCACTAGATATACTGGAGAACACAAAATCAAACAAACAAACAAGAACAAACAAACAAAAAAAACGGATCCTAATGCTTGATGACAGTTCCATGAATAAGTTGTGGGGTATATACACAATGGGATATTAGGCAGTTATAAGAAAAAATATATTAGCACCATGGATGGAACTAGGAAATAACAGATTAAGTGGAGTTTGTAGAGGGAGAAGGAAAAATTCAGACAATCTCATTCATCAGTGGCAAATAGAGAACAGAGCGCCAGGATGGACGGAACCAATGATAACGGCCGCTGCATCCTAACCACTCTCTGGGGTTCCCAAGAGCAGTCGGTTTGGGGCTCAGATCACTGGGAAGAAAAGGCCGAGCACGGGGACCACAGCAGAGTGTGGGGCTCTGTGGGGATTTGATGCTGGGAGAAGTGCAGGGAGTTTTTGACTCATCAGCATCAACACTCAGACTATGGTCATCGTGTTCCCTCAGTGACAATAAAGAAGGTAACGGGATAAATATCTCCTTTATGTGAAAAGGAATGATCTTGATTGAAGAAAAATCGACCTCACTGACCTAGCAGGACATCACAGTCTTTAGTGGACTCTGAGAGAGGAAGAGGAATGAGCAAATATGTAGTAGGAGAGAAAGTAACGACTGAAATATATAAACATGAAATATTAAATTTTGTTTTCATATATTTCAACAAAACAGTAAAGTTCGGACCCCCTTAAAAGCTCGTGCCCATGCCCTCCTGACCCAGGGCAAAGCCCTGGAGTCCTGGGAGAAGAGCGGCCTCTGGTGGTCGGATGAAAACCCTGCAACTCCCCTGTCTCCCTCAGCTGGTTTGTGTCTGGGCTCACAGGCATTTGCCCTCACTGTGTCTCTTGCACAATAATACACGACTGTGTCCTCAGTTACTGAGTTACTCAGTTTTAGGTAAACTTGGTTCTTGGAGGTGTCCCTGGAGATGCTGAGTCGGGACTGAAGACTTGGGTTATAGTCTGTGCTTCCACCAGCCCATATAGTACCAATCCAATCCAGCCCCTTTCCAGGGGCCTGTTGGACCCAGTGTACACCATAGTTGGTTAGAGAGAATCCAGAGACAGAGCAGGTGAGGGACAACGTCTGCGATGGCATCACCAGGTTTGGTCCCGACTCCTGCAGCTGAACCTGGAACAGGACACCTGGGGACAGAGACCCACAAAGAGTCACGGGCTCAGAGGTCCCATGCCCACCTTGCAGCCTGTGTCCAAGGGATACTCACATGCGGGAGCTGCCACTAGAAAGAGGAGGAACCAGCGCTGATGCACGTTCCTGCCCACGAGGTCCATGATCTCAAACACCGTGTCAGGGAGAGGAAGCCCGAATTGGAGTGAGTGTGAAAGTGGTTTTAACCCTGGGTCCCGAGTGCAGATTTGCATGTGGGAGCCTCTGTAGGAAAAGGAGGGCACCCGAGGGAGGCTGGTGTTTGGGGTCCCTGGAGGGAGGTGCTGACTGTGGCTCACAGCACTCGGGCCTGTCCCTGGGGCCTGTGGGAGCCGGGCCTCTTCCTCGAGCACAGGAAACGAGCTGAGGAGCTCTCAGGAAAGAGGAATTGCTGAGGGGGAAACGGCAGCTGGGGAGGAGAGTCCCTGTGTCTCAGGTTCCTGATGACCAAATCTGGTCCCGCCAGGGCATCTACCCTGTAGATTAGCCTCTGCCCCTCCGTGTCTCTTTGTGGTCGCTCCTGTTGTCCCACTGTGAGTGCAAATCCTGGGGCCTAACAGACCGTATCATTGTGCCTGTTAATTCTGACTTGGCCTGCTCCAATCCATGTTAATCAAATTTCACAGTGTGTTTTATTAATTTTCTTAAATAAAAATCCTTTTTCCTTGATCAGCTTCACTCTGAAATATTCAAGGCATTATTAGGATGGATTTATTCTTTCTCACTGGTCTATTTAGGGACACAGAAGATGCCTCGCCTAGGGACCTTGCTGTTGTGGTTGGCCTGGTCAGGAGCACCTTAACCCGCTCTGTCCTTTATATAACTCAGCGCCCAGAAGATGACCGTGATCCTCAGGACCCTGTTATTGGGGATCCTAACTGAGGAAATTCAGTCCGATCAATTGCCTGAAAACAGCTCGTTTAGAGTCCTCAGCACACAAATTATTGGGCCTGGAACCTGCTCTTAGTGCTCAGACTCACACATTTTATAAGGGTACTAGTGTGCTATCCCTCAACTATTCCAGGCATGGCCCTTCATCCCCTCCCAAATGCTTGGAACCTGTACACAGGCTGTGTCACATACATGTATCCCTTAATTCCATGAAGCACCAGAGAATTGAGTTCAATCTAAGGGGCCAGAAAATATTCTTTGAAATTTGATGTTTAAAAAGTCACATTAAGGATCAAAAATAATCTACATACTCAGCAGGTTCTACAAAATTCTTCCAAGATAGAAACAGAGACACACAAACACCAACTCAGGCAATGTGAGGATTGAGAGGGATGATGTCACACCTCAGGGACCAGGTGACTATAGGATTCACAAACACTCTTGTATATAAGCACATGACCCTGTGTCTGTCCTCAGGTGTCCTGTCCTAGAGTTACTGCAGGGCCGAGACAGTGAATCCTCACAGACCTGACCCACATATGCTGTCTCTGCACTCTCCACAGTCAGCAGTTTCCAGGGGAGCTGGGCACCCAGACCTCAGGGAGGACAATGGACTGCCTGGGGAATGTTAGGAACATTTCCTGAGTCTGCTGCAACACGACCAATAGGACACTTGCTTAAACTTAGGAAAGCTTATTTTCACAAACCAATATGAACTGTAGATTAACAAGTTTTGTTTAATTTTAATCGTATTATATTAGACATACTTCATTTCCTTAGCCTTCTTGACTTATGTTGTTTCTGTTTCACTCCTTCAGATGTAGAATAAATAAATTATTCTAGTTGTATAATTAGTAATATATTAGAAACAGTGAAAGAAATAAATTAGAAAGGAAAGAAACCAGGAACATTCATTTTTATTTTATTATTGTTAGACAAGCCCAACGTTACAGAAACTTTAAAATTTTGTTTTTCACAGCAACTTGGGCAGGATAAAATGAATTGGAGCGTTTTTGCACACGTTAGTTTTCCCGCACCACTAGCTTGATACCTGAGCACTATAGGGAGAACCAGGACACAGAAAGGAAGTCAACACAGAGGACTCCCAGGTATGAGCCCAAAATTAAAGAAAACACAGATTGCCCATATTTGAATAGTACAGTTTCTCATAATGATTATGTATCCATTAGTTTTATTCTAAACTAGCCATTTGCAATCATGACTGATAGTGTTGTTTCTAATCAGAAATATTCCTTCAACATTACTCTTTATTATTGATATCAAACCTTTAAAACTCAGTTCCCTAAGTGAAGAATTAATGGTGCATTTGTGATTTTAAAGAAGTGACTTTGTAAGTTTCCCAGAACAAGAATGTTGCTTCAGGGGGTTCAGCATGTGAGGGGAGAGAGGAAAGTAGATTCTAATTCACAGTAATTTCTCTATCTCGGCAGGACAGACCGCAAATTGAGATTGATGCACAATGAGAAATTCAGTAAGAGTCACATCTGCAATAGTCTCCACATGGGGCCTCAGCATAAGGAGGGTCCCTGGGCTCTGGGGTGTGGTATATCTGGGGGTACTGAGAGAGTGGGGGCTCAGGGAGAGCATCGATGCTCTGGGTCCTGCCTCTTGTCTCACTGTGAAGGGGTCAGCTCTGCCCGTGTCACAGCACCTGGTCTATCCTCCTCAAGGGCCGAAGAGTGGAGAGGGAATGGGAAAACCTGAATTTCCATTTGTGAGTGGATGAGGCATGGGAGGCCAGCCCATCCCAGATGGGTGACAAAGTAGAGACTACCTGCGTACAGGTAAGAGGGCACATTGTGTCTGTGTGTGCGTGTGTGTGTGTGTGTGTGTGTGAGAGAGAGAGAGAGAGAGAGAGAGAGAGAGAGAGAGAGCGAGCAGAAGGAAGTTGCCAGAACACAGCTGAGTGGACACCAGGATTTCACTTTCTGATAAAGTGACCCTTACCATGAGACCATGATAAAATCTGTAGGGTCAGAGGTCAATTTTGACAAGAGAATCATGTGCCCCTCAAGCCCCAGAGAAATCATGGTTCCACTAGTGAAAACTTAGATGAGAAAGAGTGAGGGAAACTCCTTCCCACCCACAGAGGGGATGGAGGACTCAGAGCCAAAACCCACAGAACAAGGTGCCCTTGGAGTCATCTGAGAGCTGAGGGGCATGCCAGGTCTCATCTCCACAGAAGCATGATTCATCTGGTCATGAGCAAAGTTTCCCCAAGGGAGAGTCCTCAGAGCCTCCTGGGGGACTGCAGCCCTAAAGCTCACCCTGCTTCCTCCTGCAGGTGGTTTGTGTCTGGGCCCCCATGGCCTTCCCCTCACTGTGTCTCTCGCACAGTAGTACAGGGCCGTGTCCTCCCTCAGGCGGCTCATTTGCAGAGAGAGCGTGTTCTTGCTGTTGTCTCTGGAGATGGTGAATTGGCCCTTCACAGAGTCCGCATAGTATGTACTACCAGCAGTACTAATGTATGAGACCCATTCTAGGCCCTTCCCTGGAGCCTGGCGGACCCAGCTCATATAATTGCTGCCAACATTGAATCCAGAGGCTGCACAGGAGAGTGTCAGAGACCCGCTGGGCTGCACCAAGTCTCCCCCAGACTCAACCAGCTGCACCTTACACTGGACCCCTGCAAACACAAAGACATCCTGGTCAGAAAACTCTCCTTACACAGAGGATCTGCCTCTCCCATCTCTCCCATGCTCTGTGTCTCTGTCACCCGTGAATTACCTCCTAACACAGCCACCAGGAGAAGCCAGCTCAGTCCACACACCATGTTGGTTCTGTGTGAATCAGGATGGAGTCCCTGGGAACTCCTGAACTCACTCCTCTCCTGGAGCTGAGACTTGCCTGGCCTGTTTTCATCATAGCTTGGAGAGGATCATTTGCATATCCTCCTCCTACATTAAACATTCTGTTTGAACCTAAAGAGTAAGAGAAGGACTCCAGAATAAGTGTCAGGTTCTGGGGGTGACTTGTGACCTGGAAATGATTCTGTCATGCAATTATTATATGACATCAAATTTAAGTTGAGATATTTTGTCCTTATTTTTGATGACTATCATGTAATATCTACAGTCATACTTCTCTTTTATGCACCATTTGTAACTTAAAAGCTTAAATACTTATATCATATTCTCATAACACATTGTAAGAGTTGGTCCCATTATTGAGACAAAAATAATCCACCGAATGACACCAAGTTACAAATGAGTTGGGAACCCAGAATTGCAACAGAATCAAGAGTAAGGCAGAATGGCCAGATAGCATAGCCCTGATATCTGGGAAACCTGAGGCAGGATCCTGTGTCTCCTCTGATGTTTCTCCCAGAGGAAACATCTCTACATAATAATCAGTGTCAATTACATTGACAACTTTACAACTCCTTCCGTTTGACCATCTTGAAATATATAATGAAAATTGTTTACATTTTCCCCTTTTAATAATCAAAGAAACTCCAATTCTAACCCTCTTTTACAATGCTGTAACTGATTTCATTTAAGCTATGATTCATTTGAAATATTCTTAGTATCTCTGTCTGTATGTATATATCTTTCTTTCATTGTATGAATCCGGTTTTGCTTCCCAAAGTGTCTTGAGCTTACCTTAATCAAGGTTTTTGCACTGTTCTCTTCAAATACATATTCACCTGAGACTCTATGATATGTTTTCATGACCCAGTTTTAGCAAGAAAGCTTTGAACTCATATTAATGAAATTTATCTCCCTGGACATCTGGGCATCCTCTGGAGTCGACCACCTCCGTGGTTCCCTCCATTCCCCAGGTCTTGTCTGCTCATCCTCCCTTCAGCAAGAAGTCTTGAGTCAGCTCTTCAGGATCACCTCAGCCTGTGGACTCCCCTCCTCTGAGCCTGCTCATCCCTTTCTGGTGTTTAACCACAAATCACTGGACACACATGCAGTGTTAGGGGTTGATTCAGACTTTCAAGGATGCATAACTTTTACAGCAAGGAGTTTGTTCTTTTGTGATGTGACTGATGTTTGAAGCATTAGCCTCAGTGTCTCAGCCAAGGGCACTGGCATTCCTGCCTCAATGGCCCTCATCTCTCACCTGACAGTCTCCTAATCTGACTCACAAAGCTCTGAAATGGCTGTGCTAGCCAGTCCCTCTGCACTACGCACATGGACATTGAAAACAGGGACATTGAGGATGCACAGCATCAAAGAGGTCAAAAGTTCGGCCCAAATGGACCCCCACTTTTATTGCTTGAGGAAAATCTGAATGAAGAGGGTATAAACCATGTGTCTTAACTCACGATCATGATCACGACCATCCTGCTGTTCGTCGATTGCCTCGAGCAGGCCCCAGAAAAGTCTCCTTTCTAGCCCAGAGAATTTTTTTAAAAAGTGCCATATTCAAGGCTCTTTCAGAGTTAGAAGAATGAGACCCATTATTGTTACTGGTATTTGGCATATTGGATACACCACGGGGAGTTTGCCAGACTCTGCCGTGTGGGCAGGTTACATTTGGTAGCCTGCCAGTTTGTCCAAGGTAAGAATGAGATAATAAGATGTCGCTTCCGGGAGCTGGGTTTTATAGTCTCTGGGTCTTGGCCGTTGATGGGATTACACAGCGCCAGGGGGGCCAGTTGGTGGGTGTGACCCTGCCTACTGGAATATGGAGAATCTGGGTGTAGGATGCTCAGCCCTGATCCGAGCAGGCTGTGTCTCAACTCAGCCATGTTAACAGCTCAACACGCTGGGCACAATCACAAAGACAAAGTCACTTTTACTGTTGGGTGCAAATAAGTTCTAGAGAGTCTGTGAATTCCCAGCTATGAAACTGAACAATGAGGCCCTTTGAACATCTCACAGGACACTCAACTCCTGTCTGCACTATGTATGCTGCACAACTCTCAGCCTTCCTGAGCAAACACAACCCAGTGACATGGTTCCTCATTTCACAAGTTTACAGCAAAACAGAACTAACCTGACTCAAGAATCCCACAGCCTTCCCAGGAGGTACTCCATGTTTAATTATTTCAGGCTCAGTTTCAAGATGAGCCTTGAGTACCTGTATGTGTCTCCCAGAAACACAAAATACATAATCGTGTTGTGATGTCTCTGTGATCCTTTCAATGCAACACTAAGTGTTGTAGGAAGAGGTGCACAAGCCCCAATGTTGACTCTTTTTGCTTCTCTGTTCAGCCATAGAGTCCATTATTTACCTCCTTAATTTCTGTTTTAAGGACATTTTTATAATTATCTCCTTCAATCACTATAGATATTTGAAACTATCACTGTTGTTTTCAGTTCAGTGATCATTGAGTGGATTAGTGCTTTTAGGTGATTCTCAGAAAGCATTGGATATTCTGATATACTTGAGATCTTTCCCAGACCTTTGTCTCTATTTATTAAAGCCATTATAGTTCTTTTCTCTTTCACTATTCCGGGTGCTTTTGAAACCCCTTGTGTAACTCTAAGTGGTTTGTGTGGAGATTTGGTGATTGTGCTCACACTGGTAGGCTACTGCTGTGATGGAGTCATTTATGAAAGCCATTGTTTTTTAAATTTTATTTTATTTTTACAAAATTGTTTATAGTTATTCATTATATTCAATATTACAACACGAATCCCACCACTATTAAAACTTCCTAACACCATTATTTTCTATTTTCCCAACCACCACAGAAGCCTCCCTGAAGAGCAAGACTGAATTTATTTATTTTGTATTACTTGTTAAGATTAATTCACCAAGAATGATAAAGATTTTCTTAGAGGAAAGTGTGTGAAGATTGTTCTGTCCCACCCTGGAGCTAATAAGCTCTCATATACAAGATTACTAATCTGTGTTACAGGTTAAGCCTTGTGTTTTATTATTTTCTTCAGTGAGATGGGTTGCTTTTTACTTTACATCCCATCCAATGTGGCGTGCTAATCCTAGTATATCATGATGCAGAGTAGATGTCACACCAGGAATTTTAAAATGTTTGTGGGGTGATACAACTCAGGTTAAATTTTAAACTGACTGGTGACTTTGGAGTTTAGAAGCATCTCTAGAGCTCGGTGATCCCTTTTGAGATTTCTTTATGTTAGATCATTTATTGTCCATCGCTCATTTTGAATATCTTGGGTGCGCAACCACACACTTCTGGAATCCTAGATTGTAAATGGTTGGGTTCCAGAGACATTTCTGTAGGGCACTAATCGATTTAGGGATTCACTTGGGCGTCAATGGACCAGGGCTGTTGGTGCGCTAAGATGGCGCTCGGAGGCACATTTTGGAGGTGTCAGCCAGGCCGACAAATGGCCAGGGAGCCGGGGAGAAAGAGTCCAGTACCTATTCTGCCATGCAGCATGGAGATTTAGTCCTGGAACCCTCATACCTGGGCCTTGCTTGTGGAAGCTCTTCATCCCCCGGTTCCATCTGGAGTAGGCGGAGAGACTGTACCTGCTCCATCTGGGGTGTCCCAGTGAAATGGACTCAACATGGAACCTGGAGATGTCTCTGGCTCTGGAGTGACTTACAGGACTCACTGCTGTATCTCTGGGTTTTGATATCTTTAAAGATAACCCCCGCCTGTCCTTCGCCAACTACAAGACCAAGATGACTGCCCTCCGACGTCCTAATGGATCCATCATATCCTCCAGAACGGCAATGGAGAAGATTATCCATGACTTCTACTCAAATCTCTTCGATAGCCATGTCCACTTGCCGACATACCAAATTCCACAGGATGGATATGTCGTTCCAAACATTCTCCCTTCCAAAATCCGACGCGCCATTTCGTCGGTAAAGAAACGAACAGCACCCAGCCCAGACAAGGTCAGACCTGAACACCTGAAGAACCTGCCGTCAGTACTCATCAATACACTGGCTCGGCTCTTCACATGCTACCTGTCTGAATGCAAGGTTCCATCCAAGTGGAAAACCAGCAGGGACCGTAATACTGTTCAAGAAGGGAGACATTGATGACATTGGCAACTATTGCCTGATCTGCCTATTGGCTGTCATCTACGAGTTGTTCACTCGAGACATCCTAAATAGGATTGGCAGAACACTAGATGACGGACAACCATGCGAGTAAGCCAGGTTCCGCAAAGGATTCAGTACCATCAACCATATCCACACGGTAACCAAGCTCATGGAGGTTTCTCGGGAGTTCAAGATGCCGCTATGTTTAAAGTTCATTGATTTAAAGAAGGCCTTTGATTCTGTTGAGACGGAAGCGGTCATTGAAGCCCTAGACAATAAGGACATTCAAGGCCAATACATCAAGATCCTCCATGAGCTGTATTGCGGATTCACTACCAGGATCTCACCATTCTACAAAGAAGTAATCATTGATGTCAAGAGAGGGGTTCGGCAGGGTGATACCATTTCACCGAAACTCTTCAGTGCCACCCTCGAGAAAATCACGCGACGACTGGAATGGGAAGCATTCGGAGTGAAGATAGATGGTCGGCAACTACACCACCTCCGCTTTGCTGAAGACATTGTTTAAATAACACCAAACATCAGCCAAGCGGCACAAATGCTGGCTGACTTTGACTGTGAGCGTGGAAAGGTCGGACTACAGCTGAATCTTACGAAGACAATGTTTATGAGAAACAGCCTCATTCCTGATGTCCCATTCACTCTCAACGGAATGACCATCTCCGAATGCAGCAGCTTTGTTTACCTAGGTCGAGAAGTCAACATGACAAATGACCTGGCACCCGAGCTGCGCAGGAGGAAGAGAGCGGCTTGGAACGCCTTCAAGAACGTCAAAAAAAAAATAGCTAAGAGGATGAAGAACCTCTGGCTCCGGGCACATCTCTTTGATTCCAGTGTTCTTCCTGCATTAACATATGCCTCAGAGACATGGGCCCTATGCAAACAGGATGAGAACGCTATTCAGGTCTCCCAAAGAAGAATTGAAAGAGCTATGCTTGGAATTCCACTTTTCTCTCAAATAAGAGAAAAAATCCGGAGTTCCGACATCCATCGATGATCAAGAATCAGGGACTCTGTCTCATTTGCCAAGGTGTCAAGAATCAGATGGGCTGGTCACGTAATGAGATTTAAAGATGACCGCTGGACTAGAGCTGTTACGGACTGGATTCCACGGGATGTCAAAAAACCGCGTGGCCGCCTACCTACCAGGTGGTCAGATTTCGTCATCAAGATCATAAACGATCGGTTTGAGGCTCTTTATGTTCCCAGAGCGAACAGATGCCATTGGGCTACACTAGCACGCAACAGGGACAAATGGAGAAGTTACTGGCGCCCGCTCAAGCAAATCAATGACTAACGGGAAGTTAAGTGATTAAGTGAAACAAAGTCAGTAATAGAGTTAACAGGGTGGCACTGTCGTTGCCTTGTGGGGTTGACTGACAGTGCTTCCAGGTGTATTGGGAAGTGGGTGGCGGTTGCACAAGACAACTCTGTGAAAGCTTGGAGATTTCTGTCACAAAACCCTCATACCCGAATTTTCAGCACACAGTACCTTAGTGAGGTCCGTCCTGAGACAGTGGAGTCAGGCCGTGGATATGGCAGTGATTTTGGACTGTGCTGGGGGATCTGCCTGGGTAGGCACAGGTCGACGTGCCCCACTCCGATTTACTCCAGTCTGTTCAGCCATGTGCGGGTCTGAGATTAACTGTAGCTTTTGATCTCTTTCCAGATTTATTTACGGGCCTCTTAAATAAGACCAATAAATGAGCTTCTATAGCTGAGCCAGAGGTCTTTTGTGGGTGTAGCTCCCACATACATTACTTTTGGCTGTTTAATTTCTTGGTAAACTTGGTCCCAAGTTGTTTTGGTCCGGCCAAAGGCACAGTTGCAATTTTGGGTTGTCAGAAAGTCTGAAGGGACCATAAGGCTGATGCATTCACCGCACAGGTACAGGTTGACCTGATGGTGACACCATACCCTATGCAGTGCTTTCTGTTTGTAGAAGACTATGTAGAGTGCGATGACAGACACTCACTCTCAATAGCCTTCCAGTCTAGGGATATATTATGGTTTTTTACTCATTACTAAAGGCGTCTTGGGTTACTCTCATTCTTGGACCTTTAAAATAGATTACAAGCACTTCCTAGGAGGTGGGACAAAAATGAGAAAAAGCTGTTCTATATCTTGCATGAATATCAAGGAGAAAGCTATACAAATAATAATAATAATAATAATAATAATAAATAGGAAAGTATCGATACTCACCCTGGGAGGAGTTGGAATCCCGGGGGCCTGGTGGGGTGAGTATGAGGGACAGAGAGGACAGATCACAGGGAGGGGTTGGGAGTGTGAGGGTGTCACTGAGAGTGGAGATGCTCTGGGAGCGATGGGGAAAGGTCCAAGGAAAGATGCTGGAACTGGGCATAGATGGGAGTGAGTGGGGTGATGGGGGCTGCGTGTCTTTATGCTGTGACAGAATTTTGGCCCATGTGGGCTTCTAGAATTTGGTGACCCTCTTTGCCCCCTGGTGGGGCTGAGGCCTTTTCCTAGGTGTCTCCTGAGTGCTCTCTGGTGGTGGGCAGCGCCCCTGCAGCTCCTCCCGTGTCCCTGCAGGATTTGGTGTCTGGGTTCCATGACTGACCCACAGTCCCCTGCAGAGTCATACCCCCGCGGTCACCTGCTCTCAGGCTGCTCCCCTGCAGGCAGGTCACAGGGTTCCTGGGTCTTTGGAGATGGTGAATCAGCCCCTCAAGAGAGTCAGGTGTTGATTTCCTGCCACAGTCCTGCCCTTTTCCAGGTCATCCAGGTTATCCAGGAGCTTCTGATAGGAGTCTGGACAAAGAAATCTCTCTCTTATCCCCTTCCCTCTCCCTCTCTCCCTCTTTCTCTCCCGGTCTCTCTCTCCATTTTCCCTCTCTCTTCCACCCTCTCTCTTTCCCTCCCTCCCTCTCTCTCCCTCTCCCTCTCCCTCCTCCCCCATCTCTCTCTCCATGTTAAGCTTTCAATGATTATATTTTGTTAATTGGGATTGGACACCTTCCACATTAATCCATTTCAATCTCCAATCTGATGTAATACTCCTGTTTTATCAGAGTTGTAGTGTTTGATATGTTCCTCCAGGAAATCCAGAATTTTTAATTTTTAACTCCAGTCTTCTGCCCCCGCGCCTGGGTTTTCCTTCCCGGGGCCCCTTGGAGGGGAGTGGATTGAGCTTTCCTCCCTGCCCCAACCAGGGCTCCGGCAGCTGAAGACCGCCAGAACCAGCCACCACCATGCTGAGACCACTCTCCGCACACATGAAGGTACTGGCAGAGGGACGAAGCCACGCGGGTTCCGAGGCCGAGACCTCCAAGCCTACTCGGATTGGAGTCGAGCATCTTCCACCCAGATCCTCCAAATTCCAGTAGGCGGGGGTCACACCCACCACCTGGCCCCCTGGCGCCGTGTAATCCCATCAGCGGCCAAGACTCAGAGACTATAAAATCCAGATCCCGGACGAGAATGGTGCAGTCTTCTGCCCCCACGCCTGGGTGTTCCTTCCCGGGGCCCCTTGGAGGGGAGCGGGTTGAGCTTTCCTCCCCGCCCCAACCAGGGCTTCGGCAGCCGAAGACCGCCAGGACCAGCCACCACCATGCTGAGACCACTCTCCGCACACATGAAGTTGATACGGTGGAAGAAGATCTCTCACTGAGCAAGAGAATGAGAGTTAAGCAGTCAAGGAAAATACAAGGAACAGAGAAACAGAGAGCATTGACGTTTGAGGACTGACAATCCAAAATATCCAGAGGATTCCACAGATATCTCCAGCATCCTCCACCCAGATCCTCCAAATTCCAGTAGACGGGGGTCACACCCACCAACTGGCCCCCTGGCGCCGTGTAATCCCATCAGCGGCCAAGACTCAGAGACTATAAAAACCAGCTCCCGGAAGAAGAACAGTGCAGTCTCCTGCCACCGCGCCTGACTGTCCTCGCCACCAGGGCTCCTTGGAGGGGAGCGGGTTGAGCTTTCCTCCTCGCCCCGACCAGAGCTACGGCAGTGAAAGACCTCCAGGACCAGCCACCACCATGCTGAGAGCACTCTCCGCACACATGAAGGTACTGGCAGAGGGACAAAGCCACGCGGGTTCCGGGGCCGAGACCTCCAAGCCTACTCAGATTTGGGCCGAGCATCCTCCACCCAGATCCTCCAAATTCCAGTAGGCGGGGGTCACACCTACTAACTGGCCCCCTGGCGCCGTGTAATCCCATCAGCGGCCAAGACTCAGCGACTATAAAAACCAACTCTTATTATGACATCTTATTATCTCATTTCTACTTTGGACAAACTGGCAGGCTACCAAATGTAGCCTGCCCACACGGCAGAGTCTGGCAAACTCCCTGTGGCGTACCCAATATGCCAAATACCAGTAACAATGATGGGTCTCATTCTCCTAAAGAGCCTTGAATATAATCTCAGGGCTAGGATGAAGGAGACGTTACTGGGGCCTGCTCGAGGCAATCGACGATTAACAGGATGATTTGTGATTTTGTGAACTCCAGGTAATATAGCTGGAGTTAAATTTTTAACTGATTGGCAGCTTTGAGGCCTGTGTGTGACTGCCTAGGCTTCCTTAAGTACACGAAAATGGTGGAACTGTAAGGAAAATATAAATCAGAAGAATAATGAGAGACATCAGTGAGAAAAACCTGTATTAAAAAAAAAGGCTTAAAGCAACAAGAGTTGGGATGTGATCAAAATAAAACCTGTTTCATCATTTATGGTATGCTGTCTGATATAATGTCTACAAAAAACACTAGGAGATTTCCCTAAATAGTGAAAATAGTTTCCATATAACCCAGTAATTTCATCTAGAAACTGTCACCTAAAGGTGAAAACAATAAAGTAAGAAGTTATGAGGAAACATACAGTGCCATATCTGATATAATGACCAGGAAATGGAAATAATACTAACGCTTAATGAGAGTTTCATGGACAAGTTGGGCTATATACACAATTTGTACTAAGCAGCTAGAAGAAAAGACAATATCACTGTTCACGCAACATGGTTGGAACTGAAAATATCAGATTAAATGAAGTAAATCCCCAGGATAAGGATAAATTCAGAGGATCTCATTCATCTGTAGTACACAGAAAACAAAGCATCAGGATGGACACGATCCAATGATCACGGCCCCTTCATCCTAACCACACTCTGGAGTTCCTAAGAGGAGTCAGGTGGGGGCTCAGATCACTGGGAAGCAGAGGTCGAGCACAGGGGTCACAGCAGAGTGTGGGTGTCTGTGGGAAATTGGTGCTGGGAGAAGCGCAGGGAGTTTGGGACCCAAGCATTAACACTCAAACTATTGTCATCGTATTTCCTCACTGACAATGAAAAATAGAACAGTGCTAAGGACCTTAATATCTGTCAGGGAAAAATATCTTTGTAGAAAGAAAAATAAGACATACCTAGCAAAAAGAAGCACAACAGAACCTTTCTACTAGATTCTTGGAAAGAGCAATAAATTCAGAGTGGTAGAGGGAGTATTATCTTTACTCTTTCATTTTTAAATGGAATCGCTGTGAGATAGACCCTTACAAAGCTGTTTATGATTAGGTGTGAGTCATACAGTGTTCCAAAACCCATCCATCCATCAGTGTACATTTTCCAGCACCAGTGTCCCCAGGTTCCCTCCCATCATACCTAACCTCCCAATGCCAGCCTTCCTCTATAGCAGGTGCTTTTCATCTATCTATCTATCTATCTATCTATCTATCTATCTATCTATCTATCTATCTCTGTCACTCATTCTCTTCCTCTCTTCCTTTGGGGCCTTTTGGTTTGCAATATAGATGCTGGAAGGTTATCACGAATATCCCTTTACCTACTTTTAACACTCACTACTTGTCCAACATGATCATTTCCACCTATTATTGTCATACTATTCCTTCTCTGTCTTACCTATTCTCCACCCCACATACACCTGGGATTGATTCCAAACTTTGACCAGTCCTCCTAGCCCCTGTTTTCCCTGACTGGGGATATTAGTTTTCTATTATGCATTTACAAAATTGATGAACAACGAGAGGATAGTTTGTTTAATATAAGATATATGGCATATTCCGTATCATATATACTATATTTATAGCATATATAATGTAATGTACAATATATGGTATATTGTATACTATATATTGTATAATACACTGTATATCATATCATATATTATATTGTATATTGCATATTTGATTCACAGTATATATGTATTTTCTAGTCTATATTATGTTTTTGTAGTATATATTATATGCTATATATTATATAATATATAAAGTAAATATTACAGCGGTAGGGCATTTGCCTTTCACATAGCTAGCCCGGCTGTGCCAGGATCGATTCCTCCACCCCTCTCGGAGAGTCTGGCAAGGTACTGAGAGTATCTCACCCGCACGGCAAAGCCTGGCAAGCTACCCGTGACGTATTCAATATGCCAAATACAGTAACAACAAGTCTCAAAATGGAGACATTACTGGGCCCACTCGACCAAATCGATGAACAACGGGAGGACAGTGTGACAGTGTGATTATATGCCACAAATGAATGTGGTCATTCTATACTGTCTCTCTCCTTCTGACTCATTTCATTCAGCATGATACTCTCCAAGTACATCCATTTTTAGGCAAACATCATGAATTCATTTTCCCTAACAACTGAGTAGTAGTCCATGCACAATAGTTTCTTTATCCATTTGCATGTTCTCAGGGATTCAGGTTCCTGGGGGTGCTCACCTGTGAGGAGAAACAGGGCATGGGCTTCCCCTGAGGGCCCTGGTCCCCTCAGGCCAGGACAAGAGACCATCACTGAGAGCCATTCTCAGTGGGAGAAAATCAAAAAGGCTGGTGCCAGGTGCGGGTTTGTGTCGGAGGTTCATGGGGAGGGGTCTCTGGGAGTAGGTCGAGGGTTATACTTTTTATAACATGTTCTCAGAGAACACATTTTTCTATTTAACCCAGTATATCCTCTATGATAGCTAGTGACTTCTGTCCCCATGTCCTGCCGAGTGCCACGTGTATTATGCTGAGAAGTGAAAATGAAGGTCAGCACCGATTTTCATGTAGTAATCTAGCACTGTTTTCCCGTTGTTCATTAATTTGCTGAAGTGGGCACCAGTAATGTCTCCATTGTGAGACTTGTTACTGTTTTTGACATATCGAGTACGCCACGGGTAGCTTGCCAAGCTTTGCTGTGCAGGCAGGATACTCTTCATAGCTTACCGGGCTCTCCGAGAGGGACGGAGGAATGGAACCCAGATTGGCCACGTGCACAGCAAACTCCCTACCTGCTGTGCTATTGCTCCAGCCCGATGTCCATGTGTTTACATTTAATAAATAACAGGTCTATTTTCCAAAAACAATATAGAATAATCAAGAATTTTCCTGGGGCTGGAGCTATGGTCCCAAACCTGCAATGGTCCCAGCACACACCGACATATGTTAGCTCCTGTGGTAACTGTGAAACAAAAGGAGCTCAGCCATACATGAAACAGGAGTCAATGATTGTTTTAGAGTAAACAGTCCAACCGCCTACAAAGTCCCTAGCACTTACTTACAAGGGATTGTTCCACTGGCTCTGAGAAGCACCAGTGTAAACTCCAACAAGAATACATGAGTACTACAGGTATTCTAGAGAGAAGCAATCTTTCTCTTGACTGTTGCTGAAGGACAGAAAAAGATCCTGAGCCTTTCCCTCAGATGAAGCCTGACCCTGTGAGCCCCATTCTGTGTCTCAGATCCTGACTCTCTGAGGAGGATCAGCGTCCCTGTCATCTCCTTACCTGGCACAGCTGCCTCCCCCTCAGGTTTCTGACACACTCAGGATGTGGTTGTCACACTGTGTCTCTCGCACAGTAATACACGGCAGTGTCCTCAGTGCTCAGCTTACTCAGTTCCATGTAGGCTTGTTCATGGACTCGTCTAGAATGAAGGTGATTCTGCCCTCAAACTTTGTGTGTACATTGTGTCGCCACTATCAGGGTCTATCCTTCCCATCCACACAAGCCCTTGTCCTGGGGCCTGCCGCACACAGTGCATCCAGTTGTCAGTGAAGGTATACATGGACACCGTGCAGGAGATCTTCACTGATGTCTCAGCTTTTCTCTCCTCAGCCCCTGACTGAACCAGCTGCACCTGTTAGTGTACACCTGTGCACAGCAACCAGGACTGGGTGGACTCCCCAATTCCCTGGATGCCTACTTAATCCAGGAACTGGGACCATTACTGCTGCCATCGTGAGCATGAAGTGTTCCATGTCCAGTCCATTGTGAGTCCTCTTAGATCTACTTGAGGGAAAGATTTGTTAGTTGTGAGGTGTCCTCTGGTACAAATGTGCCTGTATTTTATTCAATTGACTTCAAATGATTTGCATATTTATTAGCCAAAAATTTATGTCTGTCTCTTGGGTCAAGTCAAGAAGTAGGAACTGGCCTCTCAGGGCTTCAGGCTGAAGGGTCTTGTTATATGAGGGCAGGAGACCAGACCCTGTCCTTGAACACTGTGCAGGCAGACTGTCTTCCACTGAGAAATAAGGCTCACAGAATGTGCTGCTCACAGACTTTCAAACTTGTATCTGATTTCTTGCTTTCATATTTCTATAAACACTAGAAACCATATTATTTAAATTGCCATGAATTAATTGCAGACCCTCCAATGGAAGAAAATCTTTGAAAACAAGTCGGCAGACCATGCACAAAGCCCTTTCCTGGATGCCTAATTCAGTTGTGTATCTTTGAAAACAGGAAATCCGGGAACATGAGATAAAACCCTTCTAGCCTGGCTGCCAGAGGCTTAACTGGCAGAAGCTTAGTAAATCCACAGACGAGAACTTGGCATCCAATGGTGAGATACGACATGTTCCACGCATTTTATTCTATATGCACGCGAGGAAGGATGGGATGATGTGTTCGCAGGCTCTCTGGGCGGCTCTCTCTCACTGCCTGCATTAGGTGCTCTCGAACTGCTGTGTATGTATGGGATCGGGATGGCTATTGGCATTGGGCAGGTGAAGGGAAAAACGAGGACCAAGCTGGTTGCTGATTAGTTACCCTTTATTCAATCTCTCATCTCTCCCATATCACACACCCTACTTTGCTAGCTCCTCATTGCTAGATCCCAGATGCCCTGACTCTGACTGTTTCTCACTCCAACGACTCCCTGACTCTTTTTTTTGCCTCCCAGACTCTCTTACAGTCTTAGTATATATAGCAATCACGTAGGGTGTGATACAAAGGTGGAATTAAACATTAAAATATCAACAAAAAGAGGTTAATCCAGGAGATTAATTTAAGGATAAAATCTCATCTAAGGAGATTACTCCAGATTACTAGATCTGCTTAAGTGTGGGATCCCATCCAGGATGTGTGCTTTCTTCTTTCCTCAGCTATTAATCCACCTAATTAGTTGTAGTAAATCCACTTCTAATATTTCTAGCAATGTCATTCTGTATGAGCCCAGTATGAAATATATAAAACTTAAAGTTTAGTTTTTCCTGTGGACGTCTCACTATATATTCCAGATCACAGTCCTCGGGCCAGGTTAGTCTTCCTAACCACAGCAGGGTCCTAAGGGACCATGACAGCATTTTTCCATGACCATGTTCTCAACTTATAGTTGAGTATTGTGGCGCTTTGGCCTGACCCTTTTCTATGCCAGGGTAGCTCACAGCTTGCCCTGGGTCCATTCAGTCCCTCGTTGGGACACTGCTTTTGGGGTGCTAGGAACTAAGGACAACTGAGTCAAGAAATCAGATGCCGAGGAGCAAATATTATTAGAATTCGATTAACTCTCAAGTTACAAAAGCATATTAATAACTGTCTTTCTGTGTCCATACAGAAAGGACATTGCTTTAAGATAAGTTATGTAAAAGACATAACAAACAATACAAGTTCAGTGTTCTTAGAAGGCTCTGATCTTACAAGCTAACAGAACCAGACTAGGGAAAAGATGATTAGCTGGCTGGGGAGGAGGGCACAGAGAAGAGTTTACAGATAAACAAAGAATGGGAGTGACTTGGGAGCACTGTGATGGGTATAAGCCAACAAACCTAAATTCCCTACAGCAAGGCTCAAAAAACAAACCCAATGTTATCCCACAGGGAAAATTATTTTGATTGTTCTATTATCTTATTTAGTGGTGAAATCAATATAAAATAAATTATTGTGAACCTACAATGGGGGCAGGCTGAAACATGTTTAGAAAATGGAGAATATGATGAAGGGAAGATGACAGTGATGGGGGGGGGTTTGTCTAGACATTGAATGCCTGTAACAAATCACCAGGAACGACCTTGTAAAACACGTGCTTAAATAAATGTGTGTGGGGTAGACCCTTCACCCTCTTTTCCAGGGCTTCATCCTGGATTGGTAGGCCTGAGTGCCCCTTGCTACCCAGAACTGCCCTGCAGGTAAGCTCCTTTCTGGGATCCCAGCACTATCACCCTCACTATTCCTGTTCCTATAAAATGCTGTCAGCCAATGAGAGTTGTGTAGCACAGTGACCTGACTTCAGGTGCTCCTTCAGATACTGCCTTTCTTTAAATCAGAGTGTGTGTAACATTGGTGCCACGGTGTAGGCATCACGGTGTTGGTGTGTGCCTAGCCTACCACTCCGACATCCCCAGACATTTCACCACTTCCCCTATGCCACCTGAAATCTCTCTCTGAATTTAACCCCTAGCATTTACTACTTGATAATATCTGTTTTTAATGCTAGTTCAAAGATATGTTATTGTATAGTACTTTCTAGCCCCTATTTTTAATCGTTATATATCACAGACATGCGAGTTCATACATTTTCAGCATTCTCACTGATTTAGGTGCCCAAATTGATACTCTCCAGATGCCTCTGTGTTGCAATGAACTCCAAGATATGATCTTTTCTTGTAGCTCTGTAATTTTGCTTTTATTGTTCTTGGGACTTCTTTCCATCTTTTCTCTATAGTATTTGATCCTGTATCACTTGATCACTTGATTTCCCGTTAATTATCGATTTGCCCTGGCGGGCACCAGCAATGTCTCCATTTGTCCCTGTCTCGTGCTAGTGGCATCTGCTCTTTCTAGGAACACAAATTGCCTCATACTAATCATTCAGTGTGTTGATGAAGAAATCTGACCATCTCGTATGTGGGCAGCCACGTGGTCTTTGACGTCCCGTGGAATCCAGTCGGTAACAGCTCTAGTCCAGCAGTTGTTTCCAAATCTCATACTTGTCCAGCCCATCTGATTTTCGACTTATTGGCAAACGAGACAGAATCCCTGATTCTTGAACGTCATCGTCGACAGAACTCCAGATTATTTTTCTCATTTGAGTGAAGCATAATACTCCAAGCATAGCTCTTTAAATTCCTCTTTGGGAGACCCGAATAGCGTTCTCATCCTGTTTGCATAGAGCCCAGGTCTCTGAGGCGTATGTTAATGCAAGAAGAACAGTGGAATCGAACAGCTGTGCCCAGAGCCAGAGGTTCTTCATCCTCTTAGCTAATTCTTTGAAGGCGTTCCAAGCTCCTCTCTTCTTCCTGTGCAATTCAGGTGCCAGGTCATTCGTTATGTTCACTTCTCGACCTAGGTACACATAACTGTTGCATTTGTAGATGGTCGTTCCATTGAAAGCAAATGGAATGTCAGGAACAAGACTGTTTCTCATAAACATTATTTTCGTGAGATTCAGTTGTAGTCTGACCTTTCCACACTGACAGTCGAAGTCAGCCAGCATTTGTGTTGCTTGGCTAATGTTTGGTGTTTTTAGAACAATGTCATCAGCAAACGGGAGGTTGTGTAGTTGCCATCCATCTATCTTCACTCCCATTCCTTCCCATTCCAGTCGTTGCATGACGTTTTTGAGGGTGGCACTGAAGAGTTTTGGTGAAATGGTATCACCCTGCTGAATGCCTCTCTTGACTTGGAGGACCACTTCTTTGTAGAATCGTGAGATCCTGGCAGTGAATCCGTAATACAGCTCACAGAGGGTTCTGATGTACTGAGTTTAAATGCCCTGATTGGCTAAGGCTTCGATGGCCACTTCAGTCTCAATAGAATCAAAGCCTTTCTTTAAATGAACCTCTATATATGCTTCAAATTTTCAGCCATCCATCTGTTACTAAATATTTGTGCTTTTTCATACTGTAGATATTGTAGTATGCTACTAAAGTAGATATAAATATATACTTTTCATTTTTTGTCATGCTGTGGTTTACAATGTTTAGGTGCCCAAATTGATGCTCTCCAGGTTCCTCTGTGTTGCAATGAACTCCAAGATATGATCTTTTCTTATTGCTCTGTAAGAAAACACACTCATGGACATTTCCATGAGTGCAGTATTCACAACACACCCACCTCGAGTATCAGCTTTTCTCCTTCAATGGTATAAGGATCCCGAGAGAATATTCTCTGTTCCCCACACCATGATAACTCAGTTCTGTAGATTACATATATTTTTGAATTAAGCTTTTATGATATGGTTTGATTAATTGAATCACATTGAAGTACACACCTAAAAGTTGTTCATGATTGGGTTTCAATCCTATAATATTCCAACAGCTGTCCCTTCACCATTTCCCACCACATTTCCCACCAACAATGTCACCAATTCCCTCCCACACCCCCCATAGCCCTCCTACCTGTCACTAACAGCCTCTATGCCAGGAACTTTCCTACTTTCCATCTTTTTCTCTATCTCTATCTCTCTTGGTCTCCCTTTCTTTCTTTTCCCCCTCCCTTTATGGGAATCATGGATTGCAATACAGATATTGAAAAGTTATCATGTATAACACTTCACCTACTTTCAACATTCAGGTCTTGTCCAGAGTGATTATATTTAACTATTCCTATCACACGGTCCCTTCTCTGTCCTAAATGTCCAAAGCCCCACATACAATTGTTTCGAGGTTCCCAAACATTGACCAGTTCATTTGGCCCACATTTTTCCTGGCCTTGGACATTAGTGCATTACACTGCATGAATGTACACTGGCATCAGAAGTATCCATCAAGGACCAGATGGTACAAGCACAGAAAATCAAGTGCTATGTCACTGAATTGATGGAAACGAGAAGGCACTGATCACATCGTGCTGTTTTCGACACTGGAGAAGAACTGTTCCTCAGAACACGTGACAGTAGAGGCATCGGTGGTGTCAGTGGCCTCGTGAACACAAACTTGACTATGAGCACAGACTCGTTTGAATGCCTAATAATCTGAATCACGTGCTTATGTTTTAATAGATCTGGCTCATTGACAGCAGTATTTTTCTTCATCGCCTACACACCACCATACAACTATGACGAAGAAGAAATTGAGAAGTTCTACATGGAGCTGGAGAAGTTTTATAAAGAAGACCTCACATTCTAAATTCATTGCCGGTGATTTTAATGCCAAGATAGGACCGAGAAGGTCACCTGAAGAACTTCACATTGGGACCCATGGCCTAGAATGGAATGAACATGGTGATAGACTGTTTGAGTTCATCATGTTGACCAAGATCATTCATGGTAACTTGCATTTCCAGAAGGCCGAATCTAAAATTTGGACATGGGAGTCTCCCGATGGAAAGTTCCATAAAGAAATTGACCACATCACATTTAGCTGATGGCTTTACCTGACTGATGACACTGTTGTACCAAAATTCCTAACAGGATCAGACCACCGCCTCCTTCATGTGAAATTCTACTTCACAGAGAGGTGAGAAAGGTCTGCAAAGTTTAAGAAGACAACTCCATAAAGAACACAAACTGGGAGCCAATTTGCACTATTGCAGCAATATGGGAAGATGCCATCGTTGACAACATCAAGGAGGAATATGATCAACTGTTTCAGCACCTCCATGATTATGCGAGAGAGAGAAAGCCACAAAAAGATGCCTGTCTTCAGAAACTCTTGAGATCATTCACCAATGTAGTTTGTCGTTACCTCAGGCAATCACAAGCTAATGTCCGAGCTCACAAAGCTGTGCAGAGAAGCGATAAAGGAAGACCTCAAAGAGGGAAGAGCAGCAGTGTTGGCCAATGCGGCAGATACTGAGAAAAGTATTCGCAACGCGCGCCTATTATTCGCCAACTATAAGACCAAGATAACCGCCCTCCAACGTCCTGATGGATCTACCACATTTTCCAGAGGGGCAATGGAGAAGATTATCCACGACTTCTACTCAGATCTCTTTGATAGCTATGTCCACCAGCCCACATACCAAATTCTGCTGGATGGCTATGTAGTTCCCAACATTCTCCCTTCCGAAATCCAACTCACCATTTTGTCAATAAAGAAGCATACAGCACCCTGTCCAGACAAGGTCAGACCCGAACACCTGAGTAGTCAGCTCTCAGTACTCATCTATACACTGACTCAGCTCTTCAAACAAAAACAACCTGTCTGAATGCAAGGTAACTTCCCAGTGGAAAACCAGCAGGGCCATTCTGTTGTACAAGAAGGGAGACATCCACGACATCAGCAACTATCACCCTCTCTGCCTGTTGTCCATCACCTACAAGTTGTTCACTCGAGTCATCCTGAATAGGATTGGCAGAACACTAGGCAAATGACAACTATGTGAGCAAGCTGCGTTTAGGAAAGGATTCAGCATGATCGACCATATCCACACATTAACCAAGCTCATTGAGTTCTCTTGAGAGTTCAAGATGCCGCTCTGTCTAACGTTCATTGATTTAAAGAAGGACTTTGATTATGTTGAGACTGAAGTTATTATCATGGCCTAGCAAAACAGGGCATTCAAACTCAGTACATCAGGATCCTCTGTGAGTTGTATTACAGATTCACCAGCAGGATGTCACCATTCCACAAGGAAGTGATGATCGATGTAAAGAGAGGGGTTAGAAAGGGTGACACCATTTCACCAAAACTCTTCAGTGCCATCCTGGAGAATGCCATGCGACAACTGGCCTAGGAAGGAATGGGAGTGAGGCTAGATGGTCGGCAACTGCACCACCTCAACTTTGCTGATGACATTGTTCTAATAACACCAAACATTAACCAAGTGGCATGAATGCTGGCCAACTTCGACTGTGAGTGTGGAAAGGTCAGACTGCTGCTGAACCTCACGAACACAATGTTCATGAAAAACAGACTCATTCCTGACATTCCATTCGCTCTCAATGGGACGAACATCTCCGAATGCAACAGTTATGTGTACCTAGGTCAAGAACTCAACATGACGAATGACCTGGCACCTAAGTTGCACAGAAGGAAGAGAATGCCTTCAAGAGTGTCAAAGAAGTTGTTAAGAGCTCCAAGAACCTCTGGCTCCGGGCACATCTTTTTGACTCCACTGTTCTTCCTGTACTAACATACTCCTCAGAGACCTGGTCCCTACTCAAACAGGTTAAGAACTCTATAAGGGTCTCCCAAAGAGGAATTGAAGGAGCTATGCTTGGAATATCACCTTTCACTCAAGTGAGAGAAGGAATCTGGAGTTCCGACCTCCATTGATGATTGAGAATCAGGAATGCTCTCTCGTTTGCCAAGGTGTCGAAAATCAGATCAGCCAGACACGTAATGCGATTTGGAGAAGACCACTGGACTAGAGCTGTTACCACCTGGATTCCACGGGATGGCAAAAGAATGCGTGGCTGCCCACCTACGAGATGCTCAGACTTCTTCGTCAAATCCCTGAACGAACCGTTTGAGGCTCTTCATGTTCTTGGAGCAAGCAGATGCCATTGGGCTACACTAGCTCGCGACAGAGTAGAATAAAGACATTACTGGTGCACGCTCAAGCAATTCAAAAAGCAACAGGATGACAAGTGTTACAAGTGATAAAAGTGGATACTAGTTTCAAACTATTTTATTATATACACAAAAATTGCAACTAATCTGTATCTGTCCCTCTCTTTGTGATTCATTTCACTCAGTCTGATACTCTCCATGTTCATCCATTCAAGCGAATTTCATGGTTTCATTTTTTCCTGGTGGCTGCATAGTATTCCATTGTGTAGATGTACTATATTCCATCGTGCCATCTTTTCTCAGTCACTCAGGTTGTTTCCAGAGTTGGCTACTGTGAATACAACATTGTAATGCATTAAACATAGCCATGTAACTATATTTCAAAATTAGTGTTTTGGGTCTTTTGAGGTAGCTGCCAAGAGTGGAATTTCTGGTCATATGGAAGCTCAATTGTTAGAATATTGGGCGGCACTTGAAGAGTTTCGGTTGAATGGTATCACCCTGCTGAACCCCTCTCTTGATGTTAATGATCATTTAATTGTAGAATGGTGAGATTCTAGTGGTGAATCCATAATACAGCTCACAGACGATGCTGATGTACTGAGTTTGAATGCCCTGTTTGGCTAAGGCTTCGATGACGGCTTCAGTCTCAACAGAATCAAAGGCCTTCTTAAAATCAATGAATGTTAGACAGAGTGGCATCTTGAACTCTCGCAAAACCTCAATGAGTTTGGTCACCATGCGGAGATGGTCGATGATGCTAAATCCTTTTTGGAACTTGACTTGCTCGCATGGTTGTCCTTCATCTAGTGTTCTTCCAATCTTCTTCAGGATGACTCGAGTGAACAACTTGTAGACGATGGAAATCTGTAAGATCGGCAGGAGTTGCTGTTGTCATGGATATCTCCCTTCTTGTACAACATGACGGTCCTGTTGGTTTTTCATTGGGACAGAACCTTGCATTCAGACAGGCAGCATGTGATGATCTGAGGCAGTGTATTGACGAGTACTGGCAGCAGATTCTTTAGGTGTTCGGGTCTGACCTTGTATGGACCAGGTGCTGTATGCTTCTTTCATGAAAAAATGGCGTGTTGGATTTCAGAAGGGAGAACTTTGGGAATGACATGTCCATCTTGTGGAATTTGGTATGTGGGCAGGGGGACGTGGCTATCGAAGAGATCTGGGTAGAAGTCGTGGATAATCTTCTCCATTGCCCTTCTGGAAGATGTGATAGATCCATCAGGATTTCATAGGGCAGTCATCTTGGTTTTATAGCTGGTAAAGGACAGGCTTGCATTTTGAATACTTTTCTCAGCTTCTGCTGCATTGGCAAACACTGCTGCTCTTCTCTCTTTGAGGTCCTCCTTTATCACTTCTCTGCACAGCTTTGCGAGCTCAGATGTTATCTTGTGATTGCCTGAGGCTTACATCAAACCACACTGGCGAATGAGGTCGAGAGTTTCTGAGACAGGCATCTTTTGTGGCTTTCCCACTCTCAGCATTCCTTGCACAGTCATGGAGTTGCTGAACCAGTCGATTGTATTCCTCGTCGATGTTGTCAATGATGGCATCTTCCCACGTTGCCACGATAGTGCCAAAGAGCTACCAGTTTGTGGTCATTCTGGAAGTTCTCTTCTTAAACTTTGAGTACTTTCTCCCCATTCTGTGAAGTATAATTTTGCATGAAGGAGACAGTGGTCCAACCCCGTTTTGAATTTTGGTACAACAACATCTGTCAGGCAAAACTGTCAATCGAATATGATATGGTCAATTTCATTGTTGAATTGTCCACAGGGAGACTCCTATGTCCAATGTTTAAATTCGGCCTTCTGTAACCGTGAGTTACCATTGATGGTCTTGGTCAACATGATGAATTCAGACAGTCTCTCACCATGTTTGTTCCATTCTAGGACATGGGTCCGATGTAGAGTTCTTCGGGTGACCTTTTCGGTCCTATCTTGGCATTAAAATCACTGACAATGATCTTGTAGAATGTTTGGTCTTAATAGAACTTCTCCAGCTCCATGTCGAACTTCTCAATTTCTTCTTCATAGTTGGATGTTTGGGCATAGACAACAAAGATAGAAACTGCTGGTAGTCACACATCACATCTATTCAAGAGTAATCATCAGATTCAGATTGTTAAGCATTTAAATGAATCAATTTTCATGGCCAAGATCGTGTTGACAAGGACACCGACACCACTGACATCTCAATTGTTGCATGTTCCAAGGAACAGTTCTTCTCCAATGTCAGAAGTGGCATGGTGTTTTCGATGCCTTCTCAGCTCAATCACACCAACAACGTTGTACTTGATTTTCTGTGCTTGCACCTCAGGTCCTCATTGGATGCTTCCGACGCCAGTGTACGTGCATTGAACGTACAGAGAGTCACTTTATTTCTCCATTTTGGCAGTCTAGTTCGTCCCTGGGATTTTTCAGCCTCTCCTTTCTCCTCCTTCTTAAAGTTGCATTATTGGGGTCTCTTTCAAGGTCATGGGAATGAGGCCCATTGTTTTTACTCTTTGTGGTCGAGTGATACTTCATAAGACACTTCCTACCCATTCTCCATAATTAGCGCACCATATTTTATGGGGTTCAAATATGGGGTGAACCAAGAGAACACCTGTAAGGGTAATTAGAAGCCGCCCTAAAGCCTCCATCCCTCTGGAGAGCCCAGCAAGCTACCAAGAGTATTGCACCCAAACAGCAGAGCCTGCCAAGTGATCCATGGTGCATTTCACATGCTAAAAACAGTAAAAACATTGGGCCTCACACAAGATACAGAGTTTAATTAAAAGTGGACTTATGGTCCAGCTTTGACAGAAGAATCCTTAAAACACAGAGGAAAACCTCAACTGGTCTCTCCATAACACTGATCTTAGAGTCTCATCTATAGTTTTACACCATTGAAAAAGAGAAGAGAAACTAAAATAAATAAATAAGTGGGGATAAACCAATAAAAACATTTTACTGAAAATGTAAATGGCATTAAAATTAAGGTACTCTAATGAATGGAGAAACGTGTGTTGGAGTACAAGAAGCTTAGGTTTATCTGGTTACACCCATCAATCTGGTTACACCCATCACAGTGCTCCGGAGGCACTTCTACTTCCATTGTGTTTATCTGTGAACAGTCTTCCCTATGCTCTCCTCCCCACCCAGTTAATCAGCTTTCCCCTTAATCAGACTTAATTATTTTGTAAGATCAGTTTCCCAGAAATCTATGATTTTACATGTATGAGTGAAATATTGCCTTTCTCCTCTCCTTATGCCTTATGAACAGTTTACTTTAAAGCAATATCCCTTTGTATAGATACAGGAAGACCATTAACATCATGCTTTGTAACTTAGGATTTGATTGGCTTTGAATATTATTCACTCTCAGGCATCTGCTTTCTCGACTTAAGCCTCAGTTGCCCTTAGTTCCTAACACCCCAAAAGCAGGGTCCCGACGAGGGACTGAATGGTCCCAGGGCAAGCGGTGAGCTACCTTGGCAGCGAAATGGGCCAGGCCAAAATGCCACGATTCTTAACTATAAGTTGAGAGTTTGATCATAGACAAATGCTGTCATGATCCAAAGGTTACAACAAGACTAGGATCCTCCTAAGGGTGGGAAAGACTATCTGGCCTGAGCACTGTAGTCTGAGATCTAGATGGCCCTAGGAGAGCAATTCTATAAGTTTAAGATATTTCTTACTGTATCCATACAAAATGATTTATATTATATATTCTTACATGAGGTGTTGGAGGCGTCGGTGTCTTTGTCAACACAAACTTGGCCCAGAGCATTGATTCATTCGAATGCCTAACAACCCGAATCGGAAGTTTACATTTGAATAGATGTGACTCACTGCATGCAGTTTCTATCTTCGTTGTCTATGCACCAACACCTCATTATGATGAGAGAAATCGAGAAGTTCTACCTGGAGCTAGAGAAGTTCTATAAAGAAGACCACACCTTCTACAAGATCATTGTGGGTGATTTTAATGCCAAGATAGGACCGAGATCAGCTGAAGAACTTCACATCGGGACCCATGGCCTAGAATGGAACGAACAGGGTGAGAGACTGTCTGAGTTCATCATGTCGACCAAGACCATTCATGGTAACTCACAGTTCCAGAAGGCAGAATCTAAACGATGGACATGGGAGTCTCCCGGTGGACGATTCCACAACGAAATAGACCACATCATATTCAATCGACGGTTTTGCCTGACTGATGTCGCTGTTGTCCCAAAATTTCGAATGGGATCAGACCACCGTCTCCTTCGCGCAAAATTCTACTTCACAGAGCGGGGAGAAAGGGCTGCAAAGTTCAAAAAGAGAACTCCCAGAATGACCACCAACTGGGAACTCTTTGGTACTATTGCGGCAACATGGGAAGATGCCATTGTTGACAACATTGACGAGGAATACGATCGACTGGTTCAGCACCTCCATGAATGTGCGAGGAATGCCAAGAGAGAGATAGCCACAAAAAATTGCCTATCTTCGAAAACTCTTGAGCTAATTCGCCAGCGTGGTTTGGCGCATGCGTCAGGCAACTGCAAGCTAACGTCCGAGCTCGCAAAGCAGTGCAGAGATGCGATCAAGGAGAACCTCAAAGAGAGAAGAGCAGAAGTACTGTTAGATGCGGCAGAAGCCGGGAAAAGTATTTGTAAAGCCTGCCTGTCCTTCGCCAACTATAAGACCAAGATGACTGCCCTCCGACGTCCTGATGGATCCATCATATCCTCCAGAACGGCAATGGAGAAGATTATCCATGACTTCTACTCAAATCTCTTCGATAGCCATGTCCACTTGAAGACATACCAAATTCCACAGGGTGGATATGTCATTCCCAATGTTCTCCCTTCCGAAATACGACACGCCATTTCGTTGGTAAAGAAACAAACAGCACCTGGCCCAGACAAGGTCAGACCTGAACACCTGAAGAACCTGCCGTCAGTACTCATCAATACACTGGCTCGGCTCTTCACTCGCTACCTGTCTGAATGCAAGGTTTCAGAATGGAAAACCAGCAGGATCATACTATTGTTCAAGAAGGGAGACATCCATGACTTTGGCAACTATCGCCCGATCTGCCTATTGTCTGTCATCTACAAGATGTTCACTAGAGTCATCCTAAATAGGATTGGCAAAACACTAGATGAAGGACAACCATGCGAGCAAGCAGGGTTCTGCAAAGGATTCAGCACCATCGACCATATCCACATGGTAACCAAGCTCATTGAGGTTTCTCGGGAGTTCAAGATGCCGCTCTCTTTAACGTTCATTGATTTAAAGAAGGCCTTTGATTCTGTTGAGACGGAAGCGGTCATTGAAGCCCTAGCCAATCAGGGCATTCAAGCCCAATACATCAGGATCCTCCGTGAGCTGTATTGTGGATTCACTACCAGGATCTAACCATTCTACAAAGAAGTGATCGTTGATATCAAGAGAAGGGTGCGGCAGGGTGATACCATTTCACCGAAACTCTTCAGTGCCACCCTCGAGAACATCATGCGGCAACTGGAATGGGAAGGAATGGGAGTGAAGATAGATGGTCGGCAACTACACCACCTCCGCTTTGCTGATGAAATTGTTTTAATAACACCAAACATCAGCCAAGCGGCACAAATGCTGGCCGACTTTGACCGTGAGTGTGGAAAGATAGGACTACAGCTGAATCTTACGAAGACAATGTTTATGAGAAACAGCCTTGTTCCTGACGCCCCATTCGCTCTCAACGGAACGACCATCTCTGAACGCAACAGCTATGTGTACCTAGGTCGAGAGGTCAACATGACAAATGACCTGGCACCCGAACTGTGCAGGAGGAAGAGAGCGGCTTGGAACGCCTTCAAGAGCGTCAAAGAAATAGCTAAGAGGACGAAGAACCTCCGGCTCCGGGCACATCTCTTTGATTCCACTGTTCTTCCTGCATTATCATATGCCTCAGAGACCTGGGCCCTATGCAAACAAGATGAGAACGTATTCAGGTCTTCCAAAGAAGAATAGAAAGAGCTATGCTTGGAATATCAGGTTTCACTCAAATGAGAGAAAGAATTCGGAGTTCTGACATCCGTCGACGATCAAGAATCAGGGACGCTGTCTCATTTGCCAAGGTGTCGAAAATCAGATGGGCTGGTCACATAATGAGATTTAAAGACGACCGCTGGACTAGAGCTGTTACTGATTGGATTCCACGGGATGTCAAAAGACCGCGTGGACGCCCACCTACCAGATGGTCAGAATTCTTCGTCAAGATTATGACCAATCAGTTTGAGGCCCTTCATGTTCCCGGAGCGAACAGATGCCATTGGGCTACACTAGCACGCGACAGGGACAAATGGAGACGTTACTGGCGCCCGCTCAAGCAAATCGATGACTAACGGGAAGTTAAGTGATTAAGTGATTATTCTTATATGCTTGTTGACAAGGAAGGAGAGACAAACCCTTGGGATTCTGCTCTAGGGTGGATCCTCCTGCTGAGGAAGGATCTGTCCTAGGAGCGGCCTTCCCTGAGGCTAATATTTCTAACCCTATTGATTTCTACCCCTATTGATTGTGACAGCACCTATGTGTGATTGTTTCCCCAATTCCTCTTGGAGAGAGATATAATGAGACTGTAGATTGGGCATAGGGGGCATGAGGAGAGAGAGACAAGAGCAGAGACAGAAGTAGAGACAGACAAGAGAGACTGGTGTAGATGGAGAGAGGAATGAAATAAACTGCTACTAATACCAACCATTCTGGTCCTCGTTCTTTCCTCCGCCTGACCATCGCCATTGACCTCCCCGGGTGGGAGAAAGGTGAGACTACCGAATGCGGGCGGCGGGAGAGCTAGAGCCACTGCCACTGTGTGAGTGCCGTGCCCCCCTCTGTGTGAGTTTAAACAACGTGTACCAGTGAACATCAGATCCAACCAAATATCTAAGATATTCATAGCATTCACCAAGCTCATTTTTGCATTTTTTTTCATTTCATCATCCTGTTAATCGTCGATTGCCTCGAGCAGGCCCCAGTAACGTCTCTTTCATCCTAGCCCTGAGATTATATTCACGGCTCTTTAGGAGAATGAGACCCATCATTGTTACTGGTATTTGGCATATTTGGTACGCCATGGGGAGTTTGCCAGACTCTGCCCTGTGGGCAGGCTACATTCAATAGCCTGCAAGTTTGTCCAAAGTAGGAATGAGATAATAAGATGTCATAAAAAAGAGTTCTGATAAGATGTCGCGCGGCCGGGAATGCGGCCGCGCCGTTCCGGGATCTGGATTTTATACTCTCTGAGTCTTGGCCGCTGATGGGATTACACGGCGCCAGGAGGCCAGGTGGTGGGTGTGACCCCTGCCTGCTGGCATTTGGAGGATCTGGATGGAAGATGCTCGACTCCAATCCGAGTAGGCTTGGAGGTCTCGGCCCCAGAACCCGCGTGGCTTTGTCCAGATCCCGGACGAGAACAGTGCAGTCTTTTGCCCCCGCGCCTGGGTGTCCCTCGCCGGGACCCCTTGGAGGGGAGCGGGTTGAGCTTTCCTCCCCGCCCCGACCGGGGCTCTGGCAGCCGAAGACCTCCAGGACCAGCCACCACCATGCTGAGACCACTCTCTGCACACATGAAGGTACTGGCAGAGGGACAAAGCCACCAAGCTCAACATCAGAAAAAATCATCCCTATAAAATGGTGTGCAAAATAAACAGATACTTTCCTAAAGCAACATACCTTGAGTTGTAGGCATAGGGAAGTGGTTTATCAACACTTACCATGAGGAAAATGTTAATATAAAGGACAATGAAGCCTATCTGTCTCCAGTGAGAATGGCTAATAATAAAAATACTTCAAACAAAAAGTGTCTGAGGTTTCTCAAAGGAAACACTGTTGTTGCTATGTTTGTGGGAACTAATCTATGGAAATTGTCCTGAGATTTCTCTGTAACACTGTATTACTGTCATCTCTTTGTTCATCGATTTGCTTGAGTGGGCACCAGTAACATATCCATTCGTCCCAGGCCTGAGATTTTAGCATCCTCTCCTTACTCGTACTTCCAAATGGGTATTGGAGGCTTTTTCAGGGTCAGGGGAATGAGACCTGCTATTGTTACTTTATTTGGCATATCAAATACACCATAGGGAGCTTATCAGCCTCTGCTGTGTAGGCGGGATACTCTCCATAGCTAGCCCACTAATGTATCTAAAGCAGCACACATGCGTTTGGTTTTTAAATACTTGCTTTATTCTCTTATATACACCTCTGTCCCTCTCGGAGAGCCCGGCAAGCTACCGATTTTTCTAAAAAGTATAAATAGAATTTACAAGTTACAAGTATTTCTATTTTTCATCATTTCACCCAACCATGAAGGCAGTAATTTTAGAAAATATGAAACATATGTTGGTTTTAACATTTAGAATAGTTGCCAGACATGGAAACAATCCTCATGCTTCAGGAGAGTTTCATGAATAAGAAGTTGTGGTATTTATCATGTTAAATTAGCACTATTGTTCCATTGTTCATCGATTTGCTCGCGCAGGCACAGTAATATCTCCATTGTGAGAATTGTTGCTGTTTTTGGAGTATCGAATGTGTCACAGGCAGCTTGTCAGGCTTTGCCATGCATGCAGGAAACTCTTGGTAGCTCTCCGGCCTCTCTGAGAGGGCTGGTGGAGGAATCGAACCCGGATCAACTACATGCAAGGCAAATGCCTTACCCACTGTGAGATCACTTCAGCCCACAATGGGATAATGTGCAGTTATAATAAACGACAAAATATCAGCGTTTTCTGCCCCATGAATGTAACAAGGGAATATCAGATTAAGTGAAGTTTGTCAGAGGGAGAAGGACAAATTCAGACAATCTCATCCATCTGTGGTACACAGACAACAGAGGGTCAGGATTGACAGGATCCAATGATAACGGCCCCTGCATCTAACCACACTCTGGTGTTCCCGAGAGGAGTCGGGTGTGGGCTCAGATAGGGCCACAGCAGAGTGTGGGGGTCTGTGGGGATTTGGTGCTGGGAGAAGAGCAGGGAGTTTGTGACCCACCAGCATCAACACTCAGACTATTGTCACCGTGTTCCCTCTGTGACAATAAAGAAGGTAAAGGGGAAAATCTCTCTTTTCTATGAAAAGAAATGATCTTTATTGGAAGAAAAATCGACCACATATTACAGAGCAGGATATTACAGTTCGTAGTGGACTCAGAGAAAAAAAAAAGGAATGAGCAAATCTGTAATAAAAGAGAAAAAAACGACTAAAATGTCTATACGTGAAATATTAAATTTCGTTCATTTATTTCAACAAAACAGTAGAGTTTGCGCCCCCTTGAAAGCTTCTGCCTCTCCCCACACGCTCCTAGAGTCTTTGGATCAGAGCGCACCCTGGTGGTCACACGCACTCCTGCAGATCCTCCTTCAGAAGGTTTGTGTCTGGACTCACAGTGACTTGAGTTCACTGTGTTTCTTGCACAATAATAGACGGCTGTGTCCTCAGTTACTGAGTTGCTCAGTTTTAGGTAAACTTGGTTCTTAGAGGTGTCCCTGGAGATGATGACTCGGGACTGAAGACTTGGGTTATAGTTTATGTCTCCATCATACCATGCAACACCAATCCAATCCAGCCCCTTTCCAGGGGCCTGGCGGACCCAGCTTACAGCATAGCTGGTTATAGAGAATCCAGAAACTGAGCAAGTGAGGGAGAGTGTCTGCGAGGGCGTCACAAGGCTTGGTCCTGACTCCTGCAGCTGTACCTGGGACAAGACACCTAGGGACAGAGACCTACAGTGAGTCACGGGCTCAGAGGCCCCATGCCCACCTTGGAGCCTCTGTCCAGGGGATACTCACATCCGGGAGCTGCCACCAAAAGTAGGAGAAACCAGCACTGATGCATGTTCCTGCCCACGAGGTTCATGATCTCAGACACCGTTGTCAGGGGGAGAGGGAACCCGAGTTGGGGCGAGTGTGAACGTGGTTTTAATCCCGGGTCCCGAATGCATATTTGCATGGGGGAGCCTCTGTAGAAAAAGAAGGGGACCCGGGGGAGGCTGGTGTGTGGGTTCCCTGGGAGAAGGTGCTGACTGTGGCTCAGAGCACTCAAGCCTGTCCCTGGGGCCCTGTGAGAGCAGGGCCTCTTCCTCCAGCACAGGAAATATACTGAGGAGCTGTCAGAAAACAGGAATTGCTCAGGGGGAAACAGCAGCTAGGGAGGACAGTCCCTGTTTCTCAGGTCCCTGATGACCAAACCCAGTCCCCGAGGGCCTCTATCCTGTAGAAAGGCCCCTGTCCTTCCGTGTCCCTGTGTGTTCTCTTCTGTTCTCCCTCTGTATGCTCACAACATGGGATAAAGAGTCACTGCCATGTGGTCAGGAAATTCAGACACCTAGGTCCAATCCATAGTCAATAAAATTTCACAGTAGTTTATTCGCACACTAAGCTTGGATGAAAATTCTTTTGCTTATAGCTGCTTAACTCTGAAATACAAAGAAACCTATCGGGTGGATTTGTTCATTATCACTGGTGTTGGATTTGTGTTCGGCCAAGGAACAGCTTCCTCCATGGTGACCTTCTTTGTGTGCTTGTCCTGTCCAGGAGCACCTAATTCTGCTGACTTACATATAACTCTGCATTCAGAAGGTCACCATGAATGTCAGGACCGTGTTTGGGTGCTCATCACTGAGGAATCTTAACCCTATCAAGTGCTTTGAAATACTCATGGTGTGACAGGTCTTCAGCACATAAAAACTTTGGAGCAGGATTCTGTTTCTGGTTCTCAGACTCACACATTTGACAACAGTGCACGTGACTTGAGAAGAGCAGGGGTGACCCTTCCCACTCTAACAAATGAATGGAAGTTAGGAACAGACAGGGTCCAATAAGAGTACCCCTAATTCCATGGAACACCAGAAAGTTGAGATAATTATTGGGTACCAGAAGTCACTCTAAAATTTGATATTTGGGAACTTATTTTTAGTTTTTTTATTAGATTACTGTGAGTTGCAACACTGATTATAATTAAATTTCTTGCATCTATGTTCCAAAAACAGTATCTTCACTAGTATCCACTTCCACACACCAATGTCTTCAGATAGCTGAACCCCTCTATTTTAGGAAATTATTTTCTTTTCTAGGTATTTGGTATAAATACTGAAACTGATATGTCATTATACATGACTCCCTTTTTTTAATTGATTCCCAATGGGAAACGCAATTTTAACATTGCTCATGATTGAATTTTAGTCATATAATCCAACAACAGTACCTTCACCAGTGTACATTTTCCACCACCAAGTCCTCAGTTTCCCTCCTACCTCCACTTCCTGCCTGCTTTCATGGCAGGGAATTCTCTCTCTCTCTCTCTCTCTCTCTCTCTCTCTCTCTCTCTCTCTCTCTCTCTCTCTCCTCTTCTTCTTTCTGGGTTCTAATACAGATACTGAAAGGTTATTATTTATATCCCTTTACCAACTTTAAACACTCGGATTTGCCAGAATGATCATTTCTAAGTATTATTTTCATACAGGTTCCTTCTCTACCCTAACTGCCCTTTGCCTCACACACCTGTGGCTAGTTTCCAACCATTTATTAA
Source organism: Sorex fumeus (assembly GCF_029834395.1). Classification (NCBI taxonomy): domain Eukaryota; kingdom Metazoa; phylum Chordata; class Mammalia; order Eulipotyphla; family Soricidae; genus Sorex; species Sorex fumeus. The sequence goes on from NW_026606101.1 coordinate 76,748,283, forward strand.
TCCTTCTGTCCCCTCCCACAAATGAATGCAGTCATTCTATGTCTGCTCCTCCATAGCTGATACATTTCTTTCAGTCACTGTCTTCCCGTTTTCCTTCGATTTTCTTGAGCAGACCCAGTAACGTCTTCATTGTGAGACTTGTTGTTACTGTTTTGGGCATATCGAATACATCACAGGTAGCTTGCCAGGCTTTGCCGTGAGGGCTAGATACTCTCGGTAGCTTGCCATGCTGTCCGAGAGGGGCAGAGGAATTGAAGTTGGGTCAGCTGCGTGTGGTATCATAAAGATAAATAAATATATGGGACTGAATATAGAGTTCAAAATAGAAACACACACGTATAGACAATATTTGATAAAGGTGAACAAAGGCAATCCGGTGGAAAGAAGATAAGCATTTAAACAAATTTTGCTGAAGCAGTTGATTACAAAATCCCCAAAACTGCAAACAACCTTAATAAATAAATGCAATGTTGTTTATAGAAGTCTTGAGTTGGAAAAACACTAATGCCCAACCGATAGAGGTAATCATTAAATATACTGGTTTCCCTACAGGTAGCTATCACCAAAATGCTGCGTCATTAAAAGCCATGGAGAGCTGCGGAATTTAGTTCAAAGAGTTAGAGTGTATGCCTGGTGTTCATACAACCCTAGGCTCATCCCCACACTACAAGCTCTTTCTAGCACCACTGGGTGTAGTCCTGGTTGCCCTCAGCACTCCTGGGAGCCTCCAAACAAACAAACAAACAAAAAACAAAGAATCATTGAGCTGTACATGAAAAGATATCCATGATACAATAAATGGGGGATGGGGGGGCGAAAGGCAATTTAAAATGAGTATGTGTAAATAAATTTTCAAAGTACTTTGTAAAAAAAAATCTGGGAAGTATATCCATCAGTGTTAAGAATATTTTTTCTGAGAAATGAAATTATAGGTAGAATTTCTAGCTGAATTTTTCTATTGCTTGACTTTTGTCACTGTCACTGTCACTGTCATCCTGTTGTTCATCGATTTGCTCGAGCGGGCCCAGTAACGTCTCCATTGTGACAATTGTTACTGTGTTTGGCATATCAAATACGTCACGGGGAGCTTGCCAGGATTTGCCATGCAGGCAAGATACTCTTGTAGCTTTCCAGGCTCTCCGAGAGGGGTGGAGGAATAGAACTCGGGTTGGCCATGTTGGCCACTTGCAAGGCAAACACCATACCCGCTGTGCTATCGCTCCAGCCCCTTGACTTTTGTAATGCTTGATTTTTACTATGAAAAGTATTACATAAAGTATTATTATTAAAGTTAAAGTAAGTAATAATTTTATTAAATATTTGTTTCAGTTTGATACTCTTCATGACATCCATTTATAAGCAAATTTTTAAAAAATTTTTTATTAGTGAAACATCATGAGGTACAATTGTAGACTTACAAATTTTTGTGCTTGGGTTTCAGTTATACAATTATCGAATACACATTCCTCCACCAGTGCCCATTCTCCACCATCACCAGTCCAAGTATCCCTCCTACCCCCCACCCCACCCTACCACTGTGGCAGGGCATTCCCCTCCGTTATCTCTCTCCTTTTGAGTGCTGTGGTTTGCAAAAGAGACATTGAGTGGCAATCTTGTTCGGACTATAATCTACTCTCATCACATATTTTCCATCCTGAGAGGAACCTCCCAACACCCTTTATTTGGTGCTCCCTTCTCTATCTGAGCTGCCTTTTCCCCTAGCGTGTGCAGCTGTCCTCAAAGCCATGGAGTAATCATCCTGATACTTATCTCGGCTATTCTTGGGTGTTAGTCTCCTATTTTGTTACTTCATGTTCCCCAGATGAATGCAATCTTTCTATGTCCATCCCTCTCTTTCTGACTCATTTCACTTAGCAAGATACTTTCCATGTAGTACCACTTGTACGTAAATTTCATGACTTCATCCTTTCTGACAGCTACATAGTATTCCATTGTGTAGATGTACCAAAGCTTCTTTAACCAGTCATCTGTTCTTGGGCACTCAGGTTTTTTCCAGGTTCTAGCAATTGTAAACAGTGCTACAATGAACAGACAACTGCAGATGTTGCTTCGACTATAATTTTTTGCCTCATCGGGGTATAGTCCCAGGAGTGGAATTGCTGGGTCAAATGGGAGCTCAATTTCTAGCTTTTTGAGAATTGTCCATACTGTTTTCCAGAATGGCTGAACCAGTCGGCATTCCCAACAGCAGTGAAGGAGGGTCCCTTTCTCGCCACATCTGTGCCAGCACCGGTTGCTTTTGTTCTTTTGGATGTGGGCAAGTCTATATGGTATGAAATGATATCTCATTGTTATTTTGACTTGCATCTCCCTGATGATTAATGATGTAGAGCATTTTCTCATGTATCTTTTAGTCATTCGGATTTCATCTTTGATAAAGTTCTGTTCATTTCTTCTCCCCATTTTCTGATAGGGTTGGGTGTTGTCTTCTTATGGAGTTCAACCAGTACTTTGTATATCCTTGCTATCAACCCCTTGTCGGATGTGTATTTGGCGAATATCCTTTCCCATTCTGTGGACTGTCTTTGTATTTTGGTCACTGTTTCTTTTGAGGTGCAGAGACGTCTTAGTTTAAGATAGTCCCATTTGTCTATCTCTGTTTTCACTTGTTTAGCCAGTGGCGTGACATCTTTGAAAACACCATTAGCTTCAAAGTCATGAAGGGTTTTGCCGACTTTGTCTTCAATGTACCTTAAGGATTCTGGTCTGATGTTGAGGTCTTTAATCAATTTTTATATTACTTTTGTACATGGTGTTAGGCAGATATTTGAGCCCATTTTTTTGCATGTAGCCATCCAGTTTTGCCAGCACCATTTGTTAAAAAGGCTTTCCTTACTCCACTTCACATCTCTTGCTCCTTTATCAAAGATTAGGTGATCATATGTTTGGGGGGAGATGTCAGTATATTCAACTCTGTTCCATTTGTCTGCTGTTCTGCTTTTGTTCCAGTACCATGCTGTTTTAACTATAATGCTTTGTAGTAGAGTTTGAAGTTAGGGAGGTTGATTCCTCCCATTTTCTTCTTTCCAAGAATTGCTTTAGCTATACTTAAACTATAAGCTATATAGCTATATTATACCTATACTAGGGCTTATTGTTCCATATAAATTTCAGGAGTGTTTGCTCTTTGAAGAATGTCATTGGTATGCTAATAGGGATTGCATTAAATGTGTACAGTGCTTTGGGGAGTATTGGCATTTTGACAATGTTAATCCTCCCCATTCATGAACAGGGGATATTTTTCCATTTCCGTGTGTCTTCTTTTATTTCCTGAAACAGCATTTTGTAGTTTTCTTTGTACAGGTTCTTTACTTCTCTAGTTAAACTAATTCCTAGGTAGTTGAGTTTCTGGAGCACAGTTGTGAACGGGATTGGTTTCTTCATTTCGTTTTCTTCTCTCTCACTATTTGCATATAGGAAAGCCATGGACTTTTGGGTATTGATATTATAGCCTGCAACTTTACTATACAGATCTATTGTTTCTAGGAGTTTCTTGGTAGAGGTTTTAGGGTTCTCTAAGTATAGTATCATATCATCTGCGAATAGTGAGAGCTTGATTTCTTCCTTTCCTACTTGGATGCCCTTAATCTCTTTTTCTGGTCTAATCGCTATTGCAAGTACTTCCAGTACTATATTGAACAGTAGTGGATAGAGTGGGCATCCTTGTCTCTTCCCTGATCTTAAGGGGAAGGTTCTTAATTTTTCCCCATTGAAGATGATGCTTGCTATAGGCTTGTGGTAGATGGCTTTAAATATATTGAGGAAAGTCCCCTCTATTCCCAATTTGGCGAGGGTTTTCATCATAAAAGGGTGCTGGACCATGTCAAATGCTTTCTCTGCATCTATTGATGTGATCATATGATTTTTATCTTTTCTTTTGTTGATATGATAGATTATGTTGATTGATTTCCGAATGTTAAACCATCCTTGCATCCCCGGGATGAATCCCACTTGGTCATGGTGTATGATCTTTTTGATGAGTTGTTGAATTCTATTTGCTAGTATTTTGTTGAGAATCTGTGGATCAGTGTTCATCAGAGATATGTGCCTGTAGTTTTCTTTTTTGTGGTGCCTTTGTTTTGTTTCCTTTTGGTATTAGGGAGATATGGGCTTCATAGAAACTGTTTGGGAGGATTTTTGTTTTTTCAATTTCCTGGAAAAGCTTGAGAAGAACTGGTAATAGTTCTTCTTTAAATGTTTGGAAAAATACGCTAGTGAATCCATCTGGATGTGGGCTTTTGTTTTGGGGAATACTTTTGATTACAGTTTCAATTTCCTTGATGTGAATAGGTCTATTCAGGTACTCTATATCTTCTTGATTCAGCTTCGGGAGATTATAGGAATTCAGGAATTTATCCATTTCTTCTAGGTTCTCTTGTTTTGTGGCATACAGACTTTCAAAGTAGGCTCTGATGATCTTTTGAATTTCTTTGGTTTCTGTTGTGATATCCCCATTCTCATTTCTTATTCGGTTAATTAGGGTTCTCTCTCTCTGTTTCTTTGTGAGTATTGCTAGTGGTTTATCTATCTTATTTATTTTCTTGAAGAACCAACTCTTAGTTTCATTGATCTTTCAGATTGTTTCTTTGGTTTCCGTGTCGTTGATTTCTGTTCTAAGTTTTATTATCTCTTCCCTTCTGCCTGATTGAGGCTCTTTCTGTTGATCTTTTATTAAGGTCTGAGCTGTGACGTCAAGTTGTTTATGTGCATCCTTTTTACAGACCTAAGATATGCTTGCAGAGCTATAAATTTTCCCCTTAATACGGGTTTTGCTGCATCCCACAAGTTCTGATAGCTCATGTCTTCAGTCTCATTTGTTTCCAGGTATCTTTTGATTTCGTTCCTGACTTCCTTCATGATCCATTCGTTGCTCAGGATTGAGTTGTTTAGTTTCCATGTGTTTGATTTGGTTCTACGTGTCTGTGTGTGATTCATTTCTATTCTCAGTGCATCGTGGTATGAAAAGATTGTTGGTAGTATTTCTATCTTCCTGATTCTACTGAGGTATGTTTTGTTGCCAAAATGGTCTATTTTGGCAAACATTCCATGCACACTGAGGAAGAATGTGTATTCTTTCTTTTGGGGGTGTAAAGCCCTGTACAGGTCTGTAAGTCCTTTCTCTTCTATTCCTTCTTTCAAAGCCAATGTTTCCTTACTGAGTTTTGTTCTTGTTGATCTATCGAGAGGCGTTAGGGCGATGTTGAAGTCTCCAGCTACTATTGTGTTGCTAGCAATTTTCTCTTTGAAATTTTTTAGCAGTTGTTTTAAGTATTTAGCTGGTTCCTCGTTAGGTGTGTATACATTTAAGAGTGTGATTTCTTCCTGTTATACGTATCCCTTGATGAAGAGAAAGTGGCCTTCGCTGTCCCTTCTAATCTTTTTCAACGTGAAAAATAATGTCGGATACTAGTATGGCCACCCCAGCTTTTTTGAGGGAGTTGTTTGCTTGCAGGATTGTTTTCCATCCTTTTACTTTGAATCTGTTTTTGCTCTGATTGTTCAAATGAGTTTCCTGTAGGCAGCAGAATGTTGGTTTCTGCTTCTGCATCCATTTTGCCACTCTGTGTTTCTTGATTGGTGCATTTAGGCTGTTGACATTAAGGGAGATTATTGTCATGGGATTTTGTGCCATGTTTCTGTAGGGGCTGGTTGTGTTTCTAAGTGTTTCCCTTCTTATCCTACAGGAGCCCCTTTAACCCTTCTTTTAATTTTGGTTTTGCGTCTATTAATTTCCTGACCTGTTGATTATCTACAAAATGGTGTATAGTTCCATCGAGTTTGATTGAGAGTTTAGCTGGATAAAGTATTCTTGGTGAGGCATTCATTTCACTGAGTTTTTTCACCATATTCCACCATTGCCTTTGGGCTTGGAAGGTTTCCTTTGATAGGTCTGCTGTAAATCTAAGAGGTGCTCCTTTGAACGTGATTTCTTTCTTTGACCTTGCTGCTTGTAGTATTGTGTCTCTGTCCACAGCATCCATCGTTCTGACTATGATACGCCTTGGAGTGTTTTTATTAGGGTCTCTTTTTGCTGGCACCCTTCTGGCTCCTTGGATCTGTATGTCTGCATTCTTTAACTCTGGGAACTTTTCAGCAATGATTTCTTTGACTATGGCTTTTTCATTAAGATTGCCTCCCTGCCCTTCTGGTACTCCAATGATTCTAATGTTTTTCCTCTTGGCATCATCCCTTCAGTCTCTTATTCTCCTAAGAGCCATTTTGAGATCTTTTTTCATTGCTTGTTTTTCCCTATGGGATTTCTGTTGCTAATCTTCAAGCTCACTGATCCTCTCTTTAGCTGCACTTATCCTATTGCTAAGGGCACTTACTGAGTTTTTAATTACATCTACTGAGTCCTTTTTCTGTGACACTTATTTCTGTAGCTTTTTTGTTTCTGCTCTCATGTTTTCCTGTATTTTCTCAACTAACCTTTCTATTGTTTCTTTCACTGTTGCTTTTAGTTTTCTGGCCATCTCTTCCATTGATTCTTTGAGTAGGTCCTTGAACATCCTCTGCATTTCTTTACGGAGTTCTTTATCGGAGAGAGCATATTTGTATGCAACCCCAGTTGAGGGTTCGGGAATCTTTTCTTCGTCTTCACCTTGTAGTATAGATTTGCGTTGTTTCTTCATGTTGTTTTGTTTGTCTAATGGTAAAATTCTGGAATTCACCAGCACTGTTCACTGTTCTGGGTCAATTGGGCGTTCTATTCCTAATCTTTAGAGAAATGTCCACATAGTTTTCCCAAAAAGGTTGACCAGTCGGCATTTCCACAAACAATGAAGAAAATTCCCTTTTTCTAGCATCCACGCTAGCACTGGTTCTTCCTGTTCTTTGTGATGTGTGCCAGTCTCTGTGGTGTGAGATGCTATCTCATGGTTGTTTTGATTTGCGTCTCCCTGATGATTAGTGAGGGTAAGTAATTTTCGTGTGTTTTGGCAATCTGAATTTCTTCTTTTAGGAAGTTTCTCTTCATTTATTCTTCACATTTTTGATAGGATTGGAAATCTTTTCTTGTAAATTTCTACCAGTGCCTTATACATCTTGTATATTAACCTCTTATCAGATAGACATTGGGTAAATAATTTTTCTCATTCTGTGGACTGTCTCTGTATCTTGTTCACTATTCCTTTTGAGGTGCAAAAGCTTCACAGTTTAATATACTCCTATTTGTTTATCTTTGTTTCCACGTGCTTGGTCAGAGTTGTTTCATTTTTGAAGATGCTTTTAGCTTAAATATCACCGATGAGTTTGCCTATACTTTTCTCCGTGGATCTTATGGATTTAGGTTTAATAGTGGGGTCTTTAATCCATTTTGATCTGACTTCTTTTCATGTTAGATAGGAATCTGAGTCCATTCTTTAACATATAGCTGCCCAGTTTTCCCAGCACCACTCGTTGAAGAGGCTTTCCTTCTTAACTTCATATTTTTGTTTTCTTTATCTAACTTTAAATAATCGTATATTTGAGGTTCTATGTCAGATTTTTCAACTTTATTCCATTTAACTGCAGTTCTGTTTTTATTCCAATACAATGTTGCTTTAATTACTACCACTTTTTAATACAGTTTGGAGTTGGGGAAGATGATGTCTCCCATCATTTTTTAGTTTTAGTCAATGATTGATTTAGATACTCTTGGTAACTTACTGTTCCATATGAGTTTCAGGAGTTTTTTATCTTTTTATTTTAAATTTTATGGTTATCCATACAAGGACTGCGTTAAATGTGTATAATGCTTTGGTGAGTATTGTAATTTTGACACTGTTAATCCTCCCTGTCCATGTGCAGGGGAAGTATTTCCATTTCCTTGTGTCTTCTGGATTTGTCAGTTACCATGGATGGTCTTGGTTGACATGATGAACTCAGACAGTCTCTCACCATGTTCGTTCATTCTAGGCCATGGGTCCCGATGTGGAGTTCTTCGGCTGATCCTTTCGGTCCTATCTTGACATTAAAATCACCCACAATGATCTCGTAGAAGGTGTGTTCTTCTTTATAGAACTTCTTCAGCTCTATGTAGAACTTCTCAATTTCTTCTTCATCATAACTGGATGTTGGTGCATAGACAACGAAGATAGAAACTGCTAGCAGTGGGTCACATCTATTCAGGTGTAATCGTCTGAGTTGGGTTATTAGGCATTCGAATGAATCAATGCTCATTTCCATGAGATGGGATGATAAAGAGTCCTAATTCCTCCAACTACTATTGTTTTGCAACCAATGTCTTTCGTTAAGTGTATTTTGAGATTTTTTTGTGTATTTTTCTGTATAGTCATTGGGTGCATATATGTTTCGAGTGTGATTTTTTCCTTATGTACATATCCCTATATTATTAATGCATGACTTTCACTGTTTCTGGTAACCTTGTTCTACCTGAAATTTATGCCATTGGATACTAGTATGAACACCTAGGACATTTTAAAAATGTTCATCTCTAAAATAATTGTTTTCTAGCATTTGACTTTGAGTCTGTGTTTGCTCCAACTAGTTTAATGTGTTTTTTTAGGTAGAAGAATGTTAGTGTCAATGTTTTAAGTCATTTTGCCATCCTGTGTTTCTAATTGGTGCATTTAGACCATTAACATTGAGAATAATCAGTGTCTTGTGTTTTTTTGCCATCTTTCTTTAGAGGATTATTGTATTTGTCTTGCTTTATAGGAGCTCCTTGAGCTTTTCTTTCAATATTAATTTGAGTCGCTAGAAGTCCAATGCGCTATCCATTGGGCTGGAGTGATAGCACAGCGGTAGGGCGTTCGCCTTACAAGCGGCCAACATGGCCAACCCGAGTTCGAGTCCTCTGCCCCTCTTGGAGAGCCCGGCAAGCTACTGAGAGTATTCGATATGCCAAAAACAGTAACAACAAAGTCTCCAATGGAGACGTTACTGGGCCCGCTTGAGCAAATCGACGATCAATGGGAGGGCCTTTACCTTACCTTTACCTTATTAATTTGAGTCCTTGCAATTTCTTTTTATTTTTGGCTTTTTGGGTCACACCTGGCAATGCACAGGGGTTAGTCCTGGCTCTGCACTCAGGAATTACCCATGGTGTGCTCAGGGGTCCATATGGGATGCTGGGAATAGAACCCATGTCTGCCTCATGCAAGGCAAATGCCCTACCCGCTATGCTATTGATCCAGCGAGTCCTTACAGTTTCTAAGCTATTGTTTATCCAAGAATTAGGGTACCTTTCTTTTGAATAGGAATGAGAGCTTACTGGGTAAAGTGGTCTTGGTGAATTTCCATTTTGCTAATTTTTTAAAACTCTATCTATGCATTGACCTTGCGACCACTCACTACTTTCGGACTAGGGCTGGAGTGATAGCACAGCGGTAGGGCGTTCGCCTTACAAGCGGCCAACATGGCCGACCCGAGTTCGATTCCTCCGCCCCTCTCGGAGAGCCCGGCAAGCTACCGAGAGTATTCGATATGCCAGACACAGTAACAACGAAGTCTCCAATGGAGACGTTACTGGGCCCGCTCGAGCAAATCGACGATCAACGGGAGGGCCTTTATTTTTTATTTATTTTATTTATCTATGCATATTCTTAGGACCCAGAAGATTCATTTGATAGCTCTGCTGTAAAACTGAGGACACTCATTTGTATATACTTTCTTAAATTGATCTTGCTGCTCTCAGTATTGATCTAGATTTATGGACTGGTACTTCTGATTAGGATATGAATCCTAATTTGGAGTCTTTAATAGGGATATGTCTCAGAGTCTTTTGATTAGTGTCTCTTTTATCTGGTACATGCTGGCTTCTTGGATCTGGGTGCCTGTGGTCTCCAGTTTGAAGTTTTCAGCAGTAATGTCCTTAACTGTTACTACTTCATTGCAGTTACCTCCTTATCTCTCTGTGATTCCGAGGATCCTTATGTTGCTCCTCTTAAAAATAATCCTTTCTCTGCTTTGTCTTTGAGTTGTTTTGAGAGATTTTACCAAGATTTTTTGTGCCCCGAGGTTTTCTGCATCTCATCCTTAAGGTCACTGAGACTGTTCCCGCTGTTCTTACTCTATGTTGAGGGCACCAATTGAGTTTTAACGTCATCTACTGAACGTTTTACTAATTCCATTTCTGCTTGTCAAGTCAACCTGGTTGCCCAGGAGGTAGATGAATTTGTTTATTCAATCTGTCCACATTGTTTATGTAAGTAGGTCATCTGAAAGCATCAATTGACATGACTACACAATGTACATCTTTCTTAAGTATTGGTGTTCCACAAATATTTCTTATTTCAGAAGCAGACATGACTGGTAGAGGAAGAGGAATAGTTCTGGACATTGTTGAGACCTCATGACAGAGAATGCAAGAAGGAAGCTGAGGGGCCGGCTGGAAAGCGGCTCGTGCACCTTGACCCAGACCCTACCTGTCTCATGTTGCCCAAGGGCTCAGTTCCCTGCTAGGGCCCAGACTCCCCTGATAATTGACCAAACTTGGGATACCTTTAGTTCACACTCATGTGTCAACTGAGAAGCAGCAGCTGATCCTCCTGCCCCCTGGCAGTGCAGACACAGCCATGGAGATAATCCACTCAAGCTGTCAATATGGGCCCTACCTCTGAGCCACAATAGGACCTCGGTGCCAGTCACTGGAGGACAGAGCCTGTGCTCACAGGGACAGACAGAAGAGGTGTGAGGAGATCCTGTGTCTGCACCTCACTCAGCGACCTCCCCCTTGCCAACAGGGAGATGTATGGGGACCAGCAGGATGAGTCTTCACACAATGTCCAAGGCACTTTGTGGCCACACAAAGCTGAGGGGTTTGAAGGCTGTGACACATCCCTACACCTCACACCCCTCTTCCTGACTGAAGCTGGAGTGCCTATTACTCGATCCATCCAGCTGGGGAGAGGGCAGTGCAACAAGGGTGACAGAAAGTGGGGCAGGGAGACATTTGCAGAGATCCACAGACACTTTATCCTTATTCTGAAAACAAGGAGCTTGACCCAGGAGGGCAGTCAGTAGTGAGAGATTCTGGTCAAGACACCGCTCTGGTGCTTCCAGAAAGCCAGAGGAAAGCAGAATTCTTCATGCAGGCAGAAGGGTGCAGAAAAAATATAGGGCGGTCGGGGTCTCCCACGGGGTAGAGGAAAGAAAGAAAGCACAGAGGGAGAAAGCGCCTCCGCTGAGCCCCAGTGCCCAGCACCCACACCTCGGTCCCTCAGAGAAGCTCCAGTGGCCAAGGGAGAGGACAGAGTGAAGGACACAAGAACAAGGGGGAGAGAGAGAAAGGGAGAGAGAGAGAGAGGGAGAGAGAGGGAGAGAGAGGTAGGAAGAGAGAGGGAAAGAGAAAGGGAGAGAGAGGGAGGTAGAGGGAGAGAATGGAAAAAAGAGAGTGGGAGAGAGAGATGTAGGGGAGGGAGGGTAGAAGAGGGGAGCAGCCAGTACCTAGCACAGGACCCCTGGAAGATTCTGGAACCACTGCTCCCCACTGTGGACCCTCAGGATCTGTTTCCTGGAAAGGGCGAAAATGTCAGGCAGCCTCGTCCCCGCCCCTCCCGCTCCTTCTGACCGACCCTCTGGGCCCTGCGCCCCTGGACAGCCCGAGTTGGGTGCGGCCACGGGACCTCGGGCAGCGCTATCCGTGGCCTTCTCCTGTCCCTGCCTCCCCCACAGCAGTGTGCCCAGGGCAGCTGAAGCCCCAGACCTAGGGAGTCATCCAAGCGGACGGGGAGATGCACAAGAATGGGGCATATTCTAAAGCTACTTTTCACAGCTAACAGCGACCTTCCTTAAACATGTAGAAACTTGTTTCCAACCACCAACAGTAACTTAGATTTCATAAAGCTTTAGAGACATATTTTTAACATACTAAATAAGATAAATTTCTTACTTTTTAAAATGCTACTTCACTCATTTTGTGTGTGTTTCCCTCTTAAGGATATAGAGAAAATAAAACATCCTAGTATACATTTAGTAGAAGCACGGTAAGAAAAGAATTAGAAATAAATGAAGGCCTAAATTATTCATTTTGTGTTTTCTCATCGCTAGACACTCCTGGAATGACAAAAGTACTTTTTAGTTTGTTTGTAATAGCAATTTGGGCCAGCTCAATAGAATGCTTTGCACGTGAGTGTCCTAAGCTCTTTTTCCAGGCCCACTCATTGATACCTGAGCACTACTGGTGGGACCAGGACACAGACAGGAAGTAAAGGCGGAGCACTTCCAGGTGTGTTCTCGAAATCAAACAAAAACACATACCTCCATATTTGGATGACATCATTTTTACATAGGGATTAGATCCTACTTTTATCTATTTTATTCTTTTGGTATCTTGTCTAATAGTGTGACTTCCAATAAGAAACATACCTTTGATCTTTGTCTTTTATTGGCATCGGCTTTTAAAACTCATTCACTACTGTAACTGAAGACCTAAAGGTGCATTTGTGATGTTAAAGAAGTATCTTTGGAAGGACACCAGAACCGAGTTTTGACTCAGTAGGGTCACCATGTGATGGGTGGGGAGGGATTTAGATTCTAATCCTTAAATCTTTTGTTCTTGGTTAATTTTACCACAGAATGAGGTTAGCTGACAGTGACAAACACATCATTAAGATGTGACATTTGCAGTGGTCTTGGCACTTCGGTGTAAGGAGCTAAGTAGTTTCAGGATTGATGCAGATCAGGAAATCGGGGAGGGCATGTGCTCAGAGAGAGACTGACTCTGGATCCTTCCCCATACTTGCTATGTGCATCATTCCTTCTGCTCACCTTCAGTTTAACAGTTGGGAAATAAATTAATATTATTTATATATCATAAAAGATTTCCTAAGACCTAAGAACAGGTCGATCCCAATAATCTGATGAGGATGAAGCCATGTGTCTCAGCCCATAGGGTGCTGTTCAGAGCACAGAAGCCTGTGGGATTTTCCCAGAGCCCAATACATGCCAATGATTCATGTTGATGAAGTTAAACTTCCCAAGGGGATGATGAACGTCCTTAGAGGATAATTTTAATTTGTGCAAGAATATAATATGCCACTCATGCTCCAGTGAAGTCATGCTCCTATCACTGGAATGTTCCATCAGGAGGCAGAGAGTGTGACCAAATCTTTCCTGTCCCAAGTGGGGATGGGGACACAGAGAAAAAAAACCCACAGGACAAAGTGCTCATGGTTTCATCTGAGAGCTGAGGGGCAGGTCAGGCCTGATCTCCACAGAAAGATGATTCATCTCTCATGAGCAAAGTCTCCTCAGGGAAGAGTCTTAAGAGCCTCCTGTGGGCCAGCGCCACTGAAGCTCACCTTGCTTCCTCCTGCAGGTGGTTTGTGTCTAGGGCCACAGGGCCTTCCACTCACTGATTCTGTTGCACAGTAGTACAGGGCCGTGTACTCCTCCCTCAGGCGGCTCATTTGAGAGAGAGTGTGTTCTTGCTGTTGTCTCTGGAGATGGTGAATCGGCCCTTCACAGAGTTGGCATACCTTATAGTATCACCACTACCACTAATGTCTGAAATCCACTCCAGGCCCTTCCCTGGAATCTGGCGGACCCAGTTCATCCAGTAGTCACTAAAGCTAAATCCAGATGCTGCACAAGAGAGTCAGAGTCCCCCCAGGCTGCACCAAGTCTCCCCCAGACTCCACCAGCTGCACCTCACACTGGACCCCTGCAAACACAAAGACATTCTGGTCAGGAAACTCTCCTCACACAGAGGATCTGCCTCTCCCATCTCTCCCATGCTCCGTGTCTCTGTCGCCCACGAGTTACCGCCTAACACAGCCACCAGGAGAAGCCAGCTCAGCCCACATGCCATGTTGCTTCTGTGTGAGTCAGGATGAAGCCCCTGGGAACTCCTGAACTGAGGCCTTTGCTAGAGCCGAGGCTGGGCTGGGATGTTTTCATCAAATCAGGAAAAGGCTCAGTTCCATATCCTCCTTCTACATAAAACATTCTGTTTGAACCTAAAGAGTAAGTGAAGGACTCCAGAGCAAGTGTCATGTTCTGGGGGTGACTTGTGACCTGGAAAAGATTCTGTCATGCAATTGTTATATGACAACAAATTTAATTTGTGATATTTTCTTCTAATTTTTATGACTATCATGTAATATCTACAATCATACTTCTGTTTCATGCACCATTTGTCACAGAAAAGCTAAAATACATTATACAATATTCTCATAACACATTGTAAGAGTTGGTCCCATTATTGAGACAAAAGTAATCCACTGAATCACACCAAGTTATGAATGAGTTGGGAACCCAAAACTAAAACAGAATTAGGAGTAAGGCAGAATGGCCAGACAGCACATCTCTGATACCTGGGAAACCTGAGGCAGGATCCTGTATTTGCTCTGTCTATGCTGTTTCTCCCAGAGGAAACATCTCTGAGGTTAAATATGTTTGTCCTGATATCAAAAGCTCTCGGATGTGTAAAAGCTTAGCTCAGATAGATTAAGTCAGACAGCTGACCTAAGAATGTCGTTCTTCGGATGATTCCTGGTTCTAAGTGAAAACTCTCACTGTGTTGGCATTAGGAGCTCTTAGTCCACGATCCTGTTTGTCCCCTGACTCCCCACCCCTTCTCTCTTAAGTCTGTCTTTAAAATACTCACAGTATCCCATGGTCTTTCCCTCTTCACCAGGTTTGTTCCCCAGTAACAAGAGATGTAGTGCAACAGAGGTGTAAGCTTCTTTCCTTGCATTGGGTGATCAAGGTTCATTCCTTGCACTTCGTATGCTTTCCCATGTCCCACCAGGCGTGGCCCCTGAATACAAAGCCAGCAGTATTCGCAGAATGGCACAACAACAAATCCAAACCAACAGAGACTGAAGGATAGCACAGTGGCGGGGCACTTGCCTTGCACACGGCTGACCCAGATTTGAACTCTAGTATCCCATATGCTTCCCCAGCAATTTCAAGAGTAATTGCTGAGTGCACAGTCAGGAGTAATCCCTGAGAAATGCCAGGAATAGCCCCCAAACCAGATAAAAACTCACAAATAACACCAAAGAAAATATAGGCTAGCAGCGGTCAAGAACTTCTTCGCTGTAATGAGAATAACAAAATGTATTTATTCTGATTTTTGCCTTTACCTGGAATAGGATTTTGGAGACTAGTATGCATGGAGATGCATGGGGTATGACCCTTCACATCAGCCACAAGTCAGTCTCCTTCTTAGCATGTCAATATTTGATTAGCAGTAAAAATCCCTGGAGGCCATGCCCTACACAGAATACTGAATTATAGATCATTGATATTTCATGAGCACTGGCATATATGAACACCTGTGCAGTGATCTTCACACCCAAAACAGTGGATGAACCCCTCACCCCAGTGTTTCCCCCTGGTCCACGGTATTCCTCCCCCCACACCTCACCCCTCCCTCATGCTTCTACAGTAATTCCTGTTTGCATCAGTGTATGCAGGGTGTGATGACAAGGATTCACTCTCAATAGCCTTCCACTCTAGGGATATATTATGGGTTTTTACTCATGACTAAAGTTGTCTTGAATACTTTCAGTGCTGGATCTTTAAAATGGGTCACATGAGCTTTCTAGAAGGAGTGAGAAAGATGAGTAAAAACTGTTCTATATCTTACATGAGTATCCAAAGCCCTCCCGTTATCCGTCGATTTGCTCAAGCGGGCCCAGTAACGTCTCCATTGGAGACTCTGTTGTTACTGTGTTTGGCATATCGAATACGTCACAGGGAGCTTGCCAGGCTCTGCCGTGTGGGTGAGATACTCTCAGTAGCTTGCCAGGCTCTCCGAGAGGGGCGGAGGAATCAAACTCGGGTCCCTTTCGGAGAGCCCGGCAAGCTACCGAGAGTATCTTGCCCACATGGCAGAGCCTGGCAAGCTCCCTGTGACGTATTCGATATGCCAAACACAGTAACAACAGAGTCTCCAATGGAGACGTTACGGGGCCCGCTCGAGCAAATCAACGAGTATCCAAGAGAGAGCTATAAAAATGATAACAAACCAGGAAAGTACCGATTAATGCTCACCCTGCCAGGCGTTGGAGTCCTGGGGTCCCGGTGGGGGTGAGTGTGGGGGAAAGGGAGGACAGATAACAGAGAAGGGGTGGGAGTGTGAGGGTGTCACTGAGAGTGGAGCTGCTCTGGGGGAGACGGGGAAGGGTCCTAGGAAAGATGCTGGAACTGGGCATGAATGGGAGTAGTGGGGGTATTTAGAGATGAGTGTCTCTGTGTTATAACAGAATATTGGCAAGTGTGGGCTTCTGGAACATGGTGACCCTCTTTGTCTCCTGGTGGGGCTGAGATCTTTCCGAGGTGGCTCCCGAGTGCCCTCTGGTGGTGAGCAGCGCCCCTGCAGACCCTCCTGTGTTCTGAAGGGGGGGTCCTTCAGAGTCCCCCAATTCCCAGTGTGAGTAGAGGAAGAGCGTTCTGAGCACCCAGGGGGGACAGGAAGTGTTAGCACTTGGAAATGAGTCCAGCCTCATTCACAGCAGTTTCCCCAGGGAGGTGTGTTCAGAGACAGCCCATGGAGAAGGGAATCCTTCCAGCCCTCACGTCGAGGTAACTCATGCCAGAGTCACATCACAGCTCACAGAGGCCTTAGAGTAAATCTGGGTTACAGAAAAAGGGCCGGAGAGGGGAAGTCTTGCAAAGGGAGAGTAAACGGTCACAGTACAAAGACAGAAATGCTGAGGAAGAAAAAAAGAATTGTGGAAGTCAATATCACTTTCAGTAGATTCTCTGGGTGTTTGATTCATAGGCCAGTAGAATTTGCAAGGGCTAGTAAGGATCAATATTCTTTAATATAGGCTGGGTATTTGACATCTTGTGAAAATTTGAATGATAAATATTTGTAACAGAAATATAGCTTCTTGCAGTGTCTTTGAATTCAGTGACTTTGAATATTTATCAGAACACTTTTTTTCTCAAGGAAATAGATTTTTTTCTTTAAAGTGTGTCATATCCAGGTCAATCAGGTTCCAAAAGTACTAAAATAAGATGCAGGAGAAATAAACTGTTATTTCTACCTCCTTCTGTGTACCTCAGCTCATCTGCCCCCTATCTGGGGAACATACCATGGGGGTCCTGGATTTCAGGGTGCAGAATGAGAAGGAATTGATCTCCTGATTTCCTAGTTCTAGGCACACACAGGGTTCTAGGCACGTGAATAATTAATCATCATTGATGCATGTTTTTCAGATGATATTTTCGTTGGCAATCAATAAGCATTCTAGCTACAGGATCAGTGATTTAATTTGATCCAGTTCAGCTGTGACGCCCACAGCATCTTCCTGACCTTAGACACTAGTGAGTGACAGTGTCCCTTCCTGAAGGCCCTGCAGGTGAGTGCCCAAGAGTGAGCTGAGGGGTGTGGGCTGGGGCTCTTCCCCACCCGCAGTCCTCCTGCAGCCCCTCCCTTAGCCTTAGCCCTGCACAGAGGGACACAGCAGAGTGAGGAAGAAGAGGAGGCTCGGGGGTCACAGGTGGTACTACAGGTGACCAGGCACCCTGACAGGAAACTTGGCTGAGCTCATCTCTGAGCGACCCTGAGCACGGGAGTGAGACTCTCCGAGGAGCAGACAGGAGGGGAGTGTGTGGGATCACTGCGGGGAGGGTCAGAGATCTTCACCTCCATATGGCGGAAACAGGGGTGCAGAAAGTGTGAGATTCTAGAGGAAGTTGGTACAAAGATCCTTGTGGGAGATTTGAGAATGGGCCTGTTCTGAGAGTGAGTGATGGCAAGGCAGGCATCCCTGTGTGACCCCGTGGTCACTCTGAGTCCAGTGTGGGTTAGTTGCTGTGCTGTTAAGATTCCCTTTGTGGGCCTGACCCCCTCCTGGTCCCTATGCCCCTCTCAGTCTGTGCTGTTAAGATTCCCTTTGTGGGCCTGACCCCCTCCTGGTCCCTATGCCCCTCTCAGTCCTGCGCGCCCTCTGGTGGCCCTGGAGAACGCTGCAGCCCAGCCTGTCTCAGCAGGTTTGTGTCTGGGCTCCCCCTGATTTCCCCTCACTGTGTCTCTTGCACAGTAATACATGGCTGTGTCCTCAGGGGTCACTGAGCTCAGCTGCAGAGAGAACTGGTTCTTATTCGTGTCTCTGGTGATGGAGACGCGGCTCTTGAAGGTGGGGTTGTAGTTGATGCCTCCAGCATAACAGATTTGTCCCAACCAGAGCAGGCCCTTCCATGGGGCTGGCGGATCCAGCCCCAGCAGTAACCACTGGTTGTGATGGAGAATCCGGGGACAGAGCAGGTAAGGGAGAGGGTCTGGGAGAAGGCCACCTGTCCTGGGCCCGATTCCTGCAGGGTCAGAGCAGACACAGCACCTGGGGACACGGGGAATCAGTCATTGTCAGTCTCTGCAGTCACTCCCTCCCCTAGACCCTGTCACATATGAGACACTCACCCAGGGGGGCTGTCACCAGGTAGAAGAGAAGACCCCGCAGAATCTTCTTTTTCTTGACCACAGCTCTTCCTTCCCCAGAGACTCAGTCCTGAGTGAGGAGACAGCTGTGAGCTCCACAGCCCAGAGAGCATTTGATCCCGGAGCCTGAGAGGGATTTGCATGAGGCGACCCAGTCTGTTATAAGGGGAAACTTTCAGACCTTAGACCTTCTTGTCCCATTGGAGCGCTGAACTCACACACCCTGTCTGGTGGATTGAGCACTTGCCAATGAAGCACATTGAAACAGGTCACAGGAGGTTCCTCACTTAATTGAATAATCTGTCTTAGTCATGTTAAAATAATCACAATCATTTCAATTTCAGGTTGCTAATAAAAATCATTTGCATTGTTTATTTTTAAAAACCTTTTTAATATAGGCACCATTTAGAAAGCTCATAATTATAATCATCCTTAAATTTCTTTCATATATGTCTCTCTCTAAAATAATATCCAAAAAAAAACTGCACTTCCTAGTTCTCATTTTTTTCTGTAAAGAAATTATGACATAGTTGTATCTGATAACTGTTTACAAAGTACATAGTTAATCGAAAATTTCTGTTTGAGTTTTATTTTTATTTTATTTTTAACTGGGGGGCACACTTAGTGATGTTTGGTGTGCTTTGCACTGAAGAATTACTCAGGGCAATGGCTGTTTCATTCTGGGCAACCCGGGGGGGGGACCGGGTGAGGCCCCTTCAGCCCCAACGGAGGCAACCACAGCAGCCGAAAACCTCCAGATCTCAACTGCCGCCATGCTCAAGGCAGCCATCCACATGCTTGGAAGGGCCTCACTCAAGAGCCAATCTATCCTTGGACATGTCACACTTTATCCCACCAATATACCAAGAGTAGCACACCTCATTTTATGGCGTTTAAAGTAGAAGGCAACCGATCTATGTTATATATATTTTTACATACATATATAAGTATGTAAAAAAACATATATATATATATATATATATATATATATATATATAGTCTCCTGCCCCCGCTCGTGGCTGTCCTTGCTGGGGCCCTTTGGAGGGGGGCACGTTGAATTTCCCTCCCTGCCCTGAACAGAGCTCCGGCAGCTGAACACCTCCAGAACCAGCCACCACCATGCTGAGACCACTCTCCACATGCATGAAGGTACCGGCTTGCGGGTCATGGGGCTGAAACCTCCAATCCTGCTCGGATCGGGGCTGAACATCCTCTACCCTGCTCCTTCATATTCCAGTAGACAGGGGTCACACCCACCAAATGGTTCCCTGGTGCCATGTAATCCCATCAACGGCCAAGACCCAGAGACTATAAAACCCAGCTCCCGACATCTTATTATCTCATTCTTACTTTCGACAAACTGGCAGGCTACTAAATGTAGCCTTCCCACATGACAGAGTCTGGCAAACTCCCCGTGGTGTAACCAATATGTCAAATACCAGTAACAATGATGGGTCTCATTCTCCTAACCCTGAAAGAGCCTTGAATATGGCACTTTTTAAAAATGTTAGGGCTAGGACAAAGGAGACGTTACTGGGGCCTACTCGAGGCGATCGACGAACAAAAGGATGATTGTGATCATGATACATATATATACATGTGTATATACATATGCAGACAGGACTTAACCTTTTTTTCTTTTTATTAGTGAAACACCATGAAGTACAGTTGTAGATTTACAACTTTTTGTGCTTGGGATTCGATTATACAATGATCAAATACCCATCTCACCACACCGTTTTCGACACTGGAGAAGAATTGTTCCTCGGAACATGCGATAAAAGAGGTGTTGGAGGCATCGGTGTCCTTGTCAACACAAACTTGGCCAAGAGCATTGATTCATTCGAATGCCTAACAACCCGAATCGGACGTTTACATTTGAATAGATGTGGCTCACTGCCTGCAGTTTCTATCTTCGTTGTCTACGCACCAACATCTCATTATGATGAAAAAGAAATCGAGAAGTTCTACATGGAGCTAGAGAAGTTCTATAAAGAAGACCACACCTTCTACAAGATCATTGTGGGTGATTTTAAAGCCAAGATAGGACCGAGAAGATCTGCTGAAGAACTTCACATCGGGACCCATGGCCTAGAATGGAACGAACAGGGTGAGAGACTGTCAGAGTTCATCATGTCGACCAAGACCATCCATGGTAACTCACAGTTCCAGAAGGCAGAATCTAAATGATGGACATGGGAGTCTCCCGGCGGACGATTCCACAGCAAAATAGACCACATCATCTTCAATCGACGGTTTTGCCTGACTGATGTCGCTGTTGTCCCAAAATTTCGAACGGGATCGGACCACCGTCTCCTTCGTGCAAAATTCTACTTCACAGAGCGGGGAGAAAGGGCTGCAAAGTTCAAAAGGAGAACTCCCAGAATGACCACCAACTGGGAACTCTTTGGTACTATTGCGGCAACATGGGAAGATGCCATTGTTGACAACATTGACGAGGAATACGATCGACTGGTTCAGCACCTCCATGAATGTGCGAGGAACGCCAAGAGAGAGATAGCCACAAAAAGTCGCATATCTTCGAAAACTCTTGAGCTAATTCGCCAGTGTGGTTTGGCGCATGCCTCAGGCAACCGAAAGCTAACATCCGAGCTTGCAAAGCAGTGCAGAGATGCGATCAAGGAAGACCTCAAAGAGAGAAGAGCAGAAGTACTGGTAGATGCGGCAGAAGCCGGGAAAAGTATTCGTAAGGCCCGCCTGTCCTTCGCCAACTATAAGAGCAAGATGACTGCCCTCCGACGTCCTGATGGATCCATCACATCCTCCAGAACGGCAATGGAGAAGATTATCCATGACTTCTACTCAAATCTCTTCGATAGCCATGTCCACTTGCCAACATACCAAATTCCACAGGATGGGTATGTTGTTCCCAACGTTCTCCCCTCCGAAATCCGACACGCCATTTCGTCGGTAAAGAAACAAACAGCACCCGGCCCAGACAAGGTCAGACCTGAACACCTGAAGAACCTGCCGTCAGTACTCATCAATACACTGGCTCGGCTCTTCACTCGCTACCTGTCTGAATGCAAGGTTCCATCCCAATGGAAAACCACTACTGTTCAAGAAGGGAGACATCCATGACATTGGCAACTATCGCCCGATCTGCCTATTGTCTGTCATCTAAAAGTTGTTCACTCGAGTCATCCTGAATAGGATTGGCAGAACACTAGATGAAGGACAACCATGCGAGCAAGCAGGGTTCCGCAAAGGATTCAGCACCATCGACAATATCCACACAATAACCAAGCTCATTGAGGTTTCTCGGTAGTTCAAGATGCCGCTCTGCTTAACGTTCATTGATTTAAAGAAGGCCTTTGATTCTGTTGAGACGGAAGCGGTCATTGAAGCCCTAGCCAATCAGGGCTTTCAAGCCCAATACATGAGGATCCTCCGTGAGCTGTATTGCGGATTCACTACCAGGATCTCACCATTCTACAAAGAAGTGATCGTTGATGTCAAGAGAGGGGTGCGGCAGGGTGATACCATTTCACCGAAACTCTTCAGTGCCACCCTCGAGAACATCATGCGAAGACTGGAATGGGAAGGAATGGGAGTGAAGATAGATGGTCGGCAATTACACCACCTCCGCTTTGCTGATGATATTGTTTTAATAACACCAAACATCAGCCAAGCGGCACAAATGCTGGCCGACTTTGACCGTGAGTGTGGAAAGGTAGGACTACAGCTGAATCTTACGAAGACAATGTTTATGAGAAACAGCCTTGTTCCTGACACCCCATTCGCTCTCAATGGAACGACCATCTCCGAATGCAACAGCTATGTCAACCTAGGTCGAGAGGTCAACATGACAAATGACCTGGCACCCGAGCTGCGCAGGAGGAAGAGAGCGGCTTGGAACGCCTTCAAGAACGTCGAAGAAATAGCTAAGAGGACGAAGAACCTCCGGCTCCGGGCACATCTCTTTGATTCCACTATTCTTCCTGCATTAACATATGCCTCAGAGACCTGGGCCCTACGCAAACAAGATGAGAACGCCATTCAGGTCTCCCAAAGAAGAATAGAAAGAGCTATGCTTGGAATATCACGTTTCACTCAAATGAGAGAAAGAATCCGGAGTTCTAACATCCGTCGACGATCAAGGATCAGGGACGCTGTCTCATTTGCCAAGGTGTCGAAAATCAGATGGGCTGGTCACGTAATGAGATTTAAAGACGACCGTTGGACTAGAGCTGTTACTGATTGGATTCCACGGGATGTCAAGAGACCGCGTGGCCGCCCACCTACCAGATGGTCAGACTTCTTCCTGAAGATCATGAACGATCGGTTTGAGGCCCTTCATGTTCCCGGAGCGAACAGATGCCATTGGGCTACACTAGCACGCGACAGGGACAAATGGAGACGTTACTGGCACCCGCTCGATCAAATCGACGACTAACGGGAAGTTAAGTGATTAAGTGTGAAATACCCATCCAACCATCAGTGCCAACATTCCACCACCATTGATAATATCCCTCCCACCCCCACCCCAGCATCCCAACCTGCCTCTGCCACAGAGCATTCCCTTTTGTTCTCTCTCTCCTTTTGGATATTGTGGTCTGCAAAAGTGGCATTGAGTGGCAAACATATTAAGTACATAGTCTACTTTCAACATGCATCTCCCCTCCAAGGAGGATCCTCCAAACACCCTTTATTTGGTGCTCCCTTCTCTATCTGAGCTGCCCTTTCCCCTAGAATACCCGGCTGGCCTCTAAGCTATGGAGTAATCCTCCTGGTGCTGATCTCAGCTATTCTTGTGTATTAATCTCATATTTTGTTACTTTGTATGATCCAGATAAATGCAATCTTTCTATGTCTATCCCTCTCTTTCTGACTCATTTCGCTTAGCATGATACTTTCCATGTTGTACCACTTGTATGTAAATTTCATGACTTCATCTTTTCTAACAGGTACATAGTACTCCATTGTGTAGATGTACCAAAGTTTCTTTAACCAGTCATCTGTTCTTGGGCATTCAGGTTTCTTCCAGTTTCTGGCTATTGTAAAGAGTGCTGCAATGAACAAACAAGTGCATATGTCACTTCGACTATACATTTTTGCCTCTCTGGGATATATTCCCAGGAGTGGTATTGCTGGGTCAAATGGGAGCTCAATTTCTAATTTTTTGAGAATCGTCCTTACTGTTTTCCAGAAGGGCTGAACCAGTCGGTATTCCCATCAAGAGTGAAGGAGTGTCCCTTTATCACCACAACCGCGCCAGAATCAGTTGCTTTTGCACTTTTGAATGTGGGCCAGTCTATGAGGTGTGAGATGGTATCTCATTGTGGTTTTGATCTGCATCTCCCTGATGATTAATGATGTAGAGCATTTCTCATGTGCTTTTTTGCCATTCGGATTTCTTCTTTGAAAAAAGTTTTTGTTCATTTCATTACCCCATTTTTGGATGCTGTCATGTCGGTGAAGCCTTCAGGTTCAGGTGAAGGAGACCAGTTGTAATTACTGGTTTTGGCATATCGAATACACAACGCATAGCTTGCCAGGCTCTTCTGTGCAGGCGGAATACTCTCGGTAGCTGAGAAGGATGAGAAAGGAGAGGCCGACAAAATCTCAAGGCCAAACTAGGCTGCCACAACGAAGGAAGACAAAAATGATCGTCTGTACTTTCAATGCACGTACGCTAGCATCAGAAGCATCCATCGAGGACCTGATGATACAAGTGTGAATGATAAAGTACGACATCATTGGTCTGACCGAGACAAGAAGGTATGAATCTCACCATGCTGTTTTCGACACTGGAGAAGAATTGTTCCTCAGAACATGCGATAAAAGAGGTGTCGGAGGCGTCGGTGTCCTTGTCAATACAAACTTGGCCATGAGAATTGATTCATTCGAATGCCTAACAACCCGAATCAGACGTTTACATTTGAATAGATGTGGCTCATTGCCTGCAGTTTCTATCTTTGTTGTCTACGCACTAACATCTCATTTTGATGAAAGAGAAATTGAGAAGTTCTACATGGAGCTGGAGAAGTTCTATAAAGAAGACTACACCTTCTACAAGATCATTGTGGGTGATTTTAATGCCAAGATAGGACCAAGAAGATCAGCTGAAGAACTTCACATCGGGACCCATGGCCTAGAATGGAACGAACAGGTTGAGAGACTGTCTGTTTTCATCATGTCGACCAAGACCATCCATGGTAACTCACAGTTCCAGAAGGCAGAATCTAAACATTGGACATGGGAGTCTCCCGGTGGACGATTCCACAACGAAATAGACCACATCATATTCAATCGACGGTTTTGCCTGACCAATGTCGCTGTTGTCCCAAAATTCCGAACGGGATCGGACCACTGTCTCCTGCAAAATTCTACTTCACAGAGCGGGGAGAAAAGGCTGCAGAGTTCAAAAAGAGAACTCCGAGAACGACCACCAACTGGGAACTCTTTGGCACTATTGCGGCAACATGGGAAGATGCCATTGTTGACAACATTGACAAGGAATACGATCGACTGGTTCAGCACCTCCATGAATGAGCGAGGAGCGCAAAGAGAGAGACAGCAAAAAAAAAAAAAGCCTGTCTTCGAAAACTCTTGAGCTTATTCGCCAGCGTGGTTTGGTGCATGCCTCAGGCAACTGCAAGCTAACTTCCGAGCTCGCAAAGCACTGCAGAGATGCGATCAAGGAAGACCTCAAAGGGAGAAGAGCAGAAGTACTGGTAAATGCTGCAGAAGCTGGGAAAAGCATTCGTAATGTCCACCTGTCCTTCGCCAACTATAAGATCAAGATTACTGCCCTCCGATGTCCTGATGGATCCATCACATCCTCCAGAACAGCAATGGAGAAGATTATCCATGAAATCTACTCAAATTTCTTCGATAGCCATGTCCACTTACCGACATACCAAATTCCACAGGATGGGTATGTCGTTCCCAAAGTTCTCCCTAACGAGATCCGACACGCCATTTTGTCGGTAAAGAAACAAACAGCACCCGGTCCAGACAAGGTCAGACCTGAACACCTGAAGAACCTGCCGTCAGTACTCTTTGATACACTGGCCCGGCACTTCACTCGCTACCTGTCTGAATGCCAGGTTCCGTTCTAGTGGAAAACGAGCAGGACTGTACTACTATTCAAGAAGGGAGACATCCATGACATTGGCAA
Source organism: Sorex fumeus (assembly GCF_029834395.1). NCBI lineage: Eukaryota > Metazoa > Chordata > Mammalia > Eulipotyphla > Soricidae > Sorex > Sorex fumeus. The sequence continues at coordinate 76,773,785 of NW_026606101.1, forward strand.
CTATCGCCCGATCTGCCTATTGTCTGTCATCTAAAAGTTGTTCACTCGAGTCATCCTAAATAGGATTGGCAGAACACTTGATGAAGGACAACCATGCGAGCAAGCCGGGTTCCGCAAAGGATTCAGCACCACAGACCATATCCACATGGTAACCAAGCTCATTGAGGTTTCTCTGGAGTTCAAGATGCCGCTCTGTTTAACGTTCATTGATTTAAAGAAGGCCTTTGATTCTGTTGAGACAGAAGCAGTCATTGAAGCCCTAGCTAATCAGGGCATTCAAGCCCAATACATCAAGATCCTCCGTGAGCTGTATTGTGGATTCACTACCAGGATCTCACCATTCTACAAAGAAGTGATCATTGATGTCAAGAGAAGGGTTCGGCAGGGTGATACCATTTCACCGAAACTTTTCAGTGCCACCCTCAAGAACATCATGCGACGACTGGAATGGGAAGAAATGGGAGTGCATATAGGTGGTCGGCAACTACACCACCTCCGCTTTGCTGATGACATTGTTTTCATAACACCAAACATCAGCCAAGAGGCACAAATGCTGGCCGACTTTGACCATGAGTGTGGAAAGGTAGGACTACAGTGAATCTTTCGAAGACAATGTTTATGAGAAACAGCCTCGTTCCTGATGCTCCATTCGCTCTCAACAGAATGACCATCTCCGAATGCAACAGCTATGTGTACCTAGGTCGAGAATTCAACATGACAAATGACCTGGCACCTGAGCTGCGCAGGAGGAAGAGAGCGGCTTGGAACGCCTTCAAGAACGTCGAAGAAATAACCAAGAAGACGAAGAATCTCCGGCTCCAGGCACATCTCTTTGATTTCACTGTTCTTCCTGCATTAACATATGCCTCAGAGACCTGGGCCCTACACAAACAGGATGGGAACGATATTCGGGTCTCCCAAAGAAGAATAGAAAGAGCTATGCTTGGAATATCACGTTTCACTCAAATGAGAGAAAGAATCTGGAGTTCCGACCTCCGTCGACGATCAAGAATCAGGGACACTGTCTCATTTGCCAAGGTGTCAAAAATCAAATGGGCTGGTCATGTAATGAGATTTAAAGACGACCGCTGGACTAGAGCTGTTACCGACTGGATTCCATGGGATATCAAAAGACCGCGTGGCCGCCCACCTACCAGATGGTCAGACTTCTTTGTCAAGATCATGAACTATCGGTTTGAGACTCTTCATGTTCCCAGAGCGAGCAGATGCCATTAGGCAACACTAGCACGCAACACGGACAAATGGAGACGTTACTGGCGCCCGCTCGAGCAAATCGACGACTAACAGGTAGTTAACTGATTAAGTGAAGTGATTTTTGGATAGGGTTGGATGTTTTCTTCTTGTGGAGTTTAACCAGTACTTTGTATATCCTTGATATCAACCCCTTGTCAGATGAGTATTCAGCAAATATCCTTTCCCATTCTGTAGGCTGTCTTTGTATTTTGGTCACTGTTTCTTTGGAGGTGCAGAAGCTCTTAGTTTAAGATAGTCCTCATTATCTATCTCTGTTTTCACTTGCTCGGCCAGTGGCGTGACAGCTTTGAAGATACCATTAGCTTCAGTGTCATGGAGGGTTTTGCCGACTTTGTCTTCAATGTACCTTATAGTTTCTGGTCTGATGTTGAGGTCGTTAATCCATTTTGATCTTACTTTTGTACACGGTGTTAGGCAGAGTTCTGAGACCAATTTTTTTGCATGTAGCCGTCCAGTGATGCCAGCACAATTTGATAAAGAGACTTTTCTTACTCCCCATCATATTTTTGCACCTTTGTCAAAGATTAGATGATCATATGATTGAGGGGAGATGTCAGTGTATTCAACCCTATTCCACAGATCTGCAGTTCTGCTTTTGTTCCAGTACCATGCTGTTTTGATTATTTCTGCTTTGTAGTACAGTTTGAAGTTAGGGTGGTTGATTCCTCCCATTTTCTTTTTCCCAAGAATTGCTTTAGCTATTCGTGGGGCCTTATTGTTCCATATAAATTTCAGGAGTGTTTGCTCCATTTCTTTGAAGAATGTCATGGGTATCCTTATAGGAATTGCATTGAATTTATACAATGCTTTCGGTAGTATTGTCATTTTGACAATGTTATGTCTCCCGACCCATAAGCAGGGGATATCTTTCCATTTCCTCATGTCCTGTCTTATTTCCTGAAGTAGCGTTTTGTAGTTTTCTTTGTACAGGTCCTTTACTTCCTTAGTTAAGCTGATTCCTAGGTACTTGATTTTCTGGGGCACAATTATAAACGGGATTGTTTTTTTCATGTCGCTTTCTTCTCTCTCACTGTTTGCATATAGGAAAGCCATGGACTTTTGGGTATTGATTTTATAGCCTGCAACTTTACTATACGAGTCTATTCTTCCTAAGAGAGTTTTGGTGGAGGTTATTGGGTTCTCTAAGTATAGTATCATATCATCTGCGAATAGTGAGAGCTTGATTTCTTCCTTTCCTACCTGAATGCCCTAAATATCTTTTTCTTGCCTAATCGCTATTGCAAGTACTTCCAGTACTATATTGAACAGCAGTGGAGATAGTGGGCATCCTTGTCTCGTCCCTGATCTTAGAGGGAAGGCTCTCAGTTTTTCCCCATTGAGGATGATGCTTGCTGTAGGCTTGTGGTAGATGGCTTTAATTATGTTGAGGAAGGTCCCCTCTATACCCATTTTGGCTAGGGTTTTCATCATAAAGGGGTGCTGGATCTTGTCAAATGCTTTCTCTGCATCTCTTGAAATAGTCATGTGCTTTTTATCTTTTCTTTTGTTGATATAATGGATTATGTTGATTGATTTCCGAATGTTGAACCATCCTTGCATCCCTGGGATGAATCCTACTTGGTCATGGTGTATGATCTTTCTGATGAGTAGTTGGATTCTATTTGCAAATAGTTTGTTGAGGATCTTTGCATCTGTGTTCATCAGGGATATCGGTCTGTAATTCTCTTTCTTTGTGGTATCTCTGTCTGCTTTTGGTATCAGTGTGATATTTGCTTCGTAGAAACTCTTCGAAAGTGTTTTTGATATTTCAATTTCGTGGAAAAGCTTAAAGAGGATTGGGAGTAAGTCCTCTTTAAAGATTTGGGAGAATTCACTAGTGAATCCATCCGGGCCAGGACTTTTGTGCTTGGGGAGACCTTTTATTACCATTTCAATTTCCTTGATGGTGATAGGTCTGTTCATGTAGTCCAGGTCTTCTTGGTTCAGCCTTGGGAATCTGTAGGAGTCTAGAAATTTATGCATTTCCTCGAGGTTTTGATGTTCTGTGGCATAAAGCTTCTCAGAGTACTCCCTGAGGATCCTTTGAATTTCTGTTGTTTCTGTTGTAATGACCCCCTTTTCATTTCTGATTCGGTTTATTAGGGTTTTCTCTCTCCCTTTCTTTGTGAGTTTTGCTAGAGGCTTATCGATCTTCTTAATTTTCTCGAAGAACCAGCTCTTGGTTTCATTGATCTTTCAGATTGCTTTGTGGGTTTCCATCTCGTTAATCTCTGCTCTGAGTTTTATTATTTCCTTTCTCCTGTTCGGGTTCTGCTCCTTTTTTGATCCTTCTCCAAGCTCTTAAGCTGTGAGGTTAGGTTACTTATGTGTGCTCGCTCCTCCTTCCTGAGGAATGCTTGTAGAGCTATAAACTTTCCTCTTAACACAGCTTTTGCTGTGTGCCATAAGTTTTGGTAACTCGTGTTCTCATTTTCATTCCTTTTTAGGAATCTTTTGATTTCCTCTTTGATTTCCTGTCTAAGCCACTCGTTGTTCATTAGCGCATTGTTTAATTTCCAGGTGTTTGACTTAGTTTTCTGTTTTTGTGTGTGATTTACTTCTACTTTCAGCGCATTATGGTCTGAGAAGATTGTTGATACAATCTCTATCTTCTTAATCTTATGGAGGCATGTTTTGTGGTTCAGCATTTGGTCTATCTTGGAGAATGTTCCATGTACGCTTGAGGGGAATGTGTATTCAGCTTTTTGTGGATGAAGTGTCCTTTATATATCTACTAAGTCCTTTTCTTCCATTGTTTCCCTCAGATGAAGTATGTCCTTGCTAAGCTTGAGTTTGGTTCATCTATCAAGAGCTGACAAAGCGGTGTTGAAGTCTCCCACTTGTATTGTGTTGCTATTGATGTCTTTTTTAAAATCTATGAGTAGTTGTCTTAAGTACTTTGCTGGTCTCTCATTAGGTGCATATGCATTTATTATTGTAAGTTCTTCCTGTTGTACATATCCTTTGATCAATAAGAAATGGCCTTCACTGTCTCTTATGACCTTCCTCACTCTGAAATCGATGTGGTCTGATATTAGGATGGCTACCCCAGCTTTTTTATGGGAGCTGTTTGCCTGTAGGATTGTTTTCCAGCCTTTGACTCTGAGTCTGTGTTTGCTTTGACTATTGCGATGTGTATTTTGCAGGCAGCAGAATGTTGGGTTTAATTTTCTAATCCATTCTGCCACTCTATGTCTTTTAATTGGTGCGTTTAGCCCATTGACATTGAGAGAGATTATTGTTTTGGGTTTTTGCCCCATTGTTCTGTTGAAATTTGGTGTATTTGAGGGGCCTTTCTTGCCTTAAAGTAGCCCATTTAGTTTTTCTTTTAACCATGGTTTTGAGTCTATGAAGTTCCTGAGCTGTTGTTTGTCTGTGAAACTGTGTGTTTTTCCTTCTATTATGAATGATAATCTCTCTGGGTAAAGTATTTTTGGGGAGGCCTTTATTTAATTGAGTTTTTTCATTATTTCCCACCACTGTTTTCGAGCCATGAGGGTTTCATCAGAAAAATCAGCTGTGAATTTTAAGGATGCTCCTTTGTAAGAGATTTCTTTCTTCGATCTTGCTGCTTTCAAAATTTTGTCTCTGTCTAAGGTTTTGGTCATTTTGATCACAATGTGTCTTGGGGTATTTTTATTCGGATTTCTTCTAGCTGGTACCCTTCGGACCTCCTGAATGCGGTCACAAGTTTTCTTCAGCTCTGGAAACGTTGTAGCAATGATGTCTTTGACAGTTTCTTCTTCATCAAGGATTTCTTCCTGTCCCTCTGGGACTCCAATAATTCTTACGTTATCCCTCTTGGCTTCGTCATGATCTTCTCTTGCCATCTGTTCCCGAATAGTGAGTCTCTTTTCCATTTTCTGCTCTTTCCTGGAGAGTCTCTGAATTTCATCTTCGAGCTCACTGATTCTGTTCTCAGCGGCTGTTACTCTGCTTTGAGGCCTTCCACTGAGTTTTTCAATTCGCCTACCAGGTTTTTCAGGTCTGATATTTCCGATTGCATCTTCCTCATTTCTGCCTTCAAATCCTCTTGTCTTTTATTTGCATTGCTTTCCATTGTTTCTTTTAGTTCCCTAAGCATCCTAAGTAGCTCCCTTCTGAATTCCTTGTCAGAGAGGTTGTCTAACACTACAGTACTGTTGATGTCTTCTTGGCTAGCCTCTTCAATAAGAAAATTTGGTGGGCTTTTGCGTTGCTTGAGTTCAGCTCTTCTATGGTCATCCTCTTGAGAAGAATGTCTTCCTGACACATGGAAAATTTCTTACTGATATTCACATGATGGAAAGGATCAAGTGAGCACTCTGGGTGAGTTTTACAGAAACTGTAACCCCAATCATAAGGTTTCCACTCTTAGCACATAAACAATTTCCAATGACGTCTACCCTCAACTTATTATCTTTGGTGTTTAAGAAAGCATGTTATGAATATGATAGACAAATAATTTGAATGTAGTTATGACTCTAAAGCTGCCATTTGCAGGAACCAAAAGTTCCATCAATCTGACAATATTCTTGAAAACATAATACCATGTTGTGAGCTGTGAAAAATTATCTGCTCTTTTCCTCCCAGGTGTGCATTCTTTTCAGAGTCACAGGGATATAGTTCAGGCGAGGGAATGGAACAGGATGAACAATTCCCTCCTCAGGAATGCAGGTCCTCAGTGAATCTCCCCTGAGAACTGGGAGACTGAGTTGTTGACAGGATCCCACTGCACCCAACTCACATGTACAACACAGGGCTGTTCCCTTTGACCTGAACTTCCTGCCACAGAGTCCTTTGAATGACCGTGGGACAGAGAGCAAAGTGAAAATATATACTGATGCCTCAGCTTCTTTTATCATACAGCCACATTTAATATGAATGAATAATACAGTGACTTTCATAAATACTGGAAGTTATAGTGTCTCTCAAAATGACTTAAATTCTAGGAAACTGCATTTATAATAAACACATATTCACATGAGACGCCTCCATGAGCTCTTCAAGAAAATATGAACACATATATTAACATTTTTGGTCAAGCTCAACTCTGAGATATTATCCACCAACCACTTGGTACTCTGAATCCTTTTCCTTAATAATAAATCTGAGTCTTGTGCATGTTCTTCATCTCAGACAGGACTATCTTCAGTAGAAGTAAGGTGGTCACTGTCCCTTCCTCTCCCCCCGCACGCTTGTCTCTCCATCAGGTGTCCAGCATATGTGGCTGTCAGACTGGTCTGTCCCATGACTCATAGCCTAACCTTAGATATCAGATGCTCAGCTCCGTGTAGGCTGTGCTGAGACATGTCCAAAGTCAAGAAAAGCTGCCCAGAAACCCCTGTGCTTACCAGTGTCCCTGTCACTAGGGTTGTTCTATCCCATTCCCCCAAAACCACATCTGGTATGTGTCGACACCGCGCATAGAGAAGCTGGTAAAGGGGGACAAGGATGCCTCAGAGACTCTCCCAGATGTCCCAGGAATCATCCCCACATCCCCACAGGGCACCTGCTGTGCCTGGGGGTGCTCACCTGTGAGAGAAAACGAGGCGTGGACTTCCCCTGATGGCCCTGGTCTCCTCAGTCCAGGACAGGAGGACTTTACTGACAGCCGTTTTCTGTCGGAGACAATTATATAGGCCCCGTCCTAGGTGTGGGTTTATGTAGGAGGTTTGTGTGGGAAGGGCTTACATAGGAAGGGCTTACATAGGAAGGGTTATACTTCTTATAACATGTTCTCAGAGAACACATTTGTCTGTATTTAACTCAGTATATCCTCTATGATAGCTAGTGTCCTCTGTCCCCTTGTCCTGTCAAGTGCCACGTGTGTGGTGCTGAGAAATTAAAATGAAGCTCAGCACCAATTTTCATGTATTTACATTTAATAAAGAATATGGTTTATTTGCCAAAAACAATGTAGAATAATCAAGGATTTTCCTGGGACTGAACTATGGCCCCAAACCTGCAACGGTCTTGGCACACACTGACATGTGTTAACTCCAGTGGTAACTGTGAAACACAAGGAGCTCAGCCATACAGGAAACAGGAGTCAATGACTGTTCTAGAAGAAACAGTCCAAGGACGTGCAAAATACCCAGCAAGTACTTACAAGTTGTTCTTCCACTAGAGTCTGCGAAGCACCAGTGTACAATTCAACAAGAATATATGAGTGACTACAGGTGTCCTAGAAAGAAGCCATCTTCCTCATGTCCATTAATGGACAGAGAGAGATCCTGAGCCTTCCTCTCAAATGAAGTCTGGCCCTGTGAGCCCCATTCTTTGTCTCAGACCCTGACTCTGAGGAGGATGTCAGGAGGATCAGCATCCCTGTCGTCTCCTCACCCGGCACAGCTGCCTCTCCCTCGGTTTTCTAACACACTCAGGATGTGGTTGTCACACTGCGTGTCTCACACAGTAATACGCGGTCATGTCCTCAGTTCTCAGCCTGCTCAGTTCCATGTAGGCTGTGTCCTTGGACTTGTCTGCAGGTGAGTGTGAGTCTTCCCTGGAATTTCAGTGAGTATTTTGTACCACCATTGTAAGGGTCTATCCTTCCTATCCACTCGACCCCTTGTCCGGGGGCCTGCTGCACCCAGTGCATATAGGCATAGATGAAGGTGTATCCGGACGCCTTGCAGGAGATCTTCACTGACGTCCCAGGTTTTCCCACCTCAGCGCCCAACTGCACCAGCTGCACCTGGGAGTTCACACTTGTGGACAGCACGCAGGCGTGGGTGGACTCCAATTGACTAGCCCTGTTTCCTCAGCCCAAGGCATGGGGACTCTCACCTGCAGTCACTGCCACCTGGAAGAGAATTCTTCAGGTGCAGGTCATGGTGAGGACAGTGCAATCAAGGGTTTCTGAAGGTGTGGGTGTGCCTGCTATGTTAGGTTGTCAGGACAGAGACACACTTGTATTTAATTCAGTGTCCCACGTGTAATTTGCATATTCATGAGGAGGGAGATTTCAAAGCTGAAGGCCTGGTCCAGCCTGAGAAGGGGCTGGTGGAAGCCACCGGGACAATTCTCAAGGGGAGTGAAGAGGTCCACGTTATTATCCTTGTTTGAGGAGATGACACCCTGTCCTGTCCCAGGACTCTGTGCACATAGAGCTTCCTGTCTGGAGGGCCAAGCCTTTTAGGACCTTCCCCTCAGGGCTGTCCCAGGCATCTCTATGACCTGGACACATCTGGACACACCTGGGCTTTGAGGTTATTTCTGGGATCCTTTCTTTCTCTGTCTCTCTCTTCCCTAGGGATACTACCCAAGGGATAAATTCCCAAGGGATACTATAATGAGACTACAAGACCATCCTACTGCCCCAGTGGTTTCCATTGGAGATGTTAAGAAGTCCAGAAACACCACCTGTATACAGGTTTTACCTCATTATCAATATGATAAATGTTCCCCCCAAAACGGTTAAGTATGCACAATTTAACCTTCTGTGTCCTATACTTATTTTTGTTTTGGTTTTCTCAACACAGCAAAATTTAGTATTCTGGGTTTTTTAATTATTTTTTATTTTTATTTTTTCATTACTTCTTTGTAGAATGGTGAGATCCTGGTAGTGAATCCGCAATACAGCTCACGGAGGATCTTGATGTATTGGGCTTGAATGCCCTGATTGGCTAGGGCTTCAATGACCGCTTCCGTCTCAAAAGAATCAAAGGCCTTCTTTAAATCAATGAACGTTAAACAGAGCAGCATCTTGAACTCGCGAGAAACCTCAATGAGCTTGGTTATTGTGTGGATATGGTCTGTGGTGCTGAATCCTTTGCGGAACCCGGCTTGCTCGCATGGTTGTCCTTCATCTAGTGTTCTGCCAATCCTATTTAGGATGACTCAAGTGAACAACTTGTAGATGACAGACAATAGGCAGATCGGGCGATAGTTGCCAATGTCATGGATGTCTCCCTTCGTGAACAGTAGTATGGTCCTGCTGGTTTTCCATTGGGACGGAACCTTGCATTCAGACAGGTAGCGTGTGAACAGCCGAGCCAGTGTATTGATGAGTACTGACGGCAGGTTCTTCATGTGTTCAGGTCTGATCTTGTCTGGGCCGGGTGCTGTTGTTTCTTTACTCACGAAATGGCGTGTTGGATTTCGGAAGGGAGAACACTTTTTGGTCTTGTATTTGGCGAAGGACAGGCGGGCGTTACGAATACTTTTCCCGGCTTCTGCCGCATCTACCAGTACTTCTGCTCTTCTCTCTTTGAGGTCTTCCTTGATCGCATCTCTGCACTGCTTTGCAAGCTCGGACGTTAGCTTGCGGTTGCCTGAGGCATGCGCCAAACCACGCTGGCGAATTAGCTCAAGAGTTTTCGAAGACAGGCGATTTTTTGTGGCTATCTCTTTCTTGGCTTTCCTCGCACATTCATGGAGGTGCTGAACCAGTCAATCATATTCCTCGTCAATGTTGTCAACAATGGCATCTTCCCATGTTGCCGGAACAGTGCCAAAGCGTTCCCAGTTGGTGGTCGTTCTGGGAGTTCTCTTTTTAATCTTTGCAGCCCTTTCTCCCCACTCTGTGAAGTAGAATTTTGCACGAAGAGATGTTGGTCCGATCCCGCTTCGCAGCCGCACGACACATCATAAGACACTAAATACCCATCTTCCGGAATTGTCGTACCATATTTGATAGGGTTCAAATATGATAACGCCTACAAGGGCGATTAGAGGTCGCTCCAAAAGCCTCTATCCCGCTCAGAAAGACTGGCAAGCTACCGAGAGTATTCCGCCCGCACGGAACAGCCTGGCAAGCTATCCTTTGTGTATTCGATATGCCAAAACCAGTAACTACAACTGGTCTCATTCAAAAATATATTAAATTTTTTAAATTCATGAAGAATTTTTTAAAACCCAGGCATAAGTCAAACACAGCTGCCAACAAGTTTATTATATAACTGTAAGAGTAGGACAAATATATGTAAATAAATGAATATGATAAAATTAATAAAGTTTTATTGAACATGTGTCTTGAACTCTGACTTTTTTAGTGATGCACAATAGTATTATTTAAAGAAATTTACTTAGAGAAATGGAAGGAGAAAGAGAGAGAGAGAGAGAGAGAGATGGCATAGGATTGACAAAGACAACCCATACACAGAATGTTGTCATCATTGTATGAGTCATCCTTCTCCTTTATTGATACCTTGGATCCTATGCATTTCTCTCTCTCCTTTCTCTTTTCTCTCTCTCTCTCACCTCTCTCTCTCACACACACTCTCTAGGGTCTATGGATCGCATTATATAAAGGCCCTCCCATTGTTCATCAATTTGCTCGAGCGGGCCCAGTAACATTTCCATTGGAGATTTTGTTGTTACTGTGCTTGGCATATCAAATACATCACGGGAGGCTTGCCAGGCTCTGCTGTGCGGGCGAGATACTCTCGGTAGCTTGCCGGGCTCTCCGAGATGGGTGGAGGAATCGAACTCAGGTTGGCCCTGTTGGCTGCATGTAAGGCAAACTCCCTACCGCTGTGCTATGAAAAGTTATCATGTGTATCTCTTTTCAAACTTTCAACACTCAGTTATTGTCTAGAGTGACTATATCTAACTATTCCTGTCACACTGGTCCTTCTCTGTCCTTCACCTCCCACACACTTGGAGGAAACTTCCAACAATTTACTAGTACTTCTGGGCCATGTGTTTCCTGGCACAAAATATTAATCTCATGCAAAAGTTTAAGTCGCACAGAAGAATACAATTATTCTATATCTGTGCCTCTTCTTCTGCCTCATTTCACTCAGCCTGATACTCTCCATGTCCATCCATTTATAAGTGAATTTCATGATTTAACTTTTTCTGTTGGCTGCATAGTATTCCATTGTGTAGATGTACTATATTTCATCGAGATAACTATTCTCAGACACTCGGATTTTTTCAGATTTGGCTGTTGTGAATACAATATTGTGATGCAATAAACATGGGCCTGCAAATATATTTGCAAATTATTGCTTTGGGGCCTTTGGGGTCAATGTCAAGAAGTAATTTCAGGGTCAAATGGAAGCTGAATTCTTAGTAGATTGGGCAGTAACAAAGTTTTTTCCAACAAGGTCAATTTCATTGCGATTCCCACCAGGAGAGTATGATGATTGCATTTCCCCCGTATCTATGCTAAAACAGAATGTTTTGATTCTTTGAGATTTGTGCCCTCCTCCCTTGGTATGAGGTGATATCTCATAATTATTTTAATTTACATTTCTCTGAATAGTGTCAGGGAGAATTTATTTATACAGTTCTCTGCACCAAAGTCTACATTAAGTATGTATTTGTTTAAAATTCCCATTTTAGAATGAGTTTATTTTTTGGTGTAAGATCTACAAGTGCTCAATATATGTCTTATTTATCCGACATAAGATGAGATGATTATATATTTTCCTCAGTATTTTGTTCTCTTTTTATTCTGGCCATATTTTCATTTACAATGATTGGGCCATTAAAAACAGATAGACTAAAAATTAAAAACATAAAATGGGTGAAAACTTTAGCTTCACCTTTCACCCCAAATAATTAGTTTACAGAAGGGAAATTGAATCAAGAAGACGTAGACAATGTGTTTTAACTCAGTCGAGAGTAATTGCTTGTTGTTGTTGTTGACATGAAAGATGTGTCACAGGCTTACCACAATCACAAACACAAAGTCACCTTCAATATTGGGTGCACAAACAGCCGAGAGAGTTGGTGAGTTCTCAGGTAGAATTGTGATCAATGTGGGTGGATCATTGCAGGTTCAGAGTCGGGACACACCTCAAGTGTCTTCACAGCACAGGGCCTTGCTCAGTCTCTGTGTACATAGCAAGGTCTTAGGATGTGGTTTCTCCTTCCACAATCACAAGGCAAAACAAAATCGACTCTGGACGCACTCCCCACTGCCTTCTCAGAGAATCACCAGAGTTCAGCATTTCCTTTTCAGACTAAGCTGTGCTTCAGGTAGTTTATGTGTCTCCTGGAAACCCCAAGCATTAAATAGTAGAGATGATCATAGTTGTGTTCACGGCAGCACTAAGTATAGTATCCAAGATGCACACACAACACACAACCGCAGCATTCAGTTCTGTCTGTGTCTCCTCATTCAGCCATGGAGTCCATTCTTTCTCTACTTAGTTCTGTTTGAAGGACAGTGATCATTGTTTCCTTCCTTCAATCCCTGAGATTCCTGAGTCTCCCTGTCAGTATTTTATTCAGGTCAGAGAGCACTGAGAGGATTGTTGCTCTTCGCACACCCACAGAGCATCTGTGCTCTGTGAATCCAGATGTTCTTACCTGGATTCAGTCCACGTTCATTAAAACAATAGAATTATATTTTCATTGTTCCCAGTGCTCTGTGGGAGCTGAGCGTGTAAGTACCCGGTGGGCAGGGTATGGATTGGGTGAAGTTCTCTGCTCTACCCACCTGGGTCTGTGACTCTAGTAACTTCTGGCAGCCACAAAGCCTGTAGTGTTTTCTCAGTGGGCCTGGGAGAGCCAGAGGTCGGGTGGCAGGAATAACTGTGGGTTATGGTGCTGACGGGGCATAACTGAGACCTGTGACATCTCTTGGGGAACAGGCCTTCAATAATATCATGAAACTACAGAAATTAACCCCTAGTTTCAGGAATATAAACTCTCAGTCCAACTGTACCAAATTGAGAGCCCAGAATAAATTCTTAGATCTTTTACGGTGAGTCTTTGGGAAAGTATTCCATACTATGGAGGAAAGAAAGAAAAATCTCTTCAACAAATGGTGTTGGGAAAACAAGACCACATATCAAAACAGCAATAGAAAATTGAATTGAATTCATATCTCACACCAGATACAGAATTTAATTAAAAGTGGGCTTATGGTCCAGCTTTGACAGCAGAATCCTTAAAACATACAGAGTAAAAACTCGGCTGGTCTCTCCATGACACTGATTAGAGGGCTCATCTATAGTTTTACTTCATTGGCAGAAAGAAAAGAAACTAAAATAAATGGGACTAAATCAATTAAAAGATTTTAATGGCTATGTAAATCACATTAAAATTAAGGTACCCTACAGACTTGGAGTAACGTGAACCCACCGAACATCAGAGTCAACCTAATATCTAAGATATTCATAGCTCTCACCAAGCTCAACATTGAAACAAATCACCCCCCCCAAAAAGCATTTGGAAAATAAATAATATTTTCCTAAAGCAACATTCCTATGGTCCATAGCCATATGAAAAAGTGCTGATCAACATTTACTATGAGTGAAATATTAATAAAAAGGATAATGAAGATCATCTCTCCTCAGTGAGAGTGGCTTATATCAAATATACTGGAAACAATTGATGTTGGAACTTTGTCAAAAGGAATACTGTTTCTATGTTTGTGAGATTTATCTATGAAAAACTATAAGATTTGGGCTTTTCTCCCTGATCTGCGCGGGACGGGCATGGAGGCCCAGCTCTGGGACCCTCTCTGCGCATGCACAGCTAGCTCCATCTCCTAGAAAGCCGTTATTTCCCCCTGATCTGCGTGGGACGGGCACGGAGGCCCAGCTCTGGGCAACCAAGCTGAACGGCTCCTATTCCAACCAGGTACGGCCCGCTCCCAAGGGCCTGGGACCATCTCTGCACAAGCACAGCTAGCTCCATCTCCTAGAAAGCCGGTTTTCTCCCCTGATCTGCGTGGGACGGGCACGGAGGCCCAGCTCTGGGCAACCAAGCTGAAAGGCTCCTATTCCAACCAGGTACAGCCCGCCCCCAAGGGCCTGGGACCCTCTCTGCACATGCACAGCTAGCTTCATCTCCTAGAAAGCCGGTTTTCTGCCCTGATCTGTGCGGGATGGGCACGGAGGCCCAGCTCTGGGCAAGCAAGCTGAACGGCTCCTATTCCAACCAGGTACAGACAGCCCTCATGGGCCTGGGACCCTCTCTGCGCATGCACAGCTAGCTCCATCTCCGACAAAGCCTCTTTTCTGCCCTGATCTGCGCGGGACGGGCACGGAGGCCCAGCTCTGGGCAACCAAGCTGAACGGCTCCTATTCCAACCAGGTACAACCCGCCCTCAAGGGCCTGGGACCCTCTCTGCGCAAGCACAGCTAGCTCCATCTCCTAGAAAGCCGCTTTTCTGCCCTGATCTGCGCAGGACGGGCACGGAGGCCCAGCTCTGGGCAACCAAGCTGAACGGCTCCTATTCCAACCAGGTACAGCCCGCCCTCAAGGGTCTGGGACCCTCTCTGCGCATGCACAGCTAGCTCCATCTCCTAGAAAGCTGCTTTTCTGCCCTGATCTGCGTGGGTAGGTTCCCAAGAGGCCCAGCTCTTGGGAACCAAGCTGAATGGCTCCCATTCCAACCAGGTACAGCCCGCCCTCAAGGTCCTGGGACCATCTCTGTGCATTCACAGCTAGCTCCATCTCCTAGAAAGCCGCTTTTCTCTCCTGATCTTCGCGGGACGGGCACGGAGGCCCAGCTCTGGGCAACCAAGCTAAATGGCTCCTATTCCAACCAGGTACAGCCCGCCCTCAAGGGCCTGGGACCCTCTCTGCGCATGCACAGCTAGCTCCATCTCCTAGAAAACTGCTTTTCTGCCCTAATCTGCGTGGATCGGTTCCCAAGAGGCCCAGCTCTTGGGAACCAAGCTGAACGGCTCCTATTCCAACCAGGTACAGTCCGCCCCCAAGGGCCTGGGACCCTCTCTGCGCATGCACAGCTAGCTCCATCTCCTAGAAAGCCGCTTTTCTTCCCTGATCTTCGCGGGACGGGCAAGGAGGTCCAGCTCTGGGCAACCAAGCTAAACGGCTCCTCATTCCAACCGTGGACGTTCCCAACTCCTCGCTCAGTGCCAGGGACTCTCTCTGGAGATGCGGCCGCTAACGTGGCCACGAAATATTTCCCACTAAATATGCCATAAGAACCATAAGCTACCTTCTTAGAAGGAAACTTCTCTAGTTTAGCTCAGTCACTAGAAACACAGTAGCCAATAACTCATAAGCCTATCTAAACTCACACTGCATATCAAGCAGAATAGTAACAGTGAACGTGAAGGACTAAACCACACTTCTCACAATGGTAAAGCAAAGCAAAAGCTCACCAAACTTCCTTATTGAAGAGTCTAGCCCAGATGACACCAACAGTACTGTAGTGTTAGACAACTTCTCTGACAAGGAATTCAGAAGAGAGCTACTTAGGATGCTTAGGGAACTAAAAGAAACAATGGAAAGCAATGCCAATAGAAGACAAGACGATTTGAAGGCAGAAATGAGGAAAATGCAATCAGAAATGTCAGACCTGAAAAATCTCGTAGGCGAATTGAAAAACTCAGTGGAAGGCCTCAGCAGCAGAGTAAGAGCGGCTGAGAACAGAATCAGTGAGCTCGAAGATGAAGTTTAGAGACTCTACAGAAAAGAGCAGAAAATGGAAAAGAGACTCAAAATTCGGAAACAAATGGTAAGAGAAGATCGTGATGAAGCCAAGAGGGGTAACATAAGAATTATTGGAGTCCCAGAGGTACAGGAAGAAAACGTTGAAGAAGAAGAAACTGTCAAAGACATCTTTGCTACAAGGTTTCCAGAGCTGAAGAAAACTTGTGACCACATTCAGGAGGCCCGAAGGGTACCAGCTAGAAGAAATCCGAATAAAAATACCCCAAGACACATTGTGATCAAAATGACCAAAACCTTAGACAGAGACAAAACTCTGAAAGCAGCAAGATCGAAGAAAGAAATCTCTTACAAAGGAGCATCCTTAAAATTCACAGCTGATTTTTCTGATGAAAACCTCATGGCCCGAAAACAGTGGTGGGACATAGTGAAAAAACTCAAGGAAATAAATGCCACCCCAAAAATACTTTACCCAGAGAGACTCTCATTCAAAATAGAAGGAACAACACACAGTTTTACAGACAAACAACAGCTCAGGAACTTCATAGACTCAAAACCATGGTTAAAAGAACAACTTAATGGGCTACTTTAAGGCAAGAAAGGCCCCTCAAATACACCAAATTTCAACAGAACAATGGGGAAAAAATCCCATAACAATAATCTCCTCAATGTCGATGGGATAAACGCACCAATTAAAAGACATAGAGTGGCAGGATGGATTAGAAAATGGAACCCAACATTCTGCTGCCTGCAAGAAATACATCTCAATAGTCAAAGCAAACACAGACTCAGAGTCAAAGGCTGGAAAAGAAACCTAGAGGCAAAGAGCTCCCATAAAAAAGTTGGGGTAGCCATCCTAATATCAGACCACATCGATTTCAGAGTGAGGAAGGTCATAAGAGACAGTGAAGGCCATTTCTTATTGATCAAAAGATCTGTACAACAGGAAGAACTTACAATAATAAATGTATATGCACCTAATGAGAGACGAGCAAAGTACTTAAAACAGCTACTCATAGATTTGGAAAAAGAGATAAATAGCAACACAATAATATTGGGAGACTTCAACACTGCTTTGTCACCTCTTGATAGATCAACCAGACTCAAGCTTAGCAAGGACATACTTCATCTGAGGGAAACAATGGAAGAAAGGGACTTAGTAGATATATACAGGACATTCATCCACAAAAAGCTGAATACACATTCTTCTCCAGCATACATGGAACATTCTCCAAGATAGACCACATGCTGAGCCACAAAACATGCCTCCATAAAATTAAGAAGATAGAGATTGTATCAACAATCTTCTCAGACCATAATGCACTGAAATTAGAAGTAAATCACACACAAAAACAAAAAACCAAATCAAACACCGGGAAATTAAACAGTGCGCTATTGAACAACGAGTGGCTTAGACAGGAAATCAAAGAGGAAATCAAAAGATTCCTAGAAACGAATGAAAATGAGAACACGAGTTACCAAAACTTATGGGACACAACAAAAGCTGTGTTAAGAGGAAAGTTTACAGCTCTACAAGCACTCCTCAGGAAGGAGGAGCGAGCACACATAAGTAACCTAACCTCACAGCTTAAGAGCTTGGAGAAGGACCAAAAAAGGAACACAACCAGAACAGGAGAAAGGAAATAATAAAACTCAGAGCAGAGATTAAAGAGATGGAAACCCAAAAAACAATCCAAAAGATCAATGAAACCAAGAGCTGGTTCTTTGAGAAAATTAACAAGATTTATAAGCCTCTAGCAAAACTGACAAAGAAAGGGAGAGAGAAAACCCTAATAAACCGAATCAGAAATGAAAAGGGGGTCATTACAACAGAAACAACAGAAATTCAAAGGATCCTCAGGGAGTACTTTGAGAAACTTTATGCCACGGAAGGTGAAAACCTCGAGGAAATGGATAAATTCCTAGACTGCTACAGACTCCCAAGGCTGAACCAAGAAGACCTGGAATACATGAACAGACCTATCACCATCAAGGAAATTGAAATGGTAATAAAAGGTCTCCCCAAGTACAAAAGTCCTGGCCCGGATGGATTCACTAGTGAATTCCCCCAATTCTTTAAAGAGGACTTACTCCCAATCCTCTTTAAGCTTTTCCACGAAATTGAAATATCAAATACACTTTCGAAGAGTTTCTACGAAGCAAATGTCACACTGATACCAAAAGCAGACAGAGATACCACAAAGAAAGAGAATTACAGACCGATATCCCTGATGAACACAGATGCAAAGATCCTCAACAAACTATTTGCAAATAGAATCCAACTACTCATCAGAAAGATCATACACCATGACCAAGTAGGATTCATCCCAGGGATGCAAGGATGGTTCAACATTCGGAAATCAATCAACATAATCCATCATATCAACAAAAGAAAAGATAAAAAGCACATGACTATTTCAAGAGATGCAGAGAAAGCATTTGACAAGATCCAGCACCCCTTTATGATGAAAACCCTAGCCAAAATGGGTATAGAGGGGACCTTCCTCAACATAATTAAAGCCATCTACCACAAGCCTACAGCAAGCATCATCCTCAATGGGGAAAAACTGAGAGCCTTCCCTCTAAGATCAGGGACGAGACAAGGATGCCCACTATCTCCACTGCTGTTCAATATAGTACTGGAATTACTTGCAATAGCGATTAGGCAAGAAAAAGATATTAAGGGCATTCAGGTAGGAAAGGAAGAAATCAAGCTCTCACTATTCGCAGATGATATGATACTATACTTAGAGAACCCAATAACCTCCACCAAAAGACTCTTAGAAACAATAGACTCGTATAGTAAAGTTGCAGGCTGTAAAATCAATACTCAAAAGTCCATGGCTTTCCTATATGCAAACAGTGAGAGAGAAGAAAGCGACATGAAAAAAACAATCCCGTTTACAATTGTGCCCCAGAAAATCAGGTACCTAGGAATCAGCTTAAATAAGGAAGTAAAGGACCAGTACAAAGAAAACAAGAAAACGCTACTTCAGGAAATAAAAGAGGGCATGAGGAAATGGAAAGATATCCCCTGCTCATGGGTCGGGAGACTTAACATTGTCAAAATGGCAATTCTACCGAAAGCATTGTATACATTCAATGCAATCCCTATAAGGATACCCATGACATTCTTCAAAGAAATGGAGCAAACACTCCTGAAATTTTTATGGAACAATAAGGCCCCACGAATAGCTAAAGCAATTCTTGGGAGAAAGAAAATGGGAGGAATCAACCTCCCTAACTTCAAACTGTACTACAAAGCAGTAATAATTAAAACAGCATGGTACTGGAACAAAGGCAGAACTGCAGACCAATGGAACAGGGTTGAATACACTGACATCTCCCTTCAATCATATGATCATCTAATCTTTTATAAAGGTGCAAGTAATGTGAAGTGGAGTAAGGAAAGCCTCTTTTACAAATTGTGCTGGCATCACTGGACGGCTACATGCAAAAAAATGGGCTCAAAACTCTGCCTAACACCATGTAGAAAAGTAATATCAAAATGGATTAAAGACCTCAATATCAGACAAGAAACCATAAGGTACATTGAAGAGAAAGTTGGCAAAACCCTCCATGACATTGAAGCTAATGGTATCTTCAAAGATGCCACGCCACTGACTGAGCAAGTGAAAACAGAAATAGATAAATGGGACTATCTTAAACTAAGAAGTTTCTGCACCTCCAAAGAAACAGTGACCAAAATACAAAGACAGTCTACAGAATGGGAAAGGATATTTGCCGAATACACATCTGACAAGGGGTTGATATCCAGGATATACAAAATACTGGTTAAACTCCACAAGAAGAAAACATCCAACCCCATCCAAAAATGGGGCAATGAAATGAACAGAAACTTTCTCAAAGAAGAAATCCGAATGGCAAAAAAGCACATGAGAAAATGCTCTACATCATTAATCATCAGGGAGATGCATATCAAAACCACAATGAGATACCATCTCACACCTCAGAGACTGGCCCACATTCAAAAGAACAAAAGCAACTGATGCTGGCGCGGTTGTGTCGATAAAGGGACACTCCTTCACTGTTGGTGGGAATGCCGACTGGTTCAGCCCTTCTGGAAAACAGTATGGACGATTCTCAAAGAATTAGAAATTGAGCTCTCATTTGACCCAGCAATACCACTCCTGGGAATATATCCCAGAGAGACAAAAATGTATAGTCAAAATGACATCTGCACTTGTTTGTTCATTGCAGCACTCTTTACAATAGCCAGAAACTGGAAGAAACCTGAATGCCCAAGAACAGATGACTGGTTAAAGAAACGTTGGTACATCTACACAATGGAGTTCTATGTAGCTGTTAGAAAAGATGAAGTCATGAAATTTACATACAAGTGGTACAACATGGAAAGTATCATGCTAAGCGAAATGAGTCAGAAAGAGAGGGATAGACATAGAAAAATTGCATTCATCTGTGGGATATAAAGCAACAAAATATGAGATTAATACACAAGAATAGCTGAGATCAGTACCAGGAGGATTACTCCATAGCTTATTGGCCAGTCGGGCATTCTAGAGGAAAGGGCAGCTCAGATAGAGAAGCGAACACCAAATAAAGGGTGTTTGGAGGATCCTCCCAGTAGGGGAGATGCATGTTGAAAGTAGACTATGTACTTAATATGTTTGCCACTCAATGCCTCTTTTGTAGACCACAACACCCAAAAGGAGAGAGAGAACACAGGGGATTGCCCTGCCACAGAGGCAGGGGGGGATGGGGGGATGGGGGTGGGGGAGATATTATCCATGGTGGTGGAAAATGGGCACTGGTGGAGGGATAGGTATCTGATCATGGTATAATCAAACCCAAGCACAAAAAATTGTAAATCTACAACTGTACCTGATGGTGTTTAACTAATAAAAAATATAAAAAAAACTATTAGATTTGTCTAAAAAGTAAAAATAGAATTTTCACATTAAAAGTTTTTCTATTTTTGCAACCTTCACGCAAGCATGAAAACATTCTTGATCACTTGATCACTTGACATCCCATTATTCATTGATTTGCTTCAGTGGGCACCAGTAATGTCTCCATTCATCCCTGTTGCATGCAAGTGTAGCCCAGTGACGTCTGCTCGCTTCAGGAACTTGAAGAACCTCGAACCGTTCAGTCAGGGTCCTGATAAAGAAGTCTGACCATCCCGTAGGTGGGCTGCCATGTGTTCTTTTGACGTCCCGTGGAATCCCTTCCATAACGGCTCTAGTCCAGCGGTCGTCCTCAAATCACATTGTGTCCAGCCCATCTGATTATCGATGCCTTGGCAAATAGAGACAGGGTCCCTGATTCTCGATCCTTGATAGAGGTCGGAACTCCGAATTCCTTCTCTCACTTGAGTGAAGCATGATACTCCAAGCATGGCTCTTTTGATTCCTCTTTGGGAGACCTGAATAGCATTCTCATCCTGTTTTCAGAGGGCACAGGTCTCTGAGGCATATAGTTAGTGCAGGAATAAATGGTGGAAACTTAAAGATGTCCCTGGAGCCGGAGGTTTTTTGTCCTCTTAGCTATTTCTTTGATGCTCTTGAAGGCATTCCAAGCCACTCTCTTTCTCTTGCGCAGCTCAGGTACCAGATCGTTTATCAAGTTGAGTTCTCAACATAGGTACCCATAGCTGCGGCATTCGGAGAGGTTTGCTCGGTTGAGAGCAAATGGAACATCAGGAACGAGTCCATTTTTCATGAACATTGTCTTCATGAGATTTAGCTGCAGTAGTCTGACTTTTCCACATTCAGGGTCGAAGTCGGCCAGCATTTGTGCAGCTTAAGTGTTTGGTGTTATTAGAACAATGTCACCAGCAAAGCGAATTTGGTGCAGTTTCCAACTGTCTATCTTCACTCCCATTCCTTCCCATTCCAGTCATCACATGACGTTCTCGAGGGTGACACTGAAGAGTTTTGGTGAAATGGTATCACCCTGTCAACACCCTCTCTTGATATCGATGATCACTTACTTTAGAATGGTAAGATCCCGGTGGTCAATCCATAATACAGCTCACTAAGGACCCAGATGTATTGAGTATGAAGCTCTATTTGGGCTAGGGCTTCTATGACCACTTCAGTCTCAACACAATCAAAGCCCTTCTTTAAATCGATGAACTTCATGGAAATATTAATATAAGAAAATCTATCTAAACATATGTCCATTGCAACATTTAGCGTATTGGCTACGGAATGGAAATAATCCTAATGCTTAATTACAGTTTCATGGATAAGAAGTTGTGGTGTTTATACACAATGGGATACTGTGCAGTTATAATAAACAACAAAATATCATTGTTTTCTGCACCATGGATCAAACTAGGAATATCATATTAAATGAACTAAGTCACAGGATCATGATCGATCACGATCATCCTGTTGTTCGTTGATTGCCTCGAGCAGGCACCAGTAATGTCTCCTTCGTCCTAGCCCTGAGATTTTAAAAAGTGCCATATTCAAGGCTCTTTCAGGGTTAGGATAATGAGACCCATCATTGTTACTGGTATTTGGCATATTGGGTATGCCACGGGGAGCTTGTCGGTACCTTCATGCGTGTGGAGAGTGGTCTCAGCACTCAGTCACAGGACGAAGGAAAAATTCAGACATTCTCATTCACCTGTGGTACATAGAAAACAGAGTGTCAGGATGCACAGGATCCAATGATAATGTCCCCTGCATTTGGGACCACACTCTGGGGTTCCCGAGAAGAGTCGGGTGGGGGCTCAGATCACTGGGAAGAAGAGGCTGAGCACAGGAGCCACAGCAGAATGTGGGGGTCTGAGGGGATTTGGTGCTGGGAGAAGCGCAGGGAGTTTGGGACCCACAAGCATCAACTATTTCCTCAGTTAAAATAACAAAAATGAAAGGGGGAAGACACTCATTTCTTTAACAATATTTATTTAAGAAGGAAAATCAAATATACCTTACAGAAAAGCATACATGTCTCCAGTAGACAATGAGACAGAGAATAAACAATTTTGAACTAGAAGAGAAAGTAATGACTAAAACTTAAATATGTGGATAAAGTAATTTTTAAATATATTTCAACAAGAGGAAAAAGTGATCGTTTTTTTCCCCTTAAATTTTTATTAGTGAAACACCATGAAGTACAGTTGTAGACTTACAAATTTTTGTGCTTGGGTTTCAGTTATACAATGATTGAATACCCATCCCTCCACCAGTGCCCATTCTCCACCACCATCAGTACCAGTATCCCTCCCAACCCCCTTCCCCCCATCCCACCCTACCACTGTGGCAGGGCATTCCCTTTTGTTATCTTCTCTCCTTTTGAGTGTTGTGGTTTGCAAAAGAGACATTGATTGGCAATCTTGTTCGGACTATAGTCTACTCTCATCACGCATTTCCCATCCTGAGAGGAACCTCCCAACACCCTTTATTTGGTGCCCCCTTCTCTATCTGAGCTGCCTTTTCCCCTAGCGTGTGCGGCTGTTCTCAAAGCCATGGAGTAATCCTGGTACTTATCTCGGCTATTCTTGGGTGTTAGTCTCCTATTTTGTTAGAAAGTGATCTTTTTTAAAGCCCCTCTCTGCTGGCCAGGATTTCCAAGAGCAGAGCGCACCCTGATGGTCACACGCACCCCTGAAGCTCCCCTGTCTCCCTCAGCAAGTTTGTGTCTGGGCTCACAGGGGCTTGCCCTCACTGTGTCTCTTGCACAATAATACACGTCTGTGTCCTCAGTTACTGAGTTGCTCAGTTTTAGGTAAACTTGGTTCTTTGAGGTGTCCCTGGAGATGATGACTCGGGACTGAAGACTTGGGTTATAGTTTATGTCTCCATCATACCATGCAACACCAATCCAATCCAGCCCCTTTCCAGGGGCCTGGCGGACCCAGTTTACATTATAGTCAGATAGAATCCAGAGAACGAGCAGGTGAGGGACAGCGTCTGTGAGGGCGTCACCTGGCTTGGACCCGACTCCTGCAGCTGTACCTGGGACAGAACACCTTGGGACAGAGACCCACAGTGAGTCATGGGCTCAGAGGCCCCAGGCCCACCTTAGAGCCTCTGTCCAGGGGATACTCACATCTGGGAGCTGCCACCAGAAATAGGAGAAACAAATGTTGATGCACATTCTTGCCCACGAGGTCCATGGTCTCAGACACCGTGTCAGGGGGAGAGGGAGCCTGAGTTGGGACGAGTTTGAAGGTGGTTTTAATACTGGGTCCCAAGTCCATATTTGCATAGGGGAGCCTCTGTAGAGAAGGGAGGGGAGTCGGGGGGAGACTGGTGTGTGGGGTCCCTTGGAGGAGGTGCTGACTGTGGCTCAGAGCTCTCAGGCTTGTCCCTGAGGCCCTGTCAGAGCCGGGCCTCTTACTCCAGCACAGGAAACATGCTGAGGAGCTCTCAGGGAACAGGAATTTCTGAGGGGGAGACAGCAGATGAGGAGGAGAGTCCCCGTGTCTCAGGTCCCTGATGACCAAACCCAGCGCCTCAGGGTCTCTATGTGTCCCTGTTTGGTGGCTCCTGTTATCCTACTTCATAAGTAAATACTGGCACATAATAGACAGTATAATTGTCACAGTAAATTCTGACTTATTCTGGTCCAAACCATGGTTAATTAATTTTCAGTCTGTATATTCTCTAATCTTGCATGAACATTTCTTCACATGGGGCAGTTTCACTTCTTATTATCCAAGATGGTCATTAGGGTGGATTTGTTTATTCTCTTTTATATTGGAACAAGGAAGATGTTTCTGCCCAGGTGACCCTCCTTGTGTGGTTGTCCTAGCCAATGGCATCTAAACCTGCTCTGTCCTATGTACAACTCAGTGTCCAAAAGATGATCATGAACCTCAGGACCTTTTCTTGTGGTTCATCACTGAAGAATTCCAATGCAGTATTATATTTCAAAAGACACAGTAAAGGGTCCTCAGAACACAATCTACTGGGCCAGAGTTTTGGTCTTTTTGAAAAGACTCAAACATTCTATACAAGTACAGTGTGCAAGACCTGAGCAGTGACATATGAGGCCCTATATTGTCCCCCAATGCATAGAACTGAGACACAGTCTGTGTCACATCCTATACTCCTAATCCATGGAATACTGGAGGGCTCAATTAAATCTAAGGGACAAGAGAGTTTGCTTTATCATTTGACATTTAAAAATTAGCATTAAATATTAAAATTTTCAAAACACTAAACAAGTTCAACAAAATTCTACTAAAAACAAATACAAAGATAGAGAAAAAGCAACTCAGGCTACATGATTATTGAGATGGATAAATATTAAACTTTATGTACAAAGTGTCTCTAATAGTATTAATAAATATTCTCCTATATAAAGCACATGACTCGCTGTGGCTATGTCCCAGAGCACCTGCAAGCCCAGGATGGTGAATCCTCACAGATCTGACCCCAGCTTCACTCTCTTTGTGAACTCCATCATTGACCTCAGTTTATTATTTATTTATTTATTTATTTATTGGTTTTTGGTCACACCCAGAAATGCCCAGGAGTTACTCCTGGTTCATGCACTCAGGAATTACTCCTGGCGTTGCTCAGGAGACCATATGGGATGCTGGGAATCGAACCCGGGTCAGGCCGCGTGCAAGGCAAACGCTCTACACTCTGTGCTATCACTCCAGCCCCACTGGCCTCAGTCTATAGGGGGAGATGGGCCCCGAAACCTCAGATATAATCTGGGTGGACAGGGAAATGCACAACAATGGAACCATTTCCTAAATCTACTTCTCCAGATCCACAGGAACTTTCTTAAATCTATGAAAACTGGTTACCAACCAACAACTATAACTGTAGATTTAAAAAATATTTAAAAAATTATTTTCAGAATAATAAATAAGATGAATTTCTTTTTTCAATACTTCTTGACACATTTTCTGCGTGTTTCAGTCTTAGAGATGGATGCTAAAATATCCTTGTTTATTATTAGCAATTTATTAGAAAAAAGAAGAAATCAATTAGAAATGAATGAAAGTCTAGATCATTCATTTTGTACATTCTCTATTTTAGACACTCCTGGCACAAAAAATTAGCTTTTAATTTTGTTCATTGTAGCAATTTGTGCGAGTTCAATGTAATGCTTTCCGCATGAGTGTCCCAAAATTATTTTCCAGGACCACAAATTGATACCTGAGCACTGTAGGTGGAACCAGGACACAGATAGAAAACAAACACATAGTACTTCAGGTGTATTCACCAAGTCAAAGAAAAACACAGATTGTCAATATTTGGAAATCATTTTCATATAATGATTAGACATCCATAATTTAAAAATATAAAATTTATTAAGCTTTTAATTCATCCACAGAGAGATACACAGTTATGAAGTTGTTTATGATTAGGTTTCAGTCATATAATGTTCTAACACCCATCCCTTCACGAGGGTACATTTCCCACCACCAATGTGCCAGTTTCACTCTTGCCCTCCCCCACCCCAGCTGCCTGTATAGAAGGCTATATTCTTCTTTCTCTCTCTCTGTCTCTCTCTGTCTCTCTATCTCCTTTTGGAATTATGATTTTCAATAAAGATACTGAAAGTAATCAGGTATATCCCTTTACCTACTTTCAATACTCAGTTCCTGTCCAAAGTGATCAATTCCAACTATTATTGGCATGCTGATTCCTTCTCTATCCTAACTGCCCTGTGTGCCCCCACACTTGTGACTGGCTTCAAACTGTGAACCAGTCCTTCTGGCCCCTGTTTTTTCCTGGGCTTAGATATTAGCTCATACTGTTTTATTTTTATATTGCACAAATGAACACAGTCATTCTATGTCTCTCTCTTTCTGAATAATTTCACATAGTATGCCACTGTCGAGTACATCCATTTATAAGCAAATTTCATGACAACAGTTTTCCTAGTGGATTCTTAGTATTCCATTGTTCAGATGTACCATAGTTTCTTCATCCAATCATCTGTTCTTGGGCAACTCAGATTTTTTCCTGGTTCTGGCTATTGTGAACAGTGCTACAGTGAACATATAAATGTACATGGAATTTCTGCTGTGATTTTCAACTTCCAGAGTATTTACCCAGAGTGGTTTTTCTGGGTCAAATAGTAACTCAATTTATAGTTTCGAGGAACGTCAATATTGTTTTCCTCAAATGATGGACTCGTTGGCCACAGTGAATGAGAACACTTTTCTCCCCTCTCCACACATATGCTCCAGCATTGGTTGCTTTTGTTCTTTGGCATGTGTCCTAGTGTCTGTAGTGTGAGATTATATTTCATTGTTGCTTGATTTGTGTATCCCTGATGATTAATTATGTAGAGCATTTTTCCATGGGCCATTTGGCCATTTGAGTTTCTTCTTTGAGAAAGTTTCTGTTCATTTTCTCTCCCCATTTTTCATGGGTTTGGATGTTTTTTCTTGTAAAGCTCAACAATGCATTATATATACATGGATTTGGTATTAAGTACTTATCAGATGGGTTATGTATAAATGATTTTCCATTCCGTGGGCTGTCTTTTTATCTTGGGCACCATTTCTTTTGAGGTGCAGAAGCTTATTAGTTTAAAGCAGTCCCATTTGTTTATCTTTGCTTCCACTTGCTTAGTCTGTGGTGTTTTATGTTTGAAGGTGCCTTTAGCTTCAATGGCATGGAGGGTTTAGTCTACGTTTTCTTCCATGTGCCTTATGGATTCAAGTCTGATGTTAAACTTTTTAAGCCATTTTAATATTACTTATGTGCATAGTGTTGATAAAGGTCTAAGTTCTCTTTTATTGCATGTAGCTGCCCAGTTTACCCAGCACCTCCTCATCTTCTATCAAAATTGGCTTGGATTATATGAAGTTCCTGATTTTTTTATCCTTGAATTAATTTGTGAATCATTCCTTCAAATATGCATAGAGTCTAGCTGGGTAAAATATTCTTGGTGAAACCTCCATTTCATTGTTTTTAACTGGATCTCACCATTGACCTCAAGCCAGAGGGTTTCATTCCATCTGTCTCCTATAAATCTAAGGGCGGTTCCTCTATTTGTAATTTTCTTCTTTGAGATTGCTGCTTTCAGTATTGTATATCTGTCTACAGTATTTGTCATTCTGATTGAGATATGACTTGAAGTCTTTTTGTTAGGGTCCCTTTTAGCTGGTACCCTTTGGAATTCTTGGATCTGGATGCCTGTGTTCTCCAACTTCTGAGAACTTTTTAGCAACGATGTATTTAACTGTTACTGCCTCGTTGGGATTACCTCTCTGCCTCTCTGGGACTCTGAGGATTCTTATATTACTGCTCTTTAATTCATCCTATAGGTCTCTGTTCTCCCCTTGAGTTATTTTGAGGTTTTTAGTTGTAGTTGTTTCCTGTAGGTTTTCTGCATCTAACTGTCAAGCTCCCTGGTTCTGGCTTCCCCTGTTTTGTCACTGATGTTGAGGTCACCCACTGAGTTTTTCATTTCGCCTACTGAACTTTTTTTATCAATACCATTTTTGTTGTAGAGTCATCCTTATTGCCCAGAGTGTAGATGCATTGTTTGTTCTCATATTTCTTTATTGGATATATAAGCAGGTCATCTGAAATATCGGATGACATGACAACACAATGCATGTCTTTCTTAAGTATTGATGTTACACAAATGGGTCTTATTTCAAGCGCAGAGGTGACACATAGGAGGAAGGCAAGGGAGAGTTCTCAACATTGCTGGGACAGAGACAGCTGGAGGGAAGCCAAGCGCCAAGAAGAATGGGGCTTTGGCCACACACTCCACCCTGCATTCTCTTCCCCTCATGCTGCCCAAGGGTTCTGCTCCCTGCTAAGGCCCAATTCTCCTGATAACTGACCGGCCCTAGGGTGTCCCAGAATATTGACCTGGTTCACACCCATGTGTCAATTCAAAAACTATAGTGGAGCATCCTGGTCTCCACCAGCACAACCAGGAAAATACTTTTTATTATTTAAAATGTTTGTTTGTATTTATTATTTAAATTTATTTTATTTTTATGAATTTGTTCACAATAATTTATTACATTTAATATTCCAATGGCAAGCCCACTACTATTACAACATCTCACTACCGTATTTTAAGTGTTTCTAAGCTGACCCCAAACTTTGCCCTGAAAGCAGGTCCTAAATAATATTTTGTATTGCTTGTTATCGGATAGGTCACAAATGCGGAACTTTGTGACCTTGGACTCTGGACTCAATAGTACCCGGAACAGAGATCCTCTGCCTGCTTCCCCCAGTCTCTGGTGACTCAGGATCACACCCATAAGCCACACCCTGTGTTGGCCATCCTCCAGAACTCTCGGATGGTCCGCCCAGATGGGAGTATAAAAGAAGGCTCCCAAAACCGTGCCGCTGGACTCTGCGCCAGGCTGTGGGGCAGGTGAGAGCCCTCCCCACCCTAAAGGACCTGGCCCTGGCAGCCACCTCCACTAACCAACCACTGCCACACTCTAGGCCTCTTTCTGGACCATGTGGCAGCAACACATTATAAGACACTTCCTACCCATTTATGCCTCTTGGAGAGCCTCCCAAGGCACTGAGAGTATCCTGCTGCAGACATGGGCAAAGACTGGCAAGCTCCCTGTGGGTGGCGTATTTGATATGCAAAATACATTAATGACAATAGGTCTCATTCCCTTGACCCTGAAAGAGCTCTAATCTTTAAGTAAAGAGGAGTAAAAAGAGGCTGCTAAAATCTCAGGACTGGAAGGAATAGAGATCTTACTGGCACCCGCTCGAGTAATTAGATAATTAACTGGATGACAGTGATACAGTGACAGTGATTGCTTGTTATAATAATCCACTTAAAATGATCAAAAAAATTCCCTTAGAGAAAGTGTGTAAAGAATGTTGTATTTTCCTCTGTGCCATAGGGCCTTGTAAAAGAGATTACTAACATGTTTTTAACATGTGTGCGCATATATATATATATATTTTTTTTTCTCCCCAAGAAAGGTTACCTTCTACTTTGCACCTCATCCAATGTGGTGTAATACGTTTGGTACATCAGTGCTGTAGAAGATGAGGTGTCGCATGGCCACTAACATGGCCTGTATATCTGTATAGACCCTCTATGTCCGCGTGTCCCCCATCAGCATAACCAGGAATATCATTATTTCACTAATAATCATCCTTTCCCCTGTGTTATGTAGATCACAGCCCTGTTTACCAATATTAATCATCATTGCTACACTGACAATAGTTCTTATTTTATAGAATTTCCAAATTTTTATTATATCTCTAACAGTTGGACTGGAGTGATAGCACAGCAGGTAGGTCGTTTGCCTTGCAAGCAGCCAATATGGCCAACCCGAGTTCGATTCCTCCACCCCTCTCGGAGAGCCTGCCAAGCTACCGAGAGTATCTCGCCCGCACGGCAAAAACTGGCAAGCTACCCTGACACTTTCAGGGGGTTGCTGTCCCTCTCATGTCATACTCAGTGACAGCAGGCTATGGGCTCAGTCTGGCCCCTGGTGTGTAGACACTGGGATGACTAAGGAGTCCTGGGGATGAGAAGTAGATTGGAGAGTCCTGGGCAGACTGTTGGTTCCCAGTGTCTACAGCGGTCCCCTTCCTGCTCCTCTGCACGGGTGCATAGTTTGGCTGGGGAAGGTGAATACAGGAGGTTGTGTCTGCCTTGTTGGCCTAAACCAGTGAGGCAACATAGACCAGAGACAGCAGGTATCTTGGGTCGAGTTGCCTGCAGCCATGCGAGATAAGCCATGTTCATCGAGATTCGGGCAAGAACTCTTACCTGTGACCAGTTGTGACCTAACTGGTTTGATACTCTTCCTCAGGTCACTCGGGGAGAGACTTCTGCCTGTGCAATGATGCTCCCTGGGCGTCGCTTGTGTGCAGAAGAAAGTGTCAATGGGAATATCTGCTAGCATTGAAGATTGATCAGTTGTCCCACACTAAGGGAAGGTCTCTCTTTACCGGAGGATGCATGGGATGCTGTTGTCATGCACTTCCCAGTATTAGGCAGGACCCACCTGGACCATCTGTGGGATGGACCATGAGCTAATCATCTGCTGTGATGGGGAATCTAACCTCAGAAGTGACCTCCATTGTGATTTATGAGCTAAAATATTAAGATAAAAGGAGCTGGTAGAGAAACCCTATGGTGCGTACATAGTGATAAAGAAAGAGAAGCAGGTGGATGAAGATGACCTGATTCTCTGAGAAACCTCATTTCTCAGAATGAAGGACAGGCACCCTCAGCAACCTGGGGACGTCATGTCTTAATCCATCTGTTGTCCTGTGGATCCCAGGGGACTGACTTTTGACTCATTGGAGGGATAAACGTGTAAGTACACTTGATGTAGAGAGAACTTGTCCTGTAAAACAAACAAAAATGAAAGAGGGAAATCAATAATTAATAGGCATTTTTTTTCTTGTGATCCTTAAGTTAGTCTTTCTTTGATATACTCCTGGCAAGTAAACATGCCTTATCAAATACAGACATCAGTGGAAGGCAGAGAGTTAGAAACCTAGAAACGTTCCCTGGAGAGACCTTAGATGAGAGGCAGGAAGCAAGTCACCCATCAAGTCCTGCTCCTCTGAGATGTTTCCTCTAGCTAGGGGCCGTAGCGCCCCCTGCTGGCTTTGGTCTCCTGCAGTCCACACTCTCCCAGCAGGGAGGTTTGTGTCTGGGCTTACCCTGACTCCCCTCACTGTTCTTCTGGCACAGTAATACACAGCTGTGTCCTAGGGGGTCACTGAGCTCAGCTGCAGGGAAAACTGGTTCTTGGAGTTGGCAGCCAGGATGGAGCTGCGCCCCTGGAACGCTGGGTTGTAGTTGGTACTACCTGACCAGAGCCCCATACATTTCAACCCTTTCCCAGGGCGCTGGCGAATCCAATGCCAGAGGTAACTGCTGGTGACAGAGCCCCCAGAGACAGAGCAGGTGAGGGAGAGGGTGTGGGAGGGCTTCACGAGGCCTGGGCCTGACTCCTGCATGGTCAGATCAGACACAGCACCTGGGGACAAGGGGAATCAGTCACTGTCAGCCCTTTCAGTCACTCCCTCCCCTACACCCTGTCATATCTGGGACACTCACCCAGGGGGGCTGTCACCAGGCAGAGGAGAAGATCCCACAGAATCATTTTCTTCTCGACCACAGCTCTGCCTTCCTCAGAGACTCAGCACTGAATGAGGAGACAGCTGTGAGCTCCAAAGCCCTGAGATCATTTGACCCCAGGGCCTGAGAGAGATTTCCCGGAGGGGGCCAAGCTGTTATAAGGGGAAACTTTCTTACCTTGGACCTCCTTGTCCCATTGAGGAGCTGAACTCAAACACCCCGTCTTGTGAATTGAGCACTTGGCAATGAAGCACATTGAAACAGGTCATAGGAGTCTCCTCACTTATTTTAATAATCTGTACTAGACAAGTTAAAATTATCACAAATATTTCAATTTCTTCTTGCCCGATCTGCCTATTGTCTGTCATCTACAAGTTATTCACTCGAGTCATTCACTCGAGTCATCCTGAGTAGCATTGGCAGAATGTATGATATGGTTGTATCTGATAACTGTTTATAAAGTACATAGTTAATTGAAAATTCCTGTTTGAGTTTTATTTATTTATTTTTGTTTTGGGGACACTGTAAGTGATGTTTGGTGGTAATTCCTAGATTTGCACTCAGGAATTACTCCTGGAAATGGCTGTTTAATTTGGGGCAACCCAGAGTGGGGCAGGAGCCAGCCCCGGCAGCCGAAAACCTCTAGAATTCAAAAGCCTCCATGGTCAAGGCTGCTCTCCACACGCTTGGATGGGCCTCAGCCAGAAGTGAATCTATTCCTGTACATTGCACAATTTACAGCACCAGTATACCAAGAATAGCACACTACATTTGATAAGGTGTAAAGTAGAAGGCAGCCATCTCAGTGGGGAATATATTTATATAAATATATATATAAGCATATATGGTGACTCAACCGTTAACAACATGTTACTAATGTATTATCAAAGATTTTAATTGTTCCTGGGTGAAATACAATGATCTTCAAACACATTCTTCTAAGACACTTTTTTGTGTCATTTTTAGTGGATTACTCATAACAAGCAATACAAAATAAATTATTCTGGTTCTGCTTTGGGGGCAGGGTTTGGGATTAGGGATGGAAATATGGTAATGGGAATGTGTAATGGTGGTGGGATTGGTGTTCAAATATTAAATGTATCAAATATTGTTAACAACTTTATAAAAATAAAATAAAATTTTAAAAAATAGTCACTCCTGTTAGTGCTCAGGGGAACCATACGGGACCCTGGGATTGACCGCCATTGGTGAAGGCAAGGAGAGCACCCTATGAATTGTACTATCACTCTGGCTCTCTGATTTTTTCATTTTGGAGTTGGGGTCTGCTGTGCATTCTCATGGGGCAGACATTTGTTACAGTCTATGTTTAAACTATTCCATATGCTTCCTTTAAGTTTTTCATGAAACCTGTAGTTTTTCTAACGTTTGAAAATAAATCTACAACTACCACGTATCAATGTTTCCACTGAAGTCACTCTGCTTCTGTCCATATCTGCACTTCTTGCATCTCTATCAGAGCGTGGGTGTCCCTGCTCAGGGGTCCTGCTGTTCCCACCATTGTCAACCTCCACCAGTGCCACGGTCAGTTCTATTGCTCCGTCAGACACTACTTAATTGACTTTGCACTGTTTTTTACAACATCTATCTCCTAATGGTGTTGCTACAATCCCAACCTGAAGATTTTCTAAACTATTAGATGTGCTTAAGCCTTCTGTGGTAGTGTTTCACTCATGAGCCCAGTGGGCTTCCAATCAGTGTTCCCATCTAATTTCCACGTTGCTCCTGGGCTGACAACCCTGTGAAGTTTGGGGTTGTTGCACAGCTGCATAGGTGGCAGAAGGCCTCAGCCTTTGAGCTGGTACGCGCAAATGCAGATGATTCTCTAACGTCTCTGAGATCAATTCTGAAGACGAGCCATTTTCTGGCAATAATGAGAGACAGATGTGGGTGGGCCAAGGGCTGGGCCTTGGGCAGTGCAGGGACATGAACTGTCCCTCTCCCACCCAGGTTCAAGAGATCTTGTCTTGGGGGCAGTTGGGCCTTCCTGGGATATGTCAGTTGCCAATGTCTCTCCAGAACGGTGTCACCTCAAGCAGATGGGAATATGAGACCCAGGTGTTGGGAAAGGGAAACTTTATGGGGGCATGTGTTTGACAGGGCTGGCCCTCTTCCTGTGCCCCTGTCCACAGTGGTTCCCAGAGTTGGCGTGATATCCGCTGTATATTGTAAGGTGAGATGGAAGGCAGAGAATCCTCCAAGGTGACACTGACCTTGTTCCTCTCAACTCTGACCCCAGAGCTGCAGATCCTGAGCTCGGTGTGCCAGTGCTCCCGGGAAGAGTGTTGGCACCAACCACGTCAGAACCCCGAGAGGATCCACAGCTGTCCTGGGTTGAGGGGCCTGTGGTGTCAGGAGGGAGGGGAGTCAGAAATCAGTGGTTACGTTCATCAAAGGAGAAATGGAACTAACGGGCGCCCTCAGGTCGGAAGCAGGTAACTAGTTGAACTTTCCCTACAGACCTGAAGCTTCTGTCTACATATAGGAAATGCATGTCAGGAGAACCAGAATGAAGGCCTGGGGCAGAAAGCAATCAATGAATCATGCGTCTTGCTCGACTTGGAGTCTGTGTTCTTGGACATCCACAATGCTTGTCGAATGCTGACCACACCCACAAAACCAAACTTACCTTCTGTGCTGGGTGCAAACTCTAGATTGTTAGTGAATTCTCAGAATTGGAATTGTGAAGAACGCGAATCATTATAGGCACCAGTTCCAGTGCTGAGTTTATCCCCACACTCCCATTCAATGTTCAGACATAAGCCTGGTCTACCAAATTCAATTTACATATTCTAATGGCAAAAGAAAATGATCCAAAAAAAGCTGGGGGAAAAGAAGTTTATTTTTTTAAGTGAATAAAAGAGAAAAGAAAGTGAACCCCTTACAGTGCCTCTCCCTCTGTCCCTGGTCACGTTCCTGAAGTCCCCGGAGCAGAGCGCCCCCTAGTGGTCACACGCACCCTGTAGCTCCCCTGTCTCCCTCAGCAGGTTTGTGTCTGGGCTCACAGGGACTTGCTCAAAGTTTGTCTCCTGCACAATAACACACAGCTGTGTCCTGGGTAACTGACTTGCTCAGTTTTAGGTTAACTTGGTTCTTGGAAATGTCCTTGGAGATGCTCACTCGGTACTTAAGCTTTGGGTTATAGTTAGTGCTTCCATCACCCCATATATAACCATTCCAATCCAGCCCCTTTCCAGGGTCCTAGCAGATATGCTCACACTATAGCTGGTTATTGAGAATCCAGAGACTGAGCAGGTGAGGGACAGCATCTGTGAGGGCATCAAGGTCTGGTCCTGACTCCTGCAGCTGTACCTGGGACAGAAAACCTGGGGACAGAGAGGACAGAGACCCACAGTGAGTCACGGGCTCAGTGGCCCCATACTCACCTTGAAGCCTCTATCCAGGGAACACTCACATCTGGGAGCTGCCACCAGATGGAGGAGGAACCAGCGCTGATACATGTTCCTGCCAACAAGGTCCATGGTCTCAGACATCGTATCTGGAGGAGAGGGAGCCGAGTTGGGGCCAGTGTGAACGTGGTTTTAATCCTGTGTGGGAAGCTAGCCCTTTAACTGACCAAGGGCCTACGTGCCTGAGCTAGGTATGGTCATCTTGACCTGCGTGACACCGCGGCAGGCAAAGCCAGTGCTATGTATGGTTATCTGGATGTATGGTTATCCTGAGAGAACATCTGTCATGGCTGTCAGTAATAACAAAAAGTAACTATCTCGTGTTTGGCACGTGATACGTATAAACTTTGTAAATCATATGGACAGGGCCTTTTGTGTAACTACCTTGTGTCTGGTAAATCATATGGACATGGGCCTTTGTGTAACCACCTCGTGTCTGGTACAAGATACGCATAAACTTTATGTGTGATATGTGAAAATAAACCTTCCTAACCATATATGGACACGACCTTTTGTGTAGCTGCCTCACTAATATATATATATATACCCTGATTGCCCCCAATAAAATCTGTCCCTTTTTCTCTCTGTTTCTAAACTGCAGTCTGTCTCTTGTGTCTTGTGTTCATTCAGTTGGCACTTCCCTGCACCTACGGATCCTAGGGCCATCTCTGCGGAACGGAAAGTGGCTTTGCGGGCCCCCCGCGATCCTGGGTCCCGAGTGCAGATTTGCATGGGGAGCCTCTGTAGAGAAAGGAGGGGACAGAGGGAGGCTGGTGTGTAAGCTTCATGATAGAAGGTGCTGACTTTAGTTCAGAGCACTCAGGCCTGTCCCTGGGGCCCTGTGAGAGCCAGGCCTCTTCCTCCAGCACAGGAAACATGCTGAAGAGCTCTCAAGAAACTGGAATTGCTGAGGGGAAAACGGCAGTTGGAGAGGAAGAGAGTCTCCATGTCTGAGGTCCCTGATGACCAAACCCAGCT
The DNA here is from genome assembly GCF_029834395.1 of Sorex fumeus. Classification (NCBI taxonomy): domain Eukaryota; kingdom Metazoa; phylum Chordata; class Mammalia; order Eulipotyphla; family Soricidae; genus Sorex; species Sorex fumeus. Next base: position 76,809,787 of record NW_026606101.1, read on the forward strand.
GTCCTGTAAACAGCCCCTGCCCCTCCATGTCACTCGGTGGTGACTCCTTTTTTCTCTCTGTCTGTGCAATATTTGTGATAGAAATATGGTGGTAGCAAGATTTATTGTTACAGTGAATTCTGACAGAGCTTGGTTCAACACAAAGTCAGTCAAATATTACAATCGTTTCTTTTCACACTTACCTTGGATGAAAATTCCTTTTTCTGGGGCAGATTTACCCGTACCTATTTATTCAGGTTAGTTGTTAGAACATGTATTCTCCCTGTTGATAGGTTTATAGCTGGACAAGAAGAGCCTCTGCACGGTGACCTGCCCGATTTGGTTGTCGTGGTAACATCAGCTGATGCTGCTCTGTCCTGTCTATAACTCAGTGTCCATAGACCAGTATGAACCTCAGATACTTGCACTGGGTCATCACTGAAGAATCCTGACCCAGTCATGAGCATAGAAAGAGCTAGTGGAGGACCCTCGCCACACAATCTATTGGGCCTGGAACCGGTATTAGTATTCAGACTCACACATTCTATAAGGGTACAAGTGTGCTGGCCCTGAGCAATGCCAGGCATGGCACTCCACCCCCTCCCAAATGCACAAAACCTAGACATAGGCTGTGTCACATACAAGGACCCCTAATTCCATGAAGGACCAGAGGATTGAGTTCAATCTAAGGGGCCAGAAAATATGCTCTAAAATTTGGTATTTAAAAAAGTCAGCATTAAGGATTAGAAGCAATCTACACACTCATTAGGGTCTACAAAATTCTACTAAGATAGGCACAAAGACACACAAACACCACCAACTCGGGGAACGTGAGGATTGAGATAGTTGATGTCACACCTCACGTACCGGTGGCTATAGAATTCATAATCACTTTTGTGTATAAGCACGTGATTCTCTGTGTATGTCCCGAGGTGTCCTGTTCTAGAGCTCCTGTAAGGCTGGGACAGTGAATCCTCACAGACCTGACCCACTTGCGCTGTCTCTGTATCTCCACAGTCAGCAGTTTCCAGAGCAGCCGGGACCCCCATGCCTCAGAAGGATACTGGAGTGCCTGGGGGATGTTGGGAATATTTCCTAAAGCTGCTGCACAAAGACCAACAGAACACTTCCTTAAACTTAGAAAAGCTTGTTTTCACAAACCAATGAACTGTAGATTAACAAGTTTTGTTTAATTTTCATCGTATTATAAGGTAAAGGTAAAGGCCCTCCCGTTGATCATCGATTTATCGAGCGGGCCCAGTAATGTCTCCATTGGAGACTTTGTTGTTACTGTGTTTGACATATCAAATACGTCACGGGGAGCTTTCCAGGCTCTGCTGTGCGGGCGAGATACTCTCGGTAGCTTGCCGGGCTCTCCGAGAGGGGCGGAGGAATCGAACTCGGGTCGGCCATGTTGGCTGTGTGCAAGGCAAATGCCCTACCACTGTGCTATCGCTCCAGCCCATCGTATTATATTAGACACATTTCATTTCCTTAACCTTCTTGACTCATGTTGTTTCTGTTTTACTCCTTCACATGTAGAATAAATAAATTATTCTAGTTGTATAATTAGTAATGCATTAGAAACAGTGAAAAAATAAATTAGAAAGGAAAGAAACCAGGAACAATCATTTTTATTTTATCATTGTTAGACAAGCCTCATGTAACACAAACGTTAAAATTTTGTTTCTCACAGAAACTTGGACAGGATAAAATGAATTGGAGCGTTTTTGCACATGTTAGTTTTCCCTCACCACTAGCATGAAACCTGAGCACTACAGGAGAGACCAGGACACAGACAAGAAGTAAACACAGAGTACTCCCAGGTATGACCCCAAAATTAAAGAAAAAACAGATTACCCATATTTGAATAGTACGTTTTTCATAATGATTATGTATCCATTAGTTTTATTCTAAACTAGCCATTTGCAATCATGACTGATAGTGTTGTTTCTAATCAGAAATATACCTACAACATTATTCTTAATTATTGATATCAAACCTTTAAAACTCAGTTCACTAAGTGAAGAATTAATGGTGCACTTGTGATTTTAAAGAAGTGACTTTGTAAATTTACCAGAACAAGAATGTTGCTTGAGGGGGTTCAGCATGTGAGGGGAGAAAGGAAAGTAGATACTAATTCCCAAGTTTCTCTGTCTCGGGAGGACAGACAGCAAACTGAGGTTGATGCACAATGAGAAATTCAGTAAGAGTCACATCTTCAATGGTCTCCATATGGGACCTCAACATAAGGAGCGTCCCTGGTCTCTGGGTGTGGTATATCTGGGGATTCTGGGTGAGTGGGGGCTCAGGGAGAGCATCGATGCTCTGGGTCCTGCCTCTTGTCTCACTGTGAAGGGGTCACCGCTACCCGTGTCACAGCAGCTGGTCTCTCCTCTACAAGGGCTGAGGGGTGGAGAGGGAATGGGGAAATCTGAATGTCCATTTAGTGAGTGGATGAGAGATGCAAGGTCAGCCAATCCCAGATGGGTGACAAAGTAGAGACTACATGGGTGAAGGTCAGAGGGTACATAGTGTGTGCGTGAGAGCAGAAGGAAGTTGCCAGCATACAGCTGAGTGGACACCAGGATTTCACTTTCTGATAAAGTGACCCTTACCATGAGACCACAGTAATCTCTGCATGGTCAGAGGTTAATTTCTACAAGAGAATAATGTGCCCCGAAGCCCCAGAGAAGTCATGGCTCCACTAGTGAAAACTTACATGAGAAAGAGTGAGGCAAACTCCTTCCCACTCACAGAGGGGATGGAGGACTCAGAGCCACAACGCAAAGGACAAGGTCCCCTTGGGGTCATCTGAGAGCTGAGGGGCATGCCAGGTCTCATCTCCACAGAAGCATGATTCATCTGGTCATAAGCAACGTTTCCTCAAGGGAGAGTCCTTAAAGCCTCCTGGGGGACTGCGCCCCTCAAGCTCACCCTGCCTCCTCCTGCAGGTGGTTTGTGTCTGGGCCCACAGTGCCTTCCCCTCACTGTGTGTCTCGCACAGTAGTACAGGGCCGTGTCCTCCTCCCTCAGGTGGCTCATTTGCAGAGAGTATGTTCTTGCTGTTGTCCCTGGAGATGGTGAATCAGCTCTTCACGGAGTCAGCATAGTATGTACTACCACCAGTACTAATGTATGAGACCCGCTCTAGGCCCTTCCCTGGAACATGATGGACCCAGCTCATATAATAGCTGCCAACAATGAATCCAGAGGCTGCACAGGAGAATGTCAGGGAGCCCCTGGGCTTCACCAAATCTCCCCCAGACTCCACCAGCTGCACCTCACACTGGACCCCTGCAAACACAAAGACATCCTGATCACAAAACTCTCCTCACATAGAGAATCTGCCACTGCCCTCTCTCCGTGTCTCTGTCGCCCATGTCTTACCTCCTTTCACAGCCATCAGGAGAAGCCAGCTCAGACCATACGCCATGTTGGTTCTGTGTAAGTCAGGATGGAGCCCCTTGGAACCCCTGAACTGACTCCTCACCTGGAGCTGAGGCTGGGCTGGCCTGTTTTCACTATAGCATGGAGAGGATCATTTGCATATCTTCCTCCTACATAAAACATTCTGTTTGAACCTAAAGAGTAAGTGAAGGACTCGAGAGCAAGTGTCAGGTTCTGCAGGTGATTGGTGACCGGGAAAAGATTCTGTCATGCAATTGTTATATGACAACAAATTTAAAATGTGATATTTTGTCCTTATTTTTGATGACTATTATGTAAAATATACAGTCATACTTATGTTTCATGCACCATTTGTAACTTAAAAGCTTAAATACTTTATATCATATTCTAATTACATATTGTAAGAGTTGGTCCCATTATTGAGACAAAAGTAATCCACTGAATGACACCAAGTTATGAATGAGTTGGGAACAAAGAACTAAAACAGGATCAGGAGTAAGACAGAAAGGCCAGATAGCATCACTTGATCACTTGACTTCCGTTACTCATCAATTTGCTCGAGCGGGTGCCAGTAATGTCTCCATTCGTACATGTAGTGTGCTAGTGTAGCCCAAAGGCATCTGTTCGTTCTAAGAACACTAAGAGCCTCAAACCTATAGTTCAGAATCTTGACGAAGAAATCTGATCATCTCGTTGGTGGGCAGCCATACGATATTTTGACATCCCATGGAATCCAGTTGGTAACGGCTGAAGTCCAGCAGTTGTCTCCAAATCTCTTTACGTGACCAGCCTATCTGATTTTCGACGCCTTGGAAAACAAGACCGTGTCCCTGATTCTTGACCGTCGACAGAGGTCAGAACTATGGATTCTTTCTCTTATTTGAGTGAACCGTGAAACTCCAAGCATAGATCTTTTGATTCCTCTTTGGGAGACACGAATAGCGTTCTCATCCTGTTATTTTTTTGGTTTTTTTGTTTTTAGGGCCAAGTCTCTGCTGCATATGTTAAAGCAGAAAGAACAGTGGAATCAAAGATATGTGCTTGGAGCCGGAGGTTCTTCGTCCTCCTAGCTATTTCTTCAACGATCTTGAAAGCGTTCCAAGCCACTCTCTTACTCCTGTGCAACTCAAGTGCCAGGTCATTCATCATGTTGACTTCTCAACCTAGGTACACATAACTGCTGCATTCAGAGATGTTCGTTCCCTTGAGAGTGAATGGAATGTCAAGAATGAGACTGTTTCTCTTAAACATTGTCTTCGTGAGATTCAGCTGGAGTCCAGCTTTTCCCTACTCACAGTCGAAATCAGTCAGCATTTGTGCTGCTTGGGTAATGTTTGGTATTATTAGAACGATGTCATCAGCAAAGCGGAGGTGGTGTAGTTGCCGACTAACTACATTCACTCCCATTCCTTCCCATTCCAGTCATCACGTGATGTTCTCGAGGGTGGCACTGAAGAGTTTTAGTGAAATGGTACCAACATGCCGAACCCCTCTCTTGACATCACTGATCACCTCCCTGTAGAATGGTGAGATCCTGGTAGTGAATCCATAGTACAGCTCAAGGAGGATCCTGATGTATTGAGTTTGAATGCCCTGTTTGGCTAGGCCTTTGATGAATGCTTCTATATCAACAGAATCAAAGGCCTTCTTTAAATCAATGAACGTTAGACAGAGCGGCATCTGGAACTCCCAAGAAACCTCAATGTGCTAGGTTATCGTGTAGATATGCTCGATCGTTCTGAATCCTTCATGGAATCTGGCTTGCTCTCATGGTTGTCCTTCATCTACTGTTCTGCCAATCCTATTCAGGATGACTCGAGTGAACAGCTTGTAGATGACAGACAATAGGCAGATTGGGCGAGAGTTGCCAATGTTGTGGATATCTCGCTTCTTGTACAGTAGTACAGTCCTGCTGGTTTTCTATTGGGACGGAACCTTGCATTGATACAGGTAGCATGTGGAGAGCCAAGCCAGTGTATTGATGAGTACTGATGGCAGGTTCTTCAGGTATTCAGGTCTGACCTTGTCTGGGTCAGGTGCTGTTTGTTTCTTTACTGTCAGATTTCGGAAGGGAGAACATTGGAAATGACATATTCATCCTGTAGAATTTGGTACGTGGGCAGGTGGACATGGCTATTGAAGAGATCTGAGTAGAAGTCATGGATAATCTTCTCCATTGCCCTTCTGGAAGATGTGATATATCCAACCGGACATTGGAGGGCAGTCATCTTGGTCTTGTAGTTGGTGAAGGATAGGTGGGCGTTTGTTTTCCCAGCTTCTGCCACATCTGCCAGCACTGCTGCTCTTCCCTCTTTGAGGTCCTCCTTTATCGCTTTTCTGCACTGCTTTGTGAGTGCAGAACCGCAAGCGTATGTCTGAGGCTTGAGCCAAGCCACGTTGGCGAATAAGCTTGAGAGTTTTAGAAACAGGTGTCTTTTTGTGGCTATCTCTCTCTCGGCATTCTTCGCACAATCATGGAGGTGCTGAACCAGTCGACCATATTCCTCTTCAATGTTGTCAACGACGGTATCTTCCCATGTTGCTGCAATAGTGCCAAAGAGCTCCCAGTTGGTGGTTGTTCTGGGAGTTTTCTTCTTAAATTAAAACTTTAAAGATCTTTCTCCCAGCTCTGTGAGGTAGAATTTTTGCATGAAGGAGATGGTGGTCCGATCGCGTTTGGAATTTTGGAACAACAGCGACATTGGTCAGGCAAAACCGCAGATTGATTATGATGTTGTCAATTTCGTTGTGGAACTCTCCACCCAGAGACTCCCAGGTCCAACATTTAGATTTGGCTTTCTGGAATTGTGAGTTACCATGGATGGTCTTGGTCGCCGTGATGAACTCAGACAGTCTCTCACTCTGTTCATTTCATTCTAGATCATGGGTCCCGTTGTGGAGTTCTTCGGCTGATCTTCTCAGTCCTATCTTGGCATTAAAATCATCAACAATGATCTTGTAGAAGGTGTGGTCTTCTTTATAGAACTTCTCCAGCTCCATATAGAACTTCTCAATTTCTCCTTCATACTAATTGGATGTTGGTACATAGACAACAAATATAGAAACTGCCGGCAGTGAGCCACATCCATTCAAGTGTAATCGTCCTGTTTGGTTTGTTAGGAATTTGAATGAATCAATGTTTATGGTCAAGTTTGTGTTGACAAGCACACCGACTCCACCAGCTTCACCAACTCTTTTATTGCATCGTCCAATGAGAGTTCGTTCCTTGTCGAAAATGGTGTGATTTGATTGATGTCTTTCTGTCTCGGTCAGACCAGTGGTGTAGTTCTTCATCTTTCTCGCTTGCACCATCAGGTCCTCGATGGTTGCATACAATGCCAGCATATGTGCACTGAAAGTAAAGACAGTAATTTTTGTCTTTCTTTGTTTTGGATTACACGGCGCCAGGGGGTCAGGTGGTGGGTGTGACCCCCGCCTACTGGAATTTGGAGGATCTGGGTGGAAGATGCTCGACTCCAATTCGAGTAGGCGTGGAGGTCTCGGCCCCGGAACCCGTGTGGCTGTGTCCCTCTGCCAGTACCTTCATGGGTGCGGAGAGTGGTCTCAGCATGGTGGTGGCTGGTCCTGGAGGTCTTCGGCTGCCGTAGCCCTGGTCGGGGCGGGGAGGAAAGCTCAACCCGCTCCCCTCCAAGGGACTCCGGGAAGGAACACCCAGGCGCGGGGGCAGAGACTGCACTGCTCTCGTCCGGGATCTGGATTTTATAGTCTCTGAGTCTTGGCCGCTGATGGGTCACACCCACCACCTGGCCCCCTGGCGCCGTGTAATCCCATCAGCGGCCAAGACTCAGAGTCTATAAAATCCAGATCCCGGAACCGCGCGGCCGCATTCTCGGCCGCGCGACATCTTATTATCTCATTCCTACTTTGGACAAACTTGCAGGCTATCGAATGTAGCCTGCCCACAGGGCAGAGTCTGGCAAACTCCCCGTGGCCTACCAAATATGCCAAATACCAGTAACAATGATGGGTCTCATTCTCCTAAAGAGCCGTGAATATAATCTCAGGGCTAGGATGAAAGAGACGTTACTGGGGCCTGCTCGAGGCAATCGACGAATAACAGGATGATGAAATGAAATGAAATGAATGTTTTGGAAGCCTAATTCGGCACTGAAATTTTATCAGCCTCTCCTTCCTCATCCCTCTCAACGCTGCCATATTAGTGGCTCTTTCAGTTCAGGGGAATGAGACCCAATGAATTTACTGGTTCTGTCATATTGAATACACCACGGATAGCTTGCCAGGCTCTACCATGTGGGCGGAACACTCTGGGTAGCTTGCCAGGCTCTCTGAGAGGGATAGATGCTTTTAGTTTGGCCTCTAATAGTTCTTGCAGGTGTTCCCATTGTTCAAACCATATTTCAATGCAATAATATAAAGGCAATATCAATAATATCAATGCAATAATATATGGTGCTGTAATCTTGTATTAAGTGTTTTATGATGTGTTGCATGCGGTTGCGCAGTCCAGAAAGCGTCCTGGAGCATGTTGGCAGCTGGATAGTGGAGGTAATGGATGTAATGGAGGTCTACCAGGCTGTTGGGAGCAGACAGAGGATCTCTGTTCCTAGGTCTGTTAAGCCTGGAGTCCAAGGTCACAGAGTTCCACTTCCCTCACTCTGTGGGGCTTCACTCATGCAGGAGTCTCGGCCTGAGTGTCTGAAAAGCGTCCTGGAGGATGTTGGTGGCTGGGTAGTGGACGTAATGAAGGTAATGGAGGTCTTGCATTCTTTATGTTTCAAAAATCTTTTTTAAAATAACCACCATTTAGAATACTTTTATTCAAAATCATACTTAAATTTGTTTCATATCTGTGTCTCTATAAAATAATGTCCAAATGAAAACTGCTCTTCCCAGTACTCATTTCTTTCCATAAAGAAATTATGATATAGTGGAGTATGGTGCCGCCAGCAGGTCAATCTGTACCTGTGAGGCGAATGCATCAGCAGCCTGATGTAGCCTTCAGACTTTCAGATACCCCAAAATTACCACTGTGCCTTTGGCCAGACCCCAACAACCTAGGGCCAAGTTTACCAAGACAGCCAAATGTTAGTTATGTGGGAGACACACCCACATAGCAACTCTGACTCAGCTATATAATTGGAGGCAAGCCTCTCTGGTTCCTGATCAAACTGCTTAACGGTCATGATCCCAGAGACTCAGAGAAAAATCTTGGAACCCAGCAGGTTTTAGCAGAGATGTTTCCGGTCCCCGCAGTAGGTTACCAGCACCAGACCACCCCAGGGGGAAAAGGGTACTTTCCCTCTGCCTGCTCTCCCTTTGCGGCTCAGTGGCCGCCATCTTCCAGAGGTCATTGGACAGTCAGGTTTGGGCCCACAGTGAGGAGACGCGGGACCTCACAGGATGAGGGTGGAGTCAGCCCTTTCTTCCCCACCCAATGAGACCCCAGACCCACAAGCAGCCTTTATGGCTTCTGATCAAGCTGCTTAACAGCCATGATCCCAGAGACTCAGGAACAAATCTCAGAACCCAGCAGGTTTTGGCAGAAATCACTCCAGATTTATTTGTTAAAATTTGAGAATTCCAAAATCCCTCAGCCACTACTGTGGATGTGTGACATTATATGTTATTCATAATCAGCAATAGAAAACAAATTCTCTAATGTTGCCTTTTTGGCAGATCTGAGTGTTTGTTGGGGTAAAATCCCAAATAATAATGGTGGGTCTGGTGTTGAAATATTGAATGTGATCATAGTAGAGACAGAGTAATGTGGAAATCATCTGCCCCACAGGCAGGGTAAGGGTGTGGGATGAGGGGGATACTGGGGTTTTTGGTGGTGGAAAATGGGCACTGGTGAAGTGACGGGTGTTTCATCATTGTAAGATCGAGACTTAAACCCAAAAGCTTTGTAAATACTCTCACGGTGATTCAATAAATAAATTTATAAAAAAGAAAAAAAATACTGAGGTGGAGTTCATGCCCAATTCAATCAGTCTAATCACTGATTAAATAAATAGCAATATTCCTACATTAAAAAAAAAGAATTTATGATATGGTTCCTCCGTGAGCTGTATTGTGGATTCACTACCAGCATCTCACCATTCTACAGGGAGGTGATCATTGACGTCAAGAGAGAGGTTCAGCAGGGCGATACCATTTCACCGAAACTCTTCAGTACCACTACCGAGAATGTCATGCGACGACTGGAATGGGAAGGAATGGGAGTGAAGATAGACGATCGGCAACTACACCACCTCCACTTCGCTGATGACATCGTTCTAATAACACCAAACATTATCCAAGCAGCACAAATGCTGGCCGACTTTGACTGTGAGTGTGGAAAGGTCAGATTACAGCTGAATCTCACAAAGACAATGTTTATGAGCAACGGTCTCGTTCCTGACGTTCCATTCACTCTCAATGGGACGAATACCTCCGAATGCAACAGTTATGTGTACCTAGGTCGAGAATTCAATGTGACAGATGAACTGGCACCTGATTTGCGCAGGAGGAAGAGAGCAGGTTGTCCTGCGTGGGGGAGCTCACACCCATGCAGCAGAGCTGCAGCCCAGGAGCAGGAGCACAGGGCTTGAAGGGTAGCTCACCCAGGGACCCGGTTTCCTGTTGGAACAGCAGCACCAGAAACGCTCTGATGACAGGTCAGCAGGATCGTGTGACCCAGTGCGAGTTTCTGTCTAACATCGGAGTCACTGTGAGAACTGACCTACTCAGGGCAGTCAAGACCATATTAATGACAGTTTCTGGGCATCAGAACCCTCTCCCGCTGGACAGTGGGCAGCTCATGTGAGTATGAGTGGACCCAAATTGGCCACTGCTGTCCACACGCCTATCTTGCTTCAAATAGGAAATGAGGATATAGAGGGATGGTAAGCCCCCCAACTTCTGCTGCCAAGGGCTTCTCCCACCTCACTGTCCTCTCCTGTGTCCTATCCCTCAGGTGAGGTGGAACCCACCCCACACGACATCTGCCCTCCTCTAAATTCCCCCACACACACTCTTTGCTGAGCCTGAGGCCCAGGGGCTGGTCTCCTGCTCACTTTCCCTTCTGAATCTCAATTCATCTCTAACGTCCATCTCTGGTGTCTGCCACCATGGACCTGCAGACATGTGGCCCTCACATCGACTGTTGAGACCTCAGCCCTGCTCACCCACATGTCCTGCACACAGGGACTCAGGGTCATGGAGGCTACACACAGCTGCTGAGCCCAGGAGTCCTCAACAACCCACACCTCGTGGTGCAGGGAGAATCGTGGGGGCCACCCCATGGTGTCCATGGAGAGATATGGTCAGGGACGGGGGGAGCTGGTCACAAACACACCCTTTCTGCATGCTGACTCCCCCGTCTGTATCTTGTCTCTCTGAGGGGTAGGACAGGAACAGTGCAGGTCTCTCCTGGGTGCTGTGGAAACCAGTGAGAAATCAATGCTGGTGAGAGCAGGTAAAGGACTCTTGTACAGTGTGAGTCTGTGCATTAAGTCCAGATCCCAAGCTAATAGATTGCAAACTGAGGATCCTCCACTAGCTCTGCCCTGAATTCCTGCAGGGTTGGGATCCCTCAGCGATCACCCATGAAGAGGGTCCTGAGGTTCAAGGCGACCTGTTGGACCTGAGCTGTATGCGGAATTGAGCAGAGTTAAGTGCCTTTGACCAGGCCACCCACACCACTCTCTGCTCATGCCACAGAGGTAAAAGCATCTTCCTTGTCCGAATAATGAGTTGCTAAAAGGGTTCCCAGGTCACAACTGTGAAATGGAGGAGCAAGACCTGGAAGCTGGGAAGAAGATTCACCCCTATCTCTGTCCACCTCTGTGAATTGCTCTTCGCAGGAAGGAAAACTAATCCTGACCTTCCCAAACTCTATGGGTCCATGTCTTTTTCACAATGAAGAATGTCAGTAGGAGAAAAGCAGTGAAGGAAAATGGTTTTTATTTAGAAAATTTGAGAAAGAGGAGGGAGAGACAGGAGAGAGACCGAGAGATAAGAGAGACAGAGACAGAGTCAGAGAGAGACAGAGATAGAGAGACAGAGTCAAACAGAGAAAGAGAGAATCATGCACGAGTGGAACGCCGGCTTCTGGAGAGGCAGAGAGAGCTGAGGGTCACGCCTCAGGAGGGGAGACACGGGCGGCTTGTGTGCAGGCAGCATGGGCTGGCTCCATGCCTGCTCTCTTCCCTGTCCCAGGTACCTTATATCCACGCATCCCAACCTGCCGCACGGGGGCCTCTCACCCAGGGAAGAGACCGTTGCTTGCCATTGTCAAGAAGATGAGGATGAAACTTTCATGTCCACCCTTTGATACTCATTGCCTGGCTTGTGTTCACGCTGGGGCTTCTCTCTGTACGGTTGTGCTGGAGCTGTGTAAACTTGTATCAACTCTCGGTGCTTTTGGATTATGTCCCAAGAATTTAATGCCATAGGGCTCCTTCAATATTTACCTGCATTCCTTCTTTAGTGACAATGAAGTGATCTCCCTCATAACTATCATTACATTTCAGAGTTTCACTCACAAAGTAAGTGAGTGAACAAATACTGAGAAATTTGATTGACCTTAGATTGGTCCTGCCCTGTGGGAATTTCACTGGGATAATGACTCTGTGTGTCTGACCCCAGGATTTGCATTCATAGTGGGAGAACAGGAGCCACCACAAAGGGACACGGAGGGGCAGGGGCCTGCATGCAGGATAGAGGACCTGGGGTGGGGGACTGGGTTTGGTCGTCAGGGACCTAAGACACGGGGACTCTCCTCCCCAACTGCCAATTCCCCCTCAGTAATTCCTGTTTCCTGAGAGCTCCTCAGCATGTTTCCTGTGCTGGAGGAAGAGGTCCGGCTCTCCCAGGGACAGGCCTGAGTGCTCTGAGCCACAGTCAGTACCTCCTCCCAGAAAGCCCACACACCAGCCTCCCCCAGGTCTCCTCCTTTCTCTACAGAGGCTCTCCCATGCAAATCTGCACTCAGGACTCCGGATTAAAACCACGTTCACATTCACCCCAACTCGGGCTCCCTCTCCCCCTGACACGGTATCTGAGATCATGGACCTCGTGGGCAGGAAAGTGCATTAGTGCTGGTTCCTCCTCTTTCTGGTGGCAGTTCCAGGATGTGAGTATCCATCCCCTGGACAGAGGCTAAAATTCGGAGATGGGGACTCTGTGACTTACTGTGGGTCTCTGTTCCCAGGTGTCCTGTCCCAGGTACAGCTGCAGGAGTCGGGCCAAAGACTGGTGACACTCTCGCAGACGCTGTCCCTCACCTGGTCAGTCTCTGGATTCTCTCTAACCGACTATGGTGTAAACTGGGTCCGCCAGGCCCATGGAAAGGGACTTGATTGGATTGGTCTTATGGCATATAATGGAAACAAACATTATAACCCAAGTGTACAATCCCGAGTCAGTATCTCCAGGGACACCTCCATGAACCAAGTTTACCTAAAATTGAGCAACTCAGTAACTGAGGACACAGCCGTGTATTATTGTGCAAGATACACAGTGATGGCAAGTCCCTGTGAGCCAAGACACAAACCTGCTAAGTAGACAGGGGAGCTGCTGGTATTCTTGTGACCACCAGGGGGCGCTATGCTCCTGATACTCCAGAATTGTGCTTCAGGGGCAGCGGGGAGGCACCGTTAGGGCACCACTTTCTTTTCTCTCTTCATGATCATGATCATCCTGTTGTTTGTTGATTGCCTTGAGCAGGCACCAGTAATGTCTCATTCTTCCTAGCTCTGAGATTTTAAAAGAGCCATATTCGATGCTCTTTCAGGGTTAAGAGAATGAGACCAATCATTCTTATAGGTATTTGGCATATTGAGGATGACACGAGTAGTTTGCCAGACTCTGCTGTGTGGGCAGGGTACTTTTGGAAGCCTGCCGAATTCTCCTAAGGAAAAATGAGATAATAAGATGTTGCACGGCTGCAAATGCTGCCGCGTGCTTCCAGGAGCTGGGTTTTATAGTTTCTGCGTCTTGGCCGTTGATGGGACCAACCTGGCGCTGGCGGCCTGCTGGTGGGTGTGAGGAAGTCACTGGGGGTTTGCTTCCATAGACTCATCTTACAGGTCCTGATCAGAAATCTGCAGATGTGCCAGAGTTAAGTCTGGAGTATGATCCACTTTGTGGTTGATGTCCCGCTGACTCCATTCATGGGGTCTCAGTGTCAGTTGCTCTCAGGGTCTAAATCCCATTGAGCAAGCTTCTTCCTCACGACCAGCTCCCAGGACAAGCAGTTCCCTCTTCTCCTAATCCTCACAGCATCTTTGCTTCAGGTCTGCACACCCAGAGCTGGTCCCAGCAAAGGCTGTGCGTGACTGTGGGAGACACAGTGTGAGGAACCCAGTCCTGAGAAAGTCAGACTCCCGGAAGAGAGGTGGCTGGTCCCATGGCTCACGGTGTCTTTCCTGTGGGCACTGGAAACCCGCGTCACGACTCATCCAGAGCTGCTGTGGTGGCCCCAAGATTCACTGAGGGTGGGATGGTTTCCCAAGATATCTGCCTCTTTTCTCACTGAGGAGGAATCAGGGCTACACATGTCACAGAACCTGGTTTCTCCACTGCAATGGCCGAGGGGTACAGAGGGAATGGGAAACCTTGAATGTCCATCTGGAAAGCGGATGAGGGGACAAAGGTCAATCCATCCCGGATAGCAGGACTCCAGGTGCAGGATGAGCAGGTAGAGGCAGAGGGGAAAAGGTCTGAGGGGAAAAGTCAGAAGGGACAGAGTATGTGTCTGGGAGCAGAGAGACAGGCCAAGAACACAGCTGAGTATAGGCCATTGTTTCATTTTGTGAAGTGACTCTTCTGAGGGGGGTGGGGTGTTTAAAATCCTTACAGGGTGATTTTATTTAAGCAAGAGAATAATGGGCTTCTTGGCAGAGTTATGGTCCTACCACTGGAAACTTCCATCAGGAAGCAGAGAGTGTGACAAACTCTTTCCTGCTCAAAATCAGGATAGAGGACTGTCAGCAACAACCCACAGGCCAAGGTGTCCATGTGGTCATCTGAGAGCTGAGGGGCAGGTCAGGCCTGATCTCCACAGAAACATGATTCATCTAGTCATGAGCAACGTTTCCTCAGGGGAGAGTCCTCAGAGCCTCCTGGAGGCCTGCGCCCCTCAAGTTCACCCTGCTTCCTCCTGCAGGTGGTTTGTGTCTGGGCTCACAGGGCCTTCCCCTCACTGTGTCTCTTGCACAGTAGTACAGGGCCGTGTCCTCCTCCCTCAGGTGGCTCATTTTCAGAGAGAGTGTGTTCTTGCTGTTGTCTCTGGAGATGGTGAATCGGCCCTTTACAGAGTCGGCATAGCCTGTATATGTACTATCAGTACTAATGCGTGAGACCCACTCTAGGCCCTTCCCTAGAGCCTGGAGGACCCAGCTCATATAATAGCTTCCAAAATTGAATCCAGAGGCTGCACAAGAGAGTGTCAGGGAACCCCCAGGCTTCACCAAGTCTCCCCCAGACTCGACCAGCTGCACCTCACACTGGACCCCTGCAAACACAAAGACATCCTGGTCAGGAAACTCTCCTCACACAGAGGATCAGCCTCTCCCATGCTTCGTGTCTCTGTCACCCATCAGTTACCTCCTAACACAGCCACCAGGAGAAGCCAGCTCAGGCTGCACACCATGTTGGTTCTGTCTGAGTCAAGATGGAGCCCCTGGGAACCCCTGAACTGAAGCCTACTGTAGCTGAGGGTGAGTTGGGCTGTTTTCATCATAGCTGGGAGAGGCTTATTTGCATATCCTCCTTCTACATAAAACGTTCTGTTTGAAGCTGAAGAACAAGTGTTGGACTCCAGAGCAAGTGTCAGGCTCTGGAGGTGACTTATTATCCGGAAAAGATTCTGTCATGCAATTATTATATGACAACCAATTTAATTCATAAAATTTTGTCCTTATTTTTTACTATTATCATGGAATATCTACAGTCATACTTGAATTTTGTGCATCATTTGACACAGAAAAACATACTTTATACAATATTCACATAACACATTGTAAGACTTGGTCCCACTATATAGACAAAAGTAATCCACTGATTCATACTGAGTTATCAATGAGTTGGGAACCAAGAGTTAAAACAGAATCAGGAGTAAGGCAGAATGGCCAGACAGCATAGCCCTGATATCTGGGAAACCAGAGGCAGTATCCTGTGTCTGCTCTGCTCTGCTGTTTCTCCCAGAGGAAACATCTCTGAGGTTAAAGATGTTTGTTCTGATATCAAAGGCCCTCGGTTATGTAAAAGCTTAGCTCAGATAGGCAACTGACCTAAGAACGTTGTTCTTCTGATGATTCCTGATTCTAAACAATAACTCTCACTAGGTATATAGGTGCTCTCCGTTCATGAGCCTGTTAGTCCCCTGACCCTCCACACCTTCACTTTTAAGTCTGTCTTTAAAAATACTCACAGCATCCCATGGTTTGTTCCTGTTCACCAGGATTGGTCCCCAATAACAAGAGATGTGGAGGCAGAAGAGGGTTAAGCTTCTTCTCTTGCATTGGGTGATCAAGGTACATTCCCTGCACTTCATATGTTTTCCCGTGCCACCACCAGGAGTGATCCCTGAGCACAGATCCAGGAATATACCCAGAGTATCACAGCAACAAAACCAAATCAGGGACTGGAGAGATAATACAGAGGGTATGGTGTTTGCCTGTCATGCCGCAAACCGGGTTCGATTCCCAGCATCCCATATGGTCCCTTGAGCACTTCCAGGAGTTATTTCTGAGTGTGTAGCCAGGAGTAACCCATAAGCATCGCCTGGTGTGACCCAAAGAGAACAACAACAACAACAAAAACAAAAAATCAACAGGGACTGAAGGATAGCACAGTGGTGGGTGCTTGCCTTGCCCATGGCTGAGCCAGGTTTCATTTCTAGTATCCCATATGCTTCCCTTAACACTTTCAAGAGTAATTCCTGAGTCAGGGGTAATCCCTGAGCATCACCAGGTATAGCCCCCAAACTAGACAAAAACATACAAATAGCTAACAACAAAACCAAACAAAATATGGGCTAGCAGCTATCAAGAACTTCTTCTCTGTAATGAGAACAAGTTATATTTATTCTGAATGTTGCGTTTACCTGGAGGATGTTTGAGACTAGCATGTCTGGAGGTGCATGAGGTGTGACTCTTCAAATCAACCCTGGGGCCCTATGTCTCCTTCTTACCATGTCAATATTTGATTAGTAGTGAAAATCACAGGAGGCCAATCCCTACACAGAATACTGAATATAGATCATTAATGTTTCATGAGCACTGACATATATTGACACCTCTGTAGTTGATCATCACACCAAAACAGTGAATGAACCCCTCACCCCAGTGTTTCCCCTTGGCCCATGGTGTATTCCTCCCCCCATGCAACACCCCTCCCTCATGTTCTCTGCAGTGCTTCCTGTTTGTATAGGTGTGTGTAGGGTGTGATGATGGAGATTCACTCTCGATAGCCTTCCACTATAGGGATATATTATGCGTTTTTACTCATCTTTAATGGCTTCTTGGATTATTCTCTGTCCTGGATCTTTAAAATAAGTCACACTAGCTTTCTTGAAGGAGGGAGAAAAATGAAGAAAAGCTGTTCTACATCTTACATGAGTATCAAAGAGAAAGCTATAAAAATAATAACAAACCAGGAAAGTACCGATTAATACCCTGTCAGACGTTGGAGTCCTGGGGGCCTGGTGGGGTGAGTGTGGGGGACAGGGAGAACAGATCACAGGGAGGGGTTGGGAGTATGAGGGTGTCACTAAGAGTGGAGCTGCTCTAAGAGACACGGGGTAGGGTCCTAGGAAAGACGCTGGAACTGGGCATGGACGGGAGTGGGTGGGAGTGATGGGTGCTGAGCGTTTCTGTGTTGTGACAGAATATTGGCCCTTGTGGGCTTCTAGCACATGGTGACCCTCTTTTCCCCCTGGTGGGGCTGAGGCCTTTTCCGAGGTGGCTCCTGAGTGCCCTCTGGTGGTGCGCAGTGCCCTGCAGCCGCTCCCTTGTCCCTGCAGGAGTTGGTGTCTGGGCTCCATGACTGACCCACAGTCCCCTGTAGAGTCACACCCTCGGGGTCTCCTGCTCTCAAGCTGCTCCCCTGCAGGCAGATCACAGGGTTCCTGGGTCTCTGGAGATGGTTAATCCGCCCCTCAAGAGAGTCAAGGGTTGTTTTCCTGCCACAGTATTGCCCTTTCCCAGGTCATCCAGGTTATCCAGAAGCTCCTGAGAGGAGTCTGCAGAGAGGGGTCTCTCTCTTATCCCCCTCCCCCTCTCCTCTTTCTCTCCCTGTCTCTCCATTTTTTCCTCTCTCGTCCTCCTCTCTTTTCCTCCCTCCCTCTCTCTCCTTCTCCCTCCTCCCTCATCTCTCTCTCCAGGTTAAGCCTTCAATGATTATATTTTCTTAATTGGGATTGGACATAGGAGACTTCCCTAAATAGTGAAAATAGAGTTTTCATATAATCCAGTAATTCCATCTAGACACTGTAACTCAAAGGTGAAAACAATAAATTAAGAAGTTATGAGGAAACATACACTGCCACATCTGATATAATGACAGGAAATGGAAATAATACTAATGCTTAATGAAAGTTTCATGGACAAGTTGAGCTGTATATACACAATTTGTACTAGGCAGCTAGAAGAAAAGACGATATCACTGTACACTGCAACATGATTGGAACTGAAAATATCGAATTAAATAAAGTAAATCCCAGGGAGAAGTATAAATTCAGAGGATCTCATTCATCTGTGGTACATAGAAAACAAAGCATCAGGGTGGACACGATCCAACGATCACGGCCCCTTCATACTAACCATACTCTGGAGTTCCTGAGAGGAGTCAAGTGAGGGCTCAGATCAGTGGGAAGCAGAGGTGGAGCACAGGGGCGACAGCAGAATGTGGGGGGTCTCTTCTGGGAGAAGCGCAGGGAGTTTGGGACCCAAGCATCAACACTCAAACTATTGTCATCGTATTTCCTCACTGACAATGCAAAATAGAACAGTGCAAAGGACCTTAATATCTGTGGGGAAAAATATCTTTGTAGAAAGGAAAATAAGACACACCTCACAAAAAGAAACACAACAGAACCTTTCTACTAGGTTCTTGGAAAGAGCAATAAATTCAGAGTGGTAGAGGTAGTATTATCTTTACTATTAAATTTTAAATGGAATCACTGTGAGATAGACACAACGCTGTCTATGATTAGGTGTCAGTCAAACACTGTTCCAACACCCATCCTTCCATCAGTGTACATTTCCCAGCAAAAGTGTCCCCAGGTGCCCTCCCTCCCATCATCCCCCACCTCCCAACTCCAGCCTTCCTCTATAGCAGGTGCTTTTCTTCTCTCTCTCTCTCTCTCTCTCTCTCTCTCTCTCTCTCTCTCTCTTCTCTCTCTCTCCATTTCTATCTCTGTCACTCAGTCTCTTCCTCTCTTCCTTTGGGGCCTTTTGGTTTGCAATATAGATGCTGGAAGGTTATCACGAATATCCCTTTACCTACTTTTAACACTCACTACTTGTCCAACATGATCATTTCCACCTATTATTGTCATACTGTTCCTTCTCTGTCTTACCTATCCTCCACCCCACATACACCTGTGATTGATTCCAACCTTTGACCAGTCCTCCTAGCCCTTGTTTTCCCTGACTGGGGATATTAGTATTCTATTATACCTTTACATACTATATGATCACTGTCACTGTCACTGTCCTCCCGTTGTTCATCGATTTGCTTGAGCGGGCCCAGTAACGTCTCCATTGTGAGACTTGTTGTTACTGTGTTTGGCATATCGAATACACCACGGGGAGTTTGCCAGGCTTTGCCGTGTGGGCAAGATACTCTCGGTAGCTTGCTGGACTCTCTGAGAGTGGTAGAGGAATCGAACTCGGGTCGGCCATGTTGGCTGCTTGCAAGGCAAAATGCCCTACCCGCTGTGTTATCGCTATTATATAAGATATTTGGCATATTCCATATCATATATTCTATATTTATAGCATATATAATGTAATGCACAATATATAGTACATTATATACTATATATTATATAATATACTGTATATCATATCATATATTATATTGTACATAGCATATTTGAGGCATGGTATATATGTATTTGTCACGGTCACGGTCCTCCCGTTGTTCATCGATTTGCTTGAGCGGGCCTAGTAACGTCTCCATTGGAGACTTTGTTGTTACTCTGTTTGGCATACTAATACATCACGGGTAGATTGCCAGGCTCTGCTGTGCGGGCGAGAGTGATAGGACAGCGGGTAGGGCGTTTGCCTTGCACGCGGCCAACATGACCGACCCGAGTTCGATTCCTCCACCCCTCTCGGAAAGCCCGGCAGGCTACCGAGAGTATCTTGCCCGCACGTCAGAGCCTGGCAAGCTCCTCATGCTGTACTCGATATGCCAAACACTGTAACAAGAAGTCTCACAATTTGTTGTGAGATGTTACTGGTGCCTGCTTGAGCAAAATATATGTATTGTATAGTCTATATTATGTTATTTAGTATATATTATAAAGGGCCTCCCCTTGATCATCGATTTGCTCGAGCGGGCCCAGTAACGTCTCCATTGGAGACTTTGTTGTTACTGTGTCTGGCATATCAAATACTCTCGGTAGCTTGCCGGGCTCTCCGAGAGGGGCGGAAGAATCGAACTCAGGTCGGCCATGTTGGCTGCATGCAAGGCAGACGCCCTACCGTCTGTGCTATCGCTCCAGTATATATTATATGCTATAATATTATATATAATATATGCTATAATATGCTATAATATATGCATATATGCTATAATATTATGTTATTTAGTATATATTATATGCTATATATTAGGTAAAGGTAAAGGTAAAGGCCCTCCCGTTGATCGTCGATTTGCTCGAGCGGGCCCAGTAACGTCTCCATTGGAGACTTTGTTGTTACTGTGTCTGGCATATCGAATACACTCCGTAGCTTGCCGGGCTCTCCGAGAGGGGCGGAGGAATTGAACTCGGGTCGGCCATGTTGGCTGCTTGTAAGGCGAACGCCCTACCGCTGTGCTATCGCTCCAGCCCATGCTATATATTATATGCTATATATTATAAGGAGACATCCACGACATTGGCAACTATCGCCCAATCTGCCTATTGTCTGTCATCTACAAACTATTCACTCGAGTCATCCTGAATAGGATTAGCAGAACACTAGATGAAGGACAACCATGTGAACAAGCTGGATTCCGAAAAGGATTCAGTACCATCGACCATATCCACACAATAACCAAGCTCATTGAGGTATCTCGGGAGTTCAAGATGCCGCTCTGTCTAACGTTCATTGATTTAAAGAAGGCCTTTGATTCTGTTGAGACGGAAGCGGTCATGGAAGCCCTAGCCAATCAGGGTGTACAAACTCAATACATCAGGATCCTTCGTGAGCTCTATTGCGGATTCACTACCAAGATCTCACCATTCTACAAAGAAGTAATCATCCATATCAAGAGAGGGGTTCGGCAGGGTGATACCATTTCACCAAAACTCTTCAGTGCCACCCTCGAGAACATCATGCGACGACTAGAATGGGAAAACATGGGAGTGAAGATAGATGGTCGGCAACTACACCACCTCCGCTTTGCTGATGACATCGTTCTAATAACACCAAACATCAGCCAAGCGGCACAAATGCTTGCGGACTTTGACCGTGAGTGTGGAAAGGTTGGACTACAGCTGAATCTTACGAAGACAATGTTTATGAGAAACAGCCTTGTTCCTGACGCTCCATTCGCTCTCAACGGAACCACCATCTCCGAATGCAACAGTTATATATACTTAGGTCGAGAAATCAACATGATGAATGACCTGGCACCTGAGTTACGCAGGAGGAAGAGAGCGGCTTGGAATGCCTTCAAGAGCATTGAAGAAATAACTAAAAGGACAAAGAACCTCCAACTACGAGCACATCTCTTTGATTCCACTATTCTTCCTGCATTAACATATGCCTCAGAGACCTGGACCCTACGAAAACAGGATGAGAACACTATTCGGGTCTCTCAAAGAGGAATCGAAAGAACTATGCTTGGAATATCACGATTCACTCAAATGAGAGATAGAATCCGGAGTTCTGATCTTCGTCAACGCTCAAGAATCAGAGACGCTGTCTCATTTGCCAAGACATCAAAAATCAGATGGGCTGGACATGTAATGAGGTTTACAGACAACCGCTGGACTAGAGCCATTACTGATTGGATTCCACGAGACATCAAAAGATCACGTGGACGCCCACCTATAAGATGGTCAGACTTCTTCGTCAAGACCCTAAATGATCGGTTTGAGGCTCTACATGTTCCTAAAACGAACAGATACCATTGGGCTACGCTAGCACGCAACCGGGATGAATGGAGACGTTACTGGCACCCGCTCGAATAAATCGATGAATAACGGGGATTAAGTGATTAAGTGATATATTATATAGTATATAAAGTAAACATTACTGCAGTAGGGCATCTGCATTGCACGCAGCCAGCCTGGCCGAGCCAGCCCGGGTGAAGCCGATTCCTCCACTCCTCTCGGAGAGTCCAGCAAGCTACTGAGAGTATCTCGCCCGCACAGCAAAGCCTGGCAAGCTACCCGTGACGTATTCAATATGCCAAATATAGTAACAAGTCTCAAAATGGAGATGTTACTGGGCACACTTGACCAAATCGGTGAACAATGGAAGGACAGTGTGACAGTGTGATTACATGGCACAAATGAATGCAGTCATTCTATACCTGTCCCTCTCCTTCTGACTCATTTCATTCAGCATGATACTCTCCAAGTCCATCCATTTTTAGGCAAACATCCTGAGTTCTTTTTCCCTAACAGCTGAATCCATTGAGTAGATGCACCATAGTTTCTTTATCCATTTGTCTGTTCTCAGGCATTCAGGTTCCTGGGGGTGCTCACGTGTAAGGGGAAACAGGGCGTGTGCTTCCCCTGAGGGCCCTGGTCCCCTCACGCCAGGACAAGAGACCATCACCGAGAGCCGTTCTCAGTGGGAGACAATCATATAGGCCCGTCCCAGGTGCGGGTTTGTGTGGGAGGTTCGTGGGGATGGGTCTCTGGGGGTAGGTTGAGGGTTATACTTTTTATAGCATGTCCTCAGGGAACACATTTTTCTATTTAACTCAGTATATCCTCTATGATAGCTAATGACTTCTGTCCCCATGTCCTGCCGAGTGCCACGTGTGTTATGCTGAGAAGTGAAAATGAAGGTCAGCACCGATTTTCATGTAGTAATGTAGCACTGTCTTCCCGTTGTTCATCAGTTTGCTGAAGTGGGCACCAGTAATGTCTCCATTGTGAGACTTGTTGTTACGGTTTTTGACATATCAAGTATGCCACGGGTATCTTGCCAAGCTTTGCCGTGCAGGCGGGATACTCTTCATAACTTGCCGGGCTCTCTGAGAGGGAAAGAGGAATGGAACCCAGGTCGGCCACGTGCACGGCAAACTCCCTACCTGCTGTGCTATTGCTCCAGCCAGATTTTCATGTATTTACATTTAATAAATAACATGGTCTGTTTTCCAAAAACAATGTAGAATAATCAAGGATTTTTCTGGGTCTGGAGCTATGGTCCCAAACCTGCAATGGTCCCAGCACACACTGACATGTGTTAGCTACTGTGGTAACTGTGAAACAAAAGGGGCTCAGCCGTACATGAAACAGGAGTCAATGACTGTTTTAGAGGAAACAGTTCAACCACCTACAAAGTCCTTAGCACATACTTACAAGTGATTGTTCCACAAGCTCTGGGAAGTACCAGTGTAAAATCCAACAAGAATACATGAGTACTAAAGGTGTTCTACAGAGAAGCTATCTTCCTCTGGGCTGTTGCTGAAGGACAGAAAAAGATCCCAAGCCTTTCCCTCAGATGAAGCCTGTCCCTGTGAGCCCCATTCTGTGTCTCATATCCTGACTCTCTGAGGAGGAAGTCAGGAGGATCAGCATCCCTGTCATCTCCTCACCTGGCACAGCTGCCTCCCCCTCAGGTTTCTGACACACTCAGGATGTGGTTGTAACTGTGTGTCTCACACAGTAATACATGGCTGTGTCCTCAGTTCTCAGCTTGCTCAGTTCCATGTAGGCTTGGTCAAGGACTCGTCTAGAGTGAAAGTGACTCTGCCCTCGAACTTTGTGTGTACCTTGTGTCACCACTATCAGGGTCTATCCTTCCCATCCACACAAGCCCTTGTCCTGGGGCCTGCCGCACACAGTGCATCCAGTTGTCAGTGAAGGTATACATGGACACCGTGCAGGAGATCTTCACTGATGTCTCAGCTTTTCTCTCCTCAGCCCCTGACTGAACCAGTTGCACCTGTTAGTGTACACCTGTGCACAGCAACCAGGACTGGGTGGACTCCCCAATTCCCTGGATGCCTACTTAATCCAGGAACTGGGACCATTACTGCTGCCATCGTGAGCATGAAGTGTTCCATGTCCAGTCCATTGTGAGTCCTCTTAGATCTACTTGAGGGAAAGGTTTGTTAGTTGTGAGGTGTCCTCTGGTACAAATATGCCTGTATTTTATTCAATTGACTTCAAATGATTTGCATATTTATTAGCCAAAAAATTTATGTCTGTCTCTTGGGTCAAGTCAAGAAGTAGGAACTGGCCTCTCAGGGCTTCAGGCTGAAGGGTATTGTTATATGAGGGCAGGAGACCAGACCCTGTCCTTGAACACTGTGCAGGCAGACTGTCTCCCACTGAGAAATAAGGCTCACAGAATGTGCTGCTCACAGACTTTCAAACTTGTATCTGATTTCTTGCTTTCATATTTCTATAAACACTAGGTAAAGGTAAAGGCCCTCCCGTTGATCGTCGATTTGCTCGAGCGGGCCCAGTAACGTCTCCATTGGAGACTTTGTTGTTACTGTGTCTGGCATATCGAATACTCTCGGTAGCTTGCCGGGCTCTCCGAGAGGGGCGGAGGAATCGAACTCGGGTCGGCCGTGTTGGCCGCTTGTAAGGCGAACACTCTACCCGCTGTGCTATCATATTATTTAAATTGTCATGAATTAATTGCAGACCCTCCAATGGAAGAAAATCTTTGAAAACAAGTCGGCAGACCATGCACAAAGACCTTTCCTGGATGCCTAATTCAGTTGTGTTTCTTTGAAAACAGGAAATCCAGGAACATTAGATAAAAACCTTCTAGCCTGGCTGCCGGAGGCTTAACTGGCAAAAGTTTAGTAAATCCACAGACCAGAACTTGGTATCCAATGGTGAGATACGTCATGTTCCACGCATTTTATTCTATATACACGCGAGGAAGGATGGGATGATGCGTTTGCAGGCTCTCAAGGCGGCTCTCTCTCGCTACCTGCATTTGGTGCTCTCGAACTGCTGTGTATGGACGGGATCGGGACGGCTGTTGGCATTGGGCAGGCGAAGGAAGAACGAGCACCAAGCTGGTTGCTGATTAGTTACCCTTTATTCAATCTCTCGTCTCTCCCATCTCACACACTCTACTTTCCTAGCCCCTCATTCCTGGATCCCAGATTCCCTGACTCTGACTGCTTCTCACTCCAATGACTCCCTGACTCTTTTTTTCTGCCTCCCAGGCTCTCTTACAGTCTTAGTATATATAGCAATCACGTAGGGTGTGATACAAAGGTGGAGTTGAACATTAAAAAAATCAACAAAAAGAGGTTAATCAAGGAGATTAATTTAAGGATAAAATCTCATCTAAGGAGATTACTCCAGATTACTAGATCTGCTTAAGGGTGGGATCCCATCCAGGGTGTGTTGCTTTCTTCTTTCCTCAGCTATTAATCCACCTAATTCGTTGTAGTAATTCCACTTCTAATATTTCTAGCAATGTCATTCTATATGAGCACAGTATGATACATATGAAACTTAAAGTTTAGTTCTTACTGAGGATGTCTCACTTTATATTCCAGACCACAGTCCTCAGGGCAGGTTATTCTTCCTAACTAACCACAGCAGGGTCCTAATGGATCATGACAGCATTTGTCCATGACCATGCTCTCAACTTATAGTTGAGTGTTGTGGTGCTTTGGCCTGACCCATTTCTATGACAGGGTAGCTCACAGCTTGCCCTGGGTCCATTCAGTCCCTCGTTGGGACACTGCTTTTGGGGTGCTAGGAAATAAGGGCAACTGAGTCAAGAAAGCAGATGCCCAGGAGTAAATATTATTGGAGTCAATTAACTCCCAAGTTACAAAAGCATATTATTGTCTTCCTGTATCCATACAGAAAGGACATTGCCTTAAGGTAAACTATGTAAAAGATATAACTAACAATTCAAGTTCAGTGTTCTTAGAAGGATATGATCTTACAAGCTAACAGAACCTGATTAGGGAAAAGGTGATTAGCTGGCTGGGGAGGAGGGCACAGAGAAGAGTTTACAGATAAACAAAGAATGGGAGTGACTTGGGAGCACTGTGATGGGTGTAAGCCGACAAACGTAAGTTCCCTGCTGCAAGGCTGAAAAGATAAACCCAATGTTTTCCTACAGGGAAAATTTTTTGATTATCCTATTATCTTATTTAGTGGTGAAATCAATATAAAATAAATTATTGTGGACGTGCAATGGGGGCAGGTTGAAACATGTTTAGAAAATGGAGAATATGATGGAGGGAAGGTGACAGTGATGGGGGCTTGGTCTGGAACATTGAATGCCTGTAACTAATCACCATGAACGACCTTGTAAACCACGGGCTTAAATAAAGTGTGTGTGGGGTGGACACTGCACCCTCTTCTCCAGGGCTTCAGCCTGGACTGGTGGGCCCTGAGTGCCCCTTGCTACCCAGACCTGCCCTGCAGGTAGGCTCCTGTCTGGGTTACCAGCACTCTCACCCTCACTACTCCTGTTCCTATAAAATGCTGTCAGCCAATGAGAGCTGTGTAGCACAGTCACCTGACTTCAGGTACTCCTTCAGATGATGCATTTCTTTAAATCAGAGTGTGTGTAACATTGGTGCCACAGTGTAGGCATCACGGTGTTGATGTGTACCTAGCCTACCACCCCAACATCCCCAGACATTTCACTACTTCCCCTATGCCACCTGAAATCTCTCTCTGAATTTAACCCCTACCATTTACTACTTGATAATAAATGTTTTTAATGCTAGTTCAAAGATGTGTTATCGTATAATACTGTCTAGCCCCTACTTTTAATCGTTATATATCACAGGTGTGCAAGTTTATACATTTTCATCATTCTCACTGATTTGGGTGCCCAAATTGATACTCTTCTGATGCCTCTGTGTTGCAATGAACTCCAAGATATGATCTTTTCTTATAGCTCTGTAATTTTGCTTTTAATGTTCTTGGGGCTTCTTTCCATCTTTTCTATATGTATTTGATCCTGTATCACTTTATCACTTGACATCCCATTACTCGTTGATTTGCTATGCATCTGTGAATAGATATATGTCCATGGATTGTGTCCGTATATCAATTGAGATAAAGTGATTCATTTTGATTATTTATTCTCATATTGAATCATTGCACAAAATTAATGTCTCACTCTTGAACACTTGATCACTTGACTTCCCGTTACTCATCGATTTGCTTGAGCGGGCACCAGTAATGCCTCCATTCATCCCTGTCGCATACTAGTGTAGCCAAATGGTGTCTGCTTATTCTAGGAACATGAAGAGCCTCAAACCAATCATTCAGGGTCTTGATGAAGAAGTCTGACCATCTCGTATGTGGGCAGCCACGTGGTCTTTTGACATCCGGTGGAATCCAGTCGGTAACAGCTCTAGTCCAGCAGTTCTTTCCAAATCTCATTACGTGTCCAGCCCATCTGATTTTTGATGCCTTGGTAAATGAGACAGCATCCCTGACTATTAAACGTTGATGGAGGTCAGAACACCAGATTATTTTTTCTCATTTGAGTGAAGCATGATACTCCAAGCATAGCTCTTTCAATTCCTCTTTGGGAGACCCAATTAGCGTTCTCATACTGTTTTCATAGGGCCCAGGTCTCTGGGGGCATATGTTAATACAGGAAGAACAGTGGAATCGAAGAGATGTGCCCAGGGCCAGAGGTTCTTCGTCTTCTTAGCTATTTCTATGAAGGCATTCCAAGCTGCTCTCTTCCTCCTGTGCAACTCAGGTGCCAGGTCATTTGTCATGTTGACTTCTTGACCTAGGTAAACATAAAGAGACATGTTTAAATATGTTGCATTCGGAGATGTTTAAACATGTTGCATTCGGAGATGGTCGTTCCATTGAACGTGAATGGAATATCAGGAACAAGACTGTTTCTCATAAACATTGTCTTCATGATATTCAGCTGTCATCGATCTTTCCACACTCACAGAGGAAGTCGGCCAGCGTTTGTGCCGCTCGGCTAATATTTGGTTTTATTAGAACGATGCCATCAGCAAAGCAGAGGTGGTGTAGTTGCCAGCCGTCTATCTTCACTCCCATTCCTTGCCATTCCAGTCATCGCATGACATTTTTGATGGTGGCAGTGAAGGGTTTCTGTAAAATGGTATCACCCTGCAGAACCTCTCTCTTGACATGGATAATCGCTTCTTTGTAGAATGGTGAGATCCCGGCAGTGAATCCATAATACAACTCACAAAGGATCTTGATGCATTGAGTTTGAATGCCCCGATTGGCTAGGGCTTCGATGACCACTTCCATCTCAACAAAATTAAAGCCCTTCTTTAAATGATCCTGTATATATGCTTCAACTTTCCAGCAATCCGTTACTAAATATTTATGCTTTTCCATGCTGTAGATATGTAATATCTAATATATATAATATGTAATATATAATATCTGTAATATGTAATATCTATATGTAATATGCTACTAAAATAGGGATAAGTATATAGTTTTATATAGTTATATAAGTATATAGTTTTCATTTTTTGTCATGCTGTGATTTACAATGTTGTTACAGACATTTCCATGAGTGCAGTATTGACAACACACCCCACCTCGAGTATCAGCTTTCCTCCATCAACGATTTAAGGATCCCTAGAATATTCTCTGCTCCCCCACACCATAATAACTCAGTTCTGTAGTTGCATATATTTTTGAATTAAGCTTTTATGATATGGTTTGATTAATTGAATCACATTGAAGTACACACCAAAAAATTTGTTCATGATTGGGTTTCAATCCAATAATATTCCAACAGCTGTCCCTTCACCATTTCCCACCACATTTCCCACCAACAATGTCACCAGATTCCGTCCCTCCCTCTTATCCCCCTACCTGTCACTAACAGTCTCTATATGAGGCACTTTCCCACTTTCCATCTCTATCTCTATCTCTCTCGGTCTCCCTTTCTTTCTCTCCTCTCTCTCTCTTTATGGGAATTATAGATTGCAATACAGATACTGAAAGGTTATCATGTATAACACTTAACCTACTTTGAACACTCAGGTCTTGTCCAGAGTGATTATATCTAACTATTCCTGTCATTCGGCTGAAACCCAGCTCCCAGAAGAGAATAGCGCAGAGTCTTCTGCCCCCGCACCTGCCTCTCCTTGCCGGGGCCCCTTGGAGGGGAGCGGGTTGAGTTTTCCTCCCTACCCCGGCCAGGGCTCCGGCAGCTGAAGGCCTCCAGAACCAGCCACCACCATGCTGAGACCACTCTCCACACGCATGAAGGTACTGGCAGAGGAACAAAGGCATGTGGGTCCCGGGGCTGAGATCTCCAAGCCTGCTTGGATTGGGGCTGAGCATCCTCCACCCAGATCCTCCATATTCCAGTAGGCAGGGGTCATAGCCACCAACTGGCCCCCTGGCGCTGTGTAATCCCATCAACGGCCAAGACCCAGGACTATAAAACCCAGTTCCCAGAAGCGCGTGGCCGTGAATGCAGCCGCATGACATCTTATTGTCTCATTCTTACTTTGGACAAAATGACAGGCTACCAAATGTAACCTGCCCACATGGCAGAGTCTGGCAAACTCCCTGTGGTGTACCCTATTTGCCAAATACCAGTAACAATGATGGGTCTCATTCTCCTATCCCTGAGAGAGCCTTGAATATGGCACTTTTTAAAAAATTTTCAGGGCTAGGACGAAGGAGATGTTACTGGGGCCTGCTTGAGGCAATCGACGAACAACAGGAATGTTGTAATCATTGTCGTGATCGTGATTCCTGTCATACATGTCCCTTCTCTGTCCTAAATGTCCATAGCCCCACATGTAATTGTTTCGAGGTTCCAAACATTGACCTGTTCATTTGGCCCACGTTTTTCCTGGCCTTGGATATTAGTGCATTAAAAGCACTGCATGCATGTACACTGACATCAGAAGTATCCATCAAGGACCAGAAGGTACAAGTGCAGAAAATCAAGTACTATGTCATTGTATTGATGGAGACGAGAAGGCACCAATCACATCACGCCGTTTTTGACACTGGAGAAGAACTGCTCCTCAGAACATGTGACAATAGAGGCATTGGTGGTGTCAGTGTCCTTGTGAACAAGAACTTGACCATGAGCACAGATTCGTTTGAATGCCTAATAATCTGAATCAGATGCTTACATTTTAATAGATTTGGCTCATTGATAGCAGTTTCTATCTTCGTTGTCTATACACCAACATTCAACTATGATGAAGAAGAAATTGAGAGGTTCTACATGGAGTGGGAGAAGTTCTATAAAGGAGACCTCACTTTCTAAATTCATTGTCGGTGATTTTAATGCCAATATAGGACCGAGAAAGTCACCCGAATAACTCCACATTGGGACCCAAGGCCTAGAATGGAATGAACAGGGTGAGGGACTGTTTGAGTTCATCATGTTGACCAAGATCATTCATGGTAACTTGCAGTTCCAGAACTGGCAGTGAATCCAGTTAGAAGGCCGAATTTAAAATTTGGACATGGGAGTCTCCCGATGAACAGTTTCATAAAGAAATTGACCACATCACATTCAGCTGATGGTTTTACCTGAGTAATAACGCTGTTGTCCCAAAATTCCAAATGAGATCATATCACTATCTCCTTCATGTGAAATTCTACTTCACAGAGAGGGGAGAAAGATCTGCAAAGTTTAATAAGACAACTCCATAATGATCGACTGGTTCAGCAACTCCATGACTGTGCAAGCAATGCTGAGAATGGGAAAGCCACAAAAAGATGCCTGTCTCCAGAAACTCTCGACATCATTCGCCAATATGGTTTGGTCTGAGCCTCAGGCAATCACAAGCTAACGTCCGAGCTCACAAAACTGAGCAGAGAAGCGATAAAGGAAGACCTCAAAGATCTGCAAAGTTTAATAAAAACAACTCCATAACGATCGACTGGTTCAGCAACTCCATGACTGTGCGAGGAATGCTGAGAGTGGGAAAGCCACAAAAAGATGCAGCAGTGTTGGCCAACGCAGCAGATGCTGAGAAAAGTATTCACAACGCACACCTATCATTCACCTACTATAAGACCAAGATGACTGCCCTCTGATGTTCTGATGGATCTATCACATCTTCCAGAAGGGCAATGGAGGAGATTATCCACGACTTCTGCTCAGATCTCCACGATAGCCATGTCCACCAGCCCACATACCAAATTCTGCAGGATGGATATGTAGTTCTCAACAATCTCCCTTCCAAAATCCAACACCTCATTTCGTTAATAAAGAAGCATACAGCACCCGGTCCAGACAAGGTTAGATCCGAGCACCTGAAGAATCTGCTTTCAGTACTCGTCTATACACTGACTTGGCTCTTCAAACAAAACCTGCCTGTCTGAATGCAAGGTACTGTCCAAATGGAAAACAAGAAGATGTCTCCCTTCTTGTTGTACAAGAAGGGAGACATCCACAACATCAGCAACTATTACCCTATCTGCCTGTTGTCCATCATCTACAAGTTGTTCACTCAAGTCATCCTGAATACGATTGGCAGAACACTAGGCAAAGGACAACCATGTAAGCAAGCTGGGTTCCGAAAAGGATTCAGCACGATCGACCATATCCACACATTAACCAAGCTCATTGAGTTCTCTTGAGAGTTCAAGATGCCTCTCTGTCTGACGTTCATTGATTTAAAGAAGGCCTTTGATACTGTTGAGACTGAAGTGATTATCGAGGCCTAGCCAAGCAGGGCATTCAAACTCAGTACATCAGGATCCTCTGTGAGTTGTATTACGAATTCATCAGAAGGATGTCACCATTCTACAAGGAAGTGATGATCGATGTAAAGAGAAGGGTTAGGCAGGGCAACACCATTTCACCAAAACTTTTCAGTGCCATCCTCGAGAATGTCATGCGACGACTGGAATGGGAAGGAATGGGAGTGAGGCTAGAGGGTCGGCAACTGCACCACCTCCAGTTTGCTGATGACATCGTCCTAATAACACCAAACATTAACCAAGCGGCACGAATGCTGGCCGTCTTCAACCATGAGTGTGGAAAGGTCAGACTGCTGCTGAATCTCACGAACTCAATGTTCATGAGAAAAGGACTCATTCGTGACGTTCCATTCACTCTCAATGAAACGAACATCTCTGAATGCAGCAGTTATGTGTACTGAGGTCAAGAACTCAACATGATGAAATACCTGGCACTTGAGTTGTGCAGAAGGAAGAGAGCAGCGTGGAATGCCTTCAAGAGCTTCGAAGAAGTTGTTAAGAGGATGAAGAACCTCTGGCTCTGAGCATATCTTTTAGACTCCACTATTCTTCCTGCACTAACATACACCTCAGAGACCTGGGCCCTACTCATACAGGTTAAGAACTCTATTAGGATCTCCCAAAGAGGAATCGAAAGAGCTATGCTTGGAATATCACCTTTAACTCACGTGAGAGAAGAAATCCGGAGTTCTGACCTCCATTGACGATTGAGAATCAGGGACGCTGTCTTGATTGCGCAGGCATTGAAAATCAGATGGGCCAGACACATAATGCAACTTGGAGACAACGGCTCTACTAGAGCTGTTACCACCTGTATTCCATGGGATGTCATTACTGGTGCCCGCTAAAGCAAATTGATAAGCAACGGGATGACAAGTGTTACAGTGATAAAAGTGGATACTAGTCTTATACTATTTTATTATATACACAAAAGATTGCAACTATTCTGTATGTGTCCCTCTCTTTATGATTCACTTCACTCAGTCTGATACTCTCCATGTTCATCCATTCAAGTGAATTTCATGACTTCATTTTTTCCTGGTGGCTGCATAGTATTCCAATGTGTAGATGTACTATATTCCATCGAGTCATCTGTTCTCACTCACTCAGTTTGTTTGCAGAGTTGGCTATTGTGAATACAACATTATAATGCATAAAACATAGGAGTGTAACTATATTTAAAAATTAGTGTTTTGGGTCTTTTGGGGTAGATGCCAAGAGTGGAATTTCTGTTCCAATGGAAGCTCGATTGTTAGAATATTTGGCAGCACTTGAAGAGTTTTGGTTGAATGGTATCACCGTGCCGAACCCCTCTCTTGACGATTATCATTTCCTTGTAGAATGGTGAGATTCTTGTGGTGAATCCATAATACAGCTCACATAGGATGCTGATGTACTGAGTTTGAATGCCCTGTTTTGCCAGGGCTTCAATAACTGTTGCAGTCTCAACAGAATCAAAGGCCTTCTTTAAATCAATGAATTTTAGACAGCAGCATCTTGAACTCTCACAAAACCTCCATGAGCTTGGTCACCGTATAGAGATGGTCGATCGTGCTAAATCCTTTTTGGACCTTGGCTTGCTCGGATGATTGTCCTTCATCTAGTGTTCTTTGAATCCTATTCAGGATGACTCGAGTGAACAACTTGTAGACAATGGACATCAGTCAGATCGGCGACATCAGTCAGATTGGTGATAGTTGCTGATGTTGTAGATGTGTCCCTTCTTGTACAACAGGACGGTCCTGCTGGTTTTCCATTGGGACGGAACCTTGCATTCAGACAGGCAGCATGTGATGAGCTGAGGCAGTGTATTGACGAGTGCTGGCAGCAGATTCTTCAGGTGTTCGGGTCTCACCTTGTATAGACCGGGTGCTATATGCTTCTTTATTGACAAAATGGCGTTTTGGATATCAGAAGGGAGAACTTTTGGAATGACATGTCAATCTTGTGGAATTTGGTATGTGGGCAGGGGGACGTGGCTATTGAAGAGATCTGGGTAGAAGTTGTGGATAATATTCTCCATTGCTCTTCTAGAAGATGTGATAGATCCATCAGGAATGTCAGAGGGCAGCCATCCTGGTCTTATACTCGGTGAAGGACAGGCTTGCATTTCAAATACTTTTCTTGGCTTCTGCTGCATCGGCCAACACTGCTGCTCTCTCTTTGAGGTCTTCTTTTATCACTTCTCTGCACAGCTTTGTGAGCTCAGACTTTAGTTTGTGATTGCCTGAGGCTCACACCAAATCACATTGGCAAATGAGGTCGAGAGCTTCTGGATACAGGCATCTTTTTGTGGCTTTTCCACTCTCAGCATTCCTCGCACAGACAGGGAGTTGCTGAACCAGTCTATCGTATTTCTCGTTGATATTGTCAATGATGACATCTTCCCACGTTGCTGCAATAGTGCCAAAGAGTTACCAGTTCATGGTCATTCTGAAAGTTCTCTCCTTAAACTTTGAGTACTTTCTCCCCACTCCGTGAAGAAGAATTTTGCATGAAGGAGATGGTGGTCCTATTCTTTTTGAATTTTGGTACAACAATTACATCGGTCAGGCAAAACTGTCAATTGAATATGATGTGGTCAATTTCGTTGTCGAATTGTCCACCAGGAGACTTCCATGTCCAATGCTTAGATTTGGCCTTTTGGAACTGTGAGTTACCATTGATGATCTTGGTCAACATGATAAACTCAGACAGTCTCTCACTGTGTTCGTTCCATTCTAGGCCGTGGGTCCAATGTAGAGTTCTTCAGGCGACCTTTTTGGTCCTATCTTGGCATTAAAATCACTGACAATGATCTTGTAGAATGTTTGGTCTTCTTTATAGAACTTCTCCAGCTCCGTCTGGAATTTCTCAATTTCTTCTTCTTCATAGTTGGATATTTGGACATAGACGACATAGATAGAAACTGCTGGCAGTCACACATCACATCTATTTAAGTGTAATCATCAGATTCAGGTTTTAAGCATTTTAATGAATCAATGCTCATGGCCAAGTTCGTTTTGACAGACACCAACACCACTGATGCCTCAATTGTTGCATGTTCCAAGGAACAGTTCTTCTCCAATGTCAGAAGTGGCGTGATGTGATCGATGCCTTCTCAGCTCAATCAGACCAACAACGTTGATCTTCTGTGCTTGCACCATCAGGTCCTCAATGGATGCTTCCGACGCCAGTGTACATGCATTGAACGTACTGATAGTCATTTTAGTCCTTCATTTTGGCAGTCTAGTTCATCCCTGAGATTTTTTCAGCCTCTCCTTTCTCCTCCTTCTTAACGCTGCTTATTGAGGGCTCTTTCAAGGTCATGGGAATGAGGCCCATTGTTTTTACAATTTGTGGCTGAGCGACACTTCATAAGACACTTCCTACTCATTCTCCATAATTCCCGCACAATATTTGATGGGGTTTAAATATGGGTTGAACCATGGGAACACCTGTAACGGTGATTAGAAGTCACCCTAAAGTCTCCATCCCTCTGGAGAGCCCAGCAAGCTACCAAGAGTATCGCGCCCACACAA
This sequence comes from Sorex fumeus, assembly GCF_029834395.1. Lineage (NCBI taxonomy): Eukaryota > Metazoa > Chordata > Mammalia > Eulipotyphla > Soricidae > Sorex > Sorex fumeus. The sequence continues at coordinate 76,844,758 of NW_026606101.1, forward strand.
CAGAGATTGTCAAGCGATCCATGGTGTATTTCACATGCCCAAAACAGTAAAAACATTGGGCCTCACACAAGATACAGAGTTTAGTTAAAAGTGAACTTATGGTCCAGCTTTGACAGCAGAATCCTTAAGACACACAGAGGAAAACCTCAGCTGGTCTCTCCATGACACTGATCTTAGAGTCTCATCTATATTTTTACACCATTGAAAAAGAGAAGAGAAACTAAAATAAATAAATAAATGGGGATAAATCAATTAAAACATTTTACTGAAAATGTAAATGGTATTAAAATTAAGGTACTCTACTGAATGGGAGAAACGTGTACCCAGTGAACAACAGATCCAACTGAATATCTAAGATATTCATAGCATTCACCAAGCTCAACATCAGAAAAAATCATCCCTATAAAATGGTGTGCAAAATAAACAGATACTTTTCTAAAGCAACATACCTTGAGTTGTAGACACAGGGAAGTGGTTTATCAACACTTACCATGAGGAAAATTTTAATATAAAGGAAAATGAAGCCTATCTGTCTCCAGTGAGAATGGCTAATAATAAAAATACTTCAAACAAAAAGTGTCTGAAGTTTCTCAAAGGAAACACTGTTGTTGCTATTTTTTGTGGGAACGAATCTATGGAAAATGTCCTGAGATTTCTCTGTAACACTGTATTACTGTCATCACTTTGTTCATCAATTTGCTCGAGTGGGTGCCAGTAATGTCTCCATTCGTCCCAGGCCTGAGATTTTAGCAGCCTCTCCTTACTCGTTATTCCAAACAGGTATTGGAGGCTCTTTCAGGATCAGGGGAATAAGACCTGCTATTGTTACTGTATTTGGCATATCGAATATGTCATGGGGAGCTTACCAGCATCTGCTGTGTGGGCAGGATACTCTCGGTAGCTAGTTCACGAATGTATCTAAAGCAGCACACATACGTTTGGTTTTTAAATACTTGCTTTATTCTCTTATATACATCTCTGTCCCTCTCGAAGAGCCCAACAGGCTACCGATTTTTCTAAAAAGTATAAATAGAATTTACAAGTTACAAGTAATTCTATTTTTCATCATTTCACCCAACCATGAAGGCAGTAATTTTAGAAAATATGTAAACATATGTTGGTTGTAACATTTAGAATAGTTGCCAGACATGGAAACAATCCTCATGCTTAAGGAGAGTTTCGTGAATAAAAAGTGGTATTTATACTGTTAGATTAGCACTGTTGTTCCATTGTTTATCGATTTGCTCGAGCAGGCACAGTAAATGTCTCCATTGTGGAAATTGTTGCTGTTTTTGGAGTATCGAATATGTCACAGGTAGTTTGCCAGGCTTTGCCGTGTGGGCAGGAAACTCTTGGTAGGTTGCCGGGCTCTCTGAGAGGGGTGGAGGAATCGAACCCAGATTGGCTACATGCAAGACAAATGCCTTACCCACTGTCCTATCACTCCAGCCCACAATAGGATAATGTGCCTTTACAATAAACGACAAAATATTAGCGTTTTCTGCCCCATGAATGGAACAAGAGAATATCAGTTTAAGTGAAGTTTTCTCAAAGGGAGAAGGACAAATTCTGTCAATCTCACCCATCTGTGTTACACAGAGAACAGAGGGTCAGGATTGACAGGATCCAATGATAATGGCCCCTGCATCTAACCACTCTCTGGTGTTCCCGAGAGGAGCCGGGTGGGGGCTCAGATAGGGCCACAGCAGAGTGTGGGGGTCTCTGGGGATTTGGTGCTGGGAGAAGAGCAGGAAGTTTGTGACCGACCAGCATCAACAGTCAGATTATTGTCACCGTGTTCCCTCTGTGATAATAAAGAAGTTAATGGGGAAAATCTCTCTTTTCTATGAAAAGGAATGATCTTTATTAGAAGGAAAATCGACCACATATTACAGAGCAGGATATAACAGTCCGTAGTGGACTCAGAGAAGAAAAAAGAGAAATGAGCAAATATGTAATAGGAGAGAAATAAACAACTAAAATGTCTATACGTGAAATATTAAATTTTGTTTATTTCATTTCATTTCATTTCATCATCCTGTTAATCGTCGATTGCCTCGAGCAGGCCCCAGTAACGTCTCTTTCATCCTAGCCCTGAGATTATATTCACGGCTCTTTAGGAGAATGAGACCCATCATTGTTTATTTAATTCAACAAAAAAGTAAAGTTTGTGCTGCCCTTAAAAGCTTCTGCCTCTCCCCACCTGCTCATAGAGTCTTTAGATCAGAGCGTCCCCTGGTGGTCACACGCACTCGTGCAGATCCTCCTTCAGAAGGTTTGTGTCTGGGCTCACAGTGACTTAAGTTCATTGTGTGTCTTGCACAATAATACACGGCTGTGTCGTCGGTTACTGAGTTGCTCAGTTTTAGGTAAACTTGGTTCTTGGAGGTGTCCCTGGAGATGCTGAGTCGGGGCTGAAGACTTGGGTTGTAGTGTGTTTCTCCATTACCCCACATACTGCCAATCCAATCTAGCCCCTTTCCAGGGCCCTGGCGGACCCAGTCCACAGCATAGCTAGTTAGAGAGAATCCAGAGACTGAGCAGGTGAGGGACAGCGTCTGCGATGGCGTCACGAGGCTTGGTCCCGACTCCTGAAGCTGTACCTGGGACAAGACACCTGGGGACAGAGACCCACAGTGACTCACGGGCTCAGAGGCCCCATGTCACCTCGGGCTCAGAGACCCCATGCCCACCTTGGAGCATCTGTCCAGGAGATACTCACATCCGGGAGCTGCCACCAGAAAGAGGAGGAACCAGTGCTGATGCATGTTCCTGCCCACGAGGTTCATGATCTCAGACACCGTGTCAGGGGGAGAGGGAGCCTGAGTTGGGGCGAGTGTGAATGTGGTTTTAATCCCGGGTCCCGAATGCATATTTGCATGGGGAGCCTCTGTAGAAAAAGGAGAGGACCCGGGGGAGGCTGGTGTGTGGGCTCCCTGGGAGGAAGTGCTGACTGTGTCTCAGAGCACTCAGGCCTGTCCCTGGGGCACTGTTTGAGCCAGGCCTCTTCCTCCCACACAGGAAACGTGCTTCCAAGCTCTCAGGAAACAGGAATTTCTGAGTGGAAAACAGCAGCTGGGGAGGAGAGTCCCCGTGTCTCAGGTTCCTGATGACCAAACCCAGTCCAGCCAGGGCATCTACCCTGTAGACAGGACCCTGCCCCTCCGTGTCCCTTGTAATCGCTTATGTTCTCCCACTGTGAGTGCAAATCCTGGGACCTAACAGACAGTATCATTGTCCCTGTGAATTCTGACTTGTCCTGGTTCAATCCATGTCAATCAAATTTCACAGTGTTTTATATTCATTTATCTTGAATAAAAATCCTTTTACCTTGATCAGATTCACTCTGAAATATTCAAAGCATTATTAGGATGGATTTATTCTTTCTCACTGGTCTATTTAGGGACAAGGAAGATGCCTCACCTACTGACATTCCTGGTGTGGTGTCCTTGGTCAGGAACACGTCAATCTGCTCTGTCCTGTATGTAACTCAGCACCCAGAAGATGACCTGAACCTCAGGACCCTGTTATTGGGGATCATCAATGAGGAATTCTAGCCCAATCAGTTGCCTGAAAACAGCTCGTTTAGAGTCCTTAGCACACAAACTATTGGGTCTGGAACCTGTTCTTAGTGCTCAAACTCACACATTTTTAAGGGTACTAGTGTGCTAGCCCTGAACTATGCCAGGCATGGCCCTCCACCCCCTCCCAAATGCTTGGAACCTAGACACAGGCTGTGTCACATTCATGAACCCCCTAATTCCATGGAGCAACTGAGGATTGAGTTTGATCTACGGGGCCAGAAAATATGCTCTGAAATTTGATGTTTTAAAAGTCAGCACTAAGGATCAAAAATAATCTACATACTCAGCAGGTTCTACAAAATTCTGCTAAGATAGACACAGAGACACACAAACACCAACTCAGGCAATGTGAAGATTGAGATGGATAATGTCACACCTCAAGGACCAGGTGACTATAAGATTCACAAACACTCTTGTATATAAGCACGTGACTCACTGTGTCTGTCCCGAGGTGTCCTGTCCTAGAGCTACTGCAGGGCCAGGACATTGAATCCTCACAGACCTGACCCACATATGCTGTCTCTACACTCTCCACGGTCAGCAGTTTCCAGGGGAGCTGGGCCTCCAGATCTCAGGGAGGACACTAAACTGCCTGGGGAATATTGGGAATATTTCCTGAGGCTGCTGCAACAAGACCAACAGGACATTTCCTTAAACTTAGGAAAGCTTGTTTTCACAAACCAATATGAACTGTAGATTAACTTAATCACTTAATCACTTAACATCCCATTACTCACTGATTTGCTCGAGCGGGCACCAGTAACGTCTCCTTTTGTCCCTGTCACGTGCTAGTGTAGCCCAATAGCATCTGTACGCTTTGGGAACATGAAGAGCCTCAAACCAATCGTTCATGATCTTGATGAAGAAGTCTGACCATCTGGTAAGTGGGCGGCCATGCAGTCTTTTGACATCCCGTGGAATCCAGTCAGTAACAGCTCTAGTCCAGCGGTCATCTTTAAATCTCATTACATGACCAGCCCATCTGATTTTTGACACCTTGGCAAATGAGACAGCATCCCTGATTCTTGATCGTCGAAAGATGTTGGAACTCCGGCTTCTTTCTCTAATTTGAGTGAAACGTGATATTCCAAGCATAGCTCTTTCAGTTCTTCTTTGGGATACCTGAATAGAGTTCTTATCCTGTTTGCGTAGGACCCAGGTCTCTGAGGCATATGATAATGAAGGAAGAACAATAGAATCAAAGAGATGTGCCTGGAGCCGGAAGTTGTTCATCCTCCTAGTTATTTCTTCGATGTTCCTGAAGGTGTTCTAAGTCACTCTCTTCCTCCTGAGCTATTCGGGTGCCAGGTAATTTGTCATGTTGACTTCTCGATCTAGGTACACATAGCTGTTGCATTCGGAGACTGTCATTCCGTTGAGAGCGAATGGGGCATCAGGAATGAGGCTGTTTCTCATAAACATTGTCATCGTAAGATTCAGCTGTAGTCCTACCTTTCCACACTCACGGTCAAAAACGGCCAGCATTTGTGCTACTTGGCTGATGTTTGGTGTTATTACAACAATGTCATCAGCAAAGCGGAAGTGGTGTAGTTGCCAACCATCTATCTTCACTCCCATTCCTTCCCATTCCAGTCGTCGCATGATGTTCTCGAGGTTGGCACTGAAGAGTTTTTGTGAAATGGTATCACCCTGCTGAACCCCTCTCTTGACATCAATGATTACTTCTTTGTAGAATGGTGAGATTCTGGTAGTGAATCCGCAATACAGCTCACGGAGGATCTTTATGTATTGGATTTGATTGCCCTGATTGGCTAGGGCTTCAATGACTGCTTCCATCTCAACAGAATCAAAAGCTTTCTTTAAATCAATGAATGTTAAACAGAGCGGCATCTTGAACTCCCGAGAAACCTCAATGAGCTTGGTTATCGTGTGGATATGGTCAATGGTGCTGAATCCTTTGCGGAACCCGGCTTGCTCCCATGGTTGTCCTTCATCTAGTGTTCTGCCAATCCTATTTAGGATGACTCGAGTGAACAACTTGTAGATGACAGACAATAGGCAGATTGGGTGATAGTTGCCAATGTCATGGATGTCTCCCTTCTTGAATAGTAATACAGTCCTGCTGGTTTTCCATTGGGACGGAACCTTGCATTCACACAGGTAGCGTGTGAAAAGTCGAGCCAGTGTATTGATGAATACTGACGGCAGGTTCTTCAGGTGTTCAGGTGTGACTTTGTCTGGGCTGGGTGCTGTTCATTTCTTTACCCACGAAATGGCGTGTTGGATTTTGGAAGGGAGAACGTTGGGAACGACATATCCATCCTGTGGAATTTGGTATGTCGGCAAGTGGACATGTCTATCGAAGAGATTTGAGTAGAAGTCATGGATAATCTTCTCCATTGTCGTTCTGGAGGATGTGATGGATCCATCAGGACGTCGGAGGGCAGTCATCTTGGTCTTGTAGTTGGCAAAGGACAGGCGGCATTACGAATACTTTTCCCGGCTTCTGCCGCATCTACTAGCACTTCTGGTCTTCTCTCTTTGAGGTCTTCCTTGATCGCATCTCTGCACTGCTTTGCGAGCTCGGATGTTAGCATGCGGTTGCTTGAGGCATGAGCCAAACCACGCAGGCGTATAAGCTCAAGAGTTTTCGAAGACAGGTGTTTTTTTGTGGCTATCTCTCTCTTGGCGTTCCTCGCACGTTCTTGGAGGTGATGTAGCAGTCGATCATGTCACATAAGTGTACTCCTAATTCCATGGATAACAAGAGCTTTGAATTAAATCTAAGGAAAAAGAAACTGTGCTTTATAATTTGATATTTTAAAAAGTTAGCATTTAGGGCTGGAGCAATAGCACAGCAGGTAGGGCATTTACCTTGCACTCAGCTGACCTGGGTTCAATTCCCAGGAGCCCATCTGGTTTCCCAAGCAGCACCAGGATTAATTCCTGAGTGCATGAGCCAGGAGTAACCCGGAGTATCGCCAGGTGTGACCCTAGAAGCAAAAAAAAAAATTAGCATTAAATATCAAAGTTATCAAAACACCCATCAAGTTAAACAATATTCTACCAAAAATAAACACAGAGATAGACAAACAGCAACTCAGAGAGCATGATTATTGAGAAGAGTAAGTATTAAACCTCATGGACTTGATGGATCTAACAGAATTAATTAACATTCTCTTATATAAAGCACATGACTCGCCGTGACTCTGTCCCCGAGCACCTGCAAGCCCAGGAGGGTGAACCCTCACAGGTCCGACACCACCTGCACTGTTTCTGTGAGTTTCACCACTAGCAGCAGTTTCCAAGGGAGCTGGACCCCAGACCTCACATATAGTCTGGAGAGGATGAGGAGATGCACACAGATGGGACTGTTTCCTAAAGATGCAACATAGACAACAGGGAACATTCTTTTTTTTAGAATCTTTATTTATTTTTAAATTTTTATTGAATCAACGTGAGCTATGTACAAGTTTTCATGTTTGGGTTACAATCACACAATAATCAAACCCCCTTTCTTCTACCAGTACACATTCCTCACCACCTATCTCCCCAGTATACTCCCCCTTCCTTACCCTCCCCTTGCCTCCATGGCAGATGATATTCCCCATACTTTCTGTCTCTAGTTTTGGACATTATGGTTTGCAATACATACACTGAGAGGTTATCATATTTGGTCCATTATCTACTTTCAGCACACATCTCCCATCCCGACTGATTCCTCAAGCCACCATTTTCTTAGTGATCTCTTCTCTATTCCATCTGCCTTCTCTGCTGCACTCATGAGGTAGGTTTCCAGCTATGGAACAACCCTCCTAGTCCTTGTATCTACTGTCCTTGGGTGTCAGCCTCATGTTATGTTAATCTATACTCCAAAATGAGTGCAGTCTGTCCCTCTCTTTCTGACTCATTTCACTTAGCATGATAATCTCCATGTTTATCCATTAATAAGCAAATTTCATGATTTCATCTCTCCTAACAGTTGCATAGTATTCCATTGTGTAGATGCAACAAAGTTTCTTTAACCAGTCATCTTTTCTAGGGTACCTGGGTTGTTTCCAGATTTTAGCTACTGTGAACAGCTTTACAATGAACATATAGGTACGGATGTATTTTCTACTGTGCTTTTTTTCATCTTTGGGGTATATTCCTAGAAGTGGTATTGCGGGGTCATATTGAAGTTTAATTTCTAGATTTTGAAGGACTATCCATATTGTTTTTCAGAAAGGTTGATCCAGCCGGCATTCAACAGGGAACATTCTTTTTTTTAATTAATTAATTAGTGTATTTTAAAAAATTTTTGTTAGTGAAACATCATGAGGTACAGTTGTAGACTTACAAAGTTTTGTGCTTGGGTTTCAGTTATACAATAATCGAGTACCCATCCCTCCACCAATGCCCATACTCCACCACCAATGATCCCAGTTGCCCTCCCATCCCCCCATCCCCCCATCTCCCCCCGCCTCTGTGGCAGGGCATACCCTTTTGTTCTCTCTCTCATTTTGGGTGCTGTGGTTTGCAAAAGAAGCATTGAATGGCAATCATGTTCGGACTATAGTCTACTTTCAGCATGCATCTCTCATCAACAGAGAACATTCTTGAATCTATAAAAACTTATTTCCAACCACCAACTTTGACTGTATATTTTATAAAATATTTAAAATTTATTTTCAGCATATTAAATAAGATGCATTTCCATTTTCAATGCTTCTTGACACATTTTGTAGTTGTCTCACTCTTACAGATGTATACTAATATATCCTTGTTTATCACTTGGAATTTATTAGAAAGGTGGTAAGAAGTCAATTAGAAATAAATAAAAACCTAGATTATCATTTTGTGTTTTCTCATTGTTAGTCCAGGATGAAAGAGCTAGCTTTTAATTTTGTTCATAATAGCAATTTGGACAGATTCAATAAAATGCTCTCCATATAAATGTCCCAAGATTATATTCCAGGACCACGAATTGATACCTGAGCACTACAGGTGGAACCAGGACACAGATAGGAAGTAAACACATAGTACTTCAGGTGTGCCCCCCAAGTCAAAGAAAAATATAGATTTTCCATCACTTGATCTCTTGACTTCCCATTAATCGTCGATTTACTCGAGCAGGCGCCATTTGTCTCCATTTGTCCCTGTCGCATGCTAATGTAGCCCAATGGTGTCTGTTCGTTCTAGGAACACGAAGAGCCTCAAATCGATCATTCATGATGTTGATGAAGAAGTCTGACCATCTGGTAGGTGGGCGGCCACGCGGTCTTTTGACATCCTGTGGAACCCAGTCGGTAACAGCTCTAGTCCAGCGGTCTTATCTAAATCTCATTACATGACCAGCCCATCTGATTTTTGTCACCTTGGCAAACGAGACAGCGTCCCTGATTCTTGATCTTCGATGGAGGTCAGAATTCCGGATTCTTTCTCTCATTTGAGTGAAAAGTAATATTCCAAGCATAGCTCTTTCAATATAAATTTTCCAAATTTGGATAATATTATTTTTACATAATGACTAGATATCCATCATTTTAAGAAAATTAAACTTATTTATTTTGAACTGAACCACAGTGAGATACACAATTGCAAAGTTGTTCATGATTCAGTTTCAAACATATAATATTCCAACACCCATCCCTTCACCAGCGTACATTTACCACCACCAATGTGCCAAGTTTTTCTCTTGCCCTTCCTCACTCACCCACGCTGCCGCTATGGCAGGCAGGCACTATTCTTCTCTCTCTCTCTCTCTCTCTCTCTCTCTCTTTCTCTCTCTCCATCCGTCTCTCTCTCTGTCTCTCTCTCTGTGTCTGGTATGTCTCATTGTGGAATTATGGTTTGCAAGACAGATACTGAAAGGTTATAGGTATATCCCTTTACCTACTTTCAATACTCAGTTTGTGCCCAAAGTGATCAATTCCAACTATTGTCATGTTGGTCCCTTCTCTATCCTAACCACCCTTTGCCAAACAGACACTTTTGGCTGGCTTCAAACCGTGTGCCAGTCCTTCTGGCTCCTGTTTTTCCTAGACTTATATATTAGCTCATACTATTAAAAAAAACTCAAGCTCATTGAGGTTTCTCAGGAGTTCAAGATGCTGCTCTGCCTAACGTTCATTGATCTAAAGAAGGCCTTTGATACTGTTGAGACTTTGATTCTATTGTCAATTCACACAGAGCACAGTGGGGAGACAGAGAACAGTCTGACACTACAGAACTGTAGGTAGCAGTTCAGTCACCAAGGAGGCCCATCCAGGCGCCTGCTCTGTGCAGAGGCAGAAATGTTGCATTGAAAACAACCCTCGAGTTCTAATTTCTGGACTGCCCTGTCCCAGGAATCTGTCTACGTCTTTCTGCTCTACCACACTGACTATCAAGGCTGGCCTTCAGGTCATGCCCCTGCTTCTGTGCTCTGCATTGACCTCAGTTGGAACTTTCGCCCATATTGTGCTTATTGTGCCTTCAGGAATTGAAGGGTTGTCCTGATTCATGTATGTTCAATGTTCTCCTAGAGGAGGGAATGAAAACTCTCACATCAGATATGAGCATTTTCCCTATCATTTGGAAGGTTTTGTTCCCTTTTTGTAAATTGACCATTTTAATATTTTTTGTAACATTTTTCAAAGTGCAGCTATGAATTTTGGATCTGCATAAGAAGAAATAGTCATAGTCCAACCACAGAAGCACCTATATTCCCAGTAATACTGTGGTCTGCATGACTGATAGCCCGTCAGGTAGTCATGCTGTCTGAGGCTTCTCGAGAGTGTGCATTTGTGCATGGATTTATGTCCTCAATATCAATTGAAAGTGATAAATTGTGATTATTTATTCCTAGATTTCAGGGCATGCACAAAATTAATGTCTCACTCAATATCATATGTTGCCCAGGAATATTGGTCAATTGGTGAGGTCAGACCCAGGTAAGCTCAGCTGAGATGTGTGACCCGGGGGTAGAGGGAGCAGCCCCTGAGCCCTCGCTCTATATCCTGTCTGCTGGTCCATACTACTGCCAGCCTTCCTGGGCACACCCCAGACTGTGTGTCTGTGCTTGGGTCACAACCTTCCCCTGAGGTGGGCTTAGGTGTCCCAGGATCAGGATTTCACAGACCCTGACCATTTCCTTACCACCTCGTAAAGTAGAAATGTGACTATGGTTCCTTTAATATAGGGTCATCTTCTCCACTGTCCCTTATCTACGGTTGGATTCGGCTCAGAAAAATGGAGATACAAACATGCACAGAGAGGCAGGGCTTCACAGAAACTCTATATGAGGGCCGTGCCAATGCTCAAATTTCATTTTAGATAAAAAATATTTTTTTTGCTTAGATACAGATTGTTTTTTCTTTTTAGGTCACACCCGGCGTTGCATGTTTCTTACTCCTGGCTCATGCACTGTGGAATCACTCCTGGCAGTGCTTTGGGGACCGTATGGGATGCTGGGAATCAAACCAGGTTTGGCCACATGCAAGGCAAATGCCCTACCCACTGTGCTATTGCTCCAGCTCCTTAGACACAGAATTTAAAATAAAATGTGTGACAATAGTAGTCTGCCATTTGTAGATCTACAGTTCATGAATTCTCAGTGACACCAGTCTAAACTTTTATATGGTTCTTCATGTGCCATCGGGGACTATCCACTGGAAAATTCTAGAAGAAAATACAAATGACACCAGGTATTCTAGAGAGAAGCCATCTTCCTCTGGGCTGTTGCTGAAGGACAGAGAGAGTTCCTGAGCCTTTCCCTCAGACGAAACTCGGCCCTGTGAGCCCCGTTCTGTGTGTCAGACTCTGACGCTCTGAGGGGGAAGTCAGGAGTATCCGCGTCCATGTCTTCTCCTCACTCAGCACAGCTGCATCCCCCTCAGGTTTCTGACACACTCAGGATGTGGTTGTCACACTGTGTCTCTCGCACAGTAATACACGGACGTGTCCTCAGTGCTCAGCCTCTCAGTTCCATGTAGGCTGTGTTCTTGGACTTGTCTGCAGTGAGTGTGAGTTTGCCCTGGAACTTTGGTGTGTAGATTGTAACACCATTGCTAGGGTCTATCCATCCCATCCACTCGAGCATTTGTCCTGGGACCTGCCGCACCCAGTGCATCCAGTAGCTGGGGAAGGTGTATCCGGATGCCTTGCAGAAGATCTTCACTGATGTGCCAGGTTTTCCCACCTCAGCCGCTGACTGCACCAGCTGTACCTGGGAGTTCACACCTGTGGACACAGACAGGAGTGGGCGGACTCCACTTGACTGGCCCCGTTCCCTCAGCCCAAGGCATGGGGACGCTTACCTGCAGCCACTGCCACCAGGAAGAGAATTCTCCAGGTCCAGTACATGGTGGGGAACGTGCACTCAGGGGCTTCTGAAGGTGTGGGTGTGCCTGCTGTGTGAGGTTTTCAGGACTCAGACACATCTCTATTTAACTCAGTATCCCTTGTGTAATTTGCATATTCATGAGGAAGTAGAACTCATAGCTGAAGGCCCGGTTCAACCTGAGAAGGGGCTGGTGGAAGCCACCGGGTCCATCCTTAAGGGGAGTGAAGAGGTCCACGGTCTGATAGTTGTTTGGGGAGATGAGATCCTGCCCTGTCCCAGGACTCTGTGCACACAGAGCTCTGCCTCCGGAAGGCCAAGCCCTTTTTAGAACCTTCCTCTCAGGGCCCCCCACGTCTGTATGGCCTGAACACATCTGGACACAACTGGGCTTTGAGGTTATTTCTTGAATCCTTTCTCTCTGTGTCCTTCTCTCCCCAAGGGATACTTACCAAGGGAAAACTCCCCAAGGTATACTACAATGAGACTACAGAACCATCTTTATGCCTCAGTGGTTTCCATTGGCGATATTAAGAAGTGCAGAAACACCACCTGTACACAAAATTTACTGCCTTATGACATGATAAATGTTCCTCCCAAAACATAAGTATGCACAATTTCTTCAGGTGACCTATACTTAATTTAATTTTGGTTATCTCAAGAAAGCAAAATTTAATTTTGGAGTTCTAAAATTTTATTATTATTTTTTAAATTAAATCACCATGAAATACACCATCAAAAAGCTGTTCATGATTAGACTTCAGTCAAACAGTATTCGTGTTTCTGAGGATAAGCCCCTCTCATCTCTGCACCCCTTAAGCCTGCAGTTATGTGCTCTTGGGACTTGGCGTTCCCTGCAGCTGGTCCCCACCCTGCACAGAGAGCCTCTGGGCTCTCAGCAGCATTAACCTCTTGGCATCTCTATCAGAGGATTGACTCCTGGGCCTTCACTTCAGAAGCTTGTTCACAAATGATATTCTTCTATGCATCTTGTTTGGGTTTTGAGCCATACCCGGAAGTTCTGAGGGCTTACTCCTTCCTCTTTGCTCAGAATCCCTCAAGTAGATGCATCCTAGTAAAATATTGGCAAATAAAATAGTTATGTTGTCATAGTTATGTTGCCAAGGCATCAAAAATCAGATGGGCTGGTCACGTAATGAGATTTAGAGACGACCGCTGGACTAGAGCCATTACCGACTGGATTTCATGGGACGTCAAAAGACTGCGTGGCTGCCCACCTACCAGATGGTCAGACTTCTTCATCAAGATCATGAACGATAGGTTTGAGGCTCTTCGTGTTCCTAGGACGAAAAGATGCCATTGGGCTACACTAACACGTGACAGGGACAAATGGAGATGTTACTGGCGCCTGCTCAAACAAATCGATGATTAACCGGAAGTCAAGTGATCAAGTGATCAAATAATTATATACATATAAAAATTGAAGGAGACACTGAGTGTTCTTTGCTGAGATTATGTAAAAGTGATACACTGAATAATTCAGTAAAATAAAAATAATATAAACCATCAAACTAAAAGAGTATTTAAGTATGACATAAAGATTTTAAACACAACTTTTATATTGAATCTGCTGTTAATGAAGACCTCAAAAATGAGGCAAGGTGTAACACAGCTGCCAACAAATTTATTCTATAGTGTATTAGTGTAACAAATATAAAAAAAAGAAATGACTAGGATAAGATTAAGAAAGCTTTATAGCACATATGTTTTGAACTCTGATTTTTTCAGTGATATAGAATAGTATTATTTAAAGAAAATTACTTAGAGAAATGCTTAGAGAAATTACTTAGAGAAAAAGAGAGAGCCGTGTTCATCAGAGCACATGGGCTTCTCCAAATGGGGAAAATCATTGAGTTCTGATTTCTGGTCAGACATATTAGAAGTCTAGAAAACATCTTTCTACCCAGCATAAGTGAATATCTGAACAAGTGAAACTCAGAGATTCACTTTCTGTTTTTTAGTGAATACCAGGAAAACAGAGATGGAGAGAGAAGTAAAATAATATTATCTAAGGAAATTTTCTTAGAGAAATTCAAGGTTTACGTTCGTGTGAGAGAGAAAAAGACAGAGACAGAGACAGTGAGACAGAGAAAGAAAGATGGCACAGGATTGACAGAAAAGTCAAAGACAGCCCGCCCACACACAAAATCTGTTCATCTTCATGTAAGCCATCTGTCTCCCTTATTGATCCGTAGTATCTCTCTCTCTCTCTCTCTCTCTCTTTTTCTGGTCTATAAATTGTAATACAGACACTGAAAGGTTATCATGTATATCCCTTTAGCTACTTTCAACACTCAGTTCTTGTCCAGAGTGATCATATCTAACTCTTTCTATCATACTGGTCCTTCTCTGTCCTTTTACCCACACACAACACTTGTAGCAAGCTTCCATCCATTGACCAGTCCTTCTGGCCCCAGTGTTTTCTAGCCTCTTATTAATTTCATAAAAAAGTTTAAATCCCACATAAGAATGTAATTATTCTATCTCTGTTCCTATCCGTCTGACTCATTTCACTCCGCCTGTCCTTCCATTTATAAGCGAATTTCAAAACTTCATTTTTCCTGGTGGCTACGTAATATTCCATTGTGTAGATTAACTCTATTTCATTTCGTTTTCTGTTCTAAGACTCTCAGTTTGTTTTAGATTTGATTATTGTGAATAAAATATTGTGATGCAGTAATTACTGGAAGGCAAATATATTTTCAAATTAGTTTTGGATACTTTGGGGTTAAAGACTATAGTGGAATTTCTGGGTCATACAGAAACTTAATTCTTAGTATATTGGGAAATATCCTAGTTTTTTCCAAAGAGGTCAATCACGTCGCTGTTCCCACCAGAAGAGAATGAGGATTACCTTTCCTACACATCTATGCTAACACAGAACATTTTGGTTTTTTGTGATGTGTGCCCTTCTCCCTGGTATGAGCTAATATCTCATTATTGCTTTTATTTGCATGTTTCTGATAAGTGATGGGGAAATTTTTTTCATACATTTTTCTGCCTCCAAGTCTACTTCAAGATGTATCTGTTAAAAATCCTAACTTTAGATGGGGTTTATTTTTTTGTTATTAGGTTTTACAAGAGCTTTATATATGTTTTATTATTATTACATCAAATGAGACGTGGGCAGATATTTTCCCCAGTTTTTTGGTTGTTTTTTGATTCTGGTCAGCATTTCATTGACATTTATTTATAGCAAAATAAAACAAATACACTAACAACAAAAAGCATGAAATGGGTAAAAACTTTGGTGCAACATTGATCCTAAAATAATTAGTTTCTCTCATATAGAGAAACTGGAAAAAGAGACAGAGACCATGAGTGTGAACTCAGCTGAGAGTAACTGCTTGGTGGCAACACAAAACTTTTGTCATGGGCTGACCACAATCACAAACACAAAGTCACCTTCAATGTTGGGTGCACAACCAGCCGAGTCGGTGAGTCCTCAGGTGGAATTGTGATCCATGTGGGTGAATCACTGCAGGTTCAGAGTTGGGACACACCTCACGTGTCTTCATAGTACAGGACCTCACTCAGCCTCTGTGCACACAGCAAGGTCCTAGGATGTGGTTCCTCCTTACACGAGCACAAGGTGAAAGAAAATCAACTCTGATCTCACTCCCCACTGCCTTCTCCAAGAGTCACCAGGGCTCAGCACTTCCCCTTCAGATTAATATGAGCCTCGGGTACTTTATGTGTCTCCTGGAAACCCAAAAGCATTAACTAGTGGAGATGATCATAGTCGTGGTCACGGCAGCACCAAGTACAGCAGCCAAGATGCACACACAATACACAGCGGCAGCATTCAGTTCTGTCTGTGTCTCCTCATTCACCAGTGGAGTCCGTTCTTTCACTCTGTCAGTTCTGTTTGAAGGAGAGTGGTCATTGTTTCCTTCCTTTTCTCACTGAGATTCCTGAGTCTCCCTATCAGTGTTTTCTTCAAGTCAGAGAGCACTGAGAGGATTGTTGCTCTCTGCACACCCACAGAGCATCGGATGTTCTGATGTTCCTACATGGATTCAGTCCACATTCATTAAACAATCAAATTATGTTTTCATTGTTCCTGGTGGGAACTCCTGTGGGAGCTGAGAATGTAAGTGCCTGGTGGTCTGGGCATGGATTGGGTGAAGTTCCTCACTCTATCCAGCTAGGTCTGTGACTCTAGTGACTTCTGGCAGTCACACAGCCTGTGGTGTTTTCTCAGTGGGCCTGGGAGGGCCAGAGGTAGGTTGGCAGGAATAACTGTGGGTTTATGGTGCTGACAGGGCCTCACTGAGACCTGTGATATCTCCTGGGTAACAGGCTTTAAATAATATCATGTAACTATAGAAATTAATCTGGCAAGTTTCAGGAATATAAACTCTCAGTCCAATAGTGTCAAATTGAGAGCCCAGAATAAATCCTCAGATCTTTTACGGTGAAATCTTTGGGAAAAAATCCATCCTATGGAGTAAAGAAAGGAAAATCTTTTCAACAAATAGTGTTGCAAAAACAACACCACATATAAAAACAACAATAGAAGATAGAATTGAATCCATATCTCACACCAGATGCAAAATTTAATGAAACTGAAGTTATGGTCCATAGCAGAATCCTTAAAATGCACAGAGAAAAATCTTGGCTGGTATCTTCATTACACTGATGTTAGAGGGCTCATACATAATTTCATTCCATTGGCAGAGACAAGAGAAACTAAAATAAATAAATGGAACTAAATCAATCAAAAGATTTTAGCATCCATGTAAATGACATTAAAATTAATGTACTCTACTGACTGGGAGTAATGTGTATCCACCAAACATCAGAGCTAACCTAATACCTAAGTATTCATAGCACTCACCAAGCTCAACATCAGAAAAAAATCACCATTAAAATGGTGTGGGAAATAAACAGATACTTTTCTAACGTAACTTTCCTATGGGCTGTAGGCATATGAAAGGGTGTTAATCAACATTTACTATAAGTAAAATATTAATATAAAGGGTTAAATATTAATATAAAGGATAATGAAGCTCATCTTTCCTCCTCACTGAGAGTGGCTTATAGCAAATATACTGGAAACAACCAGTGTTGGAACATTGTCAAAGGGAATACTGTTTCCACGTTTGTGAGAATTTATCTATGGAAAACACTATGAGATTTGTCTAAAAAGTGAAAATAGTGATTCTATTTTTGGTACCCTCACACAAGCATAAAACATTAATTTCAGAAAATCTATGTAAACATATGTCCATTGCAACATTTAATATAGTGTCCAGGGATAGAAACAACCCTAATGCTTAATGACAGTTTCATGGATAAGAAGTTGCGGTGTATATACAGAGTGGGAGACTGTGCAGTTATAATAAACGACAAAATATCAGTGTTTTCTGCACCATGGATTGAACTAGAGAATATCAGATTAAATCCCAGGAAGAAAAAAATTGTCAGGGGGAGAGAGAGTCCGAGTTGGGGTGAGTGTGAACGTGGTTTTAATCCTGGGTCCCCCATGCAAATTCAGACAATCTTATTCACCTGTGGTACACAGAGAACAGAGCGTCAGGATGGACAGGATCCAATGATAACGCCCCCTGCATCCTAACCACACTCTGCGGTTCCCGAGAGGAGTCAGGTTGGGGCTCAGATAACTGGGAGGAAGAGACCGAGCACAGGGGCCACAGCAGAGTGTGGGAGTCTGTGGAGATTTGGTGCTGGGAGAAGTTCAGGAAGTTTGTGACCCACCAGCATCAATACTCAGACTATTATCATCGTGTTTCCTAACTGACAATAAAAAAGATAATGGGATAAATCTCTCGTCTTTGAAAAGGAATGACCTTTATTGGAAGAAAAATCGACCTCACCTTACCTAGCAGGACACAAAAGACTCTAGTGGATTCTGAGACAAGAAGAGGAATAAACAATTTTGTACTAGAACAGGAAATAATAACTAAAATGGACATATTTGGATTATTAAATGTTTTATATATTTCAAGAAAAGAGAAAGAAAATACCCTCCTTACAGAACCCTCTCGCCCTGCCCTTGGCCAAAGCCCTGGGGTCCCAGGAGAAGATCGCCTCCTGGTGGTCACACACACCCCTGCAGCTCCCCTGTCTCCTTCAGCTGGTTTGTGTCTTGGCTCATAGGGACTTGCCTTCACTGTTTCTCTTGTACAATAATACACTGCTGTGTCCTCAGTTACTGAGTTGCTCAGTTTCAGGCAAACTTGGTTCTTGGAGATGTCCCTTGAAATGCTGACTCAGGACTGAAGATTTGGGTTATAGTATGTGCTTCCACAACTCCACATACCACCAATCCAATCCAGCCCCTTTCCAGGGACCTGGCTGACCCAGTAGACAGCATAGCTGGTTAGAGAATCCAGAGACTGAGCAGGTGAGGGACAGCGCCGCGAGGGTGTCACCAGGCTTGGTCCCGACTCCTGCAGCTGTACCTGGGACAGGACACCTGGGGACAGAGACCCACAGTGAGTCATGGGCTCAGAGGACCCATGCCCACCTTGAAGCCTCTGTCCAGGGGATATTCACATCCGGGCGTTGCCACCAGAAAGAGGAGAAACCAGTGCTGGTGCACGTTCCTGCCCTCGAGGTCCATGATCTCAGACAACTTGTCAAGGGGAGAGAGAGTCCGAGTTTGGGTGTGAATATGGTTTTAATCCTGGGTCTCCATGCAAATCCCATGCAGATTTTCATGGGGGAGCTTAAGTAGAGAAAGAAGGAGACCCGGGGGAGGCTGGTGTGTGGGCTCCCCCTGGGAAAAAATTCTGCCTGTGGCCCAGAGTACTCAGGCCTGTCCCTGGGGCCCTGTCAGAGCTGGGCCTCTTCCTCCAGCACAGGAAACGAGCTGAGGAGCTTTCAGGAAACAGGAATTGCTGAGGGGGAAACGGCAGCTGGGGAGGAGAGTCCCCATGTCTCAGGTCCCTGATGACCAAACTCAGCTCCCCCGCCCCCCACGGCCTCTACCCTGAAGACAGTCCCCTGCCCCTCCATGCCCCTGTGAATGTGCATTTATTGTTCCTCTGTTACCTCAAAATTTGGGGGAGACAGTCATTGTTTCTTCAGGCAGTTCAGACAGACCTAGGTCTAATCCTTGGTCTATAAAGTCACAGTAGTTTATTCACTTACTCACCTTTCATGAAAATTCTTTCACTTATAGCTGCTTCCCTTTGAAACATACAAGGTGCTTATGGGGAGGATTTGTGCATTCTCTCTGGTGATGAGTCTGTGTTGGGACAAGGAAGAGCTTCTTCCTAGATTACCTTCTTTGGGTGTGCTTGGCCAGTCCAGGAGCACCTGAACCTGCTCTTCCCTGTGTATAAATCCCCACTCAGAAACTCAGAACCCTGTTCTTGGAGGTAATCACAGAGGAATTGTATCAGTTCTTGAAAGGGTTCTTGGTGTGTGTGTGTGTGTGTGTGTGTGTGTGTGTGTGTGTGTGTCGGAGGGGTTTGTGGGTGGAGGCTCAGGACACAAACTGTTAAAACAAAATACTGCTTCTGGTTTTGAGATACACACATTTGACAAAGGTTCAAGTGTCACGAGCAGACAGGGTGTGGCCCTACCCCCTCCACACCAATGAATGGAGTCCTTTAAGTGTGCTGTGTCCAAGTTTACCCCTAATTCCACAGAGTGCCAGAGGACTGAGATAATTATTCATTACCAGAAAATTCACTCTAAAATTTTGGGGGATTGGTCTTATTTTTAGTTTTGTGGGTGGATTACCATGACTTGCAACATTGTTCATGATTAAATTACATGCCTATGTGTTCCAAGAATAATCTCTTCACTAGTATCCACTTCCACACACCAATGTCTTCAGACACTCAAACCCTGCCTCAGTGCCAGGAAGTTATTTTCCTTTTAGGCATTTTTGGGTCAAGTCTTGCCATCATACATAATCCCACACTTTTTTTTATTAAACACAGTGAGAAACCCAGTTACAAAGTTGTTCAAGTTGTTCATGATTGGGTTTCAGTCATATCATGGTCCACAGCTGTTCCCACCACCAGTGTGCCCAGTTTTCCTCCTCCCCCAGCTCCCTGCCTGCTTCTCTAGTAGGTTTTTATCTCTCTCTCTCTCTGTCTCTCTCTCTGTGTCTTTTATTTTGCAATACAGATCTTATCAAATGCTTTCTCTGCATTCATTGATATGATCATATGCTTTTACTTTATAGTTTTTTCATGTGGTACATTATTTTTATTGAGTTGTGAATGTTGAATCATTGTTGCATTCCACGATGGATTGTACTTGGTCATGGTGTATGACCTCTGGTGAGTGCTTGGATTTGCTTTGCTAAAATTTTGTTGAGAATCATTACATCTGTGTTCATCAGGGATCTCAGTGTGTAATTTGTGTGTGTGTGTTTGCTATCTGCTTTTGATATTAGGATATTTGCCATATAGGATCTGTAAGGGAGTTTTTCTGTTTATTCAATTTCTTGGAAAACCTTGAAAAAAATTTGAAAGAATTCACCAGTGAATGCATCTGGGCCTGGCTTTTTGTTTTGTGGAAAACTTATAATTACCATTTCAATTTCCTCAATAGTGACAAATCTGTTCATGCATTCCAAATCTTCTTGTTTCAGCCTTGTTAGGTTATCAAGAAAGTACCCATTTCTTCTAGGCACACTTGTTCTGTGTCATAAAGATTCTCAAAGTAATGTCTGATGTTCCTCTGAATTTCTGTGGTTTCTTTTGTGATGGCCCCTCTTTCGTTTCTGATTCAGTTTATTAGGCTTCTCTCTCTTTGTGAATCTTGCTAGTGATTTATTGATCTTGTTTATTTTTTCAAAGAACTAGTTTTTATGTTCATTGATGTTTTGGATTGTTTTGGGGATTCCAACTCATTAATTTTGCTCTACGTTTTATTGTTTTCATCCTTGTGCCTGGATTGGGGGTTTGGGCTTTTTTCTTGGTTATTTCCCAAGATCTAAAGTTGTGGTATTAAATTATTTATGTGGGCCCTTTCCTCCTTCCTGATGTATGCTTGCAGAGCTATAATTTTTTCTTTTAACACTTTTACTGTGTCCCACAAGTGTTGATAACTCGTATTCTCATTTTCATTTGTTTCCAGGAATCTGTAGACTTGCACTTTGATTTCCTCTCTATTCCACTGATTGTTTGGTAGTGAGCTGTTCAGTTTCCAGGTGGTTGACTTGATTCTCCATTTCTCTGTGCAATTTACTTTTATTTTATGGTCTAAAAGATTGTTGATGCAATTTCTATCCTCTTAATTTTGTGGAGATATGTTGTGTGTCCCAGCATGTGGTTTACCTGAAAAATGTCCCATGCACACTGGAAAAGAAATGTATATTTGGCTTTGGGGGGATGAAAAAGTCTATGTATATATACTAGTAGCTTCTCTTCCATTTCTTCCTTTAAAGCAAGTGTTTTCTTGCTGGTTTAGTATAGTTGATCAATCAAGGAGTGACAAAGTATCAATGAAGCCTCCAACTACTATTGTGTGGCTGCCAATGTCCTGCTTTAAGGGCATCAGCAATTGTCTTATATATTTGCTAGTCGCCATTGCATGCATATATGTTTAGGAGGGTAATTTCTTCTTGATGTACATATCACTTGATTATTAAGAAATGACCTTCACTGTCTCATAACTTTTCTAAGCCTGAAATCTATGCCGTCAGAAATATGGCCACCCCAGCCTTTTTAGATATGTTCTTTGCTTAAAGAATTATTTTCCAGCCTTTGACTCTGAGTCTGATTTTTGCTCTGACTATTTAAATGTATTTTGTTCAGGCAGTTGAATGTTAGATTCAATTATTCCATCTATGTTGCCACACTGTGCCTTGTAATAGGTGCATTTAGACCATTGATTTTGAGAAAGACTACAGTCTTGAGGTTTTGCCCTATCTTTCTTTAGAGGATTATTGTGTTTGCCTCCTCTTACAGTAGCTTCTTCAGTTTTTCTTTCAATATTGGTTTTTATATTCAATATTTTTTAATCCATGCTTAAGACCATTCTCCACAAGTTCAGACGAGCCTCACGCATGAAGGAACTGGCAGAGGAACCCAGGCATGCGGGACTCGGGGCTGAGATCTCCAAGCCTGCTCGGATCAGGACTGTGTCTCCTCCACCCAGATTCCCCGTCTTCCAGTAGGTAGGCGTTACACTCACTAACTGCCCCTTGCGCCGTGTTATCTCATCAACAGCCAAGACCCAGAGACTATAAAACCCAGCTCCCAAAAGCGAACAACACAGAGTCTCCTGCCCCTGTGCCTGGCTGTCCTCTCCTAGGCCCCTTGGAGGGGGCGGGTTGAGTTTCCCTCCCCATCCCGGGCAGAGCCCCGGCAGCCAAAGACCTCCAGAACCAGCCACAGCCATGCTTAAGACCACTCTTCACACATTTGGATGAGCCTCACACATGAAGGAACTGGCAGAGGAGCCCAAGCATGCAGGACCAGAGCCTGAGATCTCCAAGCCTGCTCAGATCGGGACTGGGCTTCCTCCACCCAGATCCCCCATGTTCCAGTAGGTAGGCGTTACACTCACTAACTGCCCCAGCACCGTGTTATTCCATCAGTGGCCAAGACCCAGAGACTATGAAACCCAGCTTCCGGAAGCATACGGCTGCATTCTTGGCCGCACGACCTCTTCTATTATCTAGTTCTTACTCTTGGAGAACCTGGCAGGCTATGTTACTGGTGCCTGCTTGAGGAAATGTTACTGGTAAAGGAGATGTTACTGGTACCTGCTTGAAGATATCGATGAAAAACAGGATAACAGTGAAACAGTGATACAGTGATTGTTTTTTAATGAAAATCTTAAATATTAATGATATCCAGTTTGAAGAGAAAGGTGTTTTTATATATAATATTTGCCTGGGATGACCCAAGAAATTCAAGCATTATCATTGAGTTAAATTTCATAAACATTTATGAAATGCTAAAACAAAGATACCTACTTTGGATACAGAGATAAAAGGTTAATAAGATATAGTTCCTGTTTTTAAGTGCTGTGTGGAATAACTGGGATGTCTGAGACAGTGCTTTGAATAAGAAATACAGGGAAATTAAATATTTACCTGAGTCAACATTTTTACCTAATTTTAGTCATAGTCCTCTCTGGAGCCTCTTAGGTGTCTATCCAGGCTGAATTTAAGTAGGTCATGGGGCTTCTACGTGACTAATCATCCTTATTTTACTTATTCAAAAAAAGAAAGCACTAGTCCCTTGGGATCTTATGACACTCTTGGGAGAGACAGGATAAGTTAAATTGGCCTAGAGTTTTCAGAATTGAGATATAAAGCATTTCATATCCATGTAGGTTAAATTTTTTGTTTATTTTTGGAGCACACCTAGCTATGCTCAGGCCTTCCTTCCGATGGTGCTCATGTTCACTTCTGGCAGTGCTCCGGGGACCATATGGCGTGCTCAGGATTGAACCTGGTCAAGTGTGTGCCAGGCAAGCGCCTTACCTGCTGTCCTGTCTCTCTGGCCCTAGGCAGATATATTTGCCAAGCGCTTTGTATGTTGGAAGAAAGGGGAGTGCTAACTCCACAGTGGGGAGTTTAGAATAGGGGTAGGTGCAGATTGTGAGCTCTGATAACAGATTTTAATAAGGTTTGAAGTAAATCTTTAGAGCCTTAACATCTTCGTGCTTAAGTTTCATCATGTATAAAACAATAATAGTTCCACCAGCTGCGTCATTCTAGGTCACGCTGAAATGAAGTATGTCAGGATACTTATGTTTGGGACAATGCATGGCATTCACTCATAGTGTGTGGCTTATTATCAGATGTTGCTATGATTAATGATGGTGGCACCACGAGGAACTGCTTTTCTCTGTGTTTGCTTTATCCCTAAAATTCTCTCTTTCATTTTCCCTATTTAGCTACCCTTTTGGTACTCTCTATTCTGTTAAATTAAGTTTTATTTGGAAATATGTTAAAACATTAAGTAACATAAAATAACTCTTCGTAAGAAAAGCCCAAAATTAAATTTTCAAAGGTGCTGCCATTTATTTGTTGCTTATAAGGCAGGAACTAATCAATTCTGTTTTATTGGTTTTCATCAAATTATGCATGCATACATGTCACTGTCACTGTCCTCCCAGTGTTCATCGATGTGCTCGAGCGGACCCAGTAATGTCTCCATTGGAGACTTTGTTGTTACTGTGTTTGGCATACCGAATACATCATGGGTAGCTTGCCAGGCTCTGCCGTGCCGGCGAGATACTCTCGGTAGCTTGCCGGGCTCTCCGAGAGGGGTGGAAGAATCGAATTCGGGTTGGCCATGTTGGCTGTGTGCAAGGCAAATGCCCTACCACTGTGCTATTGCTGAGGCCCTATAGCTCAGGGGTTAGAGCACTGGTCTTGTAAACCAGGGGTCGCGAGTTCAAATCTCACTGGGGCCTAAGGCAGACATATATGTAAAAATAAAGAATATTTTTGAGATACAGCGATAGCACAGTGGTAGGACATTTGCTTTGCATGCAGCTGACCCGGGTTCGAGTCCTCCGCCCCTCTCAGAGAGCCCGGTCAGATACCAACAGTATCCTGCCCACACGACAGAGCCGGGCAAGCTCCCCGTGGAGTATTCGATATGCCAAACACAGTAACAACAAGTCTCACAATGGAGACGTTACTGGCGCCTGCTCAAGAAAATCGATGAACAATGGGAGGACAGTGTTATAGTGCTACAGTGCTATTGTGTTTGCATCTATGAAGTTTCCGAGCTGTATGCATGAATTCATGTATTTTTTTTAAAATGTGAATGAGAGTCTACTGGGTAAAGTATTCTTGGTGTTTATTTAACTGTATCCTACCATAGTCCTAGAACCCAGGGGACTCATTTGGTAGGTCTGCTGCAAATCGCAGGACCCTGGGTTTATACCCACACTCAGCTGTTACCCCTCAGAACAGGGAGCCAGATGGGGATCGGCGGGATGAGTCTCCACACAAGGCCCAGGACACGCTGTGGCCGCACAGCAATCAAGAGGCTTCAGCACTCCAACACTGTTCACTGCACACCACACCCCTCTTTTTGTCTGAAGTGTGAGTGCACATTCTGCTGTGCCCATACATCTGGTGAGAGGCCAGTAGTCTGAGGATGATAGAAAGCAGGGCAGGGAGAGAGAAGGAGAGAAAAGGGAGGGAGAGAGAGAGGGAAGAAGAGGGAGGGAGAGAGGGAGATAGAGTCAGAGAGAGAGGGAGAGAGAGGCAGAGAGAGGGAGGGAGAGAGAAGAAGAGAGAGGGAGAGGGATGGAGAGAGAGGGAGAGAGGGAGAGGGATGGAGAGAGGGGGAGAGAGGGAGGGAGAGGGAGGGAAAGGGAGAAAGAGGGAGAGAGAGGGAGAGAGGGAGGGAGAGTGAGAAAGAGAGAGAGGGAGAGAGAGTGAAAGAGAGGGAGAGAGAGGAAGAGAGGGAGAGAGAGTGAGAGAGAGGGAGGGAGAGAGGGGGAGAGATGGAGAGAGAGAGAGATGTAGTGGGAGAGTGTTGCCTACTGACCAAGTAGAAGAATGCTTGATTTTTCATTCCCCCTTTGTCCTGCTCAAAGCTGGGCAACTTCCCAGTACAGGAGGTTTCAGTTTGGGGAAAATGCACCCTCATAAATGATTTGTAAATGATGTATGAGGAACAGCACAATCTTTGCAGATATGTCAAAGCTATATCAGAGCAGGTCGTTCTGACCAATAGCATTATGTCGAAAGGGTCACCAGGTGGCTGACCAACGGTGCATGGCTCTGCTCATTGTCCCATCCACTTTCCCATGTCCCATCCCCTTTCCTTTCTTTTGGGTGGGCTGTGGAAACATACTTAAGTCTGTACCTATGCTCTGAATAAACGCACGCATTCATGCCATCTCCTGAATGACGGAACCCTGTGTGACTCGAGTGCTGATTTCACCCTGACGGTCCTCCCCTGGCTCGGCCCCGCAGCGCCGGATGCGGCAGGAGAGAGTAGAATGGGGGAGAAGCCGGTACCTGATGCAGGAGCCCTGGAAGGTTCTGGAATCACTGATCCCCGCTGCTGGGCCTGTGGAGCTGATTCTGGTTAAGGGGGCAAAGGTCCCGCAGCCCTGCCCTGCCCCTCCCATTCCTACTGACTGATCTGGGCCTGGTGCCCTCAGACAGCCTGAGTCGGGCATGGCCGCAGGATGGGTCAGCCAGAACCGGTGTCCGCTGAGGCCTGTCCTGGGACTCCCTGTATCCACGCAGGGCCGCGGGGCTGCGTGGGCAGCGCTGCCCGTGGCCTCCTCCTGACCGGTCAAACCGGACTTGGACCCGTGTCTGTATCAGGCTGAGATGTGTCCAGACAGGGGGATGCTGCCCAGTCACTGCTCTACTGACCGCGTCCCCGTCATCAGGGGGGTCTATCCCGTCCCCAAACCGGGTCTGGGCTGAGTCCACACACGCACAGAGACGCCGGCGGAGCAGACTAGGATGCCTCAGAGACCCTCTCAGACGACCAGAGTCCCCTCAGCCCACTGGGCACCTGCTGAGCCTGGGGGTGTTCCCCTGTGCGGGGACACAGGGCGTGGGCATCCCCTGAGAGCCTGGTCCCCTCAGCCAGGACAGAAGAACTTCACCGAGGGCCATTCTCTTGGGAGACAATTATATAGACCCGTGCAGGTGAGGGTTCGTGTAGGAGGTTTGTGGGGAGGGTCTCTGGGGTAGGTAGGGGGGATGTACTGTTGTAACCTGTTCTCAGGGAACACATTTGTCTGTACTAACTCAGTGTACTTTGGTCGATGCTGATATTCATGAGGAGGAATCAGAGCTGAAGACCTGTCCCAATCTGAGGGAGATCAGGTAGGTGATGCAGGGTCCAGTGCTCACCAAGTGAGGAGTGTCCAAGTTCATGATGGTGCTTATTTGTGAGGTCACTCTGCCCTGTCCCTGAATTCTAGGCAGACAGAGCTCCTCCCCTGAGGGACAGTCCCACCAGGCCACTCCCCTCAGGTGACCAACCTCTGAGGAGCACAGAAACCATGAGTCCTGACCTAGGGTTTATATCAGAGTTTGGATACCTCCGTGCCCCGGGTTTGAGAGTTAGACTTCCTCGCATTAGTAATCATTCCTATTAATAAATTAATCGCATCACCAAGCTCTGTAAGCTTGTAGAGCCCCAAGCAGTACTTGAAATTGTCTTTGAATTATTATCATTATCTTGTTTGTAGTTCTTAATTCTCCCAGTAATATCAGGTATTTATGAACAGTTCCTCCTGCCATGCACAAGGTCCTTCCCTGGGATAATTTCTTTTGTTTTCATTGAATCAGGGAAAACCAGGACATGAGGTAACACCCACTCACCCCGCTGTGCCTGCTCCTGGGTTGCAGCCTTTATGGGGACCTGAGTGCCCCCTGCTGCTCAGTCTCCTTCCGTTATTTCAGTGACCAATTGCCTTGGAGCATCTGAATTTATGGTGGCTCCTGAAGGGTTGCCACCAGGTCACTGTCTCCACCTCATTCCTCTATGGGCCCCACAGCGCACCTCTGCTCTGAGCACCTGGAAATCATATCCCTCGCTGCTCCTGGGGCTGAACCTGTTTGTAGTTCTGAGTTGGAGCGACCCCTCCTGGGGACTCTCTGGAACCTGTAGGGCTGCATACTCTCCCCACACTGCCTTCATCTGCCTCCAGTGCGCCCTATCAGGGGAACAGGGTCCCACTGTCCATCAACTGTCCGTCAGAGAGCCTAACTCGTCCAAGCCCTGAAACACACTCACCATGACCAGGGAAAATAATCCGGATGCGAATATGATGCACTGCCAGGACCAAGTCCAAGTCAGGCCCGGGCACAGTCTGTCTAAGGCTTGTGCAAGTCAGGCTCCCGGGAAACCGTTTCTTCCCAGTCCTCACTCATGGCCCAGACAAGGACTGTCCCAGAGGAAACTGTGCATCTAACAAAGAATTTGCATAGCCACAAGAAAGACATCAGAAATCCATGAATAGTGGGTAAAAAGTAAAACCAAACAATTGATCTATGAAAGAATTTCATGTGTTTTTCGATGTTTCTACTGGAACAGTACAATTTTCTCAGTCATCTCCCATATGATTTTGAACCTGTAAAAATCCTGAATGTAGGTATCAAGCAGATATATTAGCTGATTACACACAAAACTATCATAATCTCTGATAATTAAGTTTCTTTGATGTATTATGTATTGGAGGGGAGCGGATTGAGCTTTCCTCCCCACCCCGACCAGGGCTCCGGCAGCGAAAGACCTCCAGGACCAGCCACCACCATGCTGAGACCACTCTCCGCACACATGAAGGTACTGACTGACGGACAAAGTCACGCGGGTTCCGGGGCCGAGATCTCCAAGCCTACTCCAATTTGGGCCGAGCATCCTCCACCCAGATCCTCCAAATTCCAGTAGGCGGGGGTCACACCCACCAACTGGCCCCCTGGCGCCATGTAATCCCATCAATGGCCAAGACTCAGAGACTATAAAAACCAGCTCCTGGAACCCGGGACATCCCGGAACTCCCGGACATCTTATTATGACACCTTATTATCTCATTCCTACTTTGGACAAACTGGCAGGCTACCGAATGTAGCCTGCCCACACGGCAGAGTCTGGAAAACTCCCCGTGGCTTACCCAATATGCCAAATACCAGTAACAATGATGGGTCTCATTCTCCTAAAGAGCCTTGAATATAATCTCAGGGCTAGGATGAAGGAGACGTTAC
This sequence comes from Sorex fumeus, assembly GCF_029834395.1. Lineage (NCBI taxonomy): Eukaryota > Metazoa > Chordata > Mammalia > Eulipotyphla > Soricidae > Sorex > Sorex fumeus. The sequence continues at coordinate 76,873,268 of NW_026606101.1, forward strand.
TGGGGCCTGCTCGAGGCAATAGACGAATAACAGGATGATTTGTGATTGTGATTATGTAGATGAGAATTGTACTTTGATCCATGAATTTGATTACCATTATCAACATTGTCATTTGGGTAATTAAGGTGCGATAGTACATTGTTAGCAACATGAAACCTGTATACTAAGGCAATAATAATCCTGAGATATTTTCCCAATTTTGCAAAGAACTCTCCTAGTTGATGGCATCAGTATGAGAAAGATTCCCTTCATGGTATTCAGCCTTTGGCATTCCTCTCTGTGAACAGCTGGGGGTCCTGTCTCTCTCTTGGCCTTACTGAGGTGGGTTTCCACTATGTCATTATGAAAATTCCCACCCAGCATTGTGTTATTAACATAGTGTCTTCCAGGGAAATGTATTTCATGATTAGGAATAAGTAAGAACTTTAAGATGACTAGGACAGTGGTTGTTGCCTTGAGAACTTGGGAAATTCCAGGTGACATCTCAGATTGGCTCCATGTACAGAGAAAGAAATGAGGGTAGACTGAGATACTGCACCATAGTAAACAGCAGCTTAATATCCAGGGACCCACATAGGTGTCTGTTTGGGGGCACAGACAGGAAAAGTGCATCAGAAACCACCACAGAAGCTTCATTTCTGGACTTGACACCCTGTGAAAGTTCCTCTGCTTGTCATAGATTTGTGTTGGCACAAATGTTCTCGAAGCTGACCCTCAGGTAGGGCCTTTGTTTTCTTGATCTTCCTTGGCCCCTGTTGGACCAGCTTTGTGCCCGTATTTGGAATAAAATTCCAACAAGGTTGTCTAAGCATCAGTAGAGCTGTGGGTGGGCAATGTTCCCCTTGGGGAGGGAACAAATGGTGTCATTGTGGGTGCTCGAAGCTCAGTGTCTGATTCATAAATTGCTAATTCACCACTACTAATGTAATTTGAGGATATTTTAAAGGGAAATATTGAGATGTTGGGACAACATAATAAGTAAAACTAATAATACATCTTCTGTTTCCCCCAGATGTCCAGGAAGACTGTGGGCAAACACACATGTGGCAGCCCATCCCGTGGCCTCTATCATATCTGCATGGAGTCTCCATGGACTAATGGGAGATGTGCTTATTTCTCCAATTACCGATTCTCTAGTTTTGTTGTTGTTGTTGTTGTTTGTTTTTGCTTTTTGGGTCACACCTCGCTATACACTCCTGCCTCATACACTCAGGAATTACTCCTGTTGGTGATTGGGGGACCATATGGGATATTGGGACTCGAACCCGGGTCGGCTGCATTTAAGGCAAATGCTCTACCCTCTGTGCTATCGCTCCACCCCCTGATTCTCTAGTTTTTATTTCTGGGTTTTGTCAAAAACTTTTCTCTAGCTTCTTAAAACCAGGCTCATTTTTAATGTTAAGTGTCCATGCATTTCTCCCTCGGTGTCTGTCCTCCCTGCCAACCGATACCAAGTGGAATTGTTTGGTTATTCATACTGCATCTCAAAATACTTCCAAATCTGGCTCAATAAATGACATTTATTTCCTAGGAATTTGACAGCAGGTGAATTAAAGTGCCACCTCCCCTCAGCTGGAAGCGCTGAGTACTGGCATTGTCAACAGGGTGCCCTGCACCTTGCTAAGGATCCTCTGCTGCTGTCCCTCGGGGATCAGTCCCTCTGCACACATCCCCCTGGTGTCTCTGCCCTCCCCGAGTGAAGCTTCTCCTCAGCACAGACATGACGCTCCCAAGGTCAGAGGTCACAGGGATAGAGGGAGAGGCACGCAGGTTTCGCGCAACTGCATCATGGTCACAGAGGAAAGTCACAGCGAGGTTGGGAAAGGACACAGGCAAGCTCTCATTACACAAAACCATGTGGTCCTTGACTTCTGACCGTGGCCACTATCCTAGTGTCATATTCAACACTCCCAGTGTCCAGTGGCAAAATTCCAGCTCAGGGATACAGAGATGCAAATAGCGCACGGGACCTCACCCACAGCCTCTCAGTAAGGGCTTCTCAACACTTTGATTCCATCTTAGAGAAAAGGATTTTCGGCTGGCCCATAGCAGGTGAATATGTGCATATTTAGATCTCGGATTATTTCTATTTTACAAATTAGTCCCAGGAATGCCCCTGTCTTTTCAGGCATAAACCATAGAAAGGTGGTCAGGAAATGAGGGGTATACAGTAACAGACGCTGATGCCCCTGCGTCACTCCTCTACACCGCTAGTGTCCTGTTTCCCATGTCCCACCGAGTGCCACGTGTGTGATGCTGAGATGTGGAAGTGAAGTTCAGCACCAAATTCTATTTACGATTTCTAAAGAACAACTTTCTTTATCCCTAAAATGTAGAATGATCAAAGATTTTCCTGGAGCTGGAGCTATGGTTCCAAATCTGCAATGGTCCTAGCACACACTGACATCTGTTAGCTCCTGTGACAAGTGTGAAACACAAGGAGCTCAGCCACACATGAAATAGGAGTGGAGTGAAGGACTGTTCTTGAGGAAACAGTTCAAGGACCTGCCAAGCCCCCAGCACATACTTAAAAGTGATTCTTCCACTAGCGTCGGGGAAGGACCAGTGTACAATCCAACAAGAATATAGGAGTAACTGCAGGTGTTCTAGAGAGAAGCCATCTTCCTCTTGGCAGTTGCTGAAGAACAGAGAGAGATCCTGAGCCTTTCCCTCAGATGAAGCCTGGCCCTTTGAGCCCCATTATGTATCTCAGACCCTGACTCTCTGGGGAGAAAGTCAGGAGGATCAGCGTCCCTGTTATCTCCTCACTCAGCACAGCTGCCTCCCCCACAGTTTTCTGACATGTTCAGGATGTGTTTGTCACACTGTGTCTCGCACAGTAATACACGGCCGTGTCTTCAGTGCTCAGCCTGCTCAGTTCCATGTAGGTTGTGTCCTTGGACGCGTCTATAGTGAGTTTGAGTCTGCCCTGGAACTTCGGTGCATAGCTTGTACCACCATTGTCAGTTCGTATCCATCCCATCCACTCAAGACCTTGTTCAGGGACCTGCCGCACCCAGTACATTGCGTAGCTGGTGAAGGTGTATCCAGACGCCTTGCAGGAAATCTTCACTGATGTCCCAGGTTTTCCAACCTCAGCCCCCGACTGCACCAGCTGCACCTGGGAGTTCACACCTGTGGACAGCAGACAGGAGTGGTTGGACTCCACTTGACTGACCCCATACTCTCAGCCCAAGGCATGAGGACGCTTACCTGCAGCCACTGCCACCAGAAAGAGAATTCTCCAGGTCCAGTCCATGGTGAGGAGTGTGCACTCAGGGGCTTCTGAAGGTGTGGGTGTGTCTGCTGTGTGATGTTGTCAGGACACAGACACATCTGTATTTAACTTAGTGTCCCTCGTGTAATTTGCATATTCATGGTAAAGGTAAAGGTAAAGGCCCTCCCGTTGATCGTCGATTTGCTCGAGCGGGCCCAGTAACGTCTCCATTGGAGACTTTGTTGTTACTGTGTCTGGCATTTCGAATACTCTCGGAAGCTTACCGGGCTCTCCGAGAGGGGTGGAGGAATCGAACTCGGGTCGGCCATGTTGGCCGCTTGTAAGGTGAACGCCCTACCCGCTGTTACTTACTCGAGCATATTCATGAGGATGGAGAATTCATAGATGAAGACCTGGTCCAACCTTAAAAGGGGCTGTTGGAAGTCACCGGGTCCATTCTCAAGGGAAGTGGAGAGGTCCACCTTCTGATCCTTGCTTGAGGAGATGAGACTCTGCCCTGTCCCAGGACTCTGTGCACACAGAGCTCCCCCTCCGGAGGGCGAAGCCCTTTCAGGACCTTTCCTTCAGGGTCCCCCACATCTGTATGGCCTGGACCCATCTGGACACACCTAGGCTTTGAAATTATTTCTGGGATCCTGTAACTCTCCAAGGGATGCCACAATGAGACTACAAAATCATCCTAATGCCCCCGTGGTTTCAATTGGAGATATTAAGAAGTCCAAAAACACCCCCTCCAGGGGCTGGAGAGATAGCACAGCGGGTAGGGCGTTTGCCTTGCACGCGCCCGACCCAGGTTCGATTCCCAGCATTCCATATGGTCCCCTGACCACCGCCAGGAGTAACTTCTGAGTGCAGAGCCAGGAGTAACCCCTGTGCATCGCCGGGTGTGACCCAAAGAGCAAAAAAAAAAAAAAAAAAAAAAAAAAAAAAAACCCTGCATACAATTTTTTACTGCCTTGTCAATATGATAATTGTTCTTCCAAAATGATACGTGGGCACAATTTTATCTTCTCTGTCGTACATGTATTTTAATTTTCGTTTTCTTGAGAAAAAAATTTAGTTTTAGTGAAGAAGGAAATCCATACTGAGGAGATTTTTGCCTCTCTGCACCTATTTCCCCCATCTCTGCACCCTTTTTAGCCTGCTACTCTGTGCTCTTGAGACTTGGCGCCCCCTGCAGCCCGGTCCCCACCCTGCAGGGAGAGCCTCTGGGCTCTCGGGGCTTCAACCTCTTGACATCTCTAATAAGGCAGGGTTGAATCTTGGGATTTCTCTTCAGAAGCCTTGTTCAGGAGTCATATTATTTTATGGGCTTTTTGTTTTGGTTCTGAGCCACACCAAGCAATTCTGAGGTCTTGTTCCTGGCTCTGTTTTCAAGAATTGCTCAGGTAGATGCATCCCAGGAAAATATTGACAAATCAAGTAGTTGTATATATAAAAGTTAAAAGGTGACTCTGAACATTCTTAGCTGAGAGTATCTGGAAGTAATAAAAGAAATAATTAATTCACTGAAATAAAAATAGTAAAAACCATCAAACTAAAAGAGGATTTAAGTCTTTAAGTAAAGACTTTAATAGCATTGTCCTCCCGTTGTTCATCGATTTTCTCCAGGTGGCCCAGTAACGTCTCCATTGTAAGACTTGTTGTTACTGTGTTTGGCATATCAAATATGTCACTGGGAGCTTTCCAGGCTTTTCTGTGTGGGTAGAATACTCTCGGTAGCTTGCCAGGCCCTCCAAGAGGGGCAGAGGGAATGAGCCCAGGTCGGCCGCGTGCAAGGCCAACACCCTACCCGCTATGCTATTGCTCTGGCCCAAAGAATTTAATAGAAACAAAAATATATTAAATTTGTTACATCAATAGTTTTTCAAAAATCAGATGTGAGTCTACCACAGCTGCTAACAAGTTTATTCTATAACTGTATTAGTAGGGCAACTATAAGTAAAAAAAGTAATGAATTTGATCAAATTAATGAAGTTTTATGGAACATATGGATTGAACTCTAACTTTTTCAGTGATGCAGAATAGCATTATTTAAAGAAATTTTCTTAGAGAAATGCAAATTCTCTTAGAGAAAGAGAGATCCGTGTTCAAGAGAGCACATGGGCTTCTCCAAATGGGAAAAATCCTTGAGTTCTAATTTCTGGTCAGACATGTTAGAAGTCTGGAAAACATCTTTTCACCCAGCAGGAGGGAAAATCTGACCAAGTGTAACTCATAGACTCACTACTTTCAGTTTCTCTGTGAATAGTAAGAAAGGGGAGATGGACAGAGCAGTAAATTAGGATTATCTAAAGAAATTTACTTAGAGATATGCAAGGAGAGAGAGAGAGAGTGGAGGGGAGGCACAGGATTATGACAGGAAGGACAAAGACAGCCCAACTACAGAATCTGGTCACCATCACGTGAAACATCCTTCTCCTTTATTGATCCCTAGGAGCCTGTATGGGTTCTGTGTCTCTCTCTGTCTCTCTGTCTGTCTCCCTCTCAGGTGTATTGATTTCAATACAGACACTGAAATGTTATTGTGTATATCCCTTTCCACCTGTCTACATTTAGTTCTTATCCAGTGATCAGATCTAACTATTCCTGTCAAATTGATCCATCTCTGTCCTCCACAAACCTCACACTTGTAGCAAGCTTTCAAGCATTGATCCGTCCCACTGTCCCCTGTTAACTGACACTGAATATTAATCTCATACCAATGTTTATATCCCACAGAAGAGTGCATTTATTCTATATCTGTCCCTTTCCTTCTGACTCATTTCACTCAGCCTGATACTCTCTATTTCCCTCCTTTTTTTGGGTCACCCCTGGAAATGCACAGGGGTTACCCCTGCCTCATGCACTCAGGAATTACACCTGGTGGTGCTCGGGAGACCATTATGGGATGCTGGGAATCGAACCCGGGTTGGCTGCGTGCAAGGAAATCGTCCTACCCGCTGTGCTATTGCTCCAGTCCTCCACTTCCCTCCTTTTATAAGCAAATTTCATGATTTCATTTTTTCTGGTGACTGTATAGCATTTCATTGTGTAGATGTATTGTATTTCATCCAGTCATCTGTTCTCAGATACTTGGGTTGTTTCAGAATAAGCTATTGTAAATATAATCTTGTGATGCAATAAACATAGACATGTCCATTTAGACAATTTGGAAATATATTTCCAATTAGTGTTTTGGGTTCTTTGGGTCAATGACAAGAGTGGAATTTCTGGGTCGCATAGAAGCTAAATTTTTAGCATACTGTGCAGTATCCAAATTTTTCCAAAGAGTTTGATCCCGTTGAAATTTTTACCAGCAGAGAATGAGGATTGGATTTCCCCCACATCTATGCCAACACAGAATGTTTTGGTTCCTTGTGATGTGTGCCTTTCTCTCTGGTGTGAGGTGATATCTCAATAGTGTTTTAATTTGCATTTTTCTGATAAGTGATGTAGACAATTTGTTCATACCATTCTCTGCCTCAAATTCTAATTTAAGGACATATCCATTTAAAACCTCATTTTTAGATAGGGTTTATTTTTCTCTTAGATTTTTCAAGTGCTTTATATAAGTTTTAATAATCCTACATAAGATAAGTATCTGGGTCTTGCACAGGGACTATAAAACCCAGCTCCAGGAAGAGAACAGCGCAGAGTCTCCTGCCCCTGCGCCTGGCTGTCCTCGGTGGAGACCCTTGGAGGAGGGCGGGTTGGGTCTCCCTCCCCTCCACGAGCAGAGCTCCGGCAGCCAAAGACCTCCAGAACCAGCCACAACCATGCTGAGACCACTCTCCACAACATGAAGGTACCGGCAGAGGAACAAAGGCATGCACATCCCGGGGCTGAGATCTCCAAGCCTGTTCGGATCGGGGATGAGCACCCTCCACCAGATTCTCCATCCTACAGTAGGCAGCGGTCATACCCACCAACTGGTCCCCTGGAGCCATGTAATCCCATCAATGGCCAAGACCCGGAGACTATAAAACCCAGCTCCCAGAAGCGTGTGCCCGCAACATCTTATTATCTCATTCTTGCTTTGGACAACTTGGCAGACTTCAAATGTAACCTGCCCACATGGCAGAGTCTGGCAAACTCCCTGTGGCGTACCCTATATGCCAAAACCCATTAACAATGATGGGTCTCATTCTCCTAACCCTGAAAGATCCTTGAATATGGCACTTTTTAAAATCTCAGGGCTAGGACGAAGGAGACGTTACTGGGGCCTGCTCAAGGCAATCGACGAAGAACAGGATGATCGTGATTGTGATCGTGACATAAGATAAGTAAAGTAAAGGCCCTCCCGTTGATCATCGATTTGCTCGAGCGGGCCCAGTAACGTCTCCATTGGAGACTTTGTTGTTACTGTGTCTGGCATATCGAATACTCTCGGTAGCTTGCCGGGCTCTCCGAGAGGGGCGGAGGAATCAAACTCGGGTCGGCCATGTTGGCTGCGTGCAAGGCAAACGCCCTACCCGCTGTGCTATCGCTCCAGCCCTTATAAGATAAGTAGTGAGTTACATAAGATGAGTAGTGAGCAGATATTTTTCCCCAGTTTGGGGGTTGTCTTTTGATTATGGTCATCATTTCATTTACTATAATTGGGCCATATTAAAAACGTAGCTGACAACTCAAAGTATGAAATGAGTGAAAACTTTGGCTCCACATTGATCCAAAATAGTTTATGTGAGGGAAATTGAAAGAAGAAGACAGTGACCATGTGTTTGTACTCAGGTGAAACACAAAACGTTTGTCATGGGCTGATCACAATCACAAAACCAAATCACCTTCAATGTTGGGTGCAGAAAGAGACTAGTGAGTCATTGACCCCTCAGGTGGAATTGTGACCAATGTGGATGGGTCATTGCAGGTTCAGAGTCAGGACACAACTAACATGTCTTTAGAGCAAAGGGACTCACTCAGCCTCTGTGCACACAACAAGGTCCTAGGATGTGGTTCCTCCTTCCACAAACACAAGGTGAAACAAATTCAACTCTGGACTCACTCCCCACTGCCTTCTCAGAGAGTTACTGGGGCTCAGCACTTCCTCCTCAGACTAAGATGACCTCGGTTACTTTCTTTGTTTCCTGGAACCCCAAATCATTAAGTAGTGGAGGTGATCATAGTCGTGTTCACATAGTACCAAATACAGTAGCCATAATGCACACACAACACACAACCGCAATGTTCAGTTCATTTTATTTCCTCATTCAGCCATGGAGTCCATTATTTCTCTCCTTCAAATCTGTTTGAAGGGCAATGAACATTGTTTTCTTCCTTTTCTGAGACTCCTAAGTCTCCTTGTCAGTGTTTTCTTCAGGTCAGAGAGCACTGAGTGGATTGTTTCTCTCCACACACCCACAGAGCATCAGTTGTTCTGGTGTTCTTACCTGGATTCAGTCCACATCCATTAAATAATAGAATTACAGTTTCAATATTCCTGGCATTCATCGACACTACCTCCACTACCCAGCCGTCACCACACTCCAGGACACTTCCCGGACCCGTGCGGCCGCAAAACGTCTGCGCGACACATCATAAGACACTAAATACCCATCTTCCGGAATTGTCGTACCGTGTTTGATAGGGTTCAAATATGGTAACACCTACAAGGGTGATTAGAGGTCGCCCCAAAAGCCTCTATCCCTCTCGGAGAGACTGGCAAGCTACCGAGAGTACTCCGCCCACAAGGAAGAGCCTGGCAAGCTATCCGTTGTGTATTCGATATGCCAAAACCACAACTGTTATATGCCATAATTACAACTGGTCTCATTCACCTGACCCTGAAGACTTCACGGACATGGCAGCAACGACATGGCAGCACTGAGAAGGATGAGAAAGGAGAGGCCGACAAAATCTCAAGGCCGAACTAGGCTGCCACAACGAAGGAAGACAAAAATGATCGTCTGTACTTTCAATGCACGTACGCTAGCATCAGATGTATCCATCGAGGACCTGATGGTAAAAGCGCGAATGATCAAGTACGACATCATTGGTCTGACCGAGACAAGAAGACACGAATCTCACCATGCCGTTTTCGACACTGGAGAAGAATTGTTCCTCGGAACATGCGATAAAAGAGGTGGTGGAGGCGTGGGTGTTCTTGTCAACACAAACTTGGCCATGAGCATTGATTCATTCGAATGCCTAACAACCTGAAATGGATGTTTACATTTGAATAGATGTGGCTCACTGCCTGCAGTTTCTACCTTCGTTGTCTATGCAAAAACATCTCATTATGAGGAAAGAGAAATCGAGAAGTTCTACATGGAGCTGGACAAGTTCTATAAAGAAGACCACACCTTCTATAAGATCATTGTGGGTGATTTTAATGCCAAGATAGGGCCGAGAAGATCAGCTGAAGAACTTCACATCGAGACCCATGGCCTAGAATGGAATGAACAGGGTGAGAGACTGTCTGAGTTCATCATGTCAACCAGGACCATCCATGGTAACTCACAGTTCCAGAAGGCAGAATCTAAAAGTTGGACATGGGAGTCTCCCAGTGGACGATTCCATAACGAAATAGACCACATCATATTCAATTGACGGTTTTGCCTGACCGATGTCGCTGTTGTCCCAAAATTTCGAATGGGATTGGACCACCGTCTCCTTCGTGCAAAATTCTACTTCACAGAGCGGGGAGAAAGGGCTGCAAAGTTCAAAAAGAGAACTCCCAGAAAGACCACCAACTGGGAACTCTTTGGCATTATTGCGGCACCATGGGAAGATGCCATTGTTCACAACATTGACGAGGAATATGATAGACTGGTTCAGCATCTCCATGAATGTGCGAGGAACGCCAAGAGAGAGATAGCCACAAAAAAAACACCTGTCTTCGAAAACTCTTGAGCTAATTCGCCAGCGTGGTTTGGCGCATGCCTCAGGCAACCCCAAGCTAACGTCTGAGCTCGCAAAGCAGTGCAGAGATGCGATCAAGGAAGACCTCAAAGAGAGAAGAGCAGAAGTACTGGTAGATGCGGCAGAAGCTGGGAAAAGTATTCGTAACGCCCGCCTGTCCTTCGCCAACTACAAGACCAAGATGACTACCCTCCGACGTCCTGATGTATCCATCACATCCTCCAGAATGGCAATGGAGAAGATTATTCATGACTTCTACTCAAATCTCTTCGATAGCCATGTCCACTTGCCGACATACCAAATTCCACAAGATGGATATGTCGTTCCCAAAGTTCTCCCTCCCGAAATCCGACATGCCATTTCATTGGTAAAGAAACAAACAGAACCTGGCCCAGAGAAGGTCAGACCTGAACACCTGAAGAACCTGCCGTCAGTACTCATCAATACACTGGCTCGGCTCTTCACTCACTACCTGTCTGAATGCAAGGATACATCCCAGTGGAAAACCAGCAGGACCGTAGTATTGTTCAAGAAGGAAGACATCCATGATATTGGCAACTATCGCCCGATCTGCCTATTGTATGTCATCTACAAGTTGTTCACTCGAGTCATCCTAAATAGAATTGGCAGAACACTAGATGAAGGACAACCATGCGAGCAAGCAGGGTTCCGCAAAAGATTCAGCACCGTCGACCATATCCACACGATAACCAAGCTCATTGAGGTTTCTCGGGAGTTCAAGATGCCGATCTGTTTAACATTCATTGATTTAAAGAAGGCCTTTGATTCTGTTGAGACGGAAGCGGTCATTGAAGCCCTAGCCAATCAGGGCATTCAAGCCCAATACATCAAGATCTTCCGTGAGCTGTATTGCGGATTCCCTACCAGGATCTCACCATTCTATAAAGAAGTGATTGTTGATGTCAAGAGAGGGGTGCGGCAGGGTGATACCATTTCACCGAAACTCTTCAGTGCCACCCTCAAGAACATCATGCGACGACTGGAATGGGAAGGAATGGGAGTGAAGATAGATGGTCGGCAACTACACCACCTCCGCTTTGCTGATGACATTGTTTTAATAACACCAAACATCAGCTAAGCGGCACAAATGCTGGCTGACTTTGACCGTGAGTGTGGAAAGGTAGGACTACAGCTGAATCTTACGAAGAAAATGTTTATGAGAAACAGCCTCATTCCTGACGCCCCATTCACTCTCAATGGAACGATCATCTCCGAATGCAACAGCTATGTGTACCTAGGTCGAGAGATCAACATGACAAATGACCTGGCACCCGAGCGGCGCAGGAGGAAGAGCTGAGCGGCTTGGAACGCCTTCAAGAACGTCGAAGAAATAGCTAAGAGGATGAAGAACCTCCAGCTCTGGGCACATCTCTTTGATTCTACTGTTCTTCCTGCATTAACATATGCCTCAGAGACCTGGGCCCTACACAAACAGGATGCGAACGCTATTCTGGTCTCCCAAAGAAGAATAGAAAGAGCTATGCTTGGAATATCACGTTTCACTCAAATAAGAGAAAGAATCCGGAGTTTCAACATTCATCGACGATCAAGAATCAAGGACGCTGTCTCATTTGCCTAGGTGTCAAAAATCAGATGGGCTTGTCAAGTAACGAGATTTAAAGATGACCGCTGGACTAGAGCTGTTACTGACTGGATTCCACGGGATGTCAAAAGACCGCGTGGCTGCCCAACTACCAGATGGTCAGACTTCTTCGTCAAGATCATGAACGATCTGTTTGAGGCTCTTCACGTTTCCAGAGCGAACAGATGCCAATGGGCTACACTAGCATGCGACAGGGACAAATGGAGACTTTACTGGCGCCTGCTCGAGCAAATCGAGGACTAACGGGAAGTTAAGTGATTAAGTGATTAAGTTCCTGGTGCTCTCTGGAAGCAGAGCATGTAAATGCCTGGTGGTCTGGGCATGGATTGGGTGAAGTTCCTCCCAAATAAACAATCTATTTAGTTAGGGCTGTGACTCTAGTGACTTCTGGCAGTCCAATAGTGTGTTGTGTTTTCGCAGTGGAACTGGGAGTACTAGAGGTCGGTTGTCAGGAATAACAGTAGGTTCTGGTGCTGATGGGCTATCACTGAGGCTTGTGACATCCCTGGGGAGACAGGCTTTAAAGAATATCGTGAACTTATAGAAATTATTCCATGAATCTCAGGAATATAAATTCTCAGTCGAATTGTATAGAATTCAGAGCCCAGAACAAATCCTTGCATCTTTTATGGTGAATCTTTGGGAAAGGATTCCATCTCCTGGAGTGGAGCAAGGAAAATCTCTCCTGTATAATCTCCGAGTGGCTAGGGAAGATCCAGGGGCTCTCCTCTTCACTGGCCAAGTTGGAAGCAGCTTGGGTCTCTCCCCCTCCCCTGGCGGTCCATGTCCTGGGTTGATGGAGGAGGAAATGAGGGCCAACCCGGTTGATTGATCAGATGTCGTTTATTCCATTCTCCCAACGCGCCTGTTCCACTCTCTCTGAGCCCCCCATTCTAGTCTCACACTGGCCCTCATTCCTGTTTCTTCCACTCTTCTCTCCACTCTCCATCTAGCAGCCTGGTCTCTCTTTCTCCAGGAGCCTGCTCCTGTATTCTTCTACATTCTTCTCCCTCTGTCTCCCTTGCTAGTCTCTCTGCCCTCCATCTTGCTGTCCTGCTCTCTGTCTCTCCAACTCTCTCACTTCTCCAGTTTCCCAGCAATGGGGGTACCACCACACTCTTTCAGTAGCAAGAGCAACATAAGGAAACCCTTCGTGACCATCCATCAAGCTCAAGGGCTGAAATACCATTTAGGGGTGTTCCTCTTCTCCTTAGTCCAGTAACTTAATTAACACCTTAATTAACATCATAATCCTACTTCTTAATATTAGTTATTTTGTATGGTCACAGTAAGAGATACAATGAGCTTGTAGTGTGGCTCTCCCAGGAACATTTTGCCACGGACTCATATTACAGTGCTCAGGCCAGATTAATCTTTACTAACCCTAGCAGGGTCAAAATATAGATATTACTTTTTGGATCATGACAGAATTTGTCCATGACTATGCTCTTAAGTTATATTAAAGTACTATGATACTTTGGCCAGGCCCATTTCGTGCCAGGGTAGCACATAGCTCACATCTTGCCCTGGGCCCATTCAGTCCCTCGTTGGGACCCTGATTTTGTGGTGCTAAGAAGTAAGGGTAACTGAGGCTTAAGTAGAGAGAACAGATCTCCAGGAAGTAAAAGTGATTCAGGGTCAGTTAACTCCCAAGTTACTAAGGCGTAGCATAAACTGTCTTCTTGTGTCCATACAAAAAGGACATTGCTCTGAATTTTCTATGCAAAGGACTTAAGAAGAGAAAAACAATATTTACAAGTCAACAGAGCACAAAGAAAGAAGTTACAAAAAAAAGCAGGGGGATGGGAGAACTGTGATGGGAGCAACCCAATAAACCTATGCACTCTGAGGCAAGACAGAAAGGACAAACCAATGTTATCCTACACGCTACAACAAATGGTGTAATGGGAAAACAACACCACACACAAAGACAACAATAGAAGATAGACTGTATCCATATCTCACAGAAGATGCAGAATTTCATTAAAAGTGGACTTAATGGTCCAGTTTTGACAGCAGAATCCTTAAAATATACAGAGGAAAACCTCAGCCAATCTCTCCATGACACTAGTCTTAAAGGGCTTATCTATAGTTTCATTCCATTGGCAAAGAGAAGAGAAAATGAAATAAATAAATGGAACTAAATCAGTTACAAGATTTTAATGAGAACGTAAATGATATTAAAATTGAAGTAAGCAACTGACTGGAAGAAAATGTGTACCCATAAAACATCAGATATTCATAGCACTCACCAAGCTCAACATCAGAACAAATAGCACTGTAGCACTGTAGCACTGTCCTCCCGTTGTTCATCGATTTGCTCGAGGAGCAGCAGTACCGTCTCCCAACAAATTGTGAAACTTGTTGTTACTCTTTTTGGCAGCAAATACATCACAGGTAGCTTGCCAAGCTTTGCCATGTGGGCGAGAAACTCTCGGTAACATGCCGGGCTCTCTGAGAGGGGCGGAGGAATTGAACCCGGGTCGGCCATGTGCGAGGCAAACACCCTACCCTCTATGCATCACTCCAACCCATCAGAACAAATAACAGACGATAAAACTGTGTGGAAATAAGTAGATTATTTACTAAAGCAACATTTCTGTGGGCTGTAGACATATGAAAAGATATTTATCAACACTATAAAGGAAATGTTAATACAAAGGACAATGAAACCATCTCTTCCCAGTGAGAATAGCTTATATCAAAAATACTGAAAACAAACAGTTTTGGGAGGTTGCCAAACAAAACACCATTTCTATGTTTGTGTGAACATAGGAAAACACTATAAGATTTATCTAACAAGTAAAAATAGAATCTCCAAGTTACAACTGATTCTATTTTTGGTAGCTTCACCATAGCTTGAAAACAGTCATTTGAGAAAATACATGTAGACATATGTTTATTGTAGCTTTTAGAATAGTTGCCAAGGCATGGAAAAAATCCTAATGCTTAATGACAACTTTATGGATAAGGAGTTGTGGTGTATATGCACAATGGGATACTGTGCAGTTATAAGCAAAGACAAAATAGCAGCGTTTTCTGCATCATGGATGGAACTAGAGGATATCAAATTAAGTGAAGTTAGTCAGAGGGAGAAGAATAAAGTCAGACAATCTTATGCACCTGTGGTACACAGAGAACAAAGCGTCACGATTGACAGGATACAATGATAACGCCCCCTGCATCCGAACCACACTCTGGGGTTCCCAAGAGGAGTCAGGCGGGGGCTCAGATCCCTGGGAAGGAGAGGCTGAGCACAGGGGCCGCAGCAGAGTGTGAGAGTCTTGGGGATTTGTTGCTGGGAGAAGCGCAGGGAGTTTGTGACCCACTAGCATCAACACTCAGGCTATTGTCTTCGTGTTCCCTCAGTGACAGTAAGAAGGGAAGGAGAGAAATCTCTCCATTCTGTGAAAAATAATGATCTTGATTAAAGAAAAATCAACCACACCTGACCTAGCAGGACATCACATTCTCTAATGGACTCTGAGAAAGGACAAGAAATAAGCAAATTTGTAATAGGAGAGAAATCAATTATTAAAATGCATTAATATTTATAATGGTGAGATATTTAATTTTATTCATATATTTCAATTAAGGAGTAAAGAGCCCCCCCACCCCCAGCCTCTCTCCCCTCACTCCCCTTGCCTCTGGAGCACAGCCCTGGAATCCTTGGATCACAGCACCCCCTGGTGGTCACAAACACCCCTGAAACTCTCCTGTCTTCCTCAGCATGTTTGTGTCTGGGCTCACAGGGACTTGCCCTCACTGTGTGTATTTTGCACAATAATACACAGCTGTGTCCTCAGATACTGAGTTACTCAGTTTTAGATAAACTTGGTTCTTGTAGGTGTCCCTGGAGATGCTGACTTGAGACTGAAGACTCGGTTTATAGTATGTACTTCCATCACTCCATATATCACCAATCCAATTCAGTCCCTTTCCAGGGGTCTGGCCAGCCTATTGTACATCATAGCTGGCTAGAGAGAATCCGGAGACTGAGCAGGTGAGGTACAGCGTTTGCCAGGGCATCAACAGGCTTAGTCCTGACTCCTACAGCTCTACCTGGGACAGGACAACTGGGGACAGAGACCCACAGTGAGTCAGGGGTCAGAAGCCCCATGCCCTGCCCACCTTGGAGTCTCTTTCCAGGAAACACTCATATCCGGGAGCTACCACCAAAAATAGGAGGAACCAGTGCTGATGCACGTTCCTACCCAAGAGGTCCATGATCTCAGACACCGTATAGGGGGAGAGGGAGTCCATGTTGGGGTGATTGTGAACGAGGTTTTAATCCTTGGTCCTGAGTGCAGATTTGCATAGGGGATCCTCTGTAGAGAAAGGAGGAGACCCGGGGGAGGATGTTTTGTGGGGTCCCTTGGAGGAGGTGCTGAGTGTGGCTCAGAGCACTCAGGTTTGTCCCTGGGGCCCTGTCAGAGCCGGGACTCTTCCTCCAGCACGGGTAACGTGCTGAGGTGCTCTCAGGAAACAAGAGTTGCTCAGGGCGATACGGCAGGTGGGGAGGAGAGTCCCCCTTGTCTTGAGTCCCTGATTACCAAACCCAACCCCCCAGGGCCTCTACCCTTTTGACAGGCCCCTGCTCCTCCATGTCCCTGTGGTGGCTCCTATTCTACCATTGCATATGGAAAACCTGGGGCCTTACAGGCAGTGGAATTGTCCCTGTGAATTATGACTTGGCCTGTTCTAATCCATGTCAATCAAATTTCACATTTTTTTAAAACTCAGCGCTCAGGTACTCCATGGAATTATGAGCTGAGTTTTTTCGCACATTTATTTATTCATGTACCTTGGATAAAAATCCATTTTCCTTGAGAAGCTACACTCAAAAATATTCAAGGTAGTTATGAGGGTGAATTTGTTCTTTCTCACTGGTGCTGAGCCTATTTAAGGACAAGAAAGATGCCTCGCCTAGTCACCTTCCTGGTGTGGTTAGCGTGGCTAGGAGCACCTCATCCCCTCTGTCGTGTATGTAACTCAGCACCAGAAGATAACCATGAACCTCAGGACCCTGTTATTGGGGTCATCACTACATAATCTCAGTCCCATCAGGTGCCTGGAAAGAGTCCTGGTGAGCCCTCAACCCCAAACTATTATACCTAGAACCTGGACTTAGTGCTCAGACTAACACATTTTACAAGGGCACAAGCATGCTGGCCCTGAGGAGCAGATTGCTCTCTACACACCTCCCAAATGCATGGAACCTGGACACAGGCTGTGTCACATACTTATAACCCGTAATTCCATGGAGCACCCAAGAAACTAAGCACCAACATCCAATTATGATGAAGAAGAAATTGAGAAGTTCTACAAGGAGCTGAAGAAGTTCTATAAAGAAGACCACACCTTCTACAAGATCATTGTCAGTGATTTTAATGCCAAGAGAGGACCAAGAAGATCAGCAGAAGAACTCCACATTGGGACCCATGACCTAGAATGGAATGAACAGGGTGAGAGACTGTCTGAGTTCATCATGTAGACCAAGACCATCCATAGTAACACACAGTTCCAGAAGGCAGAATCTAAACTTTGAACATGAGAGTCTCCCGGTGGACGGTTCCACAATGAAATCGATCACATCATATTCAATCGACAGTTTTGACTGACCAATGTCGCTCTTGTCCCAAAATTCCAAATGGGATCGGAACTGTTGGGTAATATTGCTCTGTCCTTCAAGAAGCTTAGGTTTTATCTGGTTACACCCATTAATCTGGTTACACCCATCAATCTGGTTACACCCACCACAGTGCTCCAGAGGCACTTCCACTTTCATTGTGTTTACATGTAAACATGTAAACAGTCTTCCCTATGCTCTCCTTACCACCCAGTTAAACAGCTTTCCCCTTAATCAGACTGTTAATTTGTAAGATCAGTTTCCCAGAAATCTATGATTTTATATGTATGAGTGAAATATTGCCTTTCTCCTCTCCTTATGCCTTATGAACAGTTTACCTTAAAGTAATATCCTTTTTGTATCGATACAGGAAGACCGTTAACATTATGCTTTGTAACTTAGGATTTGATTGGCCTTCACTCCCGGGCATCTGCTTTCTCGACGTAAGCCTCAGTTGCCCTTAGTTCCTAGCACCCCAAAAGCAGGGTCCCTACGAGGGACTGAATGGACCCAGGGCAAGAGGTGAGCTACCCTGGCAGCGAAATGGGCCAGACCAAATTGCCACGATTCTTAACTATAAGTTAAGAGTTTGATCATAGACAAATGCTGTCATGATCCAAAGGTAACGACAAGAATAGGATCCTGCTAGGGGTGGGAAAGACTATCTGGCCTGAGCACCGTAGTCTGAGATCGAGATGACCCTAGGAGAGCAATTCTATAAGTTTAAGATATTTCTTACTGTATCCATACAAAATGATTTATATTATATTCTTATATGCTTGTCGGACAAGGAGAGGAGAGGCATGCCCATGGGATTATGCGATAGGGTGGGTCCTCCTGCTGAGGAAGGATCTGTCCTAGGAGCGGTCTTCCCTGAGGCTAAGATTTCTACCCCTGTTGATCTCTACCCCTATTGATTGTGACTGCACCTATGTAATTGTTTTCCCCAATTCCTCTTGGAGAGAGATAAGGAGACAGTAGATTGGGCAAGGGGGCAGAGACAGAAGGAGAGGCAAGGAGAGACAGATTGAGACAGGAGCAGAGACAGATGAGAGAATCAGAATAAACTACGACTAATACCTACCAGCCTGGCCCTCGTTCCTTCCTCAGCCTGACCATCGCCATCGACCTCTCCGGGGTGGGAGAAGGGTGAGACTACCGAACGCACGTGGTGGGAGAGATAGAGCCACCGCCGCTGTGGGTGCCGTGCCCCCTATTTTGTGTGAGTTTACACACGGAACCACCATCTCATGTGTAAAATTCTACTTCACAGATCAGGGAGAAAGGGCTGCAAAGTTTAAAAAGAGAACTCCCAGAACGACCAGCAATTGGGAGCTCCTTGGCAGTATTGCTGCAACATGGGAAGATGTTGTCATTGACAACATTGAGGAGGAATACGATTGACTGGTTCAGCACCTCCATGATTGTGTGAGGTACACCGAGAGAGATTGCCACACACAAAAAATAACGCCTGTCTTCAAAAACTCTTGAGCTTATTTGCCAAGGTGGTTTGGCTCATACCTCAGGCAACCGCAAGCAAATGTCTGAGCTTGCAAAGCCGTGCAGAGAAGCGATCAAGGAAGACCTCAAAGAGAGAAGATCAACAGTGCTGGTAGATGCGGCAGAAGCCCGGAAAAGTATTCGTAATGCCTGCCTGTTCTTCGCCAACTACAAGACCAAGATGACTGCCCTCCGATGTCCTGCTGGATCTATCACATATTCCAGGAGGGCAATAGAGAAGATTATCCATGACTTCTACTCAAATCGCTTCGATAGCCATATCCATCTGCCGACATACCAAATTCCACAGGATGGATATGTCTTTCCCAATGTTCTCCCTACCAAAATCTGACATGCCAGAGCCTGACAAGCTAGCCGTGGCGTACTCGATATGTCAAAAACAGTAACAATAACTGGTCCTCATTCCCGTGATCCCGAAGGAGCCCCCAATATGTCATCAGGCCACACTAGCACATGACAGGGATGAATGGAGATGTTACTGGGCCCGCTCAAGCGAATCGGTGAACAACAGGGTGATAGTGATAGTGATTTTCGCAGCAACTTGAGCAGGATCAATGGAATTGGAGCATCTTTGCACATGTTCATTTTTCTGCACCACTATCCTGATCCCTGAGCACTATAGGAGAGACAGACAGAGTACACCCAGGGGTGGCTCCACAACCAAAAAACACAGAAAATCGATCTTTGAATAATACAGTTTTTCCTAATGATTATGTAATCATTAGTTTAATTCAAAATTAGTCCGTTGCAATCATCACTGAGAGTGTAATTTTTAATAGGAAATTTACCTTCAACATTAGTCTTTATTATTGACATTGATCCTTTAATATTCTTTGAATTCCCTAAGTGAAGAACTAATGGTGCACTTGTGATTTTAAAGAGGTGACTTTGGAAGATTCCCCAGAACAGGAGAGCTGCCCAGTGATGTCACTATGTGAGGGGAGGGAGGAATGTAGATTCTAATCTCCAGGTTACTCTGTCTTGGGAGGGCAGACAGAAAACTAAGGTTGATCTACAATGAGGAATTCGTTAAGAGTAACATCTGCAATGGTCTCAATATGAAGCCTCAGTGTAAGGAAGACCCTTAGCCTCTGGGGTGTGGTGTTTCTGGGGGTGCCGGAGAGTGAGGGCTCAGGGAGAGCATCGATATTCTGGGTTCTCTGTCTCACTGTGAAGGGTTCAGCGCTGCAGATATCACTGGACAGGTTTTCTGGTCTACAATGGCTGAGGGGTGAAGAGGGAATGGGGAACCTTGAATGCCCTTTTAGTGAGTGGACAAGGGACTAGAGGTCAGCCCATCCCTGAGAGCAGGACTCCCAGGGGTGGGGTGACCAGGTAGAGGCTACCTGGGTGCACGTCAGAGGGTAGAGGTAAGTGGGCACAGAGTGTGTGCCTGAGAGCAAAAGGAAGGATCCAGCACACAGTTGAGTGGACACCAGGATTTCTCTTTCTGATGAAGTGACTCCTGAGCATTGCCAAGTGTGAGTCAAAAATTAAAAAAAAAATGACCTGGGGGTGGAGCAAGGAAAGTGGATAGAGCCTTGCAGCAAACACCCTCCCCGCTGTGCTATCACTCCAGCCCCAGTCATTCATTCTCGAGTCCCTCTTTGTGCCCCAGACAGGTCGCGGTGGTCCTTCCCCTCTTGCCTTTGCTCTGTCTCAGCGAAGAAAGTGCCGGGAGGGCAAGTTTTGTTTCTCTGTGGGGTTAATGAAGATTGAGCATTTCAGTAAAGCCAGATGCAGTGCGGAGAGGAGGCGGGAGGACCTCACTCTCTGGGCGGCTCCTCTGTGGGGGATGGTGCCTCACTCCTCTACCCAGACCTGGGCCTCAATGGCCCTCTAATTCCTATCATCTCTGCAGTCTGCCTCAGCCCCCACATTTTCAGAGGGGCCATGGGTCACGGCACCCAGGCCTGCTCACCTGAAGGTCCATCTGCCCCTTGGGTGCTGGGGCGTCTGCTGATAAAGCCTCTTTCCCTTTCTCAGTCCGTGTTTGGGTGCGCTTCTTTTCTGTTTCTCCGGGAGCCAGTTCAGGCTTGCTCGGGAGATACTCCAGGCCGTGTGTCAGGGTCGGACCCGGGCCTCCTTGCCTACCAGCCTGTGTTCCTGCTGTGGAGCTCTGTGGCCTCTTTGGTTTGCGGAAGCTGTTCTCGAGCAATCGCTGACCAAGCCTTGCTAGGAGGAGCAGTTGGCACCGGAAAACGGATGGAGGCAAGGGCGGGTGCTTGCACGATGCGTCTGGCATTTCCCTCGGAGTCCTGAGGGATGACTGTCTTGCTCCTCACTCCCAGAGACCCTGGCAGCGTCCCAGACCCCCTACGCAGGACTCCGGGGTCTGTGGGTGTGTGTTCCGGCTCTCCTGGGCCCTGGGCCAGGCCCCTTTCTCTGGAATCTGGGCTCCTGATGCAGTGGGAAAAAAAGAAAAATCTTGGGACGTTGTTCTTGTTCTGTTCAGTTTCTTGATTTGTGTTTGGGAGCCACACTCTGGGTCCTCAGGGGCTACTTCCAGCTTGGTTATGTGGAGTCGCTCTCTGCAGTGATGGGGAGGTCATGGCATGTGCTGGAAACCGGCGCTGGGCTTCCTGTGTGCGAAGCCTGTGCGATGGTCCTTTGAGCTGTCTCCCTGGCAGTGCGACCCTTGTTCTTCTGGCTACAACCAGCTGTGTGCAGGACTGATTCCTGGCTCTACCCTCTTTGTTGTTGTTTTTTGGGGGAGGGGGACACAACTGGGAGTAGCACTGTCCTCCTGTTGTTTATCGATTTGCTCAAGCGGGCCCAATAATGTCTCCATTTTGAGACTTGTTGTTACTGTATTTGGCATATTGAATATGCCACGGGTAGCTTGCCAGGCTTTGCTGTGCAGGCGAGATACTCTCAGTAGCTTTCCGGGCTCTCTGAGAGGGGCGGAGGAATCGAACCCAGCTCAAGCGGGCTGGCCGCATGCAAGGCAAATGCCCTACCGCTCTGCTATCGCTCCAGCCTGGGAGTGCTCAGGAGTTATTCCTGGCTCTGCACCAAGAAATTAATCCTGGTGATGTTCAGGGGAAGCCAGGGATTAAACCCCAGGTCAGCCGCATGCAAGGCAAATGTCCTACCCAGTATAATATCTCGATGGCACCTTGGGTCACTCTTGGAGATGCTGAGGGACTGGAGGTGGTGACGGGGATCCAACCTGGGCCAACTGCATGCAAGGCAAGTGCCTTCCCCACTGTACACTCTTCCTGATCCTAGACCCATTTTATTATTATTATTAATCATTAATTATTATTATTGCTACTACTATTATTATTATTACTACTACTTGATTCCTCTGCCCCTCTCGGAGAGCCTGCCAAGCTACCGAGAATATCTCACCTGCACAGCAAAGCCTGGCAAACTCCCCGGGACGTATTCGGTATGCTAAACAACAGTAACAATAAGTCTCACAATGGAGACTTTACTGGTGCCCACTTGAGAAAATCGATGAACAACAGGAGGACAGCGCTACAGTGTTACAGATGAAGTGACTCCTACCAGGAGACCATGATAATCTCTACAGGGTAATTTTAATTTCTACAAGAGAATAATGTGCCCCTTAAGCCCCAGGGAAGTCATGGTACCATTAGTAAAAACTACAATCATGAGGCAAAGAGTGAGACAAACTCCTTCATACCCACAGTGGGGATGGAGGACTCAGAGCCACAACACACAGGACAAGGAACCCATGGGCCATCTGAGAGCTGAGAGACAGGCCAGTCTTGATCTCCACAGAAAGATGATTCATCTGGTCATTAGCAAATTTCCTCAGGAGAGAGTCCTCAGAGCACCCTGGAGGTCTGCACCCCTGAAGCTCACCCTGCTTCCTACTGCAGATGGGTTGTGTCTGGGCCCAGAGGGCCTTCCCCTCACTGTGTCTCTTGCACAGTAGTACAGGGCCATGTCCTCCTCCCTCAGTTGGTTCATTTGCAGAGAGAGCGTGTTCTTACTGTTGTCTCTGGAGATGGTGAATTGGCCCTTGACAGAGTCGGCATAGCTTATATAACCACCACTATCACTAATGTATGAAATCCACTCTAGTCCCTTCCCTGGAGACTGGCGAACCCAGTCCATATAATAGCTTCCAAAATTGAATCCAGAGGCTGTACAGGAGAGTGTCAGAGACCCCCTGGGCTTCACCAAGTCTCCCCCAGACTCCACCAGCTGCACCTCACACTGGACCCTTGCAAACACAAAGACATCCTGGTCAGGAAACTCTCCTCACACAGAAGATCTTGCTCTACAATCTTTCCCGTGCTCCGTGTCTCTGTCGCCCTTGAGTTACCTCCTAACACAGCCACCAGGAGAAGCCAGCTGAGCCCACAAGCCATGTTGGCTCTGTGTGAGTCAGGATGGAGCCCCTGGGAACACCTGAACTGACTCCTCTCCTGGAGCTGAGGCTGGGCTGGGCCGTTTTCATCATAGTAGGGAGAGGCTCATTTGAATATCCTCCTCCAATATATAAAACAGTGTATTGGAACCTAAAGAGTAAGTGTAGGTTCTGGGGGTGACTTGTGACCCAGAAAACATTCTGACATAGAATTATTATATGAGAACAAATTTAATTTGTGATATTTTGTCCTTGGGCTGGAGTGATAGCACAGCAGGTAGGGCGTTTGCCTTGCAAGCAGCCAACATGGCCAACCCGAATTTGATTCCTCCACTCCTCTCAGAGAGCCCGGCAAGCTACCGAGAGCATCTCCCCCTCATGGCAAAGCCTGGCAAGCTACCCGTGACGTATTCGATATGCCAAACACAGTAACAAGTTTCACAATGTTACTGGGCTTGCTCAAGCAAACCGATGAACAACGGGAATACAGTGACAGTGACAGTGATATTTTATCCTTATTTTTGATGTCTGTCATGTAATATCTACAGTCATACTTCTGTTTCGTGAACCATTTGTCACGTAAAAGCTTAAATAGTTTATACAATATTCTCATAACACATTGTAACAGTTGAACCCATTATTGAGACAAAAGTAATCCGCTGAATGACACTGAGTTTTGAATGAGTTGGGAACAAAGAAATAAAACGGAATCAGGAGTAAGGCAGAATGGCCGACAGCACCTGATATCTGGGAAATCTGAGGCAGGATCCTGTGTCTGCTCTGGTCTCTGCCGTTTCTCTCAGAGGGAAACACAAACAACGAGTATCACCTCACATCTGTGTGAATGACATGTATCTCCCAAAACTGAAATCAACACATGTTAGTGTGAGTATGTCATATAGTTATACTCAGTGGATTTCTATGCAACCAAATGGAAAATAAAGTCATGCTGTTCGTTACACTTTGGATGGGGATGAAGGGCATGATGATGAGCTAAATAAGTCTGTGGACAAAAGGACAAATAGAGGATTATTTCAAATGTTTATGTAAAGAAACAAATAAGCAGGGCAGAAGAGGGTTGGGCATTTGCCTTGCTCTTGGCTGATACGTGTTGGATTCCCAGCACCACAAATGGTTCCCGGAGTCTATTCGGAGTGATCTCTCAGCCTAGAGAGCAAGAGGAAGCCTTGAGCACTGTTGTGTATGGACCTGAAACCAAAACACAAATATGTAAATAAATAATGAAAGAAACAAATCAAGTGAATGAACACTATCAATTGTTAATGCAGCTTCATAAGGAGATACAGTACTGAGAGTGCAGGTTTGGGGTGAGAGGAGAAAAGATGTTAAAGTGACCCAGGAATGATGACAGATGGTCTGGAGCACAGGGGTGGTGCTAAGGGAGGTGATAGTGTGCACTGAAACTGCAGCTGCTAATCAGGGTCGAATAAGGGGATAGAGGGAGGGAAGAGAGTGCAGGTCGTAGGTTCGGCTTGCGGGTTATAGGAACTTGAAAACCATAGTGTGCAGTAACTGTACACTAATACCATAAATTGACATTTAAAAAAATTCTATCACTTATGTTACAATTCACAAATTTTTTTTTAGAATTGCCATAAAGTCTGCACAGCGATCTTGTTTACAGCACTGGCACTGTCACCCATTGCCACAGAGCAGGAGTGATCGACTGTATCAGCATATTGAGCTTGTTTCTCCACGCATGGATGTGCATGTGGTATTTGCTCACTGCTTTACTGTTATAAGGATACTCAGTCTCACTCTGTAGATTTATAAGAAGACAAGTTGATAGCATTATGAAAAAATAACATAATAATGTTAGGAAACATCTAAGAAACAAGAATATTCTCATAGAACTGAAGTGCCAAACTCAAAATAAAGGTGTGAAAATTCAGATGCTCTTTTAAATTACCACTAGAGACCCAAAGACTATTGTGCATTTGTCCCCTCTCCTTCAGGGTGAATCTCGAAAGGTAAGACAGACTGTGTGGCATGTCCTGGTTGCAAGTTATTCTCAAAAGTCTTGACCAAGGAAACAGCCTGAAAGTTTTTTAATTCATTTTTAAAAAATATGTGGTGGTGAGAGGGGCAGAAGTGGTGGGCCACAACTGATGGTGCTCAGGTTTTTTTCCTGACTCTGCCCAGAGAATCACTCTTTTGGGGCACAGGGTTTGTGTGTTGCAGGAGACAGAAATCATCTCCAGGTTCATAGGTCCAAATGTATTGGTAGGCCCTGCCCACTGTAACATGTCTCTTGCCCCAGTTTGGCCATTATTGAACACAAAATCTGCTCCACTAACCAAGTACCTTACTCCAGACACATTAACCATCACACGAATCACGAATCACGACCATCCTGTTATTCATCGATTGCCTCGAGCAGGCCCCAGTAACGTCTCCTTCATCCTAGCTCTGCGATTTTTAAGAAAGTGCTATATTCAAGGCGCTTTAGGAGAATGAGACCCATCATTGTTGCTGGTATTTGGCATATTGGGTACGCCACAGGGAGTTTACCAGACTCTCCTGTGTGGGCAGGTTACATTCGGTAGCCTGCCAGTTTGTCCAAAGTAGGAATAAGATAATAAGATGTCATAATAAGATGTCGCATGGCCGGCCGCACAGTTCCGGGAGCTGGTTTTTATAGTCTCTGAGTCTTGGCCGTTGATGGGATTACATGGCGAAGGGGGCCAGTTGGTGGGTGTGACCCCCGCCTACTGGAATTCAGAGGATCTGGGTGGAAGATGCTCAGCCCCGATCCTATTAGGCTTGGAGATCTCAGCCCAGGGACCCGCTTGCCTTTGTTCCTCTGATGGTACCTTCAGGTGTGTGGAGAGTGGTCTCAGCATGGTGGTGGCTGGTCCTGGAGGTCTTCGGCTTTAACCATTAACATTAACCATCATTTGCCTTAATATGTGGAAGCGTTAGATAACTTAAAAGCAGGACTGGGATATTCACACAGCTGTGGCCATAGGGTGATCAGACAACCAGCGATTACACTTAAAACATGACACAGTGATGGTAATTTTCTACTTATTCTTGCCTGGAGCACAGCCCTGAGAGTTTTCTAATCTTGCCTGCTTTAGAAACCCTTTAGATAGTCTCAGAACACTCAATGGATCACCCTGACTTCGGGCTTATTATTAAGGGGACAGTATCACACTGGATGCCTGGAGGTGTGGAATTCTCCCTGGCACAGCCCCTTGACCACTAGAAGACATTGGACCTGTAGAGAGTTCCCCAAGCCCCATCATCTCAGACACTTCTAAGAATGATGTAGGTGAATTGGCCATGATTTGCTGGTGCCCAGTGGCTCCAGACTTGGGAGAGAGATATATCTGGTGTCAGCAATACTTCAACCTTGCCTCTGCCACAGAGCATCAAAACCAGTGCTCCAGCAGCCTCTTCCAGTCATAACAATCCCCTGCTTCTCTCTGCCACCTGATACTTAGTGCACACAGTCATCCTCCCTCAGACTCTATGGACCACTGCTCTCCTAATAAACTGCCATATGACGAAGGGTCTATGGCCTATATGAGCGGCTATGTCTCATCCATGCTACACTCATAAACCTTTGAGTACCTACTTCCCAAGACAGACGGACCATCTCCTTGTTCTCAGAGTCCCTGTGGTTACGAGATAACTACATGCAGGGACACGGGAGTCCAGGCATTTGATCAATGGCTTCTGCAAGGGGGACGTTTCCCCAGTCCCACGGAGAAGCTCCTCACTTCATGATGAAACCTCATCAGGGAAGACAGGGCATGGATCCAAGTAACTGGGAATTTTAACTCAAAACCTTTGAGAGGAGAGGATTTTCCTGAGACTCTAGAAAGGGCAGAAACATGTCCCCAGTGTCAGCCAAACTATTTACTTTCTTCCTGTCATTTCGAATGTGAGTTCAGGGTCCACTGCCTAGACGCTGAAGACAGGAGCCTGTGTGCCTTGGTCCTCCCCAAAACAGGAAACTGAAAGTATCCTCCAGGGACTGAGTGAGGGGAACTGAAGTTCCTGTTTGTCTCAGGGCACAGAAACATGGTTAGATATTGGTCAGGCTAAGAGACTCCCCCACACTTCTGCTCACAAGGGAGCAATTCCTGTCCCAGTGCCCTGTCTGTGTGCATCTGGGACAACCATTCTGAGATCCTGGAACTTGATGCAGGGCCTGAGATATTGAAACAGGTTTAAGTCTTGGAGTTCACGGAATTGGATGTTGTGAGGATTTAGAGATTGAAATCAGGGTTAAAGCCCCTTCCCCCAAAACTCAACTGTGTGGATCAGTTCTCCTATTGCACTGCTCTTAGTCTTTGTTGTTACTTTGTTGTGTATACTTTAAGCCCCATATTATGAGACATATCATCTGTATCTCTCCCTTTTTTGCAGACTGGTTCACTCAGCATGATATCCTCTAGTTTTTACTATGTTTCAGAAAGTTGAGTGATTTTCAACTTAGTAGGTATGGTAAGGCTCACAGAGAGTATACAGGATTAGGACTCTTTCCAGGTCTTCCTCATGTATGTAAAATTCATGAGTAAAATGTCTTCAGAGCAATGCCCCAGACTTTCTGGATTCAGTTGGAAGTGTGTAGTGCTAGGAGAGTTGTAAAAAATCTCCGAGGGCGGCCAGGGGGTTGCCCCGACGGCTCTTCCCCTGGCTGCCCAGGATTCTGGGGGGCCCAGGCCACTCTCCCAGCCAGGGCGGCCCGGGCCATGGAGCAGATGGTGGATGAAGCAAGAGCCAAGCCGGTTGATTGATCAGATGCTTTTTATTCCATTCTCATCCCCGTTCACTCCTGTCTCTCTGTCTCCTTCTCTCCCAGGCCCCAATCTGAAATCCCTGGTTCTTCTCGCTCTGGCTCTGGCTCTGATCCCCAGCCCACTCTTACAGTCTAGTTAAATCCCAAAACCATGTGGGGCTGGACTTACACATAGGTGTAATCACACTCGATTG
This sequence comes from Sorex fumeus, assembly GCF_029834395.1. Taxonomy (NCBI): domain Eukaryota; kingdom Metazoa; phylum Chordata; class Mammalia; order Eulipotyphla; family Soricidae; genus Sorex; species Sorex fumeus. The sequence continues at coordinate 76,901,430 of NW_026606101.1, forward strand.
GGTTAAAGTTCTCTCCCTAAGGGGATGCTGCTCCTAGGACAGATTCTCTTTCAGCAGGAATCCCATGGGTATGGTTCTCCTCTCCTTGTCCAACAAACATGTTAGCAATCATAATATTAATAATTTGTACGGACTCAGTAAGATATACATTAAGCTTATAGAATTGCTCTCCTGGGGTCATCCTGATCTAAGACTACAGTGCTCAGGCCAGATTAGTCTTTCCTATTTCTAGCAGTGTCCTAGTTTCGTCATTACTTTTGGATCATTACATCATTTTTCCATAATCAAACTCTTAACTTATAGTTAAGAATTGTGTTACTTTCCCCCCTTTCCCAAGGGTGGCAGAGATTAGAACCAGGAATTTTGCTCCATGGCTTGGAGGCCAGCCACACATGCTAGGGGAAAAGGGAGATCAGATAGAGAAGGGAGCACCAAATAATGGGTGTTGAGAGGATACTCCCAGGATGGGGGAAGCATGCTGAAAGTAGACTATAGACCAAAACTAATTGCCACTCAATGCCTCTTTTGCAAACCACAACACCCCAAAGGAGAGAGAGAACAAAAGGGAATGCCCTGCCACAGAGGCAGGGTGGCATGGGGGGGATGAGGGGGTGGGAGGGATACTGGGACCCGTGGTGATAGAAAATGGGCACTAGTGGAGGGATGGGTACTTGATCATTGTATAACTGAAACCCAAGCACAGAAATTTGTAAGTCTACAACTGTACCTCATGGTGTCTCACTAATAAAAATTAAAAATATAAAGTTACATAACAATTCAAAAAAATTGTGGTACTTTGTCCAGGCTCATTTCGATGCCAGGATAGCACATAGATTACCGCTTGCCCTGGTTCCATCCAGTCCCTCACTGGGACCCTGGTGCTAGGAAGTGAGGATAACTGAGGCTTAAATTGGGAAAGCAGATACCCGGGAATAAGTAATATTCAAAGCCAATTAAATTCCATGTTACAAAATCATAATATTAATTGTCTTCTTGTGTCTGTGCAAAAGTACATTGCTTTAAAGTAAATTATTCAAAAGACATAAGGAGAGGAGAAAGGCAATATTAACTTACAAGTTCAGTGTCCTAGAAAGATCTGACCTTACAAATTAACAGAAACTGGTTAGTGGAATAAGCTGATTAACTGGTTGAGGAAGAGAGCATAGAGAAGTGGTTGCAGATAAACAAAAGAATGGGAGTTACTCCAGAGCACTGTAATGGTTATGGCCCGATAAACCCAAGTACCTTGTGGCAAGGGAAATCACTTAATGATTTAACTTCCCGTTAGTCGTCGATTTGCTCGAGCGGGCGCCAGTAACATCTCCATTTGTCCCTGTCGTGTGCTAGTGTAGCCCAATGGCATCTGTTCGCTCTGGGAACATGAAGGGCCTCAAACCGATCGTTCATGATCTTGACGAAGAAGTCAGACCATCTGGTAGGTGGGCGGCCACGCGGTCTTTTGACATCCCGTGGAATCCAGTCAGTAACAGCTCTAGTCCAGCGGTTGTCTTTAAATCTCATTACATGACCAGCCCATCTGTATTTCGACACCTTGGCAAATGAGACAGCGTCCCTAATTCATGATCATCGACGGATGTCAGAACTCCGGATTCTTTCTCTCATTTGAGTGAAACGTGATATTCCAAGCATAGCTCTTTCTATTCTTCTTTGGGACACCTGAATAGCGTTCTCATCTTGTTTGCGTAGGGCCCAGGTCTCTGAGGCATATGTTAATGCAGGAAGAACAGTGGAATCAAAGAGATGTGCCCAGAGCCGGAGGTTCTTCGTCCTCTTAGCTATTTCTTCGATGTTCTTGAAGGCGTTCCAAGCCATTCTCTTCCTCCTGCGCAGCTCGGGTGCCAGGTCATTTGTCATGTTGACCTCTCGACCGAGGTACACATAGCTGTTGCATTCGGAGATGGTTGTTCCATTGAGAGCGATTGGGGCGTCAGGAACGAGGCTGTTTCTCATAAACATTGTCTTCGTAAGATTCAGCTGTAGTCCTACCTTTCCACACTCACGGTCAAAGTCAGCCAGCATTTGTGCCGCTTGGCTGATGTTTGGTGTTATTAAAACAATGTCATCAGCAAAGCGGAGGTGGAGTAGTTGCCGACCATCTATCTTCACTCCCATTCCTTCCCATTCCAGTCGTCGCATGATGTTCTCGAGGGTGGCACTGAAGAGTTTCGGTGAAATGGTATCACCCTGCCACACCCCTCTCTTGACATCAACAATCACTTCTTTATAGAATGGTGAGATCCTGGTAGGGAATCCGCAATACAGCTCACGAAGGATCCTGATGTATTGGGCTTGAATGCCCTGATTGGCTAGGGCTTTAATGACCGCTTCTGTCTCAACAGAATCAAAGGCCTTCTTTAAATCAATGAACGTTAAACAGAGCGGCATCTTGAACTCCTGAGAAACCGGAATGAGCTTGGTTATCGTGTGGATATGGTCGAAGGTGCTGAATCCTTTGCGGAACCCGGCTTGCTCGAATGATTTTCATTCATCTAGTGTTCTGCCAATCCTATTTAGAATGACTCGAGTGAACAACTTGTAGATGACAGACAATAGGCAGATCGGGCAATATTTGCCAATGTCATGGATGTCTCCCTTCTTGAACAGTAGTACGGTCCTGCTGGTTTTCCATTGGGACATATCCTTGCATTCAGACAGTTAGTGAGTGAAGAGCCGAGTCAGTGTATTGATGAGTACTTACAGCAGGTTCTTCAGGTGTTCAGGTCTGACCTTGTCTGGGCCGGGTGCTGTTTGTTTCTTTACCGACGAAATGGCGGGTCGGATTTCGGAAGGGAGAACGTTGGGAATGACATATCCATCCTGTGGAACTTGGTATGTCGGCAAGTGGACATGGCTATCGAAGAGATTTGAGTAGAAGTCATGGATAATCTTCTCCATTGCCGTTCTGGAGGATGTGATGGATCCATCAGGATGTCGGAGGGGAGTCATCTTGGCCTTGTAGTTGGCGAAGGACAGGCGGGCACTACGAATACTTTTCCGGGCTTCTGCCGCATCTACCAGTACTGCTGTTCTTCTCTCTTTGAGGTCTTCCTTGATCGCATCTCTGCACTGCTTTGCAAGCTCAGACATTAGCTTGCGGTTGCCTGAGACATGCACCAAACCACGCTGGTGAATTAGCTCAAGAGTTTTTGAAGATAGGCGATTTTTTGTGGCTATCTCTCTCTTGGAGTTCCTCGCACATTCATGGAGGTGCTGAACCAGTCGATCATATTCCTCGTCAATGCTGTCAACAATGGCATCTTCCCATGTTGCCGCAATAGTACCAAAGAGTTCCCAGTTCGTGGTCATTCTGGGAGTTCTCTTTTTGAACTTTGCAGCCCTTTCTCCCCGCTCTGTGAAGTAGAATTTTGCACGAAGGAGATGGTGGTCCAATCCCATTCGAAATTTTGGGACAACAGCGGTATCAGTCAGGCCAAATGGGTAGATTGAATATGATGTGGTCTATTTTGCTGTGGAATCGTCCACCGGGAGACTCCCATCTCCATCGTTTAGATTCTGTCTTCTGGAACTATGAGTTACCATGAATGGTCTTGGTCGACATGATGAACTCGGACAGTCTCTCACCCTGTTCGTTCCATTCAAGGCCACGGGTCCCGATGTGAAGTTCTTCAGCTGATCTTCTCGGTCCTATCTTGGCATTAAAATCACCCACAATGATCTTGTAGAAGGTGTGGTCTTCTTTATAGAACTTCTCTAGCTCCATGTAGAACTTCTCGATTTCTCTTTCCTCATAATGAGAAGTTGGTGCGTAGACAACGAAGATAGAAACTGCAGGCAGTGAGCCACATCTATTCAAATGTAAACGTCCGATTCGGGTTGTTAGGCATTCGAATGAATTAATGATCTTGGCCAAGTTTGTGTTGACAAGGACACCGACGCCTCTAACACCTCTTTTATCCTATTTTCCAAGGAACAATTCATCTCCAGTGTCGAAAACGGCATGGTGAGATTCGTGCCTTCTTGTCTCAGTCAGACCAATGATGTCGTACTTGATCATTCGCGCTTGTACCATCAGGTCCTCGATGGATGCATCTGATGCTAGCATACCTGCCTTGAAAGTACAGACGATCATTTTTGTCTTCCTTCATTGTGGCAGCCTAGGTCGGCCTTGAGATTTTGTCGGCCTCTCCTTTCTCATCCTTCTCAGTGCTGCCATGTCGGTGAAGCCTTCAGGGTCAGGTGAATGAGACCAGTTGTAGTTACTGGTTTTGGCATATCGAATACACAACAGATAGCTTGCCAGGCTCTTCCATGCGGGCGGAATACTCTTGGTAGCTTGCCAGTCTTTCCGAGAGGGATAGAGGCTTTGGGGGTGACCTCTAATCACCCTTGTAGGTGTTACCATATTTGAACCCTATCAAATACGGTATGACAATTCCGGAAGATGGATATTTAGTGTGTTATGATGTGTCACACAGTCGCTTTGCATTCGCATGGGTCTGGAAAGCGTCCTGGAGTGTGTCGACGGCTGGGTTATAGACACTACTTCTACTACCCAGCCGTCGACAAGGGAAAAAGGACAAAGAAATGCTATCTTACAGAGAGTGGTTGGTCATTTGAGAACATGGCAATTCCAGGTGCCACTTGGACTTGTCACTACACAGAGAGAACAGTGGGAGACTGAGAGCAGTCTGACACTCCAGAACGTAGGTAGCAGTTCAGTCACCAAGGAGCCCCATCTAGGCGCCTTTTCTGTGCAGAGGCAGGAAGGGTACATTGAGAACAATCCTCGAGGTCTGATATCTGGACTGCTCTGTCTCTGTGCTTTTCACTCTTCCACATTGACAATGCAGGCTGGCCTTCAGGTCGGACCCCTGCCTCTGTGCTCTGAATTGACCTCAGTTGGAACTTGTCCCAATATTTTGCTATTGTGCCTTCAGGAATTGAAGGGTTGTCCTTATCACGTATGTTCGATGTTCTCCTAGAGGAGGAAATGAAAATACTTTCACATCCAATATGGGCATTTTCCCTGTCATTGGGAAGAGTACAAAAAAAAGTACAAAAGCTCACTTTTTGTAAATTGACAATTTTGATAAATTTGGTAATATAATTGAAAGTTCACATATGAGTCTTGGATTCTGCATAAGAAATAAAGGTCATAATCCAACTACCGAAGTACATATATTCCCAGTAATACTGTGGTCTGCGTGACTGATAGCCAATCACAGAGTCATGCTGTCTGAGGCTTCCCAGTGGACATGAATAGGAGACATATATATGTATATGTATATACATAATATATACATATATGTCTATATATGTATAAGTTGCTCTTTTCCACTTATCGAGTCTATGGATTTGTGCATAGATATACATCCATGGATATGTCCTGGATATCAATTGAAAGAAAGTGATTCATTTTGATTATTTATTCCCATATTGAATGGCTGCAGAAAACTAATGTCTCACTCCATACCATATATTTCCCAAAATTATCTGTCAGTTGGTGACATCAGACCTGACGTAAACTCAGCTCAGGTGCATGAGTCCTGTGGCAGAGGGAGCTGCAACTGAGGCCTCGCTCTAGATCCTGTCTGCTGGTCCATGCTACTGCCAGCCCTCCTGGGCACATCCCAGACTGTGTGTCTGTTCTGAGCTGGGCTGAGATGCCCCCAACATAAGGGTTTCACAGACAACTGACCCCAACCATTTCCTTATCAGCATGTGATTATAGAAATGTGACCATTATCCCTTCCATGTAGAGTCATATCCTCCACTGTCTTTTGTCCAGTCTCAGGATTCCAGGTCAGAAATACAGAGATATGAAGATGTACAAAGGGGCACGTTTCCAGAGAAACTCAGGAAGGGAGTCTGGCCAACACCAGGATTTCTTCTCAAAGAAAAGTGTTTCTTGCAGAGACAGAATTTCAAAGAAAATATATAACATTGGGAGTCTGCCATGGGTAGACCTGTAGTTCAGGATCCTGCAATGACACCAGCCCAAACTTCCCTGCCGTTCTTCCAGTACCATCCGGGGTGCTCCACTACACAATCCTAGAAGAAAATATGAGTAACACCAGGTGTACTAGAGAGAAGCCAATTTCCTCTTGGCTGATTATGGCAGACAAAGAAAGATCCTAAGCCGTTTCCTCAAATGAAGCCTGGCCCTGTGAGCCCCACGCTGTGTCTCAGACCCTGACTCTCTGAGGAGGAAGTCAGGAGGATTAGTGTCCCTGTCATCTCCTCACCCGCCACAGCTGCCTCACCCTCAGGTTTCTGACAGACTCACGTTGTGGTTGTCACACTGTTTCTCTCGCACAGTAATACACAGCCGTGTCCTCAGTGCTCAGCCTGCTCAGTTCCATGTAGGCTGTGTTCTTGGACTTGTCTGCAGTGAGTGTAAGTCTGCCCTGGAACTTCAGTGCGTAGTTTGTGTTATCATAGTAAGGATTTATCCATCACATCCACTCGAGTCCTTGTCCCGGGGCCTACAGCACCCAGCTCATCACATATTCGGTGAAGGTGTATCTGGACGCCTTGCAGGATATCTTTACTGATGTCCCAGGTTTTCCCACCTCAGCCCCCGACTGCACCAGCTATACCTGGGAGTTCACACCTGTGGAATGCAGACAGGAGTGGGTGAACTCCGCTTGACTGGTCCCGTTCCCTCAGCCCAGGGCATGGGTACACTTACCTGCAGCCACTGCCACCAGGAAGACAATTCTCCAGGTCCAGTCCATGGTGGGTAATGTACACTCAGGAGCTTCTGAAGGTGTGATTGTTTTTGCTGTGTGAGGTTGTTCAGTTACAGACACATCTGTATTTGATTTAGTGTCTCTCGTGCAATTTGCATATTCATGAGGAGGTAAAATTCATAGCTGAAGGCCTAGTTCAACCTGAGAAGGGGCTGGTGGAAGCCACTGGGTCCATCTTCAGGGGGAGTGAAGAGGTCCACGTTCTGAGCCTTGTTTGAGGAGATGAGACCCTGCCCTGTCCCAGGACTCTGTGCACACAGAGTCTCCCCTCCTGAGGGCCAAGCTCTTTCAGGATCTCCCCCTCAGGGTCCCCCCCCACATATGTATGTCATGGACACGTCTCGACACACCAGGGCTCTCCGATTATTTCTGGGATCCTGTAACTCCCCAATGCATACTACAATGAGACTACAAAACCATCCTAATGCCCCAGAGGTTTCCATTGGGGATATTAAGAAGTTCAGAAACACCCCTTGCATACAGGTTTTACTGCCTTATCAGTATGATAAATGTTCCTCTCAAAACGGTTAAGTATGCACAATTTAACATTCTGTGCCCTATACTTATTTTTGTTTTGGTTTTCTCAACAAAGCAAAATTTAGTTTTCTGGGGTTTTTTAAATGCTTTTTTATTATTAAATCTCTGTGAGATAGACCCTTACAAAGCTGTTTGTGATTTGACTTCAGTTACATGGTATTCCTGTTTTTGAAGAGAAACCCTTTTCATCTCTGCACCTCTTCTTGCCTGCAACTCGGTCCTTTTGGGACTTGGCACTCCCTGCAGTCCAGTCCCCACCCTGCAGATACCGCCTGCGCTCTCAGGGGCTTTAGCCTCTTGGTGTCTCTAACACAGGATTGAATCCTGGGACTTCAATTCAAAAGACTTGTTCACGAGTCATTTTCTTTTGTGGGCATTTTGTTTTGGATCTGAGCCACACCTGGCAGTTCTGAGTGCATACTTTTGGCTCTGTGCTCTGGAATTGTTCAGGTAGATGCATCCTAGGAAAATATTGGCAAATCAAGTAGTTATATATCTAACAATTGAAAGGTGACACTGAGTGTTCTTTGCTGAGATTATGTAAAAGTAATACAATAATCACTTAATTCACTCAAATAAAAATAGTAAAAACTATCAAAATTAAAGAAGATTTAAGTAAAGACTTTAATATAAACAAAGGTATATTAAACTGGTTAAATTTATGAAGACTTTTTCAAAACCCAGGCTTAAGTTGAACACAGCTGCCAACAAGTTTATTTTATAACTGCATTAATAGGAAAAATATAAGTAAATAAATAAATAGCACTGTGGCACTGTCTTCCCATTGTTCATTGATTTGCTCGAGCGGGCCCAGTAATGTCCCATTGTGAGACTTGTCACTGTTTTTGGCATATCAAATATGACACGGGGAGCTTGCCAGGCTTTGCCATGCGGATGAGATACTCTAGGTAGCTTGCTGGGCTCTCTGAGAGGGAAGGAAGAATCGAACCAGGGTCAGCCAGTGGGCCACGTGCAAAGCAAATGCCCTACTGATGTGCTATCTCTCCAGCCAACTCTCGCCCCAACAACCACGCAGTTTTATCCAGTAAAGTGCATGGTCCGAGGTCTTGGGGCGAAACGATGTCAACCTATTAGCCCAAGTAAGAATGAAACTCATTGTCGATGTATATTGGGTGAATAGCCAAGATAAGTACCAGGAGGTTTACTCCATGGCTTGGAGGCCAGCCGCACATGCTAGGGGAAAAGGCAGCTCAGATAGAGAAGGGAGCACAAAATAAGGGGTGTTGGGAGGATCCTCCTAGGATGGGAGATATGTGCTGAGAGTAGACTATAGACCAAACATAATTGCCACTCAATGCCTCTTTTTCAAACCACAGGACTCAAAAAGAGAGAGAGAACAAAGGGGAATGCCCTGCCACAGAGGCAGGGTGGGATGGGGATGGGGGGATGGGAGGGATACTGGGATTGGTGGGGGTGGAGAATGGGCACTGGTGGAGGGATGGGTACTCTATCATTGTATAACTGAAACCTAAGCACAAATAAGTCTACAACTATACCTCATGGTGTTTCACTAATAAAATTTAAACAAACAAACAAACAAACAACAACAACAAAAGAACGAAACTCATCGCAAAGCCACACTTACGACCTGAAATCTTAGGGTGGGGTCATCATGGCCGCAGCTTCCCCCTCACTGGTGGGAGTGTGGTATTTGCTCACTGGCAGAAGTGAGGTAGTGCCCAGGGCTGATGCCCACCAGGCTCAGGCGGTATCTGCTGGGTGCTGGCGAGTGTTCTCCGGGCTGATCTCTGGCCCTGGGCACCGGATTCCGGGGTCGAGTCCTCTGGCTGTGGCGGGGTGGCTGCACAGGCAGCGAGGCCCCACAGGTGGTTCCCCATGCAACCGTAGACTGGGGGCTCCCTCGGGCTGTGTGCAGAGGGGAGACTGGCCTGGAGTGGGCCACTGCCCTCGCCTCTGCGGTGGTCATGGTTGCTCTGACTCCCCAGGGACAGCGGGTCCTGCACAAGCACCAAGCCTGGCCCCCACGCGCTCCTGGTGAGCCGAGTGCGGAAGGGCGCAGGCAGGACACGTGGTGCCCCACGTGCGCCACGCAGCCCATGGTCCCATGGCCTGGCCGCGGCCTGCTAACGGCCAGCGCTGTGGCCGCACTGCGGGTCCTGCCAGTGTGACCCCATGGGCAGGAGGCCCAGGCCCAGCTGCCAGCCCCTCCCCGCCCCCCCCCCCTTCCCATGCCTGGCCAAGGCTCGTTTCCCTGCCTGGTGGTGGTTCCAGCCCTGCTCAGTCCAGATGTACCGTCAGCCCATCCAGCCCAGTGGATCCTTCCAACTCGCCTGCACCAACCGCCTTGGCCTGGGTCATAGGAATGAATATGATAAAATAGTGAAGTTTTATTGAACACATAACTTAAACTCTGACTTTTTCAGTGACGCACAAGAATATTCTTTGAAGAGATTTACTTAGAGAAATGCAAGGAGAGAGAGGGAGACAGAGAGAGACAGAGACAGAGAGAGGGAGAGAGGGAGAGAGACAGAGGGAGAGGGACAGACATTGAGAAAAAGAGAGAAAGATGGAGAGATAAAGAGAGGGAGAGAGAGAGAGGGAGAGATAGACGGAGAGGAGGGCACAGTATTGACAAAGACAAACCACATGCAGAATGTTGCCATCGTCACATGAGTCATCCTTCTCCTTTATTGATCCCTTGGATCTTATACATGTTCTTTCTCTCTCTCTCTCTCTCTCTCTCTCTCCCTTTCTCTCTTTTCTCTCTCTCTCCTCTATGTCTTTCACACTCTCTGGTGTCTATGGATTGCAATGCAGACACTGAAAGGTTATCATGTATATTTCTTCCTACTTTCAACACTCAGTTCTTGTCCAAACTGCCCATATCTAACTATGACTGTCATACTGGTTCTTCTCTGTCCTTTGCCTCCCACACACTTGGAGCAAGCTTCCAACCAATGACCAGTCCTTCTGGACCCTGGGTTTCCTGGCATAGAATATTAATCTCATGCAAAAGTTTAAATCCCACAGAAGAATGCAATTATTCTATAACTGTGCCACTCCTTCTGACTCATTGCACTCAACCTGATACTCTCCATGTCCATTCATTTATAAGTGAATTTCTTGATTTAACTTTTTCCGGTAGCTGCATAGTACTCCATTGTGTAGATGTACTATATTTCATTGTTTAACTATTCAGACATTCGGGTTGTTTCAGATTTGGCTATTGTGAATACAATATTGTGATGCAGTAAACATAGACCTGCAAATATATTTCCAAATTATTGTTTTGTGGCCTTTGGGGTCAATGTCAAGAAGGAATTTCTAGGTCAAATGGAAGCTCAATTCTTAGTCTATTGGGCAGTATCCAAGTTTTCTCCAGCAAGATCAATTTCATTGTTATTCCCACCAGCAGAGTATGATGATTGCATTTTCCACATAGCTATGCTAACACAGAATGTTTTGATTCTTTGAGATTTGTGCCCTTTTCCCTTGGTATGAGGTGATAACTCATAATTATTTTAATTTACATTTCTCTGAATAGTGTAAGAAAGAATTTATTTATTCAGTTCTCTGCATCAAAGTCTACATTAAGGATGTATTTGTTTTAAATCCCCATTTTAGATGGGGTTTATTTTTGGTGTAAGATCTACAAGTGCTTGATATATGTTTTATTTATCCTACATCAGATGAGGTGAGCAGATATTTTCCTCAGTTTTTTTTAAATTGATTTATTTTTGCTTTTGGGCTCACACCCAGCGATACTCAGGGGCTATTCCTGGCTCTTCACTCAGGAATTACTCCTGGCAGTGCTTGAGGAACCGTATGGTTTTCCGGGGATTGAACCTGGATCGGCTGTGTGCAAGGCAAACGCCCTATCCGCTGTACTATTGCTCGGCCCCAGTTTTTTTTTTTTTTGTCTTTTGATTCTGGCCATATTTTTATTCACAATGATTGAGCCATTAAAAACATGTAGACTAAAAACTAAAAGCATGAAATGGGTGAAAACTTTGGCTTCACACTGATCTCAAAATAATTAGTTTACAGGAGGGAAATTGAATCGAAGAGACAAAGACCATGTGTTTGAACTCAGTCAAGAGTAACTGCGTGTCTACATAAAACATGTGTCACAGGCTGATGACAATCACAAACACAAAGTCACCTTCAATTTTGGGTATATAAACAGCCGAGAGAGTCGGTGAGTCCTCAGGTAGAATTGTGATCAATGTGGGTGGGTCATTGCAGGTTCAGAGTAGGGACACAACTAATGTATCTTCACAGCGCAGGGCCTCACTCAGCCTCTGTGCACACAGCAAGGTCCTAGAATGTGGTTTCTCCTTCCACAAGCACAAGATAAAACAAAATTGACTCTGGACTCACTCCCCACTGCCTTCTCTGAGAGTCACCAGGGCTCAGCACTTCCTCCTCAAACTAAAATGAGCTTCGGGTACTTTTTGTGTGTCCTGGAAACCCAAAAGCATCAACTAGTGGAGATGATCATAGTGGTGTTCATGACAGCACCAAGTACAGTTACCAAGATGCACACACAACACATAACCGCAACGTTCATTTCTGTCTGTTTCCTCATTCAGCTGTGGAGTCTGTTCTTTCTCTCCTTCAGCTCTGTTTGAAGGACAGTGATCATTGTTTTCTCACTTCTCTCCCTGAGACTCCTGAGTGTCCCTGTCAGTGTTTTCTTCAAGTCAGAGAGCACTGAGAGGATTGTTTCTCTCCGCACATCCACAGAGCATCGGGTGTTCTGATGTTCTTACCTGGATTCAGTCCACATCCATTAAAAAATAGAATCATATTTTCATTGTTCATGGTGCTCTGTGGGAGCTAAGGGTGTAATTGTCCAGTGGTCTGGGCATGAATTTGGTGAAGTTCCTCACTCTATTCAGCTAGGGCTGTGACTCTATATTAACTTCTGGCAGCCACAAAGCCTGTGGTGTTTTCTCAGTGGTACTGGGAGGGCCAGAGACCAGTTGGCAGGAATAACTGTGGGTTCTGATGCTGACAGGGCCTCACCTCACTGACACCTGTGACATTCCCTGGGGAACAAGCTTTCAATAATATCATGAAGCAAGAGAAATTAACACGCGAGTTTCAGGAGTATAAACTCTGAGTCCAATAGTATTGAATTGAGAGCCCAGAATAAATACTTAGATTTTTACAGTGAATCTTTGGGAAAGGATTCCATCCTATGAGTGATGCAAGGAAAATCTCTTCAACAAATGGTGTTAGGAAAACAGCACCACATACAAAAACAACAAAAGAAGATAGATTTGAATCCATATCTCACATCAGATACAAAATTTAATAAAAATATGGGCTTATGGTCCAGCTTTGACAGCAGAATCCTTAAAACACACAGAGGAAAAGTTTGGCCAACCTCTCCATGGTACTAATCTTAGAGGGCTTATCTATAGTTTCACTCCATTGGCAAAGAGATGGCAAACTAGGCAGAGACTCCTGCCTCTGTGCCTGGCTGTCCTCACTGGGGCCCCTTGGAGGAGGGTGAGTTGAGTTTCCCTCCCCACCCCAAGCAGAGCCCCGGCAGCTGAAGACCTCCGGTTCCAGCCACAGTCATGCTTAAAACCACTCTCCACATGTTTCGATGAGTCTCACACATGAAGGAACCGGCCGAGGAAGACAGGTGTGTGGGACCTGGGGCATAGATCTCCAAGCTTGCTCGGATTGTGACTCGGTGCCCCTCCAAGCAGATCCCCCACCATCCAGTATGTAGGCGTTACACCCACCAACTGCCCCTGGTGCCGTGTAATCCCATTGATGGCCCTGGCGCCGTGTAGTCCCATCAATGGGATTACAAAACCCAGAGACTATAAAACCCTGCTCCCGGAAACACGGCCGAAAATGCGGCCTCACAACATCTTATTATCTAGGTCTTATTCTGGAGAACCTGGCAGGCTACCTGGAGTGTCCTACCCTCATGGCAGAGTCTGGCAAACTCCCTGTGGTGTATTCAATATGCCAAAAACCAATTACAGTGATGGGTCTCATTCTCCTTGCCCTGAAAGAACCTCGAATGTGGCACTTATAAAATCTCAGGGCTGGGACGATGGAGATGTTACTGGGGCCTGCTCAAGGCAATCGATGACGAACAGGATGACAGTGATGACAAAATAAAATCAATATATTGGACTAAATCAGTTAAAAGATTTTTACTGGCAATGTAATTTGACATTTAAATTAAGTTACCCTATTGAATGAGAGAAAACATGTACCCACCGAATATCATATCTAACCTAATATCTAAGAAATTCATAACACTCACAAAGTTCAACATCAGAACCAATCACCCATCAGAAAATGGTGTGGAAAACAAACAGATTCTTTCCTAAAGCAACATTCCTATGGGCTGTAGGAATATTAAATGTTGTTTATCAACACTAAATATGTGAGATATGTTGATATAAAGTACACTGAAGACTGTATCTCCCCCGTGAGTATAGCTTATATGAAAAATACTGGAAACAACCAGTATTGGAAATTTGCCAAAGGGAACAATGTTTCTATTTCTGTGGGAACATACCTATGGGAAACACTATGATATTTCTCTAAAGAGTGAAAACAGAATTTCCAACTTACAAGGATTCTATATTTGGTAACTTCATCCAAGCATGAAAAAAGTCATTAGAGAAAATACATGAACATGTAAACATGTATTTTTTGAACAAACTGGCAGGCTACCGAATGTAGCCTACCCACACGGCAGAGTCTGGCAAACTCCCCGTGGCGTACCCAATATGCCAAATACCAGTAACAATGATGGGTCTCATTCTCCTAAAGAGCCTTGAATATAATCTCAGGGCTAGGATGAAGGAGACGTTACTGGGGCCTGCTCCAGGCAATCGACAAATAACATGTAAACTTATGTCAGTTGTAGAATTTAGAATAGTTGTCAGGGCTTGGAAAGAATCCGAATGCTTAATGAGTTTCATGGATAAGAAGTTGTGAAGTATACACATAACAGGATACTGTGCAGGTATAAGAAACGATAAAATACCAGTGTTTTCTGAACCATGAATGGAACTAGACAATATCAGACTAATTGAAGTTTGTCAGAGGCAGAAGGACAAATTCAGACAATCTTACTCATCAGTGGTACACAGAAAACAGAGCATCAGCATGGACATGATCCAATGATAAAGACCCCTGCATGCTAACCACATTCTGGGGTTCCCGAGAGGAGTCGGGTGGGGGAAGAAGAGGCTGAGCATGGGGCCACAGCAGAGTGTGAGGGTCTGCGGGGATTTGGTGCTGGGAGAGGCGCAGAGAGTTTGTCAGCCACAAGCATCAACTCTCAGACTGTTGTCAATCTAATTCCTCAATGACAATAAAGACAATTATGACATCTTATCTCATTCCTACTTTGGACAAATTTTCAGGCTATCGAATGTAGCCTGCCCACAGGGCAGAGTCTGGCAAACTCCCCGTGGCGTACCAAATATGCCAAATACCAGTAACAATGATGGGTCTCATTCTCCTAAAGAGCCGTGAATATAATCTCAGGGCTAGGATGAAAGAGACGTTACTGGGGCCTGCTTGAGGCAATTGATGAATAACAGGATGATGAAATAAAAAAAATGACAATAAAATAGGCAATTGTGAAAATCCTTCTTCTGTGAAGCAAATGATAGTTATAGGAAGGAAAATTAACCAAACCTTACCTAACTGGAAATAAATCTCTAGTGAAGCATATAGTATGAAGAGGAATAAACAAATTTGTACTAGAATAAAATGTACTAATAAAATGTGTATACTTGGTTTATGAAATTTCTCTTTTATATTTCACTAAAGGAGAAAATAAAGCGACTCCCTGACAGCCCCTCACCCCCTTGCTCCTGGAGCAAAGTCCTGAAGTCCCGGGAGTAGGACTGGTGTTTACATGCACCCCTGCAGCTCCCCTGTCTCCCTCAGCAGGTTTGTGTCTGGGCTCTCAGGGACTTGCCCTCACTGTGTCTTGCACAATAATATACGGCTGTGTCCTCAGTTACTGAGTTGCTCAGTTTCAGGTAAACTTGGTTCTTGGAGGTGTCCCTGGCGATGCTGACTCGGGACTGAAGAATTTGTTTGTTTGTTTATTTCCCCACCAGTGTACATAACACCAATCCGATGAAGCCCCTTTCCAGGTGCCTGGCGGACCCAGTGCCCATCATAGTCGGTTAGAGAGAATCCAGAGAGGGATCAGTTAAGGGTCAGCATTTATGAGGGCGTTATCTTACCTGGTCCTGACTCCCTCAGCTGTACCTTCAACAGGACACCTGGGGACAGAGACCCACAGTGAGTCACAGGAGCATCTGTCCAGGGGATATGCACATCTGGGAGCTGCCACCAGAAAGAGGAGGAACCAGCGCTGATGCACATTCCTGCCCACGAGGTCCATGATCTCAGACACCGTGTCAGGGGGAGAGGGAGCCCGAGTTGGTGTGAGTGTGAATGTGGTTTTAATCCTGGGTCCTAAGTGCAGATTTGCATGGGGGGGCCTCTGCAGAGAAAGGAGGGGACCCAAGGGAGGCTGTTTTGTGAGCTCCCTTGGGAGGATGTGCTGACTGTGGCTCAGAGCACTCAGGCCTGTCCCTGGGTCCCTGTGAGAGCCAGGACTCTTCCTCCAGCACAGGAGCTCTCGAGAAATAGGAATTGCTAAGGGGCAAACGGCAGCTGGGGAAGAGAGTCCCTGTGTCTCAGGTTCCTGATGACCAAACCCAGACCCCCTAGGGCCTCTACCCTGTAGACAGACCCCTTCCCAATTTTGTCCCTGGGTGTTGCCTCCTGTTCTCCCACTGTGAATGAAAATTCTTCAGCGTAACAGAGAGTGCCATTGTCCCAGTGAATTCTTACTTGTCCTGGTCCAATCCATGTCAATCAAATTTCACACTATTTATTCACTCACTTACCTTGGATGAAAATCCTTTTTGTTGAGCAGCTTTGTTTCTTTATATTCAATGTACTTACTAGGCTGGATTTGTTCTATCTCACTGATGATGAGTCTATTTAGGGACAAGGAAGATGCCTCACATAGTGACCTTCCTGATGTGGTTGGCCTGGCCAGGAGCACCTCAACTCGCTCAGTCCTATATGTAACTCAGCACCCAGAAGATGACTGTGAACCTCAGGACCCTGTTATTGCGGTCATCACTGAGGAATCCCAGTCCCAACAGATGCTTGAAAAGAGCTCCTGCAGAGTCCTCGGTCAAAAATATTGGGCCTGGAATCTGGTCTTAGTGCTGAGACTCACACATTTCACAAAGGCACAAGTGTACTGGCCCTGAACAGCACCAGGGATGACCCTCCACCCCACTACCACATGCAGTAAACATTGACACAGGCTGTGTCACATACGTGTACCCTCTAATTCCTTGAAGCACCCAAGGGTTGAGTTCAATCTAAGGGGAGAGAAAATATGCTCTAAAATTTGATGTTTAAAAAGTCAACATTAAGGATCAAAAGTAATCTTACAAACTCAACAGGGGCTACAAGCTTCTTCTAGGTTAGACACAGAAACGCACAGATACCAACTCAGGCAACTTGAGGATTGAGATGGAGGATGTAAAACCTCACGTACCAGTGGTTATGGGATTCATAACCACTCTCGTGTTTAAGCATGTGACTCACTGTGTCTGTCCTCAAGGGTCCTGTCCCAGAGCTCCTGCAGGGCCAGGACAGTGAATCCTCACAGACCTGACCCACCTGTGCTGTCTCTGTATCTCCACAGTCAGCAGTTTCCAGTGGAGCTGGGCCCCCAGACCTCAGCAAGGACGCTGGCGTGCCTGGGGAATGTTGGGGATATTTCCTAAAGCTGCTGCACCAAGACCAATAGACATTTTTTTTAAACTTATGGAATCTTGTTTTCACACACCAATTTTCATTGTAGATTAATAATTTGTGTTTTACTTTAATCTTATTCAATGAGATATATTTCTTTTCCCTAACATTCTTGACTCAACTTGTGGCTACTTCACTTCGTCAGGTGTAGAATAATTAAAATATTCTGGTTTATATTTAGCAATGTATTAGAAACAGTGAAAGAACCATTTTAGAAAGGAAAGAAAACCTAGAACATTCATTTCATATATTATCGTTGTTAGACAATCCTGGCATGATAAAAAGTTTTTCTTTTTCACAACAACTTGGTCAGGATCAATGGAATTGCAGCATCTTTGCACAAGTTCGTTTTCCTGCACCACTAGCCTGATCCCTGAGCACTACAAGGGAGCCAGTACACCGACAGGAAGTAAATGCAGGGTGCTCCCAGGTGTGGCCCCAAACCTAAAGGAAACACAGACTGTCTATATTTGAATAGTACAGTTCTTTATAATGATTATGTATCTATCAGTTTTATTCTAAATAAACCATTTGCAATCATGACTGATAGTGTAATTTCTAATAAGAAATATACCTTCATCTTTACTCTTTATTATTGATATTGAGGGTTGGCATGATCGCAAGCTGAAGCCGAAGCAATTTCCCCTACCATGGTGTTTGTAACTAATATTGCAGATGGAAGGGAGAAAGTCTGTGTCCCAAAGTCAATGTGATAACCATCAACCACGCGGCTATCAGATATGCCCCTTCCGCCTGGAGAATCTCCTAGACAAAACAGTAACGCTGCTGTGATGAGGTCTATTCCTTGGAGGCCCATTGGATCCTCAGCAACTTCCAAATCTGATGTATCAACGGCTTTATCTTCCTTTGGCTTCGACCACAACGAATTAGAAATAAATTTGAACGAAGGCGTATGACTGATAGGTAAGGCATCTAAATTTCGCAAGTCTCCTAAGCCTATTTTTCGCCAATACAATTCCCCTTCATCCTCTTCACTGGGCAGGAGGAGATGCTGAACTGTACCGTTGGGTAAAGTGTTGGATGGGATAACTTCCCGAAGCTGCGCTGCTATTGAGATTGAGCCGGAAGGATCTGAAGAGCCATCTGATGCTACGCATTCTCCATTTGTTAAGGTACTTTGTTTTGAATCCCCATGCAAGTCCTCATCCTGATCTAGGACATGCGTACATATATCTCCCGCAGGAAAGCCATTACAAAGAGCAGAAGTTCCATATGAGTTGGTATTCGAGTCACATAATAAATCACTGGAACCATTCTGTTCAGACAGAGCATTCAGGTGTGTGTCACGATTAATTCCACCCACTGCTCCAATTTCATCCTCATCAGGACCGTCTTGGTCTTTTGAATTTCTACTCTGTAAGCTTTCTCCAGCATCCTGCTCTTCATCCATTTCCCTTGGGGAAGCACAAAGATTTGTACTTAACAGGCCAATGTCTCTTGTGGCGGTATTCAGGATATCTAAAGCAGCAGCCAAACTTCTAGTTGTTTCTACAGTAGCTTGATAAAGTGCACCATAAGATTCTTCATCAACAGATACCAAACCATTGGCATGTGCGATTTCTGGAACACTTGATTTTACGGAGATTTGTTCTCTGGGACCTGATACTTTGTCAGTAGCTTTTGACATCATGGTGGCGACTTTGAGAGATTCTAAGAGCATTCGTTGGTCTTGAAGGGCCAAGGCCATATCTAATTGTGCTACTTCATCAACGTCCCGACTGAGATTCTCATAGGATTTCCGGTCTGCGTAGCTAAAGGGCCAACGGTTCCACTCCATAGTACAGCACACAACACTTGCAGGACACGTTTCTAGATGTTCAGCAACTTTATTTCGAGCCATTGTAAATGGACATCCAAAATCACTATTTAAGCAAGGCACGCGTTAAAATGGGCATAAAAGTCGATGCTCTTCAGCTTTACAAGAATGAAAAACAGCTCCACAAACCAATGAACAACCAATCAAGTCACAAGAAATGCCAGGCTCGGGTCTAGTCATACACCGTCTGCTGACACAATTCACACAGTGTGAATGCTGCAACTCCTCCTCCATAATGGCCAGAGATCGAATTGTGCACAGGAGACCCACCCTACCCAGATAAATACCCCACTGGCAGACTTCCACTCTCGACACTACATCCACTACCCAGCCGTCGCCACACTCCAGGATGCTTTCCGGACCCGCGCGGCCGCTTGCGGCCGCGCGACACATCATAAGACACTAAATACCCATTTTCTGGAATTGTCGTACCATATTTGATAGGGTTCAAATATGGTAACACCTACAAGGGTGATTAGAGGTCACCCCAAAAGCCTCTATACCTCTCGGAAAGACTGGCAAGCTACCGAGAGTATTCCGCCCGCACGGAAGAGTCTGGCAAGCTATCCGCTGTGTATTCGATATGCCAAAACCAGTAACTACAACTGGTCTCATTCACCTGACCCTGAAGGCTTCACCGACATGGCAGCACTGAGAAGGATGAGAAAGGAGAGGCCGACAAAATCTCAAGGCCGACCTAGGCTGCCACAACGAAGGAAGACAAAAATGATCGTCTGTACTTTCAATGCACGTACGCTGGCATCAGATGCATCCATCGAGGACCTGATGGTACAAGCGCGAATGATCAAGTACGACATCATTGGTCTGACCGAGACAAGAAGGCACGAATCTCACCATGCCGTTTTCGACACCGGAGAAGAATTGTTCCTCGGAACATGCGATAAAAGAGGTGTTGGAGGCGTCGGTGTCCTTGTCAACACAAACTTGGCCAAGAGCATTGATTCATTCGAATGCCTAACAACCCGAATCGGACGTTTACATTTGAATAGATGTGGCTCACTGCCTGCAGTTTCTATCTTCATTGTCTACGCACCAACATCTCATTATGATGAAAGAGAAATCGAGAAGTTCTACATGGAGCTAGAGAAGTTCTATAAAGAAGACCACACCTTCTACAAGATCATTGTGAGTGATTTTAATGCCAAGATAGGACCGAGAAGATCAGCTGAAGAACTTCACATCGGGACCCATGGCCTAGAATGGAACGAACAGGGTGAGAGACTGTCTGAGTTCATCATGTCGACCAAGACCATTCATGGTAACTCACAGTTCCAGAAGGCAGAATCTAAACGATGGACATGGGAGTCTCCTGGTGGACGATTCCACAACGAAATAGACCACATCATATTCAATCGACGGTTTTGCCTGACTGATGTCGCTGTTGTCCCAAAATTTCGAACGGGATCGGACCACCGTCTCCTTCGTCCAAAATTCTACTTCACAGAGCGGGGAGAAAGGGCTGCAAAGTTCAAAAAGAGAACTCCCAGAATGACCACCAACTGGGAACTCTTTGGTACTATTGCGGCAACATGGGAAGATGCCATTGTTGACAACATTGACGAGGAATACGATCGACTGGTTCAGCACCTCCATGAATGTGCGAGGAACGCCAAGAGAGAGATAGCCACAAAAAGTCGCCTATCTTCGAAAACTCTTGAGCTAATTCGCCAGCGTGGTTTGGCGCATGCCTCAGGCAACCGCAAGCTAACGTCCGAGCTTGCAAAGCAGTGCAGAGATGCGATCAAGGGAGACCTCAAAGAGAGAAGAGCAGAAGTACTGGTAGATGCGGCAGAAGCCGGGAAAAGTATTCGTAACGCCCGCCTGTCCTTCACCAACTATAAGACCAAGATGACTGCCCTCCGACGTCCTGATGGATCCATCACATCCTCCAGAACGGCAATGGAGAAGATTATCCATGACTTCTACTCAAATCTCTTCGATAGCCATGTTCACTTGCCGACATACCAAATTCCACAGGATGGGTATGTCGTTCCTAACGTTCTCCCTTCCGAAATCCAACACGCCATTTCGTTGGTAAAGAAGCAAACAGCACCCGGCCCAGACAAGGTCAGACCTGAACACCTGAAGAACCTGTCGTCAGTACTCATCAATACACTGGCTCGGCTCTTCACTCGCTACCTGTCTGAATGCAAGGTTCCGTCCCAATGGAAAACCAGCAGGACCGTACTACTGTTCAAGAAGGGAGACATCCATGACATTGGCAACTATCGCCTGATCTGCCTATTGTCTGTCATCTACAAGCTGTTCACTCGAGTCATCCTAAATAGGATTGGCAGAACACTAGATGAAGGACAACCATGCGAGCAAGCCGGGTTCCGCAAAGGATTCAGCACCATCGACCATATCCACACGGTAACCAAGCTCATTGAGGTTTCTCGGGAGTTCAAGATACCGCTCTGCTTAACGTTCATTGATTTAAAGAAGGCCTTTGATTCTGTTGAGACGGAAGCGGTCATTGAAGCCCTAGCCAATCAGGGCATTCAAGCCCAATACATCAGGATCCTCCGTGAGCTGTATTGCGGATTCACTACCAGAATCTCACCATTCTACAAAGAAGTGATCGTTGATGTCAAGAGAGGGGTGCGGCAGGGTGATACCATTTCACCGAAACTCTTCAGTGCCACCCTCGAGAACATCATGCGACGACTGGAATGGGAAGGAATGGGAGTGAAGATAGATGGTCGGCAACTACACCACCTCCGCTTTGCTGATGACATTGTTTTAATAACACCAAACATCAGCCAAGCGGCACAAATGCTGGCCGACTTTGACCGTGAGTGTGGAAAGGTAGGACTACAGCTGAATCTTACGAAGACAATGTTTATGAGAAACAGCCTCGTTCCTGACGCCCCATTCGCTCTCAATGGAACGACCATCTCCCAATGCAACAGCTATGTGTACCTAGGTCGAGAGGTCAACATGAGAAATGACCTGGCACCCGAGCTGCGCAGGAGGAAGAGAGCGGCTTGGAACGCCTTCAAGAACGTTGAAGAAATAGCTAAGAGGACGAAGAACCTCCGGCTCTGGGCACATCTCTTTGATTCCACTGTTCTTCCTGCATTAACATATGCCTCAGAGACCTGGGCCCTACGCAAACAAGATGAGAACGCCATTCAGGTCTCCCAAAGAAGAATAGAAAGAGCTATGCTTGGAGTATCACGTTTCACTCAAATGAGAGAAAGAATCCGGAGTTCTGACATCCATCGACGATCAAGGATCAGGGACGCTGTCTCATATGCCAAGGTGTCGAAAATCAGATGGGCTGGTCACGTAATGAGATTTAAAGACGACCGTTGGACTAGAGCTGTTACTGATTGGATTCCACGGGATGTCAAGAGACTGCGTGGCCGCCCACCTACCAGATGGTCAGACTTCTTTGTCAAGATCATGAACGATCGGTTTGAGGCCCTCCATGTTCCCGGAGCGAAGAGATGCCATTGGGCTACACTAGCACGCGACAGGGATAAATGGAGACGTTACTGGCGCCCGCTCGAGCAAATCGACGACTAACGGGAAGTTAAGTGATTAAGTGATTAAGTGATTGATATTGAGAGCACCGAATCCTAACCACTAGACTGAGTTTTTTCTTCTTTTCTTCTGTATTAATCAGATTTCATGCATTTAGTTTGTATCAAACACCCATCTCTCCACCAGTGTCCATTTTCCACCACCACAGGACCCAGTATCCCTCCCACCCCCCATCCCACCCTGCCTCTGTGGCAGGATATTCCCTTTTGTTCTCTCTCTCCTTTTGGGTGTTTTGGTCTGCAAAAGAGGCATTGAGTGGCAATCATGTTTGGTCTATAGTCTACTTTCAGCATGCTTCTCCCATCCTGGGAGGACCCTCCCAACACCCTTTATTTGGTGCTCCCTTCTCTATCTGAGCTGCCTTTTCCCCTAGTATGTGCGGTTGGCCTCCAAGCCATGGAGTAAAATTCCTGGTACTAATCTCGCCATTCTTGGGTGTTAATCTCCTATTTTGTTACTTTATGTTCCCCAGATGAATGCAATCTTTACCACTAATGTATGTAATCCACTCTAGTCCCTTCTCTGGAGACTGGCGAACCCAGTCCATATAATAGCTGCCAAAATTGAATCCAGAGGCTGCACAGGAGAGTGTCAGAGACCCCCGGGTTTCACCAAGTCTCCCCCAGACTCCACCAGCTGCACCTCACACTGAACCCCTGCAAACACAAAGACATCCTGGTCAGGAAACTCTCCTCACACTGAGGATCTGCCTCTCCCATCTCTCCCATGCTCCATGTCTCTGTCGCCCATGAGTTACCTTCTAACACAGTCACCAGGAGAAGCCAGCTGAGCCCACAAGCCATGTTGGTTCTGTGTGAGTCAGGATGGAGCCCTTAGGAACCCCTGAACTGACTCCTCTCTTGGAGCTGAGGCTGGGCTGGGCTGTTTTCTTCACTGTGGAGAGTCTTCTTTGCATATCCTTTTCTCTATAAACCGATCTCTTTGAACTGGTAGAGAAAAGGGAGGACTCCAGAGCAGTTGAATGGTTCTGGGGGTGCCTGTGACCAGATTTAGAAACTCTGCTACTCCAGTATGCAATTATTACATAACAACTGATTTAATTGATATACTTTAATGTTTATTTTAATATAAATCCTATGATGTGTAAAATATTACTTCTATTTATTGATATAATAGGACACATAAAAGTTTAAATGATTTTTACAATGTCAAAATACACGACTCCCTGGTGCGTGACATTTTACTGGGACTGGAGCAATATCACAGCGGATAAGGCATTTGCCTTGCATGCAACTCACCCGGGTTTGATTCCTCCGTCCCTCTCAGAAAGCCTAGTAAGCTATCGAAAGTATCCTGCCTGCAGGCAGAACCTGGCAAGCTACTCATGGCATATTCAATTGGCCAAAAACAATTACAAATCTCACAATGGAGGAGACACTGGTGCCAGCTCAAGCACAATCGATGAACAACAGGAGGACAGTGCTACTACTACTCAAAATACGTTTTAAAAGTTGGTCCCACTATCTAGACAAAAGGAATACACTGAGTCACTCACAGTCGTCAATGTTTTGGGAACCAAGTGTTAAGACAGAATCAGGAGTAAGGCAGAATGGGCGGATAACAGGGGCCTCATGTCTTGAATTCCACTGAAGCAAGCCCGTGTGTTGGCTGTTTTTTTACTTTATCTCAGAGGAAACACTTCTGGGCTTAAAGGTATTTGTCCCGATTACTTATGACCCTCAGATGTGTAAGAGCTAAGCCCAGACAGACTAAGCTCAAAAATTGACCTAAGAATGTCATTCTCCTGATAATTCCTGGCTCTAAGCAATAATTCTCAATGTTTTGGGCATGTGGAGCTCTCAGTCCTCTAGGGAGTTAGTCCCCTGAGCAACACCCTTTCTCTCTTCAGTCTGTCTATTGATACTCACAGCATCCCAGGGTTGGTCTCTGTTCATCAGGATCGGTCCCCAGTAACTAGAGTAGAGATACAGAGGTAGTAGAGGGGTAAGTTTCCTCCCCTGCATGTGGCTAATCAGGTTCATTCCCTGCACTTCATGTGGCTTCCCATGTGTCTAGCAGGTGCGCCCCTGAGTACAGAGCCTGGGGTATACCCAAAGTGGCACAAATAATAAAACTAAACCAACAAGGACTTAGACATAGTGTGGTGGTAGGGCACTTGCCTTGCACACGGCTGACCCAGGTTCAATCCCCTATATTCCATGTGGTCCCCCAAGCACGTTCAAGAGTAGTTCCTGAGTACAGATCCAGGAAGAACCCTGAGCATCACCGAGTCTAACCCTAAAACCAAAACCAAATGAAGAGAAAAACAAAAACAACAATAAAAACAAAATATAGACTATAGAACTCTCAGAACTTTTTCCGTGTATTGAGAAAAAATTGTCTTTATTCTAAATTTGTTTTCACCTTGAGTATGTTGGAACCGGAGTGCACTGAGGTGCATGGAGTGTGACTCTTCACATCAATTTTGGCTCTGTCTCTCCTTCGTCCCCTGTAAGCATTTGAGTCTGCACCCTACACAGAATACTGACTTATACGACATTGATGTTTCAGAGCACTGACGTATATAGGCAAACCTGTGCAGTGAAAATCACATTCAAAATAGTGGATGAACCCTCACCCCAGTGTTTTCCCTTGACCCATGGTATTCCTCCCCCCGGGCCTCACCCCTCCCTCATGCTCTTTACAGGGCTCCCTGTTTGTGTGAGTGTATGAAGGGTGTGATGACGGAGATACACTCTCAATAGCTTTCCACTCTTGGGATATATTAGGGGTTGTTACTCAGGCCAAAAAGCGTCTTGGATTACTCTCAGTCCTGGATCTTTAAAATAGGTCACATGAGCTTTCTAGAAGGAAGGATAAAAATGAGGAAAAGCTGTTCTATATATTACATGGGTATCACAGAGAAAGCTATAAAAATAATAACAAACGGAAAAGTACCGATTAATATTTACCCTGCTAGACGTTGGAGTCCTGGGGGCCTGGTGGGGTGAGTGTGGGGGACAGGGAGGACAGATCTCAGGGAGGGGGTTGGGAGTGTGAGGGTGTCACTGAGAGTGGAGCTGCTCTGGGAGCGACAGGGAAGGGTCCTCGGAAAGTTGCTGGAACTGGGCATGGATGGGAGAGGATGGGGGTGAGGGGGGTGAGCATCTATGTGTTGTGACAGAAGATTGGCCCCTGTGGGCTTCTAGCACATGGTGATCCTCTTTGTCCCCTGGTGGGACTGAGGCCTTTTCCCAGGTGGCTCCCTATTGCCCTCTAGTGGTGGGCAGCGCCCCTGCAGCCGCTCCGTGTCCCCTCAGGACTTGGTGTCTGGGCTCCTTTGACTGACCCACAGTCCCCTGCACAGTCACACCCCGGGTTTACCTTATCTCAGGCTGCTCCCCTGCAGGTGGTCACAAGTCTTCTTGGTCTCAGGAGATGGTGCATCAGCCCCTCCCAGAGAGTCAGGGGGTGATTGTTCTAACAAAGGCCTGCCCTTTCCCTGGGCCTGGTGACCTGGTCATCCAGGAGCTGCTAACCAGAATCTGCACAGGAGAGACTCCATCTCTGTCTGTTTCTGTCTCTCTCTCCCTCCCCCCTCCAGGTTAAGCCTTCAGTGATTATATCTTTTAATTGAGATTGGAGCTGGAACTCCACATTACATTCCACCTTATCTCCAATCTGCTGTGCTACTCCTGTTTGATTGAGTTGTAGTGTTTGAGGTGTCGCTCCAGGAAATCCAGAGTTTTTAAAGAGGTAAAATAGCTGAAGTTATATCTTTAACTGGGGGAGGCTTTTGGGCATGTGCGTGACTTCCTGGGCTTCCAGAACTACAGAAAGATGGCGGGAATGTAAAGGAAATATCAGAGGGACAATGAGAGATGTCACGGAGAAAGACCTATATCAGAAAAAGACTCAAAAGAACAAGAGTTGGGATGTTGTCAAAAACAAATCTGTTTCCTCATTACCTTGGAATGTCTGATTTGATGTCTATGAAAAACAGCAGGAGATTTCTCTAAAAGGTGAAATTAGAGTTTCCATATAATGCACTGATTCGAGCTAGATACATTCACCCGAAGGTGAAAATATCAAATTAAGTTATAAGAAAACATACACTGAAGCATTTGATATACTGGCTAGGACACAGAAATGGCCCTAATACTTAATGACAGTTTCATGAGTAAGAAGTTGTGGTATATATACAAAAAGGGATACTGTGCACTTGTTAAGAAAAAAAAGACAAAATATCAGTATTTTCTGCCCCATGGATGGAACTAGAGAATATCAGATTAAGTGAAGTTTGTCAGAGGGAGAAAGACAAATTCTAACAATCTCATTCAACTGTGGCACACAGAGAACAGAGCATCAGGATAGACAGGATCCATTGATTAAAAACCCCTGCATCCTAACCACACGCTCGGGTTCCCAAGAGGAGTTGGGTGAGGGCTTAGATCACTGGGAAGAATAGGCCAAGCACAGGGGCCACGGGATTGTTTGGGGGTCTGTGAGGTTTGGTGCTGGGAGAAGCGCAGGGAGTTTGGGACCCACAAGCATCAACACTCAGACTATTGTCATCATGTTCCCTCAGTGACAATCAAGAAGGGAAGGGAAGAAATCTCTCATTACTGTGAAGAGGAGTGATCTCTACTGGAAGAAAAATCAATCACACCTGACCTAGCAGGAAATAACAGTCTCTGGTGGACTCTGAGACAGGAAGAGGAAAACTAATTTGTACTAGAAGAGGAAGTAGCACTGTAGCACTGTCCTCCCGTTGTTCATCGATTTGCTCGAGCGTGCCCAGTAACGTCTCCATTGCATGACTTGTTGATACTGTGTTTTGCCTATCGAATAGGTCACGGGAAGCTTTCCAGGCTTTGCTGTGCGGGCGAGATACTCTCGGTAGCTTGCCAGGCTCTCCAAAAAGGGCGGAGGAATCGAACCCGGGTTGCCGGGTCTGCCGTGCAGGCTGAGTGTAAGGGAAACTCCCTACCCACTTTGCTATCGCTGCAGCCACAAAACTTTAAAAGAAAAAAACAAATTGTAGGGCTAGAAAGATAGTACAGCGGCAGGGCGCTTGCCTTGCGCATGGCTGATCTGGGTTCATCCCTGGCATTTCATATGGTGCCCTGAGCCATGCCAGGAGTAATCCCTAAGCACAGACAAAATCAGGAGTATGCCCTGAGCACCACAATGTGGGGAGGGGGGAAGGGGGAACAAACAAAAAGAAAAGCGAAAACAAGAACAGAACAGACACTTCAATTTCATTTCAGGGGTTGAGGGAGTCGTTATTTGTAATGTATCTCAAGGCAATGATGCAGGATTGTTGGAGGAAAATAAATTAGCTGAAAATTTGAAAGAAGATATTGGGAGAATTCTGAAAATCAGACAAATTACTTTCATATATATATATAGTTGCCAGGTGTACCCAAATTAGGTTCTTTTTAAAAAGAAAAATAGAAACCAGACATAAACATTTTCTAGCAAATTAAAATTATTGTGTGGGAGCATAGGGGGAGTGTCTGCTACTGAAACACAAAAGTGACCAGAAACAATTCCCGATGAATGCAATCCTATGAAACTTAACCTATAAATGCAGGGGAAATAGTTCAACCCCCGGGGGGTATGTGGGGGGGGAGAGAAAGGGGAAACGATGTGTGGAGCAACAGAACTGTGGGAAGGGTGTTTGCCTTGAATGCGGCTGACCTGGGTTCAATTCCGGGTATCTCATAGGGTCCCCTGAGCACCACCAGGAGTAATTCCTGAGTGCAGAGTCAGGAGTAACGCCTGAGCATCCCTGGGTGTGACCCAAAAAGCAAAAATAATAACAATAATCACTGTCACTGTCCTCCCGCTGTTCATCGATTTGCTCGAGCAGGCCAGTAACATTGTGAGACTTGTTACTGTGTTTGACATATTGAATATGTCACAGGTAGCTTGCCAGGCTCTGCCGTGAAGGCGAGATACTCTCGGTAGCTTGCCAGGCTCTCTGAGAAGGGCAGAGGAATCAAACTCGGGCCGGCCAAGTCGGCTGCATACAAGACAAAAGCCTTACCCGCTCTGCTATCGCTCTAGCCCCAATAAATAATAATAGTAATAATAATAAATAATTCAATGGGCTGGAGTGTATCCTTTGCAGGCTGGAGGCCCAGGTTCAATTCCTGGTACCACATAGTGCCCTGAGCCCTGCAAGAGGTAGGAACGGATCACTGAGATGCTCACAAGCACCGCTGGGTTAGGCCCAACCCCACAACACAAAGAGTTCTTAAAGCCAAACTACAAATAATCCAATTTTTAAAATGGATTAAAGATCTGAACTCACACCTGTGGAGAGAAGCAGATAGCAATAGGCTCATGCAAATGATGCTCAATGTTATGCGCTGTTGGGAAACTGCAATGAAAACAACAAGCTACTTGGGGGCCAGAGAGGTAGTATAGCGGGCAGGGCACTTGAGTCACACAAAGCAGGCCTGGGTTCAATCCCAGTACCAGATAGAGTCCCACTGAGCTCCGCCAAGAGTGAGGCAAGAGCACTGCTAGGTGTAACTCCTCCCTCAAAAACAACAATAACAACAACAACAAACAACAACAACAAAGAAAGCTTCAACCTTGGGGCTGGAGTGATAGTACAGCAGGTAGGGCGTTTGCCTTGCACACGGCCGACCCAGGATCGATTCCCAGCATCCCATCTGGTCTCCCAAGACCCACCAGGAGTAATTCCTGAGTACAGAGCCAGCAGAAACCCTTGAGCTCTGCGGGGTGTGACCCAAAAAGAAAAACAAAAAGAGCTGCAACCTTTAAGAAGGGTTAAAATTCAGAGAACCAGCACCACCAAATGCTGGTAAAGATACATAGTAACAGACGTTCTCATTCATTGCTGGTGGGAACACAGAATTGTGCAGTTGTTGACTTATTCCCACCAGAAGCAGGAGAGTCCCCATGGAGAGGAAGTGGTGACTGAAGTGTATATACTTATTTTTTTAAGTTGGTATAAATATTCTAATACAGAGGAAAATGATCCCCCCACCCAGAAGAAGAAGAAAAAAAAGAAAGTGACTTACTGGCCCTTCTCCCCCTGCCCCTGGCACAGCCTGGGATAACTTGGAGCAGAGCGCCCCCTGGTGGCCACAGTCACCCCTGCAGCTGCCCTGTGTCCCTCAGCAGGTTTGTGTCTGGGCTCACAGGGACTTGCCCTCACTGTGTATCTTGCACAGTAATACACGGCGGTGTCCTCAGTTACCGAGTTGCTCAGTTTTAGGTAAACTTGGTTCTTGGAGGTGTCCCTGGAGATGCTGACTCGGGACTGAAGACTTGGATTATACTTTGTGATTCCACTAGCCCATATAGCACCAATCCAATCCAGCCCCTTTCCAGGGACCTGGCGGACCCAGTATACACCATTGCTGGTTAGAGAGAATCCAGAGACCGAGCAGGTGAGGGACAGCATCTGCGAGGGCGTCACCAGGCTTGGTCCCGACTCCTGCAGCTGTATCTGGGACAGGACGCCTGGGAACAGAGACTCACAGTGAGTCATGGGCTCAGAGGCCCCATGCCCACCTTGGAGCCTCTGTCCAGGGGATACTCACATCCAGGAGCTGCCACCAGAAAGAGGAGGAACCAGCGCTGATGCACGTTCCTGCCCACGAGGTCCATGATCTCAGACACTGCGTCAGGGGGAGAGGGAGCCTGAGTTGGGGTGAGTGTGAACGAGGTTTTAATCCTGGGTCCCGAGTGCAGATTTGCATGGGGGAGCCTCTGGAGAGAAAGGAGGGAACCCGGGGGAGGCTGGCGTGTGGGCTCCCTGGGAGGAGGTGCTGACTGTGGCTCAGAGCACTCAGGCCTGTCCCTGGGGCCCTTTCAGAGCTGGGCCTCTTCCTGCAGCACAGGAAACGTGCTGAGGAGCTCTCAGGAAACAGAAATTGCTGAGGGGGAAACGGCAGCTGGGAGGAGAGTTCCTGTGTCTCAGGTCCCTAATGACAAATCCCAGCACCCTCAGGGCCTCTACCCTGCAGACAGACCCCTGCCCCTCCATGTCACTCTGTGGTGGCTCCTTTTCTACTGTATATACAAAATCAGAGACCAAACACACAATGTAATTGTCACAGTGAATTCTGACTTGGTTTGGTCGAATCCCAGGTCAATCAAATTTCACAGAGTTTATTCAGACACTTAGCAAGGATGAACATTCCTTCACCTGTAGCAGAATTATTTGTAAGTATACAGGTATTTATAGATATACATTCTGTCTGATGATTCATTTGTATCAGGATAAGGAAGATACTTCTGCCTAGATGAACTTTGTGGCATGGTTGACCTGATCAGCAGTACCAAAACCTGCTCAGTCCTGTGTATAGCTCAGTGTCCAAAAGATGACTGTGTTCTTGTGGTCATCACTGAGAAATCACAACCTTTTGAGTGTTTAGAAAGACCCAGTAAACAGTCCTCAGCACATAATCTATTGGGCCAGAGTTTTGGTCTTTGTGCAAAGATCAAATGTACAGTGTGAAAGCCCTGAGTAGTGACATGTGAGGCTCTACCCTGCCTCCAAATACATGGAACCTAGACTCAGCCTGTGTCACCTAAGTGTACCCCTGATTCTATGGAGCATCAGGAGTTTGAGTTCAATATAAGGGACAAGAAAATATGCTCTTAAATTTCATGTTCTAAATGTCAGCATTAAGGGTCAAAGTAATTGTAACAATTCTGTTCAACGTTCAACATAGTTCTATTAAAATAAACACAGAAAGATATATAAAGAACTCAGACAAGATGCGGATTGAACAGATCAATATTACACCTCACATACAGACAGCGCTAATAGGATTAATAAACCTTCTCTTATGTAAAGCATGTGAGTCGCTATGGCTCTCTGTGCCCAGGTGTCCTGTGCCTGAACTGCAGGCCCAGAACGGTGAATCCTCCGAGTTCTGACCCACCTGCACTGTCTCTGTGAGCTCCACCATTAACAGCAGTTTTCAGGGTAACTTGACCCCTGTACCTCAGATATATTCGGATGGATGGGGAGATGCACAATGATGGGACCGTTTCCTAAAGCTACTTCACCAGAGCAAAGGGCAATTTCTTAAATCTTAAATCCAACCACCAACTTTAATTGATAATTTTATAAACTTTTATAAAATTCTATAAACTTTTAAAAAAATTGTTTTAAGGATATTAAATAAGATGGATTTCTTTGTTAAAAGGTTCTTGACTCATTTGTGGCTGTTTCATTCATACAGATGTTGACTAATAAAATATCCTGGGCTATCACTACGAGTTTATTAGAAAAAACCAATCAGAGATAAAAGAAACCAATCAGAGATTACTTGAAAGCCTCAATCATTCATTTTGTGTTTTCTCATTGTGAAACACTCCTGGCACCATCTCTCTGTTCTCCCGGGAACCTGGCAGTCACGCACAGGAACTGCCTCTGTGACATGAAAACTCATTAATGATCACGATTTGGAGATTACAAATAAATCTTGGAGAGTAACAACAAACTGCAGAGATACATCTGGACCCCAAAGTCACCATCAGTTAAAAATTTAACTCCAGTTATATCACTGTCACTGTCACTGTCCTCCCGTTGTGCATCGATTTGCTTGAGCGGGCCCAGTAACCTCTCTATTGTGACAATTGTTACTGTGTTTAATCACTTAATCACATAACTTCCTGTTAGTCCTCGATTTGCTCAAGCGGGCGCCAGGAACGTCTCCATTTGTCCCTGTCACGTGCTAGTGTAGCCCAATGGCATCTGTTCTCTCCGGGAACATGAAGGGCCTCAAATCGATCCTTCATGATCTTGACAAAGAAGTCTGACCATCTGGTAGGTGGGCGGCCACGCGGTCTTTTGACATCCCGTGGAATCCAGTCAGTAACAGCTCTAGTCCAGCGGTCGTCTTTAAATCTCATTACGTGACCAGCCCATCTGATTTTCGACACCTTGGCAAATGAGACAGCGTCCCTGATTCTTGATCGTCAATGGATGTCAGAACTCCGGATTCTTTCTCTCATTTGAGTGAAACGTGATATTCCAAGCATAGCTCTTTCTATTCTTCTTTGGGACACCTGAATAGCGTTCTCATCTTGTTTGCGTAGGGCTCGGGTCTCTGAGGCATATGTTAATGCAGGAAGAACAGTGGAATCAAAGAGATGTGCCCGGAGCCGGAGGTTCTTCATCCTCTTAGCTATTTCTTCGACGTTCTTGAAGGCGTTCCAAGCCGCTCTCTTCCTCCTGCGCAGCTTGGGTGCCAGGTCATTAGTCATATTGACCTCTCGACCTAGGTACACATAGCTGTTGCATTGGGAGATGGTCATTCCATTGAGAGCGAATGGGGCGTCAGGAACGAGGCTGTTTCTCATAAACATTGTCTTCGTAAGATTCAGCTGTAGTCCTACCTTTCCACACTCACGGTCAAAGTCGGCCAGCATTTGTGCCGCTTGGGTGATGTTTGGTGTTATTAAAACAATGTCATCAGCAAAGCGGAGGTGGAGTAGTTGCCGACCATCTATCTTCACTCCCATTCCTTCCCATTCCAGTCGTCGCATGATGTTCTCAAGGGTGGCACTGAAGAGTTTCGGTGACATGGTATCACCCTGCCGCACCCCTTTCTTGACATCAACGATCACATCTTGGTAGAATGGTGAGATCCTGGTAGTGAATCCGCAATACAGCTCACGGAGGATCCTGATGTATTGGGCTTGAATGCCCTGATTGGCTAGGGCTTCAATGACCGCTTCCGTATCAACAGAATCAAAGGCCTTCTTTAAATCAATGAACGTTAAACAGAGCGGCATCTTGAACTCCTGAGAAACCTCAATGAGCTTGGTTATCGTGTGAATATGGTCGATGGTGCTGAATCCTTTGCGGAACCTGGCTTGCTCGCTTGGTTGTCCTTCATCTAGTGTTCTGCCAATCCTATTTAGGATGACTCGAGTGAACAACTTGTAGATGACAGACAATTGGCAGATCGGGCAATAGTTGCCGATGTCATCAATGTCTCCCTTCTTGAACAGTAGACGGTCCTGCTTGTTTTCCATTGGGATGGAACCTTGCATTCAGACAGGTAGCGAGTGAAGAGCCGAGCCAGTGTATTGATGAGTACTGACGGCAGGTTCTTCAGGTGTTCAGGTCTGACCTTGTCTGGGCCGGGTGCTGTTTGTTTCTTTACCAAAGAAATGACGTGTCGGATTTTGGAAGGGAGAACGTTGGGAACGACATATCCATCCTGTGGAATTTGGTATGACGGCAAGTGGACATGGCTATCGAAGAGATTTGAGTAGAAGTCATGGATAATCTTCTCCATTGCCATTCTGGAGGATGTGATGGAGCCATCAGGACATTGGAGGGCAGTCATCTTGCTCTTGTAGTTGGCGAAGGACAGGCGGGCGTTACGAATACTTTTCCCGGCTTCTGCCGCATCTACCAGTACTTCTGCTCTTCTCTCTTTGAGGTCTTTCTTGATCGCATCTCTGCACTGCTTTGCGAGCTCGGACATTAGCTTGCGGTTGCCTGAGGCATGCGCCACACCACGCTGGCGAATTAGCTCAGGAGTTTTCGAAGATAGGTGATTTTTTGTGGCTATCTCTCTCTTGGCGTTCCTCGCACATTCATGGATGTGCTGAACCAGTCGATCGTATTCCTCATCAATGTTGTCAACAATGGAATCTTCCCATGTTGCCGCAATAGTACCAAAGAGTTCCCAGTTGGTGGGCATTCTGGGAGTTCTCTTTTTGAACTTTGCAGCCCTTTCTCCCCGCTCTGTGAAGTAGAATTTTGCATGAAGGAGAAGGTGGTCCGATCCTGTTTGAAATTTTGGGACAACAGCGACATCAGTCAGCAAAACCGATGATTGAATATTATGTGGTCTATTTCGTTGTGGAATCGTCCACCGGGAGACTCCCATGTCCATCGTTTAGATTCTGCCTTCTGGAACTGTGAGTTACAATGAATGGTCTTGGTTGACATGATGAACTCAGACATTTTCTCACCCTGTTCGTTCCATTCTACACTACTCCCACTATCCAGCCGTCGCCATACTCCAGGACACTTTCCGGACCCGCGCGGCCACTTTGTGGCCGCGTGACACATCATAAGACATTAAATGCCCATCTTCCGGAATTGTCATACCGTATTTGAGAGGGTCCAAATATGGTAACACCTACAAGGGTAATTAGAGGTCGCCCCAAAAGCCTCTATCCCTCTCGGAAAAACTGGCAAGCTACCGAGAGTGTTCCGCCCGCACGGAAGAGCCTGGCAAGCTATCCGTTGTGTATTCGTATGCCAAAACCAGTAACTACAACTGGTCTCATTCACCTGACCCTGAAGGCTTCACCGACATGGCAGCACTGAGATGG